>NW_027413946.1:694543-1389087 GCF_048773025.1 Camelus bactrianus | reverse complement strand
GAAAGCCGTCCTTCACCTAGCTTGTTGGGAACACAAAGTTTCTTTTCAGTTGCAAACTCCACTCCATACATATATTTGGGGAGGTACTAGCTCCAAATCGGTTTTACAGTGAAAACTGCAGGAACTTCAAACCGGCACTAGGAAACAGACTGAGAAACCAGAGTAAAAGTTTCTCCTGCAACCCGTTCCTTTTCTGCTAGATGAACGAACATCTCTCCACATGCTCAGTTCTGAGAGATAAGTGTGTGTGAAAGCCGTCCTTCACCTAGCTTGTTGGGAACCCAAAGTTTCTTTTCAGTTGCAAACTCCACTCCATACATATATATGGGGAGGGACTAGCTCCAAATCGGTTTTACAGTGAAAACTGCAGGAACTTAAAACCGGCACTAGGAAACAGACTGAGAAACCAGAGTAAAAGTTTCTCCTGCAAACCGTTCCCTTTGTGCTAGATGAACGAACGTCTCTCCACATGCTCAGTTCTGAGAGATGTGTGTGTGTGAAAGCCGCCCTTCACCTAGATTTTTGGGAACATAAAGTTTCTTTTCCTTTGTAAACTCCACTCCATACATATATATGGGGAGGTACTAGCTCCAACTCGGTTTTACAGTGAAAACTCCTGAAACTTCAAACCGGCACTAGGAAACAGACTGAGAAACCAGAGTAAATGTTTCTCCTGCAACCCGTTAACTTTGTGCTAGATGAACGAACGTCTCTCCACATGCTCAGTTGTGAGAGATAATTGTGTGTGAAAGCCGTCCTTCACCTAGCTTGTTGGGAACACAAAGTTTCTTTTCAGATGCAAACTCCACTCCATACATATATATGGGGAGGTACAAGCTCCAACCAGGTTTTACAGTGAAAACTGCAGGAACTTCAAACCGGCACTAGGAAACAGACTGATAAACCAGAGTAAAAGTTTCTCCTGCAACCCGTTCCCCTTGTGCTAGATGAACGAAAGTCTCTCCACATGCTCAGTTCTGAGAGATAAGTGTGTGTGAAAGCCGTCCTTCACCTAGCTTGTTGGGAACACAAAGTTTCTTTTCAGTTGCAAACTCCACTCCATACATATATATGGGGAGGTACTAGCTCCAAATCGGTTTTACAGTGAAATCTGCAGGAACTTCAAACCGGCACTAGGAAACAGACTGAGAAACCAGAGTAAAAGTTTCTCCTGTAACCCGTTCCTTTTGTGCTAGATGAACGATCGTCTCTCCACATGCTCCGTTCTGAGAGATATGTGTGTGTGAAAGCCGTCTTTCAACTAGATTGTTGGGAACACAAAGTTACTTTTCAGTTGCAAACTGAACTCCATATATATATATGGGGAGGTACTAGCCCCAAATAGGTTTTACAGTGAAAACTGCTGGAACTTCAAACCGGCACTAGGAAACAGACTGAGAAACCAGAGTAAAAGTTTCTCCTGCAACCCGTTCCATTTGTGCTAGATGAACGAACGTCTCTCCACATGCTCAGTTCTGAGAGATAAGTGTGTGTGAAAGCCGTCCTTCACCTAGCTTGTTGGGAACACAAAGTTTCTTTTCAGTTGCAAACTCCACTCCATACATATATATGGGGAGGTACTAGCTCCAAATCGGTTTTACAGTGAAAACGGCAGGAACTTCAAACCGGCACTAGGAAACAGACTGAGAAACCAGAGTAAAAGTTTCTCCTGCAACCCGTTACCTTTGTGCTAGATGAACGAACGTCTCTCCACATGCTCAGTTCTGAGAGATAAGTGTGTGTGAAAGCTGTCCTTCACCAAGCTTGTTGGGAACACAAAGTTTCTTTTCAGTTGCAAACTCCACTCCATACATATATATGGGGAGGTACTAGCTCCAAATCGGTTTTACAGTGAAAACTGCAGGAACTTCAAACCGGCACTAGGAAACAGACTGAGAAACCAGAGTAATAGTTTCTCCTGCAACCCGTTCCCTTTTTGCTAGATGAACGAAAGTCTCCCCACATGCTCAGTTCTGAGAGATAAGTGTGTGTGAAAGCCGTCCTTCACCGAGCTTGTTGGGAACACAAAGTTTCTTTTCAGTTGCAAACTCCACACCATACATATATATGGGGAGGTACTAGCTCCAACTCGGGTTTACAGTGAAAACTGCAGGAACTTCAAACCGGCACTACGAAACAGACTGAGAAACCAGAGTAAAAGTTTCTCCTGCAACCCGTTCCCTTTGTGCTAGATGAACGAACGTCTCTCCACATGCTCAGTTCTGAGAGATAAGTGTGTGTGAAAGCCGTCCTTCACCTAGCTTGTTGGGAACACAAAGTTTCTTTTCAGTTGCAAACTCCACTCCATACATATATATGGGGAGGTACTAGCTCCAACTCGGTTTTACAGTGAAAACTGCTGGAACTTCAAACCGGCACTAGGAAACAGACTGAGAAACCAGAGTAAAAGTTTCCCCTGCAATCCGTTCCCTTTGTGCTAGATGAACGAACGTTTCTCCACATGCTCAGTTCTGAGAGATAAGTGTGTGTGAAAGCCGTCCTTCACCTAGCTTGTTGGGAACACAATGTTTCTTTTCAGTTGCAAACTCCACTCCATACATATATATGGGGAGGTACTAGCTCCAAATCGGTTTTACAGTGAAAACTGCAGGAACTTCAAACCGGCACTAGGAAACAGACTGAGAAACCAGAGTAAAAGTTTCTCCTGCAACCCGTTCCCTTTGTGCTAGATGAACGAACGTCTCTCCACATGCTCAGTTCTGAGAGATAAGTGTGTGTGAAAGCCGTCCTTCACCTAGCTTGTTGGGAACACAAAGTTTCTTTTCAGTTGCAAACTCCACTCCATACATATATATGGGGAGGTACTAGCTCCAAATCGGTTTTACAGTGAAAACTGCAGGAACTTCAAACCGGCACTAGGAAACAGACTGAGAAACCAGAGTAAAAGTTTCTCCTGCAACCCGTTCCCTTTCTGCTAGATGAACGAACGTCTCTCCACATGCTCAGTTCTGAGAGATGTGTGTGTGTGAAAGCCGACCTTCACCTAGATTTTTGGGAACATAAAGTTTCTTTTCATTTGTAAACTCCACTCCATACATATATATGGGGAGTTACTAGCACCAAATCTGTTTTACAGTGAAAACTCCTGGAACTTCAAACCGGCACTAGGAAACAGACTGAGAAACCAGAGTATATATTTCTCCTGCAACCCGTTCCCTTTGTGCTAGATGAACGAACGTCTCTCCACATGCTCAGTTGTGAGAGATAATTGTGTGTGAAAGCCGTCCTTCACCTAGCTTGTTGGGAACACAAAGTTTCTTTTCAGTTGCAAACTCCACTCCATACATATATATGGGGAGGTACAAGCTCCAACCAGGTTTTACAGTGAAAACTGCAGGAACTTCAAACCGGCACTAGGAAACAGACTGAGAAACCAGAGTAAAAGTTTCTCCTGCAACCCGTTCCCCTTGTGCTAGATGAACGAACGTCTCTCCACATGCTCAGTTCTGAGAGATAAGTGTGTGTGAAAGCCGTCCTTAACCTAGCTTGTTGGGAACACAAAGTTTCTTTTCAGTTGCAAACTCCACTCCATACATATATAAGGGGAGGTACTAGCTCCAACTCGGTTTTACAGTGAAAACTACTGGAACTTCAAACCGGCACTAGGAAACAGACTGAGAAACCAGAGTAAAAGTTTCTCCTGCAACCCGTTCCCTTTGTGCTAGATGAACGAACGTCTCTCCACATGCTCAGTTCTGAGAGATATGTGTGTGTGAAAGCCGTCCTTCACCTAGCTTGTTGGGAACACAAAGTTTCTTTTGAGTTGCAAACTCCACTCCATACATATATATGGGGAGGTACAAGCTCCAACCAGGTTTTACAGTGAAAACTGCAGGAACTTCAAACCGGCACTAGGAAACAGACTGAGAAACCAGAGTAAAAGTTTCTCCTGCAAACCGTTCCCTTTGTGCTAGATGAACGAACGTCTCTCCACATGCTCAGTTCTGAGAGATAAGTGTGTGTGAAAGCCGTCCTTCACCTAGCTTGTTGGGATCACAAAGTTTCTTTTCAGTTGCAAACTCCAATCCATACATACATATGGGGAGGTACAAGCTCCAACCAGGATTTACAGTGAAAACTGCAGGAACTTCAAACCGGCACTAGCAAACAGACTGAGAAACCAGAGAAAAAGTTTCTCCTGCAACCCGTTCCCTTTGTGCTAGATGAACGAACGTCTCTCCACATGCTCAGTTCTGAGAGATAAGTGTGTGTGAAAGCCGTCCTTCACCTAGCTTGTTGGGATCACAAAGTTTCTTTTCAGTTGCAAACTCCACTCCATACATATATATGGGGAGGTACAAGCTCCAACCACGTTTTTCAGTGAAAACTGCAGGAACTTCAAACCGGCATTAGCAAACAGACTGAGAAACCAGAGTAAAAGTTTCTCCTGCAACCTGTTCCCCTTGTGCTAGGTGAACGAACGTCTCTCCACATGCTCAGTTCTTAGAGATGTGTGTGTGTGAAATCCGTCCTTCACCTAGCTTTTTGGGAACATAAAGCTTCTTTTAATTTGTAAATTCCACTCCATACATATATATGGGGAGGTACTAGCTCCAACTCGTTTTTATAGTGAAAACTGCTGGAACTTCAAACCGGCACTAGGAAACAGACTGAGAAACCAGATTAAAAGTTTCTCCTGCAACCCGTTCCCTTTGTGCTAGATGAACGAACGTCTCTCCACATGCTCAGTTCTGAGAGATAAGTGTGTGTGAAAGCCGTCCTTCACCTAGCTTGTTGGGAACACAAAGTTTCTTTTCAGTTGCAAACTCCACTCCATACATATATATGGGGAGGTACTAGCTCCAACTCGCTTTTACAGTGAAAACTGCTGGAATTTCAAACCGGCACTAGGAAACAGACTGAGAAACCAGAGTAAAAGTTTCTCCTGCAACCCGTTCCCTTTCTGCTAGATGAACGAACGTCTCTCCACATGCTCAGTTCTGAGAGATAAGTGTGTGTGAAAGCCGTCCTTCACCTAGCTTGTTGGGATCACAAAGTTTCTTTTCAGTTGCAAACTCCACTCCATACATATATATGGGGAGGTACAAGCTCCAACCAGGTTTTTCAGTGAAAACTGCAGGAACTTCAAACCGGCATTAGCAAACAGACTGAGAATCCAGAGTAAAAGTTTCTCCTGCAACCTGTTCCCTTTGTGCTAGGTGAACGAACGTCTCTCCACATGCTCAGTTCTTAGAGATGTGTGTGTGTGAAAGCCGTCCTTCACCTAGCTTTTTGGGAACATAAAGCTTCTTTTAATATGTAAATTCCACTCCATACATATATATGGGGAGGTACTATCTCCAACTCGGTTTTATAGTGAAAACTGCTGGAACTTCAAACCGGCACTAGGAAACAGACTGAGAAACCAGATTAAAAGTTTCTCCTGCAACCCGTTCCCTTTGTGCTACATGAACGAACGTCTCTCCACATGCTCAGTTCTGAGAGATAAGTGTGTGTGAAAGCCGTCCTTCACCTAGCTTGTTGGGAACACAAAGTTTCTTTTCAGTTGCAAACTCCACTCCATACATATATATGGAGAGGTACTAGCTCCAACTCGCTTTTACAGTGAAAACTGCTGGAATTTCAAACCGGCACTAGGAAACAGACTGAGAAACCAGAGTAAAAGTTTCTCCTGCAACCCGTTCCCTTTCTGCTAGATGAACGAAAGTCTCTCCACATGCTCAGTTCTGAGAGATAAGTGTGTGTGAAAGCCGTCCTTCACCGAGCTTGTTGGGAACACAAAGTTCTTTTCAGTTGCAAACTCCACTCCATACATATATATGGGGAGGTACAAGCTCCAAATCGGTTTTACAGTGAAAACTGCAGGAACTTCAAACCGGCACTAGGAAACAGACTGAGAAACCAGAGTAAAAGTTTCTCCTGCAAACCGTTCCCTTTCTGCTAGATGAACGAACGTCTCTCCACATGCTCAGTTCTGAGAGATAATTGTGTGTGAAAGCCGTCCTTCACCTAGCTTGTTGGGAACACAAAGTTTCTTTTCAGTTGCAAACTGCACTCCATACATATATATGCGGAGGTACTAGCTCCAACCAGGTTTTACAATGAAAACTGCAGGAACTTCAAACCGGCACTACGAAACAGACTGAGAAACCAGAGTAAAAGTTTCCCCTGCAATCTGTTCCCTTTGTGCTACATGAACGAACGTCTCTCCACATGCTCAGTTCTGAGAGATAAGTGTGTGTGAAAGCCGTCTTTCACCGAGCTTGTTGGGAACACAAAGTTCTTTTCAGTTGCAAACTCCACTCCATACATATATATGGGGAGGTACAAGCTCCAAATCGGTTTTACAGTGAAAACTGCAGGAACTTCAAACCGGCACTAGGAAACAGACTGAGAAACCAGAGTAAAAGTTTCTCCTGCAAACCGTTCCCTTTCTGCTAGATGAACGAACGTCTCTCCACATGCTCAGTTCTGAGAGATAATTGTGTGTGAAAGCCGTCCTTCACCTAGCTTGTTGGGAACACAAAGTTTCTTTTCAGTTGCAAACTGCACTCCATACATATATATGCGGAGGTACTAGCTCCAACCAGGTTTTACAATGAAAACTGCAGGAACTTCAAACCGGCACTACGAAACAGACTGAGAAACCAGAGTAAAAGTTTCTCCTTCAACCTCTTCCCTTTGTGCTAGATGAACGATCGTCTCTCCACATGCTCAGTTCTGAGATATAAGTGTGTGTGAAAGCAGTCCTTCACCTAGCTTGTTGGGAACACAAAATTTCTTTTCAGTTGCAAACTCCACTCCATACATATATATGGGGAGGTACTAGCTCCAACCATGTTTTACAGTGAAAACTGCAGGAACTTCAAACCGGCACTAGGAAACAAACTGAGAAACCAGAGTTAAATTTTCTCCTGCAAACTGTTCACTTTGTGCTAGATGAACGAACGTCTCTCCACATGCTCAGTTCTGAGAGAAGTGTGTGTGTGAAAGCCGTCCTTCACCTAGCTTGTTGGGAACACAAAGTTTCTTTTCAGTTGCAAACTCCACTCCATACATATATATGGGGAGGTACTAGCTCCAACTCGCTTTTACAGTGAAAACTGCTGGAATTTCAAACCGGCACTAGGAAACAGACTGAGAAACCAGAGTAAAAGTTTCTCCTGCAACCCGTTCCCTTTCTGCTAGATGAACGAACGTCTCTCCACATGCTCAGTTCTGAGAGATAAGTGTGTGTGAAAGCCGTCCTTCACCTAGCTTGTTGGGATCACAAAGTTTCTTTTCAGTTGCAAACTCCACTCCATACATATATATGGGGAGGTACAAGCTCCAACCAGGTTTTTCAGTGAAAACTGCAGGAACTTCAAACCGGCATTAGCAAACAGACTGAGAATCCAGAGTAAAAGTTTCTCCTGCAACCTGTTCCCTTTGTGCTAGGTGAACGAACGTCTCTCCACATGCTCAGTTCTTAGAGATGTGTGTGTGTGAAAGCCGTCCTTCACCTAGCTTTTTGGGAACATAAAGCTTCTTTTAATATGTAAATTCCACTCCATACATATATATGGGGAGGTACTAGCTCCAACTCGGTTTTATAGTGAAAACTGCTGGAACTTCAAACCGGCACTAGGAAACAGACTGAGAAACCAGATTAAAAGTTTCTCCTGCAACCCGTTCCCTTTGTGCTACATGAACGAACGTCTCTCCACATGCTCAGTTCTGAGAGATAAGTGTGTGTGAAAGCCGTCCTTCACCTAGCTTGTTGGGAACACAAAGTTTCTTTTCAGTTGCAAACTCCACTCCATACATATATATGGGGAGGTACAAGCTCCAACTCGCTTTTACAGTGAAAACTGCTGGAATTTCAAACCGGCACTAGGAAACAGACTGAGAAATCAGAGTAAAAGTTTCTCCTGCAACCCGTTCCCTTTCTGCTAGATGAACGAAAGTCTCTCCACATGCTCAGTTCTGAGAGATAAGTGTGTGTGAAAGCCGTCCTTCACCGAGCTTGTTGGGAACACAAAGTTCTTTTCAGTTGCAAACTCCACTCCATACATATATATGGGGAGGTACTAGCTCCAAATCGGTTTTACAGTGAAAACTGCAGGAACTTCAAAACGGCACTAGGAAACAGACTGAGAAACCAGAGTAAAAGTTTCTCCTGCAAACCGTTCCCTTTCTGCTAGATGAACGAACGTCTCTCCACATGCTCAGTTCTGAGAGATAAGTGTGTGTGAAAGCCGTCCTTCACCTAGCTTGTTGGGAACACAAAGTTTCTTTTCAGTTGCAAACTCCACTCCATACATATATATGCGGAGGTACTAGCTCCAACCAGGTTTTACAATGAAAACTGCAGGAACTTCAAACCGGCACTACGAAACAGACTGAGAAACCAGAGTAAAAGTTTCCCCTGCAATCTGTTCCCTTTGTGCTACATGAACGAACGTCTCTCCACATGCTCAGTTCTGAGAGATAATTGTGTGTGAAAGCCGTCCTTCACCTAGCTTGTTGGGAACACAAAGTTTCTTTTCAGTTGCAAACTCCACTCCATACATATATATGGGGAGGTACTAGCTCCAACTCGCTTTTACAGTGAAAACTGCTGGAATTTCAAACCGGACTAGGAAACAGACTGAGAAACCAGAGTAAAAGTTTCTCCTGCAAACCGTTCCCTTTCTGCTAGATGAACGAAAGTCTCTCCACATGCTCAGTTCTGAGAGATAAGTGTGTGTGAAAGCCGTCTTTCACCGAGCTTGTTGGGAACACAAAGTTCTTTTCAGTTGCAAACTCCACTCCATACATATATATGGGGAGGTACAAGCTCCAAATCGGTTTTACAGTGAAAACTGCAGGAACTTCAAACCGGCACTAGGAAACAGACTGAGAAACCAGAGTAAAAGTTTCTCCTGCAAACCGTTCCCTTTCTGCTAGATGAACGAACGTCTCTCCACATGCTCAGTTCTGAGAGATAATTGTGTGTGAAAGCCGTCCTTCACCAAGCTTGTTGGGAACACAAAGTTTCTTTTCAGTTGCAAACTGCACTCCATACATATATATGCGGAGGTACTAGCTCCAACCAGGTTTTACAATGAAAACTGCAGGAACTTCAAACCGGCACTACGAAACAGACTGAGAAACCAGAGTAAAAGTTTCTCCTGCAACCTATTCCCTTTGTGCTAGATGAACGATCGTCTCTCCACATGCTCAGTTCTGAGAGATAAGTGTGTGTGAAAGCAGTTCTTCACCTAGCTTGTTGGGAACACAAAATTTCTTTTCAGTTGCAAACTCCACTCCATACATATATATGGGGAGGTACTAGCTCCAACCATGTTTTACAGTGAAAACTGCAGGAACTTCAAACCGGCACTAGGAAACAAACTGAGAAACCAGAGTTAAATTTTCTCCAGCAAACTGTTCACTTTGTGCTAGATGAACGAACGTCTCTCCACATGCTCAGTTCTGAGAGAAGTGTGTGTGTGAAAGCCGTCCTTCACCTAGCTTTTTGGGAACATAAAGTTTCTTTTAATTTGTAAACTCCACTCCATACTTATATATGGGGAGGTACTAGCTCCAACTCGGTTTTACAGTGAAAACTCCTGGAACTTCAAACCGGCACTAGGAAACAGACTGAGAAACCAGAGTAAAAGTTTCTCCTGCACCCCGTTCCCCTTGTGCTAGATGAACGAACGTCTCTCCACATGCTCAGTTCTGAGAGATAAGTGTGTGTGAAAGCCGTCCTTCACCTAGCTTGTTGGGAACACAAAGTTTCTTTTCAGTTGCAAACTCCACTCCATACATATATATGGGGAGGTACTAGCTCCAAATCGGTTTTACAGTGAAAACTGCAGGAACTTCAAACCGGCACTAGGAAACAGACTGAGAAACCAGAGTAAAAGTTTCTCCTGCAACCCGTTCCTTTTCTGCTAGATGAACGAACATCTCTCCACATGCTCAGTTCTGAGAGATAAGTGTGTGTGAAAGCCGTCCTTCACCTAGCTTGTTGGGAACCCAAAGTTTCTTTTCAGTTGCAAACTCCACTCCATACATATATATGGGGAGGGACTAGCTCCAAATCGGTTTTACAGTGAAAACTGCAGGAACTTAAAACCGGCACTAGGAAACAGACTGAGAAACCAGAGTAAAAGTTTCTCCTGCAAACCGTTCCCTTTGTGCTAGATGAACGAACGTCTCTCCACATGCTCAGTTCTGAGAGATGTGTGTGTGTGAAAGCCGCCCTTCACCTAGATTTTTGGGAACATAAAGTTTCTTTTCATTTGTAAACTCCACTCCATACATATATATGGGGAGGTACTAGCTCCAACTCGGTTTTACAGTGAAAACTCCTGGAACTTCAAACCGGCACTAGGAAACAGACTGAGAAACCAGAGTAAAAGTTTCTCCTGCAACCCGTTAACTTTGTGCTAGATGAACGAACGTCTCTCCACATGCTCAGTTGTGAGAGATAATTGTGTGTGAAAGCCGTCCTTCACCAAGCTTGTTGGGAACACAAAGTTTCTTTTCAGTTGCAAACTGCACTCCATACATATATATGCGGAGGTACTAGCTCCAACCAGGTTTTACAATGAAAACTGCAGGAACTTCAAACCGGCACTACGAAACAGACTGAGAAACCAGAGTAAAAGTTTCTCCTGCAACCTCTTCCCTTTGTGCTAGATGAACGATCGTCTCTCCACATGCTCAGTTCTGAGAGATAAGTGTGTGTGAAAGCAGTCCTTCACCTAGCTTGTTGGGAACACAAAATTTCTTTTCAGTTGCAAACTCCACTCCATACATATATATGGGGAGGTACTAGCTCCAACCATGTTTTACAGTGAAAACTGCAGGAACTTCAAACCGGCACTAGGAAACAAACTGAGAAACCAGAGTTAAATTTTCTCCTGCAAACTGTTCACTTTGTGCTAGATGAACGAACGTCTCTCCACATGCTCAGTTCTGAGAGAAGTGTGTGTGTGAAAGCCGTCCTTCACCTAGCTTTTTGGGAACATAAAGTTTCTTTTAATTTGTAAACTCCACTCCATACTTATATATGGGGAGGTACTAGCTCCAACTCGGTTTTACAGTGAAAACTCCTGGAACTTCAAACCGGCACTAGGAAACAGACTGAGAAACCAGAGTAAAAGTTTCTCCTGCACCCCGTTCCCCTTGTGCTAGATGAACGAACGTCTCTCCACATGCTCAGTTCTGAGAGATAAGTGTGTGTGAAAGCCGTCCTTCACCTAGCTTGTTGGGAACACAAAGTTTCTTTTCAGTTGCAAACTCCACTCCATACATATATATGGGGAGGTACTAGCTCCAAATCGGTTTTACAGTGAAAACTGCAGGAACTTCAAACCGGCACTAGGAAACAGACTGAGAAACCAGAGTAAAAGTTTCTCCTGCAACCCGTTCCTTTTCTGCTGGATGAACGAACATCTCTCCACATGCTCAGTTCTGAGAGATAAGTGTGTGTGAAAGCCGTCCTTCACCTAGCTTGTTGGGAACCCAAAGTTTCTTTTCAGTTGCAAACTCCACTCCATACATATATATGGGGAGGGACTAGCTCCAAATCGGTTTTACAGTGAAAACTGCAGGAACTTAAAACCGGCACTAGGAAACAGACTGAGAAACCAGAGTAAAAGTTTCTCCTGCAAACCGTTCCCTTTGTGCTAGATGAACGAACGTCTCTCCACATGCTCAGTTCTGAGAGATGTGTGTGTGTGAAAGCCGCCCTTCACCTAGATTTTTGGGAACATAAAGTTTCTTTTCATTTGTAAACTCCACTCCATACATATATATGGGGAGGTACTAGCTCCAACTCGGTTTTATAGTGAAAACTTCTGGAACTTCAAACCGGCACTAGGAAACAGACTGAGAAACCAGAGTAAATGTTTCTCCTGCAACCCGTTAACTTTGTGCTAGATGAACGAACGTCTCTCCACATGCTCAGTTGTGAGAGATAATTGTGTGTGAAAGCCGTCCTTCACCTAGCTTGTTGGGAACACAAAGTTTCTTTTCAGATGCAAACTCCACTCCATACATATATATGGGGAGGTACAAGCTCCAACCAGGTTTTACAGTGAAAACTGCAGGAACTTCAAACCGGCACTAGGAAACAGACTGAGAAACCAGAGTAAAAATTTCTCCTGCAATCCGTTCCCCTTGTGCTAGATGAACGAAAGAGTCTCCACATGCTCAGTTCTGAGAGATAAGTGTGTGTGAAAGCCGTCCTTCACCTAGCTTGTTGGGAACACAAAGTTTCTTTTCAGTTGCAAACTCCACTCCATACATATATATGGGGAGGTACTAGCTCCAAATCGGTTTTACAGTGAAATCTGCAGGAACTTCAAACCGGCACTAGGAAACAGACTGAGAAACCAGAGTAAAAGTTTCTCCTGTAACCCGTTCCTTTTGTGCTAGATGAACGATCGTCTCTCCACATGCTCCGTTCTGAGAGATATGTGTGTGTGAAAGCCGTCTTTCAACTAGATTGTTGGGAACACAAAGTTACTTTTCAGTTGCAAACTGAATTCCATATATATATATGGGGAGGTACTAGCACCAAATAGGTTTTACAGTGAAAACTGCTGGAACTTCAAACCGGCACTAGGAAACAGACTGAGAAACCAGAGTAAAAGTTTCTCCTGCAACCCGTTCCATTTGTGCTAGATGAACGAACGTCTCTCCACATGCTCAGTTCTGAGAGATAAGTGTGTGTGAAAGCCGTCCTTCACCTAGCTTGTTGGGAACACAAAGTTTCTTTTCAGTTGCAAACTCCACTCCATACATATATATGGGGAGGTACTAGCTCCAAATCGGTTTTACAGTGAAAACGGCAGGAACCTCAAACCGGCACTAGGAAACAGACTGAGAAACCAGAGTAAAAGTTTCTCCTGCAACCCGTTCCCTTTGTGCTAGATGAACGAACGTCTCTCCACATGCTCAGTTCGGAGAGATAAGTGTGTGTGAAAGCTGTCCTTCAACTAGCTTGTTGGGAACACAAAGTTTCTTTTCAGTTGCAAACTCCACTGCATACATATATATGGGGAGGTACTAGCTCCAAATCGGTTTTACAGTGAAAACTGCAGGAACTTCAAACCGGCACTAGGAAACAGACTGAGAAACCAGAGTAAAAGTTTCTCCTGCAACCCGTTCCCTTTTTGCTAGATGAACGAAAGTCTCTCCACATGCTCAGTTCTGAGAGATAAGTGTGTGTGAAAGCCGTCCTTCACCGAGCTTGTTGGGAACACAAAGTTTCTTTTCAGTTGCAAACTCCACACCATACATATATATGGGGAGGTACTAGCTCCAACTCGGGTTTACAGTGAAAACTGCAGGAACTTCAAACCGGCACTACGAAACAGACTGAGAAACCAGAGTAAAAGTTTCTCCTGCAAACCGTTCCCTTTGTGCTAGATAAACCAACGTCTCTCCACATGCTCAGTTCTGAGCGATAAGTGTGTGTGAAATCCGTCCTTCACCTAGCTTGTTGGGAACACAAAGATTCTTTTCATTTGCAAACTCCACTCCATACATATATATGGGGAGGTACTAGCTCCAAATCGGTTTTACAGTGAAAACTGCAGGAACTTCAAACCGGCACTAGGAAACAGACTGAGAAACCAGAGTAAAAGTTTCTCCTGCAACCCGTTCCATTTGTGCTAGATGAACGAACGTTTCTCCACATGCTCAGTTCTGAGAGATAAGTGTGTGTGAAAGCCGTCCTTCACCTAGCTTGTTGGGAACACAATGTTTCTTTTCAGTTGCAAACTCCACTCCATACATATATATGGGGAGGTACTAGCTCCAAATCGGTTTTACAGTGAAAACTGCAGGAACTTCAAACCGGCACTAGGAAACAGACTGAGAAACCAGAGTAAAAGTTTCTCCTGCAACCCCTTCCCTTTGTGCTAGATGAACGAACGTCTCTCCACATGCTCAGTTCTGAAAGATAAGTGTGTGTGAAAGCCATCCTTCACCTAGCTTGTTGGGAACACAAAGATTCTTTTCAGTTGCAAACTCCACTCCATACATATATATGGGAAGGTACTAGCTCCAACTCGGTTTTACATTGAAAACTGCTGGAACTTCAAACCGGCACTTGGAAACAGACTGAGAAACCAGAGTATAAGTTTCTCCTGCAACCCGTTCCCTTTCTGCTAGATGAACGAACGTCTCTCCACATGCTCAGTTCTGAGAGATATGTGTGTGTGAAAGCCGTCCTTCACCTAGCTTGTTGGGAACACAAAGTTTCTTTTCAGTTGCAAACTCCACTCCATACATATATATGGGGAGGTACTAGCTCCAAATCGGTTTTACAGTGAAAACTGCAGGAACTTCAAACCGGCACTAGGAAACAGAATGAGAAACCAGAGTAAAAGTTTCTCCTGCAACCCGTTCTCTTTCTGCTAGATGAACGAACGTCTCTCCGCATGCTCAGTTCTGAGAGGTAAGTGTGTGTGAAAGCCGTCCTTCACATAGCTTGTTGGGAACACAAAGTTTCTTTTCAGTTGCAAACTCCACTCCATACATATATATGGGGAGGGACTAGCTCCAACTCGGTTTAACAGTGAAAACTGCTGGAACTTCAAACCGGCACTAGGAAACAGACTGAGAAACCAGAGTAAAACTTTCTCCTGCAACCCGTTCCCTTTGTGCTAGATGAACGAACGTCTCTCCACATGCTCAGTTCTGAGAGATGTGTGTGTGTGAAAGCCGCCCTTCACCTAGATTTTTGGGAACATAAAGTTTCTTTTCATTTGTAAACTCCACTCCATACATATATATGGGGAGTTACTAGCACCAAATCGGTTTTACACTGAAAACTCCTGGAACTTCAAACCGGCACTAGGAAACAGACTGAGAAACCAGAGTAAATGTTTCTCCTGCAACCCGTTCCCTTTGTGCTAGATGAACGAACGTCTCTCCACATGCTCAGTTGTGAGAGATAATTGTGTGTGAAAGCCGTCCTTCACCTAGCTTGTTGGGAACACAAAGTTTCTTTTCAGTTGCAAACTCCACTCCATACATATATATGGGGAGGTACAAGCTCCAACCAGGTTTTACAGTGAAAACTGCAGGAACTTCAAACCGGCACTAGGAAACAGACTGAGAAACCAGAGTAAAAGTTTCCCCTGCAACCCGTTCCCCTTGTGCTAGATGAACGAACGTCTCTCCACATGCTCAGTTCTGAGAGATAAGTGTGTGTGAAAGCCGTCCTTCGCCTAGCTTGTTGGGAACACAAAGTTTCTTTTCAGTTGCAAACTCCACTCCATACATATATATGGGGAGGTACTAGCTCCAACTCGGTTTTACAGTGAAAACTCCAGGAACTTCAAACCGGCACTAGGAAACAGACTGAGAAACCAGAGTAAAAGTTTCTCCTGTAACCCGTTCCTTTTGTGCTAGATGAACGAACGTCTCTCCACATGCTCCGTTCTGAGAGATATGTGTGTGTGAAAGCCGTCTTTCAACTAGATTGTTGGGAACACAAAGTTTCTTTTCAGTTGCAAACTGAACTCCATATATATATATGGGGAGGTACTAGCTCCAAATCGGTTTTACAGTGAAAACTGCTGGAACTTCAAACCGGCACTAGGAAACAGACTGAGAAACCAGAGTAAAAGTTTCTCCTGGAACCCGATCCATTTGTGCTAGATGAACGAACGTCTCTCCACATGCTCAGTTCTGAGAGATAAGTGTGTGTGAAAGCCGTCCTTCACCTAGCTTGTTGGGAACACAAAGTTTCTTTTCAGTTGCAAACTCCACTCCATACATATATATGGGGAGGTACTAGCTCCAACTCGGTTTTACAGTGAAAACTGCTGGAACTTCAAACCGGCACTTGGAAACAGACTGAGAAACCAGAGTATAAGTTTCTCCTGCAACCCGTTCCCTTTCTGCTAGATGAACGAACGTCACTCCACATGCTCAGTTCTGAGAGATAACTGTGTGTGAAAGCCGTCCTTCACCTAGCTTGTTGGGATCACAAAGTTTCTTTTCAGTTGCAAACTCCACTCCATACATATATATGGGGTGGTACAAGCTCCAACCAGGTTTTACAGTGAAAACTGCAGGAATTTCAAACCGGCACTAGGAAACAGACAGAGAATCCAGAGTAAAAGTTTCTCCTGCAAACTGTTCCCTTTGTGCTAGATGAACGAACGTCTCTCCACATGCTCAGTTCTGAGAGATGTGTGTGTGTGAAAGCCGTCCTTCACCTAGCTTTTTGGGAACATAAAGTTTCTTTTAATTTGTAAACTCCACTCCATACATATATATGGGGATGTACTAGCTCCAACCAGGTTTTACAGTGAAAATTCCTGGAACTTCAAACCGGCACTAGGAAACAGACTGAGAAACCAGAGTAAAAGTTTCTCCTGCAACCCGTTCCCCTTGTGCTAGATGAACGAACGTCTCTCCACATGCTCAGTTCTGAGAGATAAGTGTGTGTGAAAGATGTCCTTCACCAAGCTTCTTGGGAACACAAAGTTTCTTTTCAGTTGCAAACTCCACTCCATACATATATATGGGGAGGTACTAGCTCCTAATCGGTTTTACAGTGAAAACTGCAGGAACTTCAAACCGGCACTAGGAAACAGACTGAGAAACCAGAGTAAAAGTTTCTCCTGCAACGCGTTCCCTTTGTGCTAGATGAACGAACGTCTCTCCACATGCTCAGTTCTGAGAGATAAGTGTGTGTGAAAGCCGTCCTTCACATAGCTTGTTGGGAACACAAAGTTTCTTTTCAGTTGCAAACTCCACTCCATAAATATATATGGGGAGGGACTAGCTCCAAATCGGTTTTACAGTGAAAACTGCAGGAACTTAAAACCGGCACTAGGAAACAGACTGAGAAACCAGAGTAAAACTTTCTCCTGCAACCCGTTCCCTTTCTGCTAGATGAACGAACGTCTCTCCACATGCTCAGTTCTGAGAGATGTGTGTGTGTGAAAGCCGCACTTCACATAGATTTTTGGGAACATAAAGTTTCTTTTAATTTGTAAACTCCACTCCATACATATATATGGGGAGGTACTAGCTCCAAATCGGTTTTACAGTGAAAACTCCTGGAACTTCAAACCGGCACTAGGAAACAGACTGAGAAACCAGAGTAAATGTTTCTCCTGCAACCCGTTCCCTTTGTGCTAGATGAACGAACGTCTCTCCACATGCTCAGTTGTGAGAGATAATTGTGTGTGAAAGCCGTCCTTCACCTAGCTTGTTGGGAACACAAAGTTTCTTTTCAGTTGCAAACTCCACTCCATACATATATATGGGGAGGTACAAGCTCCAACCAGGTTTTACAGTGAAAACTGCAGGAACTTCAAACCGGCACTAGGAAACAGACTGAGAAACCAGAGTAAAAATTTCTCCTGCAACCCGTTCCCTTTGTGGTAGATGAACGAACGTCTCTCCACATGCTCAGTTCTGAGAGATAAGTGTGTGTGAAAGCCGTCCTTCACCTAGCTTGTTGGGAACACAAAGTTTCTTTTCAGTTGCAAACTCCACTCCATACATATATATGGGGAGGTACTAGCTCCAACTCGGTTTTACAGTGAAAACTGCTGGAACTTCAAACCGGCACTAGGAAACAGACTGAGAAACCAGAGTAAAAGTTTCTCCTGCAACCCGTTCCATTTGTGCTAGATGAACGAACGTCTCTCCACATGCTCAGTTCTGAGAGATAAGTGTGTGTGAAAGCCGTCCTTCACCTAGCTTGTTGGGAACACAAAGTTTCTTTTCAGTTGCAAACTCCACTCCATACATATATATGGGGAGGTACTAGCTCCTAATCGGTTTTACAGTGAAAACTGCAGGAACTTCAAACCGGCACTAGGAAACAGACTGAGAAACCAGAGTAAAAGTTTCTCCTGCAACGCGTTCCCTTTGTGCTAGATGAACGAACGTCTCTCCACATGCTCAGTTCTGAGAGATAAGTGTGTGTGAAAGCCGTCCTTCACATAGCTTGTTGGGAACACAAAGTTTCTTTTCAGTTGCAAACTCCACTCCATAAATATATATGGGGAGGGACTAGCTCCAAATCGGTTTTACAGTGAAAACTGCAGGAACTTAAAACCGGCACTAGGAAACAGACTGAGAAACCAGAGTAAAACTTTCTCCTGCAACCCGTTCCCTTTCTGCTAGATGAACGAACGTCTCTCCACATGCTCAGTTCTGAGAGATGTGTGTGTGTGAAAGCCGCACTTCACATAGATTTTTGGGAACATAAAGTTTCTTTTAATTTGTAAACTCCACTCCATACATATATATGGGGAGGTACTAGCTCCAAATCGGTTTTACAGTGAAAACTCCTGGAACTTCAAACCGGCACTAGGAAACAGACTGAGAAACCAGAGTAAATGTTTCTCCTGCAACCCGTTCCCTTTGTGCTAGATGAACGAACGTCTCTCCACATGCTCAGTTGTGAGAGATAATTGTGTGTGAAAGCCGTCCTTCACCTAGCTTGTTGGGAACACAAAGTTTCTTTTCAGTTGCAAACTCCACTCCATACATATATATGGGGAGGTACAAGCTCCAACCAGGTTTTACAGTGAAAACTGCAGGAACTTCAAACCGGCACTAGGAAACAGACTGAGAAACCAGAGTAAAAATTTCTCCTGCAACCCGTTCCCTTTGTGGTAGATGAACGAACGTCTCTCCACATGCTCAGTTCTGAGAGATAAGTGTGTGTGAAAGCCGTCCTTCACCTAGCTTGTTGGGAACACAAAGTTTCTTTTCAGTTGCAAACTCCACTCCATACATATATATGGGGAGGTACTAGCTCCAACTCGGTTTTACAGTGAAAACTGCTGGAACTTCAAACCGGCACTAGGAAACAGACTGAGAAACCAGAGTAAAAGTTTCTCCTGCAACCCGTTCCATTTGTGCTAGATGAACGAACGTCTCTCCACATGCTCAGTTCTGAGAGATAAGTGTGTGTGAAAGCCGTCCTTCACCTAGCTTGTTGGGAACACAAAGTTTCTTTTCAGTTGCAAACTCCACTCCATACATATATATGGGGAGGTACTAGCTCCAAATCCGTTTTACAGTGAAAACGGCAGGAACTTCAAACCGGCACTAGGAAACAGACTGAGAAACCAGAGTAAAAGTTTCTCCTGCAACCCGTTCCCTTTGTGCTAGATGAACGAACGTCTCTCCACATGCTCAGTTCTGAGAGATAAGTGTGTGTGAAAGCTGTCCTTCACCTAGCTTGTTGGGAACACAAAGTTTCTTTTCAGTTGCAAACTCCACTCCATACATATATATGGGGAGGTACTAACTCCAAATCGATTTTACAGTGAAAACTGCAGGAACTTCAAACCGGCACTAGGAAACAGACTGAGAAACCAGAGTAAAAGTTTCTCCTGCAACCCGTTCCCTTTGTGCTAGATGAACGAACGTCTCTCCACATGCTCAGTTCTGAGAGATAAGTGTGTGTGAAAGCTGTCCTTCACCGAGCTTGTTGGGAACACAAAGTTTCTTTTCAGTTGCAAACTCCACACCATACATATATATGGGGAGGTACTAGCTCCAACTTGGGTTTACAGTGAAAACTGCAGGAACTTCAAACCGGCACTACGAAACAGACTGAGAAACCAGAGTAAATGTTTCTCCTGCAAACCGTTCCCTTTGTGCTAGATAAACGAACGTCTCTCCACATGCTCAGTTCAGAGAGATAAGTGTGTGTGAAAGCCGTCCTTCATCTAGCTTGTTGGGAACACAAAGATTCTTTTCATTTGCAAACTCCACTCCATATATATATATGTGGAGGTAATAGCTCCAACACGGTTTTACAGGGAAAACTGCTGGAACTTCAAACCGGCACTAGGAAACAGACTGAGAAACCAGAGTAAAAGTTTCTCCTGCAACCCGTTCCCTTTGTGCTAGATGAACGAACGTCTCTCCACATGCTCAGTTCTGAGAGATAAGTGTGTGTGAAAGCCGTCCTTCACCTAGCTTGTTGGGAACATAAAGTTTCTTTTCAGTTGCAAACTCCACTCCATACATATATATGGGGAGGTACTAGCTCCAAATCCGTTTTACAGTGAAAACGGCAGGAACTTCAAACCGGCACTAGGAAACAGACTGAGAAACCAGAGTAAAAGTTTCTCCTGCAACCCGTTCCCTTTGTGCTAGATGAACGAACGTCTCTCCACATGCTCAGTTCTGAGAGATAAGTGTGTGTGAAAGCTGTCCTTCACCTAGCTTGTTGGGATCACAAAGTTTCTTTTCAGTTGCAAACTCCACTCCATACATATATATGGGGAGGTACTAACTCCAAATCGATTTTACAGTGAAAACTGCAGGAACTTCAAACCGGCACTAGGAAACAGACTGAGAAACCAGAGTAAAAGTTTCTCCTGCAACCCGTTCCCTTTGTGCTAGATGAACGAACGTCTCTCCACATGCTCAGTTCTGAGAGATAAGTGTGTGTGAAAGCTGTCCTTCACCGAGCTTGTTGGGAACACAAAGTTTCTTTTCAGTTGCAAACTCCACACCATACATATATATGGGGAGGTACTAGCTCCAACTTGGGTTTACAGTGAAAACTGCAGGAACTTCAAACCGGCACTACGAAACAGACTGAGAAACCAGAGTAAAAGTTTCTCCTGCAAACCGTTCCCTTTGTGCTAGATAAACGAACGTCTCTCCACATGCTCAGTTCTGAGAGATAAGTGTGTGTGAAAGCCGTCCTTCATCTAGCTTGTTGGGAACACAAAGATTCTTTTCATTTGCAAACTCCACTCCATACATATATATGGGGAGGTACTAGCTCCAACACGGTTTTACAGGTAAAACTGCTGGAACTTCAAACCTGCACTAGGAAACAGACTGAGAAACCAGAGTAAAAGTTTCTCCTGCAACCCGTTCCCTTTTTGCTAGATGAACGAACGTCTCTCCACATGCTCAGTTCTGAGAGATAAGTGTGTGTGAAAGCCGTCCTTCACCTAGCTTGTTGGGAACACAAAGTTTCTTATCAGTTGCAAACTCCAATCCATACATATATATTGGGAGGTACTAGCTCCAAATCGGTTTTACAGTGATAACTGCAGGAACTTCAAACCGGCACTAGGAAACAGACTGAGAAACCAGAGTAAAAGTTTCTCCTGCAACCCCTTCCCTTTGTGCTAGATGAACGAACGTCTCTCCACATGCTCAGTTCTGAAAGATAAGTGTGTGTGAAAGCCATCCTTCACCTAGCTTGTTGGGAACACAAAGTTTCTTTTCAGTTGCAAACTCCACTCCATATATATATATGGGGAGGTACTAGCTCCAACTCGGTTTTACAGTGAAAACTGCTGGAACTTCAAACCGGCACTTGGAAACAGACTGAGAAACCAGAGTATAAATTTCTACTGCAACCCGTTCCCTTTCTGCTAGATGAACGAACGTCTCTCCACATGCTCAGTTCTGAGAGATAACTGTGTGTGAAAGCCGTCCTTCACCTAGCTTGTTGGGAACACAAAGTTTCTTTTCAGTTGCAAACTCCACTCCATACATATATATGGGGAGGTACAAGCTCCAACCAGGTTTTACAGTGAAAACTGCAGGAACTTCAAACCAGCACTAGGAAACAGACTGAGAAACCAGAGTAAAAGTTTCTCCTGCAACCTGTTCCCTTTGTGCTAGATGAACGAACGTCTCTCCACATGCTCAGTTCTGAGAGATGTGTGTGTGTGAAAGCCGTCCTTCACCTAGCTTTTTGGGAACATAAAGTTTCTTTTCATTTGTAAACTCCACTCCATACATATATATGGGGAGGTACTAGCTCCAACTCGATTTTACAGTGAAAACTGCTGGAACTTCAAACCGGCACTAGGAAACAGACTGAGAAACCAGAGTAAAAGTTTCTCCTGCAACCTGTTCCCTTTGTGCTAGATGAACGAACGTCTCTCCACATGCTCAGTTCTGAGAGATGTGTGTGTGTGAAAGCCGTCCTTCACCTAGCTTGTTGGGAACACAAAGTTTCTTTTCAGTTGCAAACTCCACTCCATACATATATATGGGGAGGTACTAGCTCCAAATCGGTTTTACAGTGAAAACTGCAGGAACTTCAAACCGGCACTAGGAAACAGACTGAGAAACCAGAGTAAAAGTTTCTCCTGCAACCCGTTCCCTTTCTGCTAGATGAACGAACGTCTCTCCACATGCTCAGTTCTGAGAGATAAGTGTGTGTGAAAGCCGTCCTTCACATAGCTTGTTGGGAACACAAAGTTTCTTTTCAGTTGCAAACTCCACTCCATACATATATATGGGGAGGGACTAGCTCCAAATCGGTTTTACAGTGAAAACTGCAGGAACTTAAAACCGGCACTAGGAAACAGACTGAGAAACCAGAGCAAAAATTTCTCCTGCAACCCGTTCCCTTTGTGCTAGATGAACGAACGTCTCTCCACATGCTCAGTTCTGAGAGATGTGTGTGTGTGAAAGCCGCCCTTCACCTAGATTTTTGGGAACATAAAGTTTCTTTTCATTTGTAAACTCCACTCCATACATATATATGGGGAGGTACTAGCTCCAAATCGGTTTTACAGTGAAAACTCCTGGAACTTCAAAACGGCACTAGGAAACAGACTGAGAAACCAGAGTAAATGTTTCTCCTGCAACCCGTTCCCTTTGTGCTAGATGAACGAACGTCTCTCCACATGCTCAGTTGTGAGAGATAATTGTGTTTGAAAGCCGTCCTTCACCTAGCTTGTTGGGAACACAAAGTTTCTTTTCAGTGGCAAACTCCACTCCTTACATATATATGGGGAGGTAAAAGCTCCAACCAGGTTTTACAGTGAAAACTGCAGGAACTTCAAACCGGCACTAGGAAACAGACTGAGAAACCAGAGTAAAAATTTCTCCTGCAACCCGTTCCATTTGTGCTAGATGAACGAACGTCTCTCCACATGCTCAGTTCTGAGAGATAAGTGTGTGTGAAAGCCGTCCTTCACCTATCTTGTTGGGAACACAAAGTTTCTTTTCAGTTGCAAACTCCACTCCATACATATATATGGGGAGGTACTAGCTGCAACTCGGTTTTACAGTGAAAACTGCAGGAATTTCAAACCGGCACTAGGAAACAGACTGAGAAACCAGAGTAAAAGTTTCTCCTGTAACCCGTTCCTTTTGTGCTAGATGAACGAACGTCTCTCCACATGCTCCGTTATGAGAGCTATTTGTGTGTGAAAGCCGTCTTTCAACTAGATTGTTGGGAACACAAAGTTTCTTTTCAGTTGCAAACTGAACTCCATATATATATATGGGGAGGTACTAGCTCCAAATCGGTTTTACAGTGAAAACTGCTGGAACTTCAAACCGGCACTAGGAAACAGACATAAAATCCAGAGTAAAAGTTTCTCCTTCAACCTGTTCCCTTTTTGCTAGATGAACGAACGTCTCTCCACATGCTCAGTTCTGAGAGATAAGTGTGTGTGTGAAAGCCGTCCTTCACCTAGCTTTTTGGGAACATAAAGTTTCTTTTAATTTGTAAACTCCACTCCATACATATATATGGGGAGGTACTAGCTCCAACCAGGTTTTACAGTGAAAACTCCTGGAACTTCAAACCGGCACTAGGAAACAGACTGAGAAACCAGAGTAAAAGTTTCTCCTGCAACCCGTTCCCCTTGTGCTAGATGAACGAACGTCTCTCCACATGCTCAGTTCTGAGAGATAAGTGTGTGTGAAAGCCGTCCTTCACCTAGCTTGTTGGGAACACAAAGTTTCTTTTCAGTTGCAAACTCCACTCCATACATATATATGGGGAGGTACTAGCTCCAAATCGGTTTTACAGTGAAAACTGCAGGAACTTCAAACCGGCACTAGGAAACAGACTGAGAAACCAGAGTAAAAGTTTCTCCTGCAACCCGTTCCATTTCTGCTAGATGAACGAACGTCTCTCCACATGCTCAGGTCTGAGAGATAAGTGTGTGTGAAAGCCTTCCTTCACATAGCTTGTTGGGAACACAAAGTTTCTTTTCAGTTGCAAACTCCACTCCATACATATATATGGGGAGGGACTAGCTCCAAATCGGTTTTACAGTGAAAACTGCAGGAACTTAAAACCGGCTCTAGGAAACAGACTGAGAAACCAGAGTAAAACTTTCTCCTGCCACCTGTTCCCTTTGTGCTAGATGAACGAACGTCTCTCCACATGCTCAGTTCTGAGAGATGTGTGTGTGTGAAAGCCGCCCTTCACCTAGATTTTTGGGAACATAAAGTTTCTTTTCATTTGTAAACTCCACTCCATACATATATATGGGGAGGTACTAGCTCCAAATCGGATTTACAGTGAAAACTCCTGGAACATCAAACCGGCACTAGGAAACAGACTGAGAAACCAGAGTAAAAGTTTCTCCTGCAACCCGTTCCCTTTGTGCTAGATGAACGAACGTCTCTCCACATGCTCATTTCTGAGAGATAAGTGTGTGTGAAAGCTGTCCTTCACCGAGCTTGTTGGGAACACAAAGTTTCTTTTCAGTTGCAAACTCCACACCATACATATATATGGGAAGGTACTAGCTCCAACACGGTTTTACAGGGAAAACTGCTGGAACTTCAAACCGGCACTACGAAACAGACTGAGAAACCAGAGTAAAAGTTTCTCCTGCAACCCGTTCCCTTTGTGCTAGATGAACGAACGTCTCTCCACATGCTCAGTTCTGAGAGATAAGTGTGTGTGAAAGCCGTCCTTCACCTAGCTTGTTGGGAACACAAAGTTTCTTTTCAGTTGCAAACTCCACTCCATACATATATATGGGGAGGTACTAGCTCCAACTCGGTTTTACAGTGAAAACTGCTGGAACTTCAAAACGGCACTAGGAAACAGACTGAGAAACCAGAGTAAAAGTTTCTCCTGCAACCCGTTCCCTTTGTGCTAGATGAACGAACGTTTCTCCACATGCTCAGTTCTGAGAGATAAGTGTGTGTGAAAGCCGTCCTTCACCTAGCTTGTTGGGAACACAAAGTTTCTTTTCAGTTGCAAACTCCACTCCATACATATATATTGGGAGGTACTAGCTCCAAATCGGTTTTACAGTGAAAACTGCAGGAACTTCAAACCGGCACTAGGAAACAGACTGAGAAACCAGAGTAAAAGTTTCTCCTGCAACCCCTTCCCTTTGTGCTAGATGAACGAACGTCTCTCCACATGCTCAGTTCTGAAAGATAAGTGTGTGTGAAAGCCATCCTTCACCTAGCTTGTTGGGAACACAAAGTTTCTTTTCAGTTGCAAACTCCACTCCATAATTATATATGGGGAGGTACTAGCTCCAACTCGGTTTTACAGTGAAAACTGCTGGAACTTCAAACCGGCACTTGGAAACAGACTGAGAAACCAGAGTATAAGTTTCTCCTGCAACCCGTTCCCTTTCTGCTAGATGAACGAACGTCTCTTCACATGCTCAGTTCTGAGAGATATCTGTGTGTGAAAGCCGTCCTTCACTTAGCTTGTTGGGAACACAAAGTTTCTTTTCAGTTGCCAACTCCACTCCATACATATATATGGGGAGGTACAAGCTCCAACCAGGTTTTACAGTGAAAACTGCAGGAACTTCAAACCGGCACTAGGAAACAGACTGAGAAACCAGAGTAAAAGTTTCTCCTGCAACCTGTTCCTTTTGTGCTAGATGAACGAACGTCTCTCCACATGCTCAGTTCTGAGAGATGTGTGTGTGTGAAAGCCGTCCTTCACCTAGCTTTTTGGGAACATAAAGTTTCTTTTCATTTGTAAACTCCACTCCATACATATATATGGGGAGGTACTAGCTCCAACTCGGTTTTACAGTGAAAACTGCTGGAACTTCAAACCGGCACTAGGAAACAGACTGAGAAACCAGAGTAAAAGTTTCTCCTGCAACCCGTTCCCTTTGTGCTAGATGAACGAACGTCTCTCCACATGCTCAGTTCTGAGAGATAAGTGTGTGTGAAAGCCGTCCTTCACCTAGCTTTTGGGAACACAAAGTTTCTTTTCAGTTGCAAACTCCACTCCATACATATATATGGGGAGGTACTAGCTCCAAATCGGTTTTACAGTGAAAACTGCAGGAACTTAAAACCGGCACTAGGAAACAGACTGAGAAACCAGAGTAAAAGTTTTTCCTGCAACCCGTTCCCTTTGTGCTAGATGAACGAACGTCTCTCCACATGCTCAGTTCTGAGAGAAAAGTGTGTGTGAAAGCCGACCTTCACCTAGCTTGTTGGGAACACAAAGTTTCTTTTCAGTTGCAAACTCCACACCATACATATATATGGGGAGGTACTAGCTCCAACACGGTTTTACAGGGAAAACTGCTGGAACTTCAAACCGGCACTAGGAAACAGACTGAGAAAGCAGAGAAAAAGTTTCTCCTGCAACCCGTTCCCTTGGTGCTAGATGAACGAACGTCTCTCCACTTGCTCAGTTCTGAGAGATAAGTGTGTGTGAAAGCCGTCCTTCACCTTGCTTGTTGGGAACACAAATATTCTTTTCAGTTGCAAACTCCATTCCATACATATATATGGGGAGGTACTAGCTCCAACTCGGTTTTACAGTGAAAACTGCAGGAACTTCAAACTGGCACTAGGAAACAGACTGAGAAAGCAGAGAAAAAGTGTCTCCTGCAAACCGTTCCCTTGGTGCTAGATGAACGAACGTCTCTCCACATGCTCAGTTCTGAGAGATAAGTGTGTGTGAAAGCTGTCCTTCACCGAGCTTGTTGGGAACACAAAGTTTCTTTTCAGTTGCAAACTCCACACCATACATATATATGGGGAGGTACTAGCTCCAACACGGTTTTACAGGGAAAACTGCTGGAACTTCAAACCGGCACTACGAAACAGACTGAGAAACCAGAGTAAAAGTTTCTCCTGCAAACCGTTCCCTTTGTGCTAGATGAACGAACGTCTCTCCACATGCTCAGTTCTGAGAGATAAGTGTGTGTGAAAGCCGTCCTTCACCTAGCTTGTTGGGAACACAAAGTTTCTTTTCAGTTGCAAACTCCACTCCATACATATATATGGGGAGGTACTAGCTCAAACTCGGTTTTACAGTGAAAACTGCTGGAACTTCAAAACGGCACTAGGAAACAGACTGAGAAACCAGAGTAAAAGTTTCCCCTGCAACCCGTTCCCTTTGTGCTAGATGAACGAACGTTTCTCCACATGCTCAGTTCTGAGAGATGTGTGTGTGTGAAAGCCGTCCTTCACCTAGCTTTTTGGGAACATAAAGTTTCTTTTCATTTGTAAACTCCACTCCATACATATATATGGGGAGGTACTAGCTCCAACTCGGTTTTACAGTGAAAACTGCTGGAACTTCAAACCGGCACTAGGAAACAGACAGAGAAACCAGAGTAAAAGTTTTTCCTGCAACCCGTTCCCTTTGTGCTAGATGAACGAACGTCTCTCCACATGCTCAGTTCTGAGAGATAAGTGTGTGTGAAAGCCGTCCTTCACCTAGCTTTTGGGAACACAAAGTTTCTTTTCAGTTGCAAACTCCACTCCATACATATATATGGGGAGGTACTAGCTCCAAATCGGTTTTACAGTGAAAACTGCAGGAACTTAAAACCGGCACTAGGAAACAGACTGAGAAACCAGAGTAAAAGTTTTTCCTGCAACCCGTTCCCTTTGTGCTAGATGAACGAACGTCTCTCCACATGCTCAGTTCTGAGAGAAAAGTGTGTGTGAAAGCCGACCTTCACCTAGCTTGTTGGGAACACAAAGTTTCATTTCAGTTGCAAACTCCACTCCATACATATATATGGGGAGGTACTAGCTCCAAATCGATTTTACAGTGAAAACTGCAGGAACTTCAAACCGGCACTAGGAAACAGACTGAGAAACCAGAGTAAAAGTTTCTCCTGCAACCCGTTCCCTTTGTGCTAGATGAATGAACGTCTCTCCACATGCTCAGTTCTGAGAGATAAGTGTGTGTGAAAGCTGTCCTTCACCGAGCTTGTTGGGAACACAAAGTTTCTTTTCAGTTGCAAACTCCACACCATACATATATATGGGGAGGTACTAGCTCCAACACGGTTTTACAGGGAAAACTGCTGGAACTTCAAACCGGCACTAGGAAACATACTGAGAAAGCAGAGAAAAAGTTTCTCCTGCAACCAGTTCCCTTGGTGCTAGATGAACGAACGTCTCTCCACTTGCTCAGTTCTGAGAGATAAGTGTGTGTGAAAGCCGTCCTTCACCTTGCTTGTTGGGAACACAAATATTCTTTTCAGTTGCAAACTCCATTCCATACATATATATGGGGAGGTACTAGCTCCAACTCGGTTTTACAGTGAAAACTGCAGGAACTTCAAACTGGCACTAGGAAACAGACTGAGAAAGCAGAGAAAAAGTGTCTCCTGCAAACCGTTCCCTTGGTGCTAGATGAACGAACGTCTCTCCACATGCTCAGTTCTGAGAGATAAGTGTGTGTGAAAGCTGTCCTTCACCGAGCTTGTTGGGAACACAAAGTTTCTTTTCAGTTGCAAACTCCACACCATACATATATATGGGGAGGTACTAGCTCCAACACGGTTTTACAGGGAAAACTGCTGGAACTTCAAACCGGCACTACGAAACAGACTGAGAAACCAGAGTAAAAGTTTCTCCTGCAAACCGTTCCCTTTGTGCTAGATGAACGAACGTCTCTCCACATGCTCAGTTCTGAGAGATAAGTGTGTGTGAAAGCCGTCCTTCACCTAGCTTGTTGGGAACACAAAGTTTCTTTTCAGTTGCAAACTCCACTCCATACATATATATGGGGAGGTACTAGCTCAAACTCGGTTTTACAGTGAAAACTGCTGGAACTTCAAAACGGCACTAGGAAACAGACTGAGAAACCAGAGTAAAAGTTTCCCCTGCAAACCGTTCCCTTTGTGCTAGATGAACGAACGTTTCTCCACATGCTCAGTTCTGAGAGATAAGTGTGTGTGAAAGCCGTCCTTCACCTAGCTTGTTGGGAACACAAAGTTTCTTTTCAGTTGCAAACTCCACTCCATACATATATATTGGGAGGTACTAGCTCCAAATCGGTTTTACAGTGAAAACTGCAGGAACTTCAAACCGGCACTAGGAAACAGACTGAGAAACCAGAGTAAAAGTTTCTCCTGCAACCCCTTCCCTTTGTGCTAGATGAACGAACGTCTCTCCACATGCTCAGTTCTGAAAGATAAGTGTGTGTGAAAGCCATCCTTCACCTAGCTTGTTGGGAACACAAAGTTTCTTTTCAGTTGCAAACTCCACTCCATACATATATATGGGGAGGTACTAGCTCCAACTCGGTTTTACAGTGAAAACTGCTGGAACTTCAAACCGGCACTTGGAAACAGACTGAGAAACCAGAGTATAAGTTTCTCCTGCAACCCGTTCCCTTTCTGCTAGATGAACGAACGTCTCTCCACATGCTCAGTTCTGAGAGATATCTGTGTGTGAAAGCCGTCCTTCACTTAGCTTGTTGGGAACACAAAGTTTCTTTTCAGTTGCAAACTCCACTCCATACATATATATGGGGAGGTACAAGCTCCAACCAGGTTTTACAGTGAAAACTGCAGGAACTTCAAACCGGCACTAGGAAACAGACTGAGAAACCAGAGTAAAAGTTTCTCCTGCAACCTGTTCCCTTTGTGCTAGATGAACGAACGTCTCTCCACATGCTCAGTTCTGAGAGATGTGTGTGTGTGAAAGCCGTCCTTCACCTAGCTTTTTGGGAACATAAAGTTTCTTTTCATTTGTATACTCCACTCCATACATATATATGGGGAGGTACTAGCTCCAACTCGGTTTTACAGTGAAAACTGCTGGAACTTCAAACCGGCACTAGGAAACAGACTGAGAAACCAGAGTAAAAGTTTCTCCTGCAACCCGTTCCCTTTGTGCTAGATGAACGAACGTCTCTCCACATGCTCAGTTCTGAGAGATAAGTGTGTGTGAAAGCCGTCCTTCACCTAGCTTGTTGGGAACACAAAGTTTCTTTTCAGTTGCAAACTCCACTCCATACATATATATGGGGAGGTACTAGCTCCAAATCGGTTTTACAGTGAAAACTGCAGGAACTTAAAACCGGCACTAGGAAACAGACTGAGAAACCAGAGTAAAAGTTTCTCCTGCAACCCGTTCCCTTTGTGCTACATGAACGAACGTCTCTCCACATGCTCAGTTCTGAAAGATAAGTGTGTGTGAAAGCCATCCTTCACCTAGCTTGTTGGGAACACAAAGTTTCTTTTCAGTTGCAAACTCCACTCCATACATATATATGGGGAGGTACTAGCTCCAACTCGGTTTTACAGTGAAAACTGCTGGAACTTCAAACCGGCACTTGGAAACAGACTGAGAAACCAGAGTATAAGTTTCTCCTGCAACCCGTTCCCTTTCTGCTAGATGAACGAACGTCTCTCCACATGCTCAGTTCTGAGAGATATCTGTGTGTGAAAGCCGTCCTTCACTTAGCTTTTTGGGAACACAAAGTTTCTTTTCAGTTGCAAACTCCACTCCATACATATATATGGGGAGGTACTAGCTCCAACACGGTTTTACAGGGAAAACTGCTGGAACTTCAAACCGGCACTACGAAACAGACTGAGAAACCAGAGTAAAAGTTTCTCCTGCAACCCGTTCCCTTTGTGCTAGATGAACGAACGTCTCTCCACATGCTCAGTTCTGAGAGATAAGTGTGTGTGAAAGCCGTCCTTCACCTAGCTTGTTGGGAACACAAAGTTTCTTTTCAGTTGCAAACTCCACTCCATACATATATATGGGGAGGTACTAGCTCCAACTCGGTTTTACAGTGAAAACTGCTGGAACTTCAAAACGGCACTAGGAAACAGACTGAGAAACCAGAGTAAAAGTTTCCCCTGCAACCCGTTCCCTTTGTGCTAGATGAACGAACGTTTCTCCACATGCTCAGTTCTGAGAGATAAGTGTGTGTGAAAGACGTCCTTCACCTAGCTTGTTGGGAACACAAAGTTTCTTTTCAGTTGCAAACTCCACTGCATACATATATATTGGGAGGTACTAGCTCCAAATCGGTTTTACAGTGAAAACTGCAGGAACTTCAAACCGGCACTAGGAAACAGACTGAGAAACCAGAGTAAAAGTTTCTCCTGCAACCCCTTCCCTTTGTGCTAGATGAACGAACGTCTCTCCACATGCTCAGTTCTGAAAGATAAGTGTGTGTGAAAGCCGTCCTTCACTTAGCTTGTTGGGAACACAAAGTTTCTTTCAGTTGCAAACTCCACTCCATACATATATATGGGGAGGTACAAGCTCCAACCAGGTTTTACAGTGAAAACTGCAGGAACTTCAAACCGGCACTAGGAAACAGACTGAGAAACCAGAGTAAATATTTCTCCTGCAACCTGTTCCCTTTGTGCTAGATGAACGAACGTCTCTCCACATGCTCAGTTCTGAGAGATGTGTGTGTGTGAAAGCCGTCCTTCACCTAGCTTTTTGGGAACATAAAGTTTCTTTTCATTTGTAAACTCCACTCCATACATATATATGGGGAGGTACTAGCTCCAACACGGTTTTACAGTGAAAACTGCTGGAACTTCAAACCGGCACTAGGAAACAGACTGAGAAACCAGAGTAAAAGTTTCTCCTGCAACCCGTTCCCTTTTTGCTAGATGAACGAACGTCTCTCCACATGCTCAGTTCTGAGAGATAAGTGTGTGTGAAAGCCGTCCTTCACCTAGCTTGTTGGGAACACAAAGTTTCTTTTCAGTTGCAAACTCCACTCCATACATATATATGGGGAGGTACTAGCTCCAAATCGGTTTTACAGTGAAAACTGCAGGAACTTAAAACCGGCACTAGGAAACAGACTGAGAAACCAGAGTAAAAGTTTTTCCTGCAACCCGTTCCCTTTGTGCTAGATGAACGAATGTCTCTCCACATGCTCAGTTCTGAGAGAAAAGTGTGTGTGAAATCCGACCTTCACCTAGCTTGTTGGGAACACAAAGTTTCATTTCAGTTGCAAAATCCACTCCATACATATATATGGGGAGGTACTAGCTCCAACTCGGTTTTACAGTGAAAACTGCTGGAACTTAAAACCGGCACTAGGAAACAGACTGAGAAACCAGAGTAAAAGTTTCTCCTGCAACCCGTTCCCTTTGTGCTAGATGAACGAACGTCTCTCCACATGCTCAGTTCTGAGAGATAAGTGTGTGTGAAAGCCGTCCTTCACCTAGCTTGTTGGGAACACAAAGTTTCTTTTCAGTTGCAAACTCCACTCCATACATATATATGGGGAGGTACTAGCTCCAAATCGGTTTTACAGTGAAAACTGCAGGAACTTAAAACCGGCACTAGGAAACAGACTGAGAAACCAGAGTAAAAGTTTCTCCTGCAACCCGTTCCCTTTGTGCTAGATGAACGAACGTCTCTCCACATGCTCAGTTCTGAAAGATAAGTGTGTGTGAAAGCCATCCTTCACCTAGCTTGTTGGGAACACAAAGTTTCTTTTCAGTTGCAAACTCCACTCCATACATATATATGGGGAGGTACTAGCTCCAACTCGGTTTTACAGTGAAAACTGCTGGAACTTCAAACCGACACTTGGAAACAGACTGAGAAACCAGAGTATAAGTTTCTCCTGCAACCCGTTCCCTTTCTGCTAGATGAACGAACGTCTCTCCACATGCTCAGTTCTGAGAGATATCTGTGTGTGAAAGCCGTCCTTCACTTTGCTTGTTGGGAACACAAAGTTTCTTTTGAGTTGCAAACTCCACTCCATACATATATATTGGGAGGTACTAGCTCCAACACGGTTTTACAGGGAAAACTGCTGGAACTTCAAACCGGCACTACGAAACAGACTGAGAAACCAGAGTAAAAGTTTCTCCTGCAACCCGTTCCCTTTGTGCTAGATGAACGAACGTTTCTCCACATGCTCAGTTCTGAGAGATAAGTGTGTGTGAAAGCCGTCCTTCACCTAGCTTGTTGGGAACACAAAGTTTCTTTTCAGTTGCAAACTCCACTCCATACATATATATTGGGAGGTACTAGCTCCAAATCGGTTTTACAGTGAAAACTGCAGGAACTTCAAACCGGATCTAGGAAACAGACTGAGAAACCAGAGTAAAAGTTACTCCTGCAACCCCTTCCCTTTGTGCTAGATGAACGAACGTCTCTCCACATGCTCAGTTCTGAAAGATAAGTGTGTGTGAAAGCCGTCCTTCACTTAGCTTGTTGGGAACACAAAGTTTCTTTTCAGTTGCAAACTCCACTCCATACATATATATGGGGAGGTACAAGCTCCAACCAGGTTTTACAGTGAAAACTGCAGGAACTTCAAACCGGCACTAGGAAACAGACTGAGAAACCAGAGTAAATATTTCTCCTGCAACCTGTTCCCTTTGTGCTAGATGAACGAACGTCTCTCCACATGCTCAGTTCTGAGAGATGTGTGTGTGTGAAAGCCGTCCTTCACCTAGCTTTTTGGGAACATAAAGTTTCTTTTCATTTGTAAACTCCACTCCATACATATATATGGGGAGGTACTAGCTCCAACACGGTTTTACAGTGAAAACTGCTGGAACTTCAAACCGGCACTAGGAAACAGACTGAGAAACCAGAGTAAAAGTTTCCCCTGCAACCCGTTCCCTTTGTGCTAGATGAACGAACGTTTCTCCACATGCTCAGTTCTGAGAGATAAGTGTGTGTGAAAGCCGTCCTTCACCTAGCTTGTTGGGAACACAAAGTTTCTTTTCAGTTGCAAACTCCACTGCATACATATATATTGGGAGGTACTAGCTCCAAATCGGTTTTACAGTGAAAACTGCAGGAACTTCAAACCGGCACTAGGAAACAGACTGAGAAACCAGAGTAAAAGTTTCTCCTGCAACCCCTTCCCTTTGTGCTAGATGAACGAACGTCTCTCCACATGCTCAGTTCTGAAAGATAAGTGTGTGTGAAAGCCGTCCTTCACTTAGCTTGTTGGGAACACAAAGTTTCTTTTCAGTTGCAAACTCCACTCCATACATATATATGGGGAGGTACAAGCTCCAACCAGGTTTTACAGTGAAAACTGCAGGAACTTCAAACCGGCACTAGGAAACAGACTGAGAAACCAGAGTAAATATTTCTCCTGCAACCTGTTCCCTTTGTGCTAGATGAACGAACGTCTCTCCACATGCTCAGTTCTGAGAGATGTGTGTGTGTGAAAGCCGTCCTTCACCTAGCTTTTTGGGAACATAAAGTTTCTTTTCATTTGTAAACTCCACTCCATACATATATATGGGGAGGTACTAGCTCCAACACGGTTTTACAGTGAAAACTGCTGGAACTTCAAACCGGCACTAGGAAACAGACTGAGAAACCAGAGTAAAAGTTTCTCCTGCAACCCGTTCCCTTTTTGCTAGATGAACGAACGTCTCTCCACATGCTCAGTTCTGAGAGATAAGTGTGTGTGAAAGCCGTCCTTCACCTAGCTTGTTGGGAACACAAAGTTTCTTTTCAGTTGCAAACTCCACTCCATACATATATATGGGGAGGTACTAGCTCCAAATCGGTTTTACAGTGAAAACTGCAGGAACTTAAAACCGGCACTAGGAAACAGACTGAGAAACCAGAGTAAAAGTTTTTCCTGCAACCCGTTCCCTTTGTGCTAGATGAACGAAAGTCTCTCCACATGCTCATTTCTGAGAGAAAAGTGTGTGTGAAATCCGACCTTCACCTAGCTTGTTGGGAACACAAAGTTTCATTTCAGTTGCAAAATCCACTCCATACATATATATGGGGAGGTACTAGCTCCAACTCGGTTTTACAGTGAAAACTGCTGGAACTTAAAACCGGCACTAGGAAACAGACTGAGAAACCAGAGTAAAAGTTTCTCCTGCAACCCGTTCCCTTTGTGCTAGATGAACGAACGTCTCTCCACATGCTCAGTTCTGAGAGATAAGTGTGTGTGAAAGCCGTCCTTCACCTAGCTTGTTGGGAACACAAAGTTTCTTTTCAGTTGCAAACTCCACTCCATACATATATATGGGGAGGTACTAGCTCCAAATCGGTTTTACAGTGAAAACTGCAGGAACTTAAAACCGGCACTAGGAAACAGACTGAGAAACCAGAGTAAAAGTTTCTCCTGCAACCCGTTCCCTTTGTGCTAGATGAACGAACGTCTCTCCACATGCTCAGTTCTGAAAGATAAGTGTGTGTGAAAGCCATCCTTCACCTAGCTTGTTGGGAACACAAAGTTTCTTTTCAGTTGCAAACTCCACTCCATACATATATATGGGGAGGTACTAGCTCCAACTCGGTTTTACAGTGAAAACTGCTGGAACTTCAAACCGGCACTTGGAAACAGACTGAGGAACCAGAGTATAAGTTTCTCCTGCAACCCGTTCCCTTTCTGCTAGATGAACGAACGTCTCTCCACATGCTCAGTTCTGAGAGATATCTGTGTGTGAAAGCCGTCCTTCACTTAGCTTGTTGGGAACACAAAGTTTCTTTTGAGTTGCAAACTCCACTCCATACATATATATTGGGAGGTACTAGCTCCAACACGGTTTTACAGGGAAAACTGCTGGAACTTCAAACCGGCACTACGAAACAGACTGAGAAACCAGAGTAAAAGTTTCTCCTGCAACCCGTTCCCTTTGTGCTAGATGAACGAACGTTTCTCCACATGCTCAGTTCTGAGAGATAAGTGTGTGTGAAAGCCGTCCTTCACCTAGCTTGTTGGGAACACAAAGTTTCTTTTCAGTTGCAAACTCCACTCCATACATATATATTGGGAGGTACTAGCTCCAAATCGGTTTTACAGTGAAAACTGCAGGAACTTCAAACCGGATCTAGGAAACAGACTGAGAAACCAGAGTAAAATTTTCTCCTGCAACCCCTTCCCTTTGTGCTAGATGAACGAACGTCTCTCCACATGCTCAGTTCTGAAAGATAAGTGTGTGTGAAAGCCGTCCTTCACTTAGCTTGTTGGGAACACAAAGTTTCTTTTCAGTTGCTAACTCCACTCCATACATATATATGGGGAGGTACAAGCTCCAACCAGGTTTTACAGTGAAAACTGCAGGAACTTCAAACCGGCACTAGGAAACAGACTGAGAAACCAGAGTAAATGTTTCTCCTGCAACCTGTTCCCTTTGTGCTAGATGAACAAACGTCTCTCCACATGCTCAGTTCTGAGAGATGTGTGTGTGTGAAAGCCGTCCTTCACCTAGCTTTTTGGGAACATAAAGTTTCTTTTCATTTGTAAACTCCACTCCATACATATATATGGGGAGGTACTAGCTCCAACTCGGTTTTACAGTGAAAACTGCTGGAACTTCAAACCGGCACTAGGAAACAGACTGAGAAACCAGAGTAAAAGTTTCTCCTGCAACCCGTTCCCTTTGTGCTAGATGAACGAACGTCTCTCCACATGCTCAGTTCTGAGAGATAAGTGTGTGTGAAAGCCGTCCTTCACCTAGCTTGTTGGGAACACAAAGTTTCTTTTCAGTTGCAAACTCCACTCCATACATATATATGGGGAGGTACTAGCTCCAAATCGGTTTTACAGTGAAAACTGCAGGAACTTAAAACCGGCACTAGGAAACAGACTGAGAAACCAGAGTAAAGTTTTTCCTGCAACCCGTTCCCTTTGTGCTAGATGAACGAACGTCTCTCCACATGCTCAGTTCTGAGAGAAAAGTGTGTGTGAAAGCCGACCTTCACCTAGCTTGTTGGGAACACAAAGTTTCATTTAAGTTGCAAAATCCACTCCATACATATATATGGGGAGGTACTAGCTCCAACTCTGTTTTACAGTGAAAACTGCTGGAACTTCAAACCGGCACTAGGAAACAGACTGAGAAACCAGAGTAAAAGTTTCTCCTGCAACCCGTTCTCTTTGTGCTAGATGAACGAACGTCTCTCCACATGCTCAGTTCTGAGAGATAAGTGTGTGTGAAAGCCGTCCTTCACCTAGCTTGTTGGGAACACAAAGTTTCTTTTCAGTTGCAAACTCCACTCCATACATATATATGAGGAGGTACTAGCTCCAAATCGGTTTTACAGTGAAAACTGCAGGAACTTCAAACCGGCACTAGGAAACAGACTGAGAAACCAGAGTAAAAGTTTCTCCTGCAAACCGTTCCCTTTGTGCTAGATGAACGAACGTCTCTCCACATGCTCAGTTCTGAGAGATAATTGTGTGTGAAAGCCGTCCTTCATCTTGCTTGTTGGGAACACAAAGTTTGTTTTCATTTGCAAAATACACTCCATACATATATATGGGGAGGTACTAGCTCCAACTCGGTTTTACAGTGAAAACTGCTGGAACTTCAAACCGGCACAAGGAAACAGACTGAGAAACCTGAGTAAAAGTTTCTCCTGCAACACGTTCCCTTTATGCTAGATGAACGAACGTCTCTCCACATGCTCAGTTCTGAGAGATAAGTGTCTGTGAAAGCCGTCCTTCACCTAGCTTGTTGGGAACACAAAGTTTCTTTTCAGTTGCAAACTCCACTCCATACATATATATGGGTAGGTACTAGCTCCAAATCGGTTTTACAGTGAAAACTGCAGGAACTTAATATCGGCACTAGGAAACAGACTGAGAAACCAGAGTAAAAGTTTCTCCTGCAACCCGTTCCCTTTGTGCTAGATGAACGAACGTCTCTCCAAATGCTCAGTTCTAATAGATAAGTGTGTGTGAAAGCCGTCCTTCATCTAGCTTGTTGGGAACACAAAGTTTCTTTTCATTTGCAAACTCCATTCCATACATATATATGTTAAGGTACAAGCTCCAAATCGGTTTTACAGTGAAAACTGCTGGAACTTCAAACCGGCACTAGGAAACAGAGTGAGAAACCAGAGTAAAAGTTTCCCCTGCAACCCGTTCCCTTTGTGCTAGATGAACGAACGTCTCTCCACATGCTCAGTTCTGAGAGATAAGTGTGTGTGAAAGCCGTCCTTCCCCTAGCTTGTTGGGAACACAAATTTTCTTTTCAGTTGCAAAATCCACTCCATACATATATATGGGGAGGTACAAGCTCCAACCAGGTTTTACAGTGAAAACTGCTGGAACTTCAAACCGGCACTAGGAAACAGACTGAGAAACCAGAGTAAAAGTTTCTCCTGCAACCCGTTCCCCTTGTGCTAGATGAACGAACGTCTCTCCACATGCTCAGTTCTGAGAGATAAGTGTGTGTGAAAGCCGTCCTTCACCTAGCTTGTTGGGAACACAAAGTTTCTTTTCAGTTGCAAACTCCACTCCATACATATATATGGGGAGGTACTAGCTCCAACTCGGTTTTACAGTGAAAACTGCAGGAACTTCAAACCGGCACTAGGAAACAGACTGAGAAACCAGAGTAAAAGTTTCTCCTGCAACCCGTTCCTTTTCTGCTAGATGAACTAACGTCTCTCCACATGCTCAGTTCTGAGAGATATGTGTGTGTGAAAGCCGTCTTTCAACTATATTGTTGGGAACACAAAGTTTCTTTTAAGTTGCAAACTGAACTCCATATATATATATGGGGAGGTACTAGCTCCAAATCGGTTTTACAGTGAAAACTGCTGGAACTTCAAACCGGCACTAGGAAACAGACTGAGAAACCAGAGTAAAAGTTTCTCCTGCAACCCGTTCCCTTTTTGCTAGATGAACGAACGTCTTTCCACATGCTCAGTTCTGAGAGATGTGTGTGTGTGAAAGCCGTCCTTCACCTAGCTTGTTGGGAACACAAAGTTTCTTTTCAGTTGCAAACTCCACTCCATACATATATATGGGGAGGTACTAGCTCCAACTCGGTTTTACAGTGAAAACTGCAGGAACTTCAAACCGGCACTAGGAAACAGACTGAGAAACCAGAGTAAAAGTTTCTCCTGCAACCCGTTCCCTTTGTGCTAGATGAACGAACGTCTCTCCACATGCTCAGTTCTGAGAGATAAGTGTGTGTGAAAGCTGTCCTTCACCTACCTTGTTGGGAACACAAAGTTTCTTTTCAGTTGCAAACTCCACTCCATACATATATATGGGGAGGTACTAGCTCCATATCGGTTTTACAGTGAAAACTGTAGGAACTTCAAACCGGCACTAGGAAACAGACTGAGAAACCAGAGTAAAAGTTTCTCCTGCAACCCGTTCCCTTTGTGCTAGATGAACGAACGTCTCTCCACATGCTCAGTTTTGAGAGATAAGTGTGTGTGAAAGCCGTCCTTCACCTATCTTGTTGGGAACACAAAGTTTCTTTTCAGTTGCAAACTCCACACCATACATATATATGGGGAGGTACTAGCTCCAACTCGGGTTTACAGTGAAAACTGCAGGAACTTCAAACCGGCACTACGAAACAGACTGAGAAACCAGAGTAAAAGTTTCTCCTGCAAACCGTTCCCTTTGTGCTAGATGAACGAACGTCTCTCCACATGCTCAGTTCTGAGAGATAAGTGTGTGTGAAAGCCGTCCTTCACCTAGCTTGTTGGGAACACAAAGATTCTTTTCAGTTGCAAACTCCACTCCATACATATATATGGGGAGGTACTAGCTCCAAATGGGTTTTACGGTGAAAACTGCTGGAACTTCAAACCGGCACTAGGAAACAGACTGAGAAACCAGAGTAAATGTTTCTCCAGCAACCCGTTCCCTTTGTGCTAGATGAACGAACGTCTCTCCACATGCTAAGTTCTGAGAGATAAGTGTGTGTGAAAGCCGTCCTTCACCTAGCTTGTTGGGAACACAAAGTTTCTTTTCAGTTGCAAACTCCACTCCATACATATATATGGGGAGGTACTAGCTCCAACTCGGTTTTACAGTGAAAACTGCTGGAACTTCAAACCGACACTAGGAAACAGACTAAGAAACCAGAGTAAAAGTTTCTCCTGCAACCCGTTCCCTTTGTGCTAGATGAACGAACGTCTCTCCACATGCTCAGTTCTGAGAGATAAGTGTGTGTGAAAGCTGTCCTTCACCGAGCTTGTTGGGAACACAAAGTTTCTTTTCAGTTGCAAACTCCACACCATACATATATATGGGGAGGTACTAGCTCCAACACGGTTTTACAGGGAAAACTGCTGGAACTACAAACCGGCACTAGGAAACAGACTGAGAAAGCAGAGAAAAAGTTTCTCCTGCAACCCGTTCCCTTGGTGCTAGAAGAACGAACGTCTCTCCACTTGCTCAGTTCTGAGAGATAAGTGTGTGTGAAAGCCGTCCTTCACCTTGCTTGTTGGGAACACAAATATTCTTTTAAGTTGCAAACTCCATTCCATACATATATATGGGGAGGTACTAGCTCCAACTCGGTTTTACAGTGAAAACTGCAGGAACTTCAAACTGGCACTAGGAAACAGACTGAGAAAGCAGAGAAAAAGTGTCTCCTGCAAACCGTTCCCTTGGTGCTAGATGAACGAACGTCTCTCCACATGCTCAGTTCTGAGAGATAAGTGTGTGTGAAAGCTGTCCTTCACTTAGCTTGTTGGGAACACAAAGTTTCTTTTGAGTTGCAAACTCCACTCCATACATATATATGGGGAGGTACTAGCTCCAACACGGTTTTACAGGGAAAACTGCTGGAACTTCAAACCGGCACTACGAAACAGACTGAGAAACCAGAGTAATAGTTTCTACTGCAACCCGTTCCCTTTGTGCTAGATGAACGAACGTTTCTCCACATGCTCAGTTCTGAGAGATAAGTGTGTGTGAAAGCCGTCCTTCACCTAGCTTGTTGGGAACACAAAGTTTCTTTTCAGTTGCAAACTCCACTCCATACATATATATTGGGAGGTACTAGCTCCAAATCGGTTTTACAGTGAAAACTGCAGGAACTTCAAACCGGATCTAGGAAACAGACTGAGAAACCAGAGTAAAAGTTTCTCCTGCAACCCCTTCCCTTTGTGCTAGATGAACGAACGTCTCTCCACATGCTCAGTTCTGAAAGATAAGTGTGTGTGAAAGCCGTCCTTCACTTAGCTTGTTGGGAACACAAAGTTTCTTTTCAGTTGCAAACTCCACTCCATACATATATATGGGGAGGTACAAGCTCCAACCAGGTTTTACAGTGAAAACTGCAGGAACTTCAAACCGGCACTAGGAAACAGACTGAGAAACCAGAGTAAATGTTTCTCCTGCAACCTGTTCCCTTTGTGCTAGATGAACGAACGTCTCTCCACATGCTCAGTTCTGAGAGATGTGTGTGTGTGAAAGCCGTCCTTCACCTAGCTTTTTGGGAACACAAAGTTTCTTTTCAGTTGCAAACTCCACTCCATACATATATATGGGGAGGTACTAGCTCCAACTCTGTTTTACAGTGAAAACTGCTGGAACTTCAAACCGGCACTAGGAAACAGACTGAGAAACCAGAGTAAAAGTTTCTCCTGCAACCCGTTCTCTTTGTGCTAGATGAACGAACGTCTCTCCACATGCTCAGTTCTGAGAGATTAGTGTGTGTGAAAGCCGTCCTTCACCTAGCTTGTTGGGAACACAAAGTTTCTTTTCAGTTGCAAACTCCACTCCATACATATATATGAGGAGGTACTAGCTCCAAATCGGTTTTACAGTGAAAAATGCAGGAACTTCAAACCGGCACTAGGAAACAGACTGAGAAACCAGAGTAAAAGTTTCTCCTGCAAACCGTTCCCTTTGTGCTAGATGAACGAACGTCTCTCCACATGCTCAGTTCTGAGAGATAATTGTGTGTGAAAGCCGTCCTTCATCTTGCTTGTTGGGAACACAAAGTTTGTTTTCATTTGCAAAATACACTCCATACATATATATGGGGAGGTACTAGCTCCAACTCGGTTTTACAGTGAAAACTGCTGGAACTTCAAACCGGCACAAGGAAACAGACTGAGAAACCTGAGTAAAAGTTTCTCCTGCAACACGTTCCCTTTATGCTAGATGAACGAACGTCTCTCCACATGCTCAGTTCTGAGAGATAAGTGTCTGTGAAAGCCGTCCTACACCTAGCTTGTTGGGAACACAATGTTTCTTTTCAGTTGCAAACTCCACTCCATACATATATATGGGTAGGTACTAGCTCCAAATCGGTTTTACAGTGAAAACTGCAGGAACTTAATATCGGCACTAGGAAACAGACTGAGAAACCAGAGTAAAAGTTTCTCCTGCAACCCGTTCCCTTTGTGCTAGATGAACGAACGTCTCTCCAAATGCTCAGTTCTGATAGATAAGTGTGTGTGAAAGCCGTCCTTCATCTAGCTTGTTGGGAACACAAAGTTTCTTTTCATTTGCAAACTCCACTCCATACATATATATGTTAAGGTACAAGCTCCAAATCGGTTTTACAGTGAAAACTGCTGGAACTTCAAACCGGCACTAGGAAACAGAGTGAGAAACCAGAGTAAAAGTTTCCCCTGCAACCCGTTCCCTTTGTGCTAGATGAACGAACGTCTCTCCACATGCTCAGTTCTGAGAGATAAGTGTGTGTGAAAGCCGTCCTTCCCCTAGCTTGTTGGGAACACAAAGTTTCTTTTCAGTTGCAAACTCCACTCCATACATATATATGGGGAGGTACAAGCTCCAACCAGGTTTTACAGTGAAAACTGCTGGAACTTCAAACCGGCACTAGGAAACAGACTGAGAAACCAGAGTAAAAGTTTCTCCTGCAAACCGTTCCCCTTGTGCTAGATGAAAGAACGTCTCTCCACATGCTCAGTTCTGAGAGATAAGTGTGTGTGAAAGCCGTCCTTCACCTAGCTTGTTGGGAACACAAAGTTTCTTTTCAGTTGCAAACTCCACTCCATACATATATATGGGGAGGTACTAGCTCCAAATCGGTTTTACAGTGAAAACTGCAGGAACTTAAAACCGGCACTAGGAAACAGACTGAGAAACCAGAGTAAAAGTTTCTCCTGCAACCCGTTCCTTTTCTGCTAGATGAACGAACGTCTCTCCACATGCTCAGTTCTGAGAGATATGTGTGTGTGAAAGCCGTCTTTCAACTATATTGTTGGGAACACAAAGTTTCTTTTAAGTTGCAAACTGAACTCCATATATATATATGGGGAGGTACTAGCTCCAAATCGGTTTTACAGTGAAAACTGCTGGAACTTCAAACCGGCACTAGGAAACATACTGAGAAACCAGAGTAAAAGTTTCTCCTGCAACCCGTTCCCTTTTTGCTAGATGAACGAACGTCTTTCCACATGCTCAGTTCTGAGAGATGTGTGTGTGTGAAAGCCGTCCTTCACCTAGCTTGTTGGGAACACAAAGTTTCTTTTCAGTTGCAAACTCCACTCCATACATATATATGGGGAGGTACTAGCTCCAACTCGGTTTTACAGTGAAAACTGCAGGAACTTCAAACCGGCACTAGGAAACAGACTGAGAAACCAGAGTAAAAGTTTCTCCTGCAACCCGTTCCCTTTGTGCTAGATGAACGAACGTCTCTCCACATGCTCAGTTCTGAGAGATAAGTGTGTGTGAAAGCTGTCCTTCACCTACCTTGTTGGGAACACAAAGTTTCTTTTCAGTTGCAAACTCCACTCCATACATATATATGGGGAGGTACTAGCTCCATATCGGTTTTACAGTGAAAACTGTAGGAACTTCAAACCGGCACTAGGAAACAGACTGAGAAACCAGAGTAAAAGTTTCTCCTGCAACCCTTTCCCTTTGTGCTAGATGAACGAACGTCTCTCCACATGCTCAGTTTTGAGAGATAAGTGTGTGTGAAAGCCGTCCTTCACCTATCTTGTTGGGAACACAAAGTTTCTTTTCAGTTGCAAACTCCACACCATACATATATATGGGGAGGTACTAGCTCCAACTCGGGTTTACAGTGAAAACTGCAGGAACTTCAAACCGGCACTACGAAACAGACTGAGAAACCAGATTAAAAGTTTCTCCTGCAAACCGTTCCCTTTTTTGCTAGATGAACGAACGTCTCTCCACATGCTCAGTTCTGAGAGATAAGTGTGTGTGAAAGCCGTCCTTCACCTAGCTTGTTGGGAACACAAAGATTCTTTTCAGTTGCAAACTCCACTCCATACATATATATGGGGAGGTACTAGCTCCAAATGGGTTTTACGGTGAAAACTGCTGGAACTTCAAACCGGCACTAGGAAACAGACTGAGAAACCAGAGTAAATGTTTCTCCAGCAACCCGTTCCCCTTGTGCTAGATGAACGAACGTCTCTCCACATGCTAATTTCTGAGAGATAAGTGTGTGTGAAAGCCGTCCTTCACCTAGCTTGTTGGGAACACAAAGTTTCTTTTCAGTTGCAAACTCCACTCCATACATATATATGGGGAGGTACTAGCTCCAACTCGGTTTTACAGTGAAAACTGCTGGAACTTCAAACCGACACTAGGAAACAGACTGAGAAACCAGAGTAAAAGTTTCTCCTGCAACCCGTTCCCTTTGTGCTAGATGAACGAACGTCTCTCCACATGCTCAGTTCTGAGAGATAAGTGTGTGTGAAAGCTGTCCTTCACCGAGCTTGTTGGGAACACTAAGTTTCTTTTCAGTTGCAAACTCCACACCATACATATATATGGGGAGGTACTAGCTCCAACACGGTTTTACAGGGAAAACTGCTGGAACTTCAAACCGGCACTAGGAAACAGACTGAAAAAGCAGAGAAAAAGTTTCTCCTGCAAACCGTTCCCTTGGTGCTAGATGAACGAACGTCTCTCCACTTGCTCAGTTCTGAGAGATAAGTGTGTGTGAAAGCCGTCCTTCACCTTGCTTGTTGGGAACACAAATATTCTTTTCAGTTGCAAACTCCATTCCATACATATATATGGGGAGGTACTAGCTCCAACTCGGTTTTACAGTGAAAACTGCAGGAACTTCAAACTGGCACTAGGAAACAGACTGAGAAAGCAGAGAAAAAGTGTCTCCTGCAAACCGTTCCCTTGGTGCTAGATGAACGAACGTCTCTCCACATGCTCAGTTCTGAGAGATAAGTGTGTGTGAAAGCTGTCCTTCACCGAGCTTGTTGGGAACACAAAGTTTCTTTTCAGTTGCAAACTCCACACCATACATATATATGGGGAGGTACTAGCTCCAACACGGTTTTACAGGGAAAACTGCTGGAACTTCAAACCGGCACTACGAAACAGACTGAGAAACCAGAGTAAAAGTTTCTCCTGCAAACCGTTCCCTTTGTGCTAGATGAACGAACGTCTCTCCACATGCTCAGTTCTGAGAGATAAGTGTGTGTGAAAGCCGTCCTTCACCTAGCTTGTTGGGAACACAAAGTTTCTTTTCAGTTGCAAACTCCAATCCATACATATATATGGGGAGGTACTAGCTCAAACTCGGTTTTACAGTGAAAACTGCTGGAACTTCAAAACGGCACTAGGAAACAGACTGAGAAACCAGAGTAAAAGTATCCCCTGCAACCCGTTCCCTTTGTGCTAGATGAACGAACGTTTCTCCACATGCTCAGTTCTGAGAGATAAGTGTGTGTGAAAGCCGTCCTTCACCTAGCTTGTTGGGAACACAAAGTTTCTTTTCAGTTGCAAACTCCACTCCATACATATATATGGGGAGGTACTAGCTCCAAATCGGTTTTACAGTGAAAACTGCAGGAACTTAAAACCGGCACTAGGAAACAGACTGAGAAACCAGAGTAAAAGTTTCTCCTGCAACCCGTTCCCTTTGTGCTAGATGAACGAACGTCTTTCCACATGCTCAGTTCTGAAAGATAAGGGTGTGTGAAAGCCATCCTTCACCTAGCTTGTTGGGAACACAAAGTTTCTTTTCAGTTGCAAACTCCACTCCATACATATATATGGGGAGGTACTAGCTCCAACTCGGTTTTACAGTGAAAACTGCTGGAACTTCAAACCGGCACTTGGAAACAGACTGAGAAACCAGAGTATAAGTTTCTCCTGCAACCCGTTCCCTTTGTGCTAGATGAACGAACGTCTCTCCACATGCTCAGTTCTGAGAGATATCTGTGTGTGAAAGCCGTCCTTCACTTAGCTTGTTGGGAACACAAAGTTTCTTTTCAGTTGCAAACTCCACTCCATACATATATATGGGGAGGTACTAGCTCCAACACGGTTTTACAGGGAAAACTGCTGGAACTTCAAACCGGCACTACGAAACAGACTGAGAAACCAGAGTAAAAGTTTCTCCTGCAACCCGTTCCATTTGTGCTAGATGAACGAACGTCTCTCCACATGCTCAGTTCTGAGAGATAAGTGTGTGTGAAAGCCGTCCTTCACCTAGCTTGTTGGGAACACAAAGTTTCTTTTCAGTTGCAAACTCCACTCCATACATATATATGGGGAGGTACTAGCTCCAACTCGGTTTTACAGTGAAAACTGCTGGAACTTCAAAACGGCACTAGGAAACAGACTGAGAAACCAGAGTAAAGTTTTTCCTGCAACCCGTTCCCTTTGTGCTAGATGAACGAACGTCTCTCCACATGCTCAGTTCTGAAAGATAAGTGTGTGTGAAAGCCGACCTTCACCTAGCTTGTTGGGAACACAAAGTTTCATTTCAGTTGCAAACTCCAATCCATACATATATATGGGGAGGTACTAGCTCCAACTCGGTTTTACAGTGAAAACTGCTGGAACTTCATACCGGCACTTGGAAACAGACTGAGAAACCAGAGTATAAGTTTCTCCTGCAACCCGTTCCCTTTCTGCTAGATGAACGAACGTCTCTCCACATGCTCAGTTCTGAGAGATATCTGTGTGTGAAAGCCGTCCTTCACTTAGCCTGTTGGGAACACAAAGTTTCTTTTCAGTTGCAAACTCCACTCCATACATATATATGGGGAGGTACAAGCTCCAACCAGGTTTTACAGTGAAAACTGCAGGAAATTCAAACCGGCACTAGGAAACAGACTGAGAAACCAGAGTAAATGTTTCTCCTGCAACCCGTTCCCTTTGTGCTAGATGAACGAACGTCTCTCCACATGCTCAGTTCTGAGAGATGTGTGTGTGTGAAAGCCGTCCTTCACCTAGCTTTTTGGGAACATAAAGTTTCTGTTCATTTGTAAACTCCACTCCATACATATATATGGGGAGGTACTAGCTCCAACTCGGTTTTACAGTGAAAACTGCTGGAACTTCAAACCGGCACTAGGAAACAGACTGAGAAACCAGAGTAAAAGTTTCTCCTGCAACCCGTTCCCTTTGTGCTATATGAACGAACGTCTCTCCACATGCTCAGTTCTGAGAGATAAGTGTGTGTGAAAGCCGTCCTTCACCTAGCTTGTTGGGAACACAAAGTTTCTTTTCAGTTGCAAACTCCACTCCATACATATATATGGGGAGGTACTAGCTCCAAATCGGTTTTACAGTGAAAACTGCAGGAACTTAAAACCGGCACTAGGAAACAGACTGAGAAAACAGAGTAAAGTTTTTCCTGCAACCCGTTCCCTTTGTGCTAGATGAACGAACGTCTCTCCACATGCTCAGTTCTGAGAGAAAAGTGTGTGTGAAAGCCGACCTTCACCTAGCTTGTTGGGAACACAAAGTTTCATTTCAGTTGCAAAATCCACTCCATACATATATATGGGGAGGTACTAGCTCCAACTCTGTTTTACAGTGAAAACTGCTGGAACTTCAAACCGGCACTAGGAAACAGACTGAGAAACCAGAGTAAAAGTTTCTCCTGCAACCCGTTCTCTTTGTGCTAGATGAACGAACGTCTCTCCACATGCTCAGTTCTGAGAGATAAGTGTGTGTGAAAGCCGTCCTTCACCTAGCTTGTTGGGAACACAAAGTTTCTTTTCAGTTGCAAACTCCACTCCATACTTATATATGAGGAGGTACTAGCTCCAAATCGGTTTTACAGTGAAAACTGCAGGAACTTCAAACCGGCACTAGGAAACAGACTGAGAAACCAGAGTAAAAGTTTCTCCTGCAAACCGTTCCCTTTGTGCTAGATGAACGAACGTCTCTCCACATGCTCAGTTCTGAGAGATAATTGTGTGTGAAAGCCGTCCTTCATCTTGCTTGTTGGGAACACAAAGTTTGTTTTCATTTGCAAAATACACTCCATACATATATATGGGGAGGTACTAGCTCCAACTCGGTTTTACAGTGAAAACTGCTGGAACTTCAAACCGGCACAAGGAAACAGACTGAGAAACCTGAGTAAAAGTTTCTCCTGCAACCCGTTCCCTTTATGCTAGATGAACGAACGTCTCTCCACATGCTCAGTTCTGAGAGATAAGTGTCTGTGAAAGCCGTCCTTCACCTAGCTTGTTGGGAACACAAAGTTTCTTTTCAGTTGCAAACTCCACTCCATACATATATATGGGTAGGTACTAGCTCCAAATCGGTTTTACAGTGAAAACTGCAGGAACTTAATATCGGCACTAGGAAACAGACTGAGAAACCAGAGTAAAAGTTTCTCCTGCAACCCGTTCCCTTTGTGCTAGATGAACGAACGTCTCTCCAAATGCTCAGTTCTGATAGATAAGTGTGTGTGAAAGCCGTCCTTCATCTAGCTTGTTGGGAACACAAAGTTTCTTTTCATTTGCAAACTCCACTCCATACATATATATGTTAAGGTACAAGCTCCAAATCGGTTTTACAGTGAAAACTGCTGGAACTTCAAACCGGCACTAGGAAACAGAGTGAGAAACCAGAGTAAAAGTTTCCCCTGCAACCCGTTCCCTTTGTGCTAGATGAACGAACGTCTCTCCACATGCTCGGTTCTGAGAGATAAGTGTGTGTGAAAGCCGTCCTTCCCCTAGCTTGTTGGGAACACAAAGTTTCTTTTCAGTTGCAAACTCCACTCCATACATATATATGGGGAGGTACAAGCTCCAACCAGGTTTTACAGTGAAAACTGCAGGAACTTCAAACCGGCACTAGGAAACAGACTGAGAAACCAGAGTAAAAGTTTCTCCTGCAACCCGTTCCCCTTGTGCTAGATGAACGAACGTCTCTCCACATACTCAGTTCTGAGAGATAAGTGTGTGTGAAAGCCGTCCTTCACCTAGCTTGTTGGGAACACAAAGTTTCTTTTCAGTTGCAAACTCCACTCCATACATATATATGGGGAGGTACTAGCTCCAACTCGGTTTTACAGTGAAAACTGCAGGAACTTCAAACCGGCACTAGGAAACAGACTGAGAAACCAGAGTAAAAGTTTCTCCTGCAACCCGTTCCTTTTCTGCTAGATGAACGAACGTCTCTCCACATGCTCAGTTCTGAGAGATATGTGTGTGTGAAAGCCGTCTTTCAACTAGATTGTTGGGAACACAAAGTTTCTTTTAAGTTGCAAACTGAACTCCATATATATATATGGGGAGGTACTAGCTCCAAATCGGTTTTACAGTGAAAACTGCTGGAACTTCAAACCGGCACTAGGAAACAGACTGAGAAACCAGAGTAAAAGTTTCTCCTGCAACCCGTTCCATTTTTGCTAGATGAACGAACGTCTTTCCACATGCTCAGTTCTGAGAGATGTGTGTGTGTGAAAGCCGTCCTTCACCTAGCTTGTTGGGAACACAAAGTTTCTTTTCAGTTGCAAATTCCACTCCATACATATATATGGGGAGGTACTAGCTCCAACTCGGTTTTACAGTGAAAACTGCAGGAACTTCAAACCGGCACTAGGAAACAGACTGAGAAACCAGAGTAAAAGTTTCCCCTGCAACCCGTTCCCTTTGTGCTAGATGAACGAACGTCTCTCCACATGCTCAGTTCTGAGAGATAAGTGTGTGTGAAAGCTGTCCTTCACCTACCTTGTTGGGAACACAAAGTTTCTTTTCAGTTGCAAACTCCACTCCATACATATATATGGGGAGGTACTAGCTCCAAATCGGTTTTACAGTGAAAACTGTAGGAACTTCAAACCGGCACTAGGAAACAGACTGAGAAATCAGAGTAAAAGTTTCTCCTGCAACCCGTTCCATTTGTGCTAGATGAACGAACGTCTCTCCACATGCTCAGTTTTGAGAGATAAGTGTGTGTGAAAGCCGTCCTTCACCTATCTTGTTGGGAACACAAAGTTTCTTTTCAGTTGCAAACTCCACTCCATACATATATATGGGGAGGTACTAGCTCCAACTCGGTTTTACAGTGAAAACTGCAGGAACTTCAAACCGGCACTAGGAAACAGACTGAGAAACCAGAGTAAAAGTTTCTCCTGCAACCCGTTCCTTTTCTGCTAGATGAACGAACGTCTCTCCACATGCTCAGTTCTGAGAGATATGTGTGTGTGAAAGCCGTCTTTCAACTAGATTGTTGGGAACACAAAGTTTCTTTTAAGTTGCAAACTGAACTCCATATATATATATGGGGAGGTACTAGCTCCAAATCGGTTTTACAGTGAAAACTGCTGGAACTTCAAACCGGCACTAGGAAACAGACTGAGAAACCAGAGTAAAAGTTTCTCCTGCAACCCGTTCCCTTTTTGCTAGATGAACGAACGTCTTTCCACATGCTCAGTTCTGAGAGATGTGTGTGTGTGAAAGCCGTCCTTCACCTAGCTTGTTGGGAACACAAAGTTTCTTTTCAGTTGCAAATTCCACTCCATACATATATATGGGGAGGTACTAGCTCCAACTCGGTTTTACAGTGAAAACTGCAGGAACTTCAAACCGGCACTAGGAAACAGACTGAGAAACCAGAGTAAAAGTTTCTCCTGCAACCCGTTCCCTTTGTGCTAGATGAACGAACGTCTCTCCACATGCTCAGTTCTGAGAGATAAGTGTGTGTGAAAGCCGTCCTTCACCTAGCTTGTTGGGAACACAAAGATTCTTTTCAGTTGCAAACTCCACTCCATACATATATATGGGGAGGTACTAGCTCCAAATGGGTTTTACGGTGAAATCTGCTGGAACTTCAAACCGGCACTAGGAAACAGACTGAGAAACCAGAGTAAAAGTTTCTCCAGCAACCCGTTCCCTTTGTGCTAGATGAACGAACGTCTCTCCACATGCTAAGTTCTGAGAGATAAGTGTGTGTGAAAGCCGTCCTTCACCTAGCTTGTTGGGAACACAAAGTTTCTTTTCAGTTGCAAACTCCACTCCATACATATATATGGGGAGGTACTAGCTCCAACTCGGTTTTACAGTGAAAACTGCTGGAACTTCAAACCGACACTAGGAAACAGACTGAGAAACCAGAGTAAAAGTTTCTCCTGCAACCCTTTCCCTTTGTGCTAGATGAACGAACGTCTCTCCACATGCTCAGTTCTGAGAGATAGGTGTGTGTGGAAGCCGTTCTTCACCTAGCTTGTTGGGAACACAAAGTTTCTTTTCAGTTGCAAACTCCACTCCATACATATATATGGGGAGGTACTAGCTCCAAGTCGGTTTTACAGTGAAAACTGCAGGAACTTAATACCGGCCCTAGGAAACAGACTGAGAAACCAGAGTAAAAGTTTCTCCTGCAACCCGTTCCCTTTGTGCTTGATGAACGAACGTTCTCTCCACATGCTCAGTTCTGAGAGATAAGTGTGTGTGAAAGCCGTCCTTCACCTAGCTTGTTGGGAACACAAAGTTTCTTTTCAGTTGCAAACTCCACTCCATACATATATAAGGGGAGGTACTAGCTCCAACTCGGTTTTACAGTGAAAACTGCTGGAACTTCAAACCGGCACTAGGAAACAGACTGAGAAACCAGAGTAAAAGTTTCTCCTGCAACCCGTTCCCTTTGTGCTAGATGAACGAACGTCTCTCCACATGCTCAGTACTGAGAGATAAGTGTGTGTGAAAGCCGTCCTTCACCTAGCTTGTTGGGATCACAAAGGTTCTTTTCAGTTGCAAACTCCACTCCATACATTTATATGGGGAGGTACAAGCTCCAACCAGGTTTTACAGTGAAAACTGCAGGAACTTCAAACCGGCACAAGGAAACATACTGAGAAACCAGAGTAAAAGTTTCTCCTGCAACCTGTTCCCTTTGTGCTAGATGAACGAACGTCTCTCCACATGCTCAGGTCTGAGAGATGTGTGTGTGTGAAAGCAGTCCTTCACCAAGCTTTTTGGGAACATAAAGTTTCTTTTCATTTGTAAATTCCACTCCATACATATATATGGAGAGGTACTAGCTCCAACTCGGTTTTACAGTGAAAACTGCAGGAACTTAATACCGGCACTAGGAAACAGACTGAGAAACCAGAGTAAAAGTTTCTCCTGCAACCCGTTCCCTTTGTGCTAGATGAACGAACGTCTCTCCACATGCTCAGTACTGAGAGATAAGTGTGTGTGAAAGCCGTCCTTCACCTAGCTTGTTGGGATCACAAAGTTTCTTTTCAGTTGCAAACTCCACTCCATACATTTATATGGGGAGGTACAAGCTCCAACCAGGTTTTACAGTGAAAACTGCAGGAACTTCAAACCGGCACTAGGAAACATACTGAGAAACCAGAGTAAAAGTTTCTCCTGCAACCTGTACCCTTTGTGCTAGATGAACGAACGTCTCTCCACATGCTCAGGTCTGAGAGATGTGTGTGTGTGAAAGCCGTCCTTCACCAAGCTTTTTGGGAACATAAAGTTTCTTTTCAGTTGCAAACTCCACTCCATACATATATATGGGGAGGTACTAGCTCCAACTCGGTTTTACAGTGAAAACTGCAGGAACTTCAAACCGGCACTAGGAAACAGACTGAGAAACCAGAGTAAAAGTTTCTCCTGCAACCCGTTCCCTTTGTGCTAGATGAACGAACGTCTCTCCACATGCTCAGTTCTGAGAGATAAGTGTGTGTGAAAGCTGTCCTTCACCTACCTTGTTGGGAACACAAAGTTTCTTTTCAGTTGCAAACTCCACTCCATACATATATATGGGGAGGTACTAGCTCCAAATCGGTTTTACAGTGAAAACTGTAGGAACTTCAAACCGGCACTAGGAAACAGACTGAGAAACCAGAGTAAAAGTTTCTCCTGCAACCCGTTCCCTTTGTGCTAGATGAACGAACGTCTCTCCACATGCTCAGTTTTGAGAGATAAGTGTGTGTGAAAGCCGTCCTTCACCTATCTTGTTGGGAACACAAAGTTTCTTTTCAGTTGCAAACTCCACACCATACATATATATGGGGAGGTACTAGCTCCAACTCGGGTTTACAGTGAAAACTGCAGGAACTTCAAACCGGCACTACGAAACAGACTGAGAAACGAGAGTAAAAGTTTCTCCTGCAAACCGTTCCCTTTGTGCTAGATGAACGAACGTCTCTCCACATGCTCAGTTCTGAGAGATAAGTGTGTGTGAAAGCCGTCCTTCACCTAGCTTGTTGGGAACACAAAGATTCTTTTCAGTTGCAAACTCCACTCCATACATATATATGGGGAGGTACTAGCTCCAAATGTGTTTTACGGTGAAATCTGCTGGAACTTCAAACCGGCACTAGGAAACAGACTGAGAAACCAGAGTAAAAGTTTCTCCAGCAACCCGTTCCCTTTGTGCTAGATGAACGAACGTCTCTCCACATGCTAAGTTCTGAGAGATAAGTGTGTGTGAAAGCCGTCCTTCACCTAGCTTGTTGGGAACACAAAGTTTCTTTTCAGTTGCAAACTTCACTCCATACATATATATGGGGAGGTACTAGCTCCAACTCGGTTTTACAGTGAAAACTGCTGGAACTTCAAAACGACACTAGGAAACAGACTGAGAAACCAGAGTAAAAGTTTCTCCTGCAACCCTTTCCCTTTGTGCTAGATGAACGAACGTCTCTCCACATGCTCAGTTCTGAGAGATAGGTGTGTGTGGAAGCCGTCCTTCACCTAGCTTGTTGGGAACACAAAGTTTCTTTTCAGTTGCAAACTCCACTCCATACATATATATGGGGAGGTACTAGCTCCAAGTCGGTTTTACAGTGAAAACTGCAGGAACTTAATACCGGCCCTAGGAAACAGACTGAGAAACCAGAGTAAAAGTTTCTCCTGCAACCCGTTCCCTTTGTGCTAGATGAACGAACGTCTCTCCACATGCTCAGTTCTGAGAGATAAGTGTGTGTGAAAGCCGTCCTTCACCTAGCTTGTTGGGAACACAAAGTTTCTTTTCAGTTGCAAACTCCACTCCATACATATATAAGGGGAGGTACTAGCTCCAACTCGGTTTTAAAGTGAAAACTGCTGGAACTTCAAACCGGCACTAGGAAACAGACTGAGAAACCAGAGTAAAAGTTTCTCCTGCAACCCGTTCCCTTTGTGCTAGATGAACGAACGTCTCTCCACATGCTCAGTACTGAGAGATAAGTGTGTCTGAAAGCCGTCCTTCACCTAGCTTGTTGGGATCACAAAGGTTCTTTTCAGTTGCAAACTCCACTCCATACATTTATATGGGGAGGTACAAGCTCCAACCAGGTTTTACAGTGAAAACTGCAGGAACTTCAAACCGGCACAAGGAAACATACTGAGAAACCAGAGTAAAAGTTTCTCCTGCAACCTGTTCCCTTTGTGCTAGATGAACGAACGTCTCTCCACATGCTCAGGTCTGAGAGATGTGTGTGTGTGAAAGCCGTCCTTCACCAAGCTTTTTGGGAACATAAAGTTTCTTTTCATTTGTAAATTCCACTCCATACATATATATGGAGAGGTACTAGCTCCAACTCGGTTTTACAGTGAAAACTGCAGGAACTTAATACCGGCACTAGGAAACAGACTGAGAAACCAGAGTAAAAGTTTCTCCTGCAAACCGTTCCCTTTGTGCTAGATGAACGAACGTCTCTCCACATGCTCAGTACTGAGAGATAAGTGTGTGTGAAAGCCGTCCTTCACCTAGCTTGTTGGGATCACAAAGTTTCTTTTCAGTTGCAAACTCCACTCCATACATTTATATGGGGAGGTACAAGCTCCAACCAGGTTTTACAGTGAAAACTGCAGGAACTTCAAACCGGCACTAGGAAACATACTGAGAAACCAGAGTAAAAGTTTCTCCTGCAACCTGTTCCCTTTGTGCTAGATGAACGAACGTCTCTCCACATGCTCAGGTCTGAGAGATGTGTGTGTGTGAAAGCCGTCCTTCACCAAGCTTTTTGGGAACATAAAGTTTCTTTTCATTTGTAAATTCCACTCCATACATATATATGGAGAGGTACTAGCTCCAACTCGGTTTTACAGTGAAAACTGCTGGAACTTCAAACCGGCACTAGGAAACAGACTGAGAAACCAGAGTAAAAGTTTCCCCTGCAACCTGTTCCCTTTGTGCTAGATGAACGAACGTCTCTCCACATTCTCAGTTCTGAGAGATAAGTGTGTGTGAAAGCCGTACTTCAACTAGCTTGTTGGGAACACAAACTTTCTTTTCAGTTGCAAACTCCACTCCATACATATATATGGGGATTTACTAGCTCCAACTCGGTTTTACAGTGAAAACTGCTGGAACTTCAAACCGGCACTAGGAAACAGACTGAGAAACCATAGTAAAAGTTTCTCCTGCAACCCGTTCCCTTTGTGCTAGATGAACGAAAGTCTCTCCACATGCTCATTTCTGAGAGATAAGTGTGTGTGAAAGCCGTCCTTCTCCTAGCTTGTTAGGAACACAAAGTTTCTTTTCAGTTGCAAATTCCACTCCATACATATATATGGGGAGGTACTAGCTCCAACCTGGTTTTACAGTGAAAACTGCAGGAACTTAAAACCGGCACTAGGAAACAGACTGAGAAACCAGAGTTAAATTTTCTCCTGCAACCTCTTCCATTTGTGCTAGATGAACGAACGTCTCTCCACATGCTCAGTTCTGAGAGATGTGTGTGTGTGAAAGCCGTCCTTCACTTGGCTTGTTGGGAACACAAAGTTTCCTTTCAGTTGAAAACTCCACTCCATACATATATATGGGGAGGTACTAGCTCCAACTCCGTTTTACAGTGAAAACTGCTGGAATTTCAAACCGGCACTAGGAAACAGACTGAGAAACCAGAGTAAAAGTTTCTCCTGCAACACGTTCCATTTCTGCTAGATGAACGAAAGTCTCTCCACATGCTCAGTTCTGAGAGATATGTGTGTGTGAAAGCCGTCCTTCACCGAGCTTGTTGGGAACACAAAGTCTCTTTTCAGTTGCAAACCCCACTCCATACATATATATGGGGAGGTACTAGCTCCAAAACGGTTTTACAGTGAAAACTGCAGGAACTTCAAACCGGCACTAGGAAACAGACTGAGAAACCAGAGTAAAAGTTTCTCCTGCAACCCGTTCCCTTTGTGCTAGATGAACGAACGTCTCTCCACATGCTCAGTTCTGAGAGATAAGTGTGTGTGAAAGCCGTCCTTCACCTAGCTTGTTGGGAACACAAAGTTTCTTTTCAGTTGCAAACTCCACTCCATATATATATATGCGGAGGTACAAGCTCCAACCAGGTTTTACAGTGAAAACTGCAGGAACTTCAAACCGGCACTAGGAAACAGACTGAGAAACCAGAGTAAAAGTTTCCCCTGCAACCTGTTCCCTTTGTGCTAGATGAACGAACGTCTCTCCACATGCTCAGTTCTGAGAGATAAGTGTGTGTGAAAGCCGTCCTTCACCGAGCTTGTTGGGAACACAAAGTTTCTTTTCAGTTGCAAACTCCACTCCATACATATATATGGGGATTTACAAGCTCCAACTCGGTTTTACAGTGAAAACTGCTGGAACTTCAAACCGGCACTAGGAAACAGACTGAGAAACCATAGTAAAAGTTTCTCCTGCAACCCGTTCCCTTTGTGCTAGATGAACGAACGTCTCTCCACAAGCTCATTTCTGAGAGAAAAGTGTGTGTGAAAGCCGTCCTTCACCTAGCTTGTTAGGAACACAAAGTTTCTTTTCAGTTGCAAATTCCACTCCATACATATATATGGGGAGGTACTAGCTCCAACCTTGGTTTACAGTGAAAACTGCAGGAACTTAAAACCGGCACTAGGAAACATACTGAGAAACCAGAGTTAAATTTTCTCCTGAAACCTCTTACATTTGTGCTAGATGAACGAACGTCTATCCACATGCTCAGTTCTGAGAGATGTGTGTGTGTGAAAGCCGTCCTTCACTTGGCTTGTTGGGAACACAAAGTTTCCTTTCAGTTGAAAACTCCACTCCATACATATATATGGGGAGGTACTAGCTCCAAGTCGGTTTTACAGTGAAAACTGCAGGAACTTAATACCGGCACTAGGAAACAGACTGAGAAACCAGAGTAAAAGTTTCTCCTGCAACCCGTTCCCTTTGTGCTAGATGAACGAACGTCTCTCCACATGCTCAGTTCTGAGAGATAAGTGTGTGTGAAAGCCGTCCTTCACCTAGCTTGTTGGGAACACAAAGTTTCTTTTCAGTTGCAAACTCCACTCCATACATATATAAGGGGAGGTACTAGCTCCAACTCGGTTTTACAGTGAAAACTGCTGGAACTTCAAACCGGCACTAGGAAACAGACTGAGAAACCAGAGTAAAAGTTTCTCCTGCAACCCGTTCCCTTTGTGCTAGATGAACGAACGTCTCTCCACATGCTCAGTTCTGAGAGATAAGTGTGGGTGAAAGCCGTCCTTCACCTAGCTTGTTGGGAACACAAAGTTTCTTTTCATTTGCAAATTCCACTCCATACATATATATGGGGAAGTACTAGCTCCAACCAGGTTTTACAGTGAAAACTGCAGGAACTTCAAACCGGCACTAGGAAACAGACTGAGAAACCAGAGTAAAAGTTTCTCCTGCAACCCGTTCCCTTTGTGCTAGATGAACGAACGTCTCTCCACATGCTCAGTTCTGAGAGATAAGTGTGTGTGAAAGCCGTCCTTCCCCTAGCTTGTTGGGATCACAAAGTTTCTTTTCAGTTGCAAACTCCACTCCATACATTTATATGGTGAGGTACAAGCTCCAACCAAGTTATACAGTGAAAACTGCAGGAACTTCAAACCGGCACTAGGAAACATACTGAGAAACCAGAGTAAAAGTTTCTCCTGCAACCTGTTCCCTTTGTGCTAGATGAACGAACGTCTCTCCACATGCTCAGTTCTGAGAGATGTGTGTGTGTGAAAGCCGTCCTTCACCAAGCTTTTTGGGAACATAAAGTTTCTTTTCATTTGTAAATTCCACTCCATACATATATATGGAGAGGTACTAGCTCCAACTCGGTTTTACAGTGAAAACTGCTGGAACTTCAAACCGGCACTAGGAAACAGACTGAGAAACCAGAGTAAAAGTTTCTCCTGCAACCCGTTCCCTTTGTGCTAGATGAACGAACGTCTCTCCACATGCTCAGTTCTGAGAGATAAGTGTGTGTGAAAGCCGTCATTCACCTAGCTTAATTGGGAACACAAAGTTTCTTTTCAGTTGCAAACTCCACTCCATACATATATATGGGGAGGTACTAGCTCCAACTCCGTTTTACAGTGAAAACTGCTGGAATTTCAAACCGGCACTAGGAAACAGACTGAGAAACCAGAGTAAAAGTTTCCCCTGCAACCTGTTCCCTTTGTGCTAGATGAACGAACGTCTCTCCACATGCTCAGTTCTGAGAGATAAGTGTGTGTGAAAGCCGTCCTTCACCGAGCTTGTTGGGAACACAAAGTTTCTTTTCAGTTGCAAACTCCACTCCATACATATATATGGGGATTTACAAGCTCCAACTCGGTTTTACAGTGAAAACTGCTGGAACTTCAAACCGGCACTAGGAAACAGACTGAGAAACCATAGTAAAAGTTTCTCCTGCAACCCGTTCCCTTTGTGCTAGATGAACGAACGTCTCTCCACAAGCTCATTTCTGAGAGAAAAGTGTGTGTGAAAGCCGTCCTTCACCTAGCTTGTTAGGAACACAAAGTTTCTTTTCAGTTGCAAATTCCACTCCATACATATATATGGGGAGGTACTAGCTCCAACCTGGTTTTACAGTGAAAACTGCAGGAACTTAAAACCGGCACTAGGAAACAGACTGAGAAACCAGACTTAAATTTTCTCCTGAAACCTCTTCCATTTGTGCTAGATGAACGAACGTCTCTCCACATGCTCAGTTCTGAGAGATGTGTGTGTGTGAAAGCCGTCCTTCACTTGGCTTGTTGGGAACACAAAGTTTCCTTTCAGTTGAAAACTCCACTCCATACATATATATGGGGAGGTACTAGCTCCAACTCCGTTTTACAGTGAAAACTGCTGGAATTTCAAACCGGCACTAGGAAACAGACTGAGAAACCAGAGTAAAAGTTTCTCCTGCAACACGTTCCATTTCTGCTAGATGAACGAACGTCTCTCCACATGATCAGTTCTGAGAGATATGTGTGTGTGAAAGCCGTCCTTCACCGAGCTTGTTGGGAACACAGAGTCTCTTTTCAGTTGCAAACTCCACTCCATACATATATATGGGGAGGTACTAGCTCCAAAACGGTTTTACAGTGAAAACTCCAGGAACATCAAACCGGCACTAGGAAACAGACTGAGAAACCAGAGTAAAAGTTTCTCCTGCAACCCGTTCCCTTTGTGCTAGATGAACGAACGTCTCTCCACATGCTCAGTTCTGAGAGATAAGTGTGTGTGAAAGCCGTCCTTCACCTAGCTTGTTGGGAACACAAAGTTTCTTTTCAGTTGCAAACTCCACTCCATACATATATATGCGGAGGTACAAGCTCCAACCAGGTTTTACAGTGAAAACTGCAGGAACTTCAAACCGGCACTAGGAAACAGACTGAGAAACCAGAGTAAAAGTTTCCCCTGCAACCTCTTCCCTTTGTGCTAGATGAACGAACGTCTCTCCACATGCTCAGTTCTGAGAGATAAGTGTGTGTGAAAGCCGTCCTTCACCGAGCTTGTTGGGAACACAAAGTTTCTTTTCAGTTGCAAACTCCACTCCATACATATATATGGGGATTTACAAGCTCCAACTCGGTTTTACAGTGAAAACTGCTGGAACTTCAAACCGGCACTAGGAAACAGACTGAGAAACCATAGTAAAAGTTTCTCCTGCAACCCGTTCCCTTTGTGCTAGATGAACGAACGTCTCTCCACAAGCTCATTTCTGAGAGAAAAGTGTGTGTGAAAGCCGTCCTTCACCTAGCTTGTTAGGAACACAAAGTTTCTTTTCAGTTGCAAATTCCACTCCATACATATATATGGGGAGGTACTAGCTCCAACCTGGTTTTACAGTGAAAACTGCAGGAACTTAAAACCGGCACTAGGAAACATACTGAGAAACCAGAGTTAAATTTTCTCCTGAAACCTCTTACATTTGTGCTAGATGAACGAACGTCTATCCACATGCTCAGTTCTGAGAGATGTGTGTGTGTGAAAGCCGTCCTTCACTTGGCTTGTTGGGAACACAAAGTTTCCTTTCAGTTGAAAACTCCACTCCATACATATATATGGGGAGGTACTAGCTCCAAGTCGGTTTTACAGTGAAAACTGCAGGAACTTAATACCGGCACTAGGAAACAGACTGAGAAACCAGAGTAAAAGTTTCTCCTGCAACCCGTTCCCTTTGTGCTAGATGAACGAACGTCTCTCCACATGCTCAGTTCTGAGAGATAAGTGTGTGTGAAAGCCGTCCTTCACCTAGCTTGTTGGGAACACAAAGTTTCTTTTCAGTTGCAAACTCCACTCCATACATATATAAGGGGAGGTACTAGCTCCAACTCGGTTTTACAGTGAAAACTGCTGGAACTTCAAACCGGCACTAGGAAACAGACTGAGAAACCAGAGTAAAAGTTTCTCCTGCAACCCGTTCCCTTTGTGCTAGATGAACGAACGTCTCTCCACATGCTCAGTTCTGAGAGATAAGTGTGGGTGAAAGCCGTCCTTCACCTAGCTTGTTGGGAACACAAAGTTTCTTTTCATTTGCAAATTCCACTCCATACATATATATGGGGAAGTACTAGCTCCAACCAGGTTTTACAGTGAAAACTGCAGGAACTTCAAACCGGCACTAGGAAACAGACTGAGAAACCAGAGTAAAAGTTTCTCCTGCAACCCGTTCCCTTTGTGCTAGATGAACGAACGTCTCTCCACATGCTCAGTTCTGAGAGATAAGTGTGTGTGAAAGCCGTCCTTCCCCTAGCTTGTTGGGATCACAAAGTTTCTTTTCAGTTGCAAACTCCACTCCATACATTTATATGGTGAGGTACAAGCTCCAACCAAGTTTTACAGTGAAAACTGCAGGAACTTCAAACCGGCACTAGGAAACATACTGAGAAACCAGAGTAAAAGTTTCTCCTGCAACCTGTTCCCTTTGTGCTAGATGAACGAACGTCTCTCCACATGCTCAGTTCTGAGAGATGTGTGTGTGTGAAAGCCGTCCTTCACCAAGCTTTTTGGGAACATAAAGTTTCTTTTCATTTGTAAATTCCACTCCATACATATATATGGAGAGGTACTAGCTCCAACTCGGTTTTACAGTGAAAACTGCTGGAACTTCAAACCGGCACTAGGAAACAGACTGAGAAACCAGAGTAAAAGTTTCTCCTGCAACCCGTTCCCTTTGTGCTAGATGAACGAACGTCTCTCCACATGCTCAGTTCTGAGAGATAAGTGTGTGTGAAAGCCGTCATTCACCTAGCTTAATTGGGAACACAAAGTTTCTTTTCAGTTGCAAACTCCACTCCATACATATATATGGGGAGGTACTAGCTCCAACTCCGTTTTACAGTGAAAACTGCTGGAATTTCAAACCGGCACTAGGAAACAGACTGAGAAACCAGAGTAAAAGTTTCTCCTGCAACCCGTTCCCTTTCTGCTAGATGAACGAACGTCTATCCACATGCTCAGTTCTGAGAGATATGTGTGTGTGAAAGCCGTCCTTCACCGAGCTTGTTGGGAACACAAAGTCTCTTTTCAGTTGCAAACTCCACTCCATACATATATATGGGGAGGTACTAGCTCCAAAACGGTTTTACAGTGAAAACTGCAGGAACATCAAACCGGCACTAGGAAACAGACTGAGAAACCAGAGTAAAAGTTTCTCCTGCAACCTGTTCCCTTTGTGCTAGATGAACGAACGTCTCTCCACATGCTCAGTTCTGAGAGATGTGTGTGTGTGAAAGCCGTCCTTCACCTAGCTTTTTGGGAACATAAAGTTTCTTTTCATTTGTAAACTCCACTCCATACATATATATGGGGAGGTACTAGCTCCAACTCGGTTTTACAGTGAAAACTGCTGGAACTTCAAACCGGCACTAGGAAACAGACTGAGAAACCAGAGTAAAAGTTTCTCCTGCAACCCGTTCCCTTTGTGCTAGATGAACGAACGTCTCTCCACATGCTCAGTTCTGAGAGATAAGTGTGTGTGAAAGCCGTCCTTCACCTAGCTTGTTGGGAACACAAAGTTTCTTTTCAGTTGCAAACTCCACTCCATACATATATATGGGGAGGTACTAGCTCCAACTCGGTTTTACAGTGAAAACTGCAGGAACTTAAAACCGGCACTAGGAAACAGACTGAGAAACCAGAGTAAAAGTTTTTCCTGCAACCCGTTCCCTTTGTGCTAGATGAACGAACGTCTCTCCACATGCTCAGTTCTGAGAGAAAAGTGTGTGTGAAAGCCGACCTTCACCTAGCTTGTTGGGAACACAAAGTTTCATTTCAGTTGCAAACTCCACTCCATACATATATATGGGGAGGTACTAGCTCCAAATCGATTTTACAGTGAAAACTGCAGGAACTTCAAACCGGCACTAGGAAACAGACTGAGAAACCAGAGTAAAAGTTTCTCCTGCAACCCGTTTCCTTTTTGCTAGATGAACGAACGTCTCTCCACATGCTCAGTTCTGAGAGATAAGTGTGTGTGAAAGCTGTCCTTCACCGAGCTTGTTGGGAACACAAAGTTTCTTTTCAGTTGCAAACTCCACACCATACATATATATGGGGAGGTACTAGCTCCAACACGGTTTTACAGGGAAAACTGCTGGAACTTCAAACCGGCACTAGGAAACAGACTGAGAAAGCAGAGAAAAAGTTTCTCCTGCAACCCGTTCCCTTGGTGCTAGATGAACGAACGTCTCTCCACTTGCTCAGTTCTGAGAGATAAGTGTGTGTGAAAGCCGTCCTTCACCTTGCTTGTTGGGAACACAAATATTCTTTTCAGTTGCAAACTCCATTCCATACATATGTATGGGGAGGTACTAGCTCCAACTCGGTTTTACAGTGAAAACTGCAGGAACTTCAAACTGGCACTAGGAAACAGACTGAGAAAGCAGAGAAAAAGTGTCTCCTGCAAACCGTTCCCTTGGTGCTAGATGAACGAACGTCTCTCCACATGCTCAGTTCTGAGAGATAAGTGTGTGTGAAAGCTGTCCTTCACCGAGCTTGTTGGGAACACAAAGTTTCTTTTCAGTTGCAAACTCCACACCATACATATATATGGGGAGGTACTAGCTCCAACACGGTTTTACAGGGAAAACTGCTGGAACTTCAAACCGGCACTACGAAACAGACTGAGAAACCAGAGTAAAAGTTTCTCCTGCAAACCGTTCCCTTTGTGCTAGATGAACGAACGTCTCTCCACATGCTCAGTTCTGAGAGATAAGTGTGTGTGAAAGCCGTCCTTCACCTAGCTTGTTGGGAACACAAAGTTTCTTTTCAGTTGCAAACTCCACTCCATACATATATATGGGGAGGTACTAGCTCCAACTCGGTTTTACAGTGAAAACTGCTGGAACTTCAAAACGGCACTAGGAAACAGACTGAGAAACCAGAGTAAAAGTTTCCCCTGCAACCCGTTCCCTTTGTGCTAGATGAACGAACGTTTCTCCACATGCTCAGTTCTGAGAGATAAGTGTGTGTGAAAGCCGTCCTTCACCTAGCTTGTTGGGAACACAAAGTTTCTTTTCAGTTGCAAACTCCACTCCATACATATATATTGGGAGGTACTAGCTCCAAATCGGTTTTACAGTGAAAACTGCAGGAACTTCAAACCGGCACTAGGAAACAGACTGAGAAACCAGAGTAAAAGTTTCTCCTGCAACCCCTTCCCTTTGTGCTAGATGAACGAACGTCTCTCCACATGCTCAGTTCTGAAAGATAAGTGTGTGTGAAAGCCATCCTTCACCTAGCTTGTTGGGAACACAAAGTTTCTTTTCAGTTGCAAACTCCACTCCATACATATATATGGGGAGGTACTAGCTCCAACTCGGTTTTACAGTGAAAACTGCTGGAACTTCAAACCGGCACTTGGAAACAGACTGAGAAACCAGAGTATAAGTTTCTCCTGCAACCCGTTCCCTTTCTGCTAGATGAACGAACGTCTCTCCACATGCTCAGTTCTGAGAGATATCTGTGTGTGAAAGCCGTCCTTCACTTAGCTTGTTGGGAACACAAAGTTTCTTTTCAGTTGCAAACTCCACTCCATACATATATATGGGGAGGTACAAGCTCCAACCAGGTTTTACAGTGAAAACTGCAGGAACTTCAAACCGGCACTAGGAAACAGACTGAGAAACCAGAGTAAAAGTTTCTCCTGCAACCTGTTCCCTTTGTGCTAGATGAACGAACGTCTCTCCACATGCTCAGTTCTGAGAGATGTGTGTGTGTGAAAGCCGTCCTTCACCTAGCTTTTTGGGAACATAAAGTTTCTTTTCATTTGTAAACTCCACTCCATACATATATATGGGGAGGTACTAGCTCCAACTCGGTTTTACAGTGAAAACTGCTGGAACTTCAAACCGGCACTAGGAAACAGACTGAGAAACCAGAGTAAAAGTTTCTCCTGCAACCCGTTCCCTTTGTGCTAGATGAACGAACTTCTCTCCACATGCTCAGTTCTGAGAGATAAGTGTGTGTGAAAGCCGTCCTTCACCTAGCTTGTTGGGAACACAAAGTTTCTTCTCAGTTGCAAACTCCACTCCATACATATATATGGGGAGGTACTAGCTCCAACTCGGTTTTACAGTGAAAACTGCTGGAACTTCAAACCGGCACTTGGAAACAGACTGAGAAACCAGAGTATAAGTTTCTCCTGCAACCCGTTCCCTTTCTGCTAGATGAACGAACGTCTCTCCACATGCTCAGTTCTGAGAGATATCTGTGTGTGAAAGCCGTCCTTCACTTAGCTTGTTGGGAACACAAAGTTTCTTTTCAGTTGCAAACTCCACTCCATACATATATATGGGGAGGTACTAGCTCCAACACGGTTTTACAGGGAAAACTGCTGGAACTTCAAACCGGCACTACGAAACAGACTGAGAAACCAGAGTAAAAGTTTCTCCTGCAACCCGTTCCCTTTGTGCTAGATGAACGAACGTCTCTCCACATGCTCAGTTCTGAGAGATAAGTGTGTGTGAAAGCCGTCCTTCACCTAGCTTGTTGGGAACACAAAGTTTCTTTTCAGTTGCAAACTCCACTCCATACATATATATGGGGAGGTACTAGCTCCAACTCGGTTTTACAGTGAAAACTGCTGGAACTTCAAAACGGCACTAGGAAACAGACTGAGAAACCAGAGTAAAAGTTTCCCCTGCAACCCGTTCCCTTTGTGCTAGATGAACGAACGTTTCTCCACATGCTCAGTTCTGAGAGATAAGTGTGTGTGAAAGCCGTCCTTCACCTAGCTTGTTGGGAACACAAAGTTTCTTTTCAGTTGCAAACTCCACTCCATACATATATATTGGGAGGTACTAGCTCCAAATCGGTTTTACAGTGAAAACTGCAGGAACTTCAAACCGGCACTAGGAAACAGACTGAGAAACCAGAGTAAAAGTTTCTCCTGCAACCCCTTCCCTTTGTGCTAGATGAACGAACGTCTCTCCACATGCTCAGTTCTGAAACATAAGTGTGTGTGAAAGCCATCCTTCACCTAGCTTGTTGGGAACACAAAGTTTCTTTTAAGTTGCAAACTCCACTCCATACATATATATGGGGAGGTACTAGCTCCAACTCGGTTTTACAGTGAAAACTGCTGGAACTTCAAACCGGCACTTGGAAACAGACTGAGAAACCAGAGTATAAGTTTCTCCTGCAACCCGTTCCCTTTCTGCTAGATGAACGAACGTCTCTCCACATGCTCAGTTCTGAGAGTTATCTGTGTGTGAAAGCCGTCCTTCACTTAGCTTGTTGGGAACACAAAGTTTCTTTTCAGTTGCAAACTCCACTCCATACATATATATGGGGAGGTACAAGCTCCAACCAGGTTTTACAGTGAAAACTGCAGGAACTTCAAACCGGCACTAGGAAACAGACTGAGAAACCAGAGTAAATGTTTCTCCTGCAACCTGTTCCCTTTGTGCTAGATGAACGAACGTCTCTCCACATGCTCAGTTCTGAGAGATGTGTGTGTGTGAAAGCCGTCCTTCACCTAGCTTTTTGGGAACATAAAGTTTCTTTTCATTTGTAAACTCCACTCCATACATATATATGGGGAGGTACTAGCTCCAACTCGGTTTTACAGTGAAAACTGCTGGAACTTCAAACCGGCACTAGGAAACAGACTGAGAAACCAGAGTAAAAGTTTCTCCTGCAACCCGTTCCCTTTGTGCTAGATGAACGAACGTCTCTCCACATGCTCAGTTCTGAGAGATAAGTGTGTGTGAAAGCCGTCCTTCACCTAGCTTGTTGGGAACACAAAGTTTCTTTTCAGTTGCCAACTCCACTCCATACATATATATGGGGAGGTACTAGCTCCAAATCGGTTTTACAGTGAAAACTGCAGGAACTTAAAACCGGCACTAGGAAACAGACTGAGAAACCAGAGTAAAGTTTTTCCTGCAACCCGTTCCCTTTGTGCTAGATGAACGAACGTCTCTCCACATGCTCAGTTCTGAGAGAAAAGTGTGTGTGAAAGCCGACCTTCACCTAGCTTGTTGGGAACACAAAGTTTCATTTCAGTTGCAAAATCCACTCCATACATATATATGGGGAGGTACTAGCTCCAACTCGGTTTTACAGTGAAAACTGCTGGAACTTCAAACCGGCACTAGGAAACAGACTGAGAAACCAGAGTAAAAGTTTCTCCTGCAACCCGTTCTCTTTGTGCTAGATGAACGAACGTCTCTCCACATGCTCAGTTCTGAGAGATAAGTGTGTGTGAAAGCCGTCCTTCACCTAGCTTGTTGGGAACACAAAGTTTCTTTTCAGTTGCAAACTCCACTCCATACATATATATGAGGAGGTACTAGCTCCAAATCGGTTTTACAGTGAAAACTGCAGGAACTTCAAACCGGCACTAGGAAACAGACTGAGAAACCAGAGTAAAAGTTTCTCCTGCAAACCGTTCCCTTTGTGCTAGATGAACGAACGTCTCTCCACATGCTCAGTTCTGAGAGATAATTGTGTGTTAAAGCCGTCCTTCATCTTGCTTGTTGGGAACACAAAGTTTGTTTTCATTTGCAAAATACACTCCATACATATATATGGGGAGGTACTAGCTCCAACTCGGTTTTACAGTGAAACTGCTGGAACTTCAAACCGGCACAAGGAAACAGACTGAGAAACCTGAGTAAAAGTTTCTCCTGCAACCCGTTCCCTTTATGCTAGATGAACGAACGTCTCTCCACATGCTCAGTTCTGAGAGATAAGTGTCTGTGAAAGCCGTCCTTCACCTAGCTTGTTGGGAACACAAAGTTTCTTTTCAGTTGCAAACTCCACTCCATACATATATATGGGTAGGTACTAGCTCCAAATCGGTTTTACAGTGAAAACTGCAGGAACTAAATATCGGCACTAGGAAACAGACTGAGAAACCAGAGTAAAAGTTTCTCCTGCAACCCGTTCCCTTTTTGCTAGATGAACGAACGTCTCTCCAAATGCTCAGTTCTGATAGATAAGTGTGTGTGAAAGCCGTCCTTCATCTAGCTTGTTGGGAACACAAAGTTTCTTTTCATTTGCAAACTCCACTCCATACATATATATGTTAAGGTACAAGCTCCAAATCGGTTTTACAGTGAAAACTGCTGGAACTTCAAACCGGCACTAGGAAACAGAGTGAGAAACCAGAGTAAAAGTTTCCCCTGCAACCCGTTCCCTTTTTGCTAGATGAACGAACGTCTCTCCACATGCTCAGTTCTGAGAGATAAGTGTGTGTGAAAGCCGTCCTTCCCCTAGCTTGTTGGGAACACAAAGTTTCTTTTCAGTTGCAAACTCCACTCCATACATATATATGGGGAGGTACAAGCTCCAAACAGGTTTTACAGTGAAAACTGCAGGAACTTCAAACCGGCACTAGGAAACAGACTGAGAAACCAGAGTAAAAGTTTCTCCTGCAACCCGTTCCCCTTGTGCTAGATGAACGAACGTCTCTCCACATGCTCATTTCTGAGAGATAAGTGTGTGTGAAAGCCGTCTTTCACCTAGCTTGTTGGGAACACAAAGTTTCTTTTCAGTTGCAAACTCCACTCCATACATATATATGGGGAGGTACTAGCTCCAACTCGGTTTTACAGTGAAAACTGCAGGAACTTCAAACCGGCACTAGGAAACAGACTGAGAAACCAGAGTAAAAGTTTCTCCTGCAACCCGTTCCTTTTCTGCTAGATGAACGAACGTCTCTCCACATGCTCAGTTCTGAGAGATATGTGTGTGTGAAAGCCGTCTTTCAACTATATTGTTGGGAACACAAAGTTTCTTTTAAGTTGCAAACTGAACTCCATATATATATATGGGGAGGTACTAGCTCCAAATCGGTTTTACAGTGAAAACTGCTGGAACTTCAAACCGGCACTAGGAAACAGACTGAGAAACCAGAGTAAAAGTTTCTCCTGCAACCCGTTCCCTTTTTGCTAGATGAACGAACGTCTTTCCACATGCTCAGTTCTGAGAGATGTGTGTGTGTGAAAGCCGTCCTTCACCTAGCTTGTTGGGAACACAAAGTTTCTTTTCAGTTGCAAACTCCACTCCATACATATATATTGGGAGGTACTAGCTCCAAATCGTTTTTACAGTGAAAACTGCAGGAACTTCAAACCGGCACTAGGAAACAGACTGAGAAACCAGAGTAAAAGTTTCTCCTGCAACCCCTTCCCTTTGTGCTAGATGAACGAACGTCTCTCCACATGCTCAGTTCTGAAAGATAAGTGTGTGTGAAAGCCATCCTTCACCTAGCTTGTTGGGAACACAAAGTTTCTTTTCAGTTGCAAACTCCACTCCATACATATATATGGGGAGGTACTAGCTCCAACACGGTTTTACAGTGAAAACTGCTGGAACTTCAAACCGGCACTTGGAAACAGACTGAGAAACCAGAGTATAAGTTTCTCCTGCAACCCGTTCCCTTTCTGCTAGATGAACGAACGTCTCTCCACATGCTCAGTTCTGAGAGATATCTGTGTGTGAAAGCCGTCCTTCACTTAGCTTGTTGGGAACACAAAGTTTCTTTTCAGTTGCAAACTCCACTCCATACATATATATGGGGAGGTACAAGCTCCAACCAGGTTTTACAGTGAAAACTGCAGGAACTTCAAACCGGCACTAGGAAACAGACTGAGAAACCAGAGTAAATGTTTCTCCTGCAACCTGTTCCCTTTGTGCTAGATGAACGAACGTCTCTCCACATGCTCAGTTCTGAGAGTTGTGTGTGTGTGAAAGCCGTCCTTCACCTAGCTTGTTGGGAACACAAAGTTTCTTTTCAGTTGCCAACTCCACTCCATACATATATATGGGGAGGTACTAGCTCCAAATCGGTTTTACAGTGAAAACTGCAGGAACTTAAAACCGGCACTAGGAAACAGACTGAGAAACCAGAGTAAAGTTTTTCCTGCAACCCGTTCCCTTTGTGCTAGATGAACGAACGTCTCTCCACATGCTCAGTTCTGAGAGAAAAGTGTGTGTGAAAGCCGACCTTCACCTAGCTTGTTGGGAACACAAAGTTTCATTTCAGTTGCAAAATCCACTCCATACATATATATGGGGAGGTACTAGCTCCAACTCGGTTTTACAGTGAAAACTGCTGGAACTTCAAACCGGCACTAGGAAACAGACTGAGAAACCAGAGTAAAAGTTTCTCCTGCAACCCGTTCTCTTTGTGCTAGATGAACGAACGTCTCTCCACATGCTCAGTTCTGAGAGATAAGTGTGTGTGAAAGCCGTCCTTCACCTAGCTTGTTGGGAACACAAAGTTTCTTTTCAGTTGCAAACTCCACTCCATACATATATATGAGGAGGTACTAGCTCCAAATCGGTTTTACAGTGAAAACTGCAGGAACTTCAAACCGGCACTAGGAAACAGACTGAGAAACCAGAGTAAAAGTTTCTCCTGCAAACCGTTCCCTTTGTGCTAGATGAACGAACGTCTCTCCACATGCTCAGTTCTGAGAGAAAATTGTGTGTGAAAGCCGTCCTTCATCTTGCTTGTTGGGAACACAAAGTTTGTTTTCATTTGCAAAATACACCCCATACATATATATGGGGAGGTACTAGCTCCAACTCGGTTTTACAGTGAAAACTGCTGGAAATTCAAACCGGCACAAGGAAACAGACTGAGAAACCTGAGTAAAAGTTTCTCCTGCAACCCGTTCCCTTTATGCTAGATGAACGAACATCTCTCCACATGCTCAGTTCTGAGAGATAAGTGTCTGTGAAAGCCGTCCTTCACCTAGCTTGTTGGGAACACAAAGTTTCTTTTCAGTTGCAAACTCCACTCCATACATATATATGTTAAGGTACAAGCTCCAAATCGGTTTTACAGTGAAAACTGCTGGAACTTCAAACCGGCACTAGGAAACAGAGTGAGAAACCAGAGTAAAAGTTTCTCCTGCAACCCGTTCCCTTTTTGCTAGATGAACGAACGTCTCTCCAAATGCTCAGTTCTGATAGATAAGTGTGTGTGAAAGCCGTCCTTCATCTAGCTTGTTGGGAACACAAAGTTTCTTTTCATTTGCAAACTCCACTCCATACATATATATGTTAAGGTACAAGCTCCAAATCGGTTTTACAGTGAAAACTGCTGGAACTTCAAACCGGCACTAGGAAACAGAGTGAGAAACCAGAGTAAAAGTTTCCCCTGCAACCCGTTCCCTTTGTGCTAGATGAACGAACGTCTCTCCACATGCTCAGTTCTGAGAGATAAGTGTGTGTGAAAGCTGTCCTTCACCGAGCTTGTTGGGAACACAAAGTTTCTTTTCAGTTGCAAACTCCACTCCATACATATATATGGGGAGGTACTAGCTCCAACTCGGTTTTACAGTGAAAACTGCTGGAACTTCAAACCGGCACTTGGAAACAGACTGAGAATCCAGAGTATAAGTTTCTCCTGCAACCCCTTCCCTTTGTGCTAGATGAACGAACGTCTCTCCACATGCTCAGTTCTGAAAGATAAGTGTGTGTGAAAGCCATCCTTCACCTAGCTTGTTGGGAACACAAAGTTTCTTTTCAGTTGCAAACTCCAGTCCATACATATATATGGGGAGGTACTAGCTCCAACTCGGTTTTACAGTGAAAACTGCTGGAACTTCAACCCGGCACTTGGAAACAGACTGAGAAACCAGAGTATAAGTTTCTCCTGCAACCCGTTCCCTTTCTGCTAGATGAACGAACGTCTCTCCACATGCTCAGTTCTGAGAGATATCTGTGTGTGAAAGCCGTGCTTCACTTAGCTTGTTGGGAACACAAAGTTTCTTTTCAGTTGCAAACTGCACTCCATACATATATATGGGGAGGTACAAGCTCCAACCAGGTTTTACAGTGAAAACTGCAGGAAATTCAAACCGGCACTAGGAAACAGACTGAGAAACCAGAGTAATTGTTTCTCCTGCAACCTGTTCCCTTTATGCTAGATGAACGAACGTCTCTCCACATGCTCAGTTCTGAGAGATAAGTGTCTGTGAAAGCCGTCCTTCACCTAGCTTGTTGGGAACACAAAGTTTCTTTTCAGTTGCAAACTCCACTCCATACATATATATGGGGAGGTACTAGCTCCAACTCGGTTTTACAGTGAAAACTGCTGGAACTTCAAACCGGCACTTGGAAACAGACTGAGAAACCAGAGTATAAGTTTCTCCTGCAACCCGTTCCCTTTCTGCTAGATGAACGAACGTCTCTCCACATGCTCAGTTCTGAGAGATATCTGTGTGTGTAAGCCGTCCTTCACTTAGCTTGTTGGGAACACAAAGTTTCTTTTCAGTTGCAAACTCCACTCCATACATATATATGGGGAGGTACTAGCTCCAACACGGTTTTACAGGGAAAACTGCTGGAACTTCAAACCGGCACTACGAAACAGACTGAGAAACCAGAGTAAAAGTTTCTCCTGCAACCCGTTCCCTTTGTGCTAGATGAACGAACGTCTCTCCACATGCTCAGTTCTGAGAGATAAGTGTGTGTGAAAGCCGTCCTTCACCTAACTTGTTGGGAACACAAAGTTTCTTTTCAGTTGCAAACTCCACTCCATACATATATATGGGGAGGTACTAGCTCCAACTCGGTTTTACAGTGAAAACTGCTGGAACTTCAAAACGGCACTAGGAAACAGACTGAGAAACCAGAGTAAAAGTTTCCCCTGCAACCCGTTCCCTTTGTGCTAGATGAACGAACGTTTCTCCACATGCTCAGTTCTGAGAGATAAGTGTGTGTGAAAGCCGTCCTTCACCTAGCTTGTTGGGAACACAAAGTTTCTTTTCAGTTGCAAACTCCACTCCATACATATATATTGGGAGATACTAGCTCAAATCGGTTTTACAGTGAAAACTGCAGGAACTTCAAACCTGCACTAGGAAACAGACTGAGAAACCAGAGTAAAAGTTTCTCCTGCAACCCCTTCCCTTTGTGCTAGATGAACGAACGTCTCTCCACATGCTCAGTTCTGAAAGATAAGTGTGTGTGAAAGCCATCCTTCACCTAGCTTGTTGGGAACACAAAGTTTCTTTTCAGTTGCAAACTCCAGTCCATACATATATATGGGGAGGTACTAGCTCCAACTCGGTTTTACAGTGAAAACTGCTGGAACTTCAAACCGGCACTTGGAAACAGACTGAGAAACCAGAGTATAAGTTTCTCCTGCAACCCGTTCCCTTTCTGCTAGATGAACGAACGTCTCTCCACATGCTCAGTTCTGAGAGATATCTGTGTGTGAAAGCCGTCCTTCACTTAGCTTGTTGGGAACACAAAGTTTCTTTTCAGTTGCAAACTCCACTCCATACATATATATGGGGAGGTACAAGCTCCAACCAGGTTTTACAGTGAAAACTGCAGGAAATTCAAACCGGCACTAGGAAACAGACTGAGAAACCAGAGTAATTGTTTCTCCTGCAACGTGTTCCCTTTGTGCTAGATGAACGAACGTCTCTCCACATGCTCAGTTCTGAGAGATGTGTGTGTGTGAAAGCCGTCCTTCACCTAGCTTTTTGGGAACATAAAGTTTCTTTTCATTTGTAAACTCCAATCCATACATATATATGCGGAGGTACTAGCTCCAACACGGTTTTACAGTGAAAACTGCTGGAACTTCAAACCGGCACTAGGAAACAGACTGAGAAACCAGAGTAAAAGTTTCTCCTGCAACCCGTTCCCTTTGTGCTAGATGAACGAACGTCTCTCCACATGCTCAGTTCTGAGAGATAAGTGTGTGTGAAAGCCGTCCTTCACCTAGCTTGTTGGGAACACAAAGTTTCTTTTCAGTTGAAAACACCACTCCATACATATATATGGGGAGGTACTAGCTCCAAATCGGTTTTACAGTGAAAACTGCAGGAACTTAAAACCGGCACTAGGAAACAGACTGAGAAACCAGAGTAAAGTTTTTCCTGCAACCCGTTCCCTTTGTGCTAGATGAACGAACGTCTCTCCACATGCTCAGTTCTGAGAGATAATTGTGTGTGAAAGCCGTCCTTCATCTTGCTTGTTGGGAACACAAAGTTTGTTTTCATTTGCAAAATACACTCCATACATATATATGGGGAGGTACTAGCTCCAACTCGGTTTTACAGTGAAAACTGCTGGAACTTCAAACCGGCACAAGGAAACAGACTGAGAAACCTGAGTAAAAGTTTCTCCTGCAACCCGTTCCCTTTATGCTAGATGAACGAACGTCTCTCCACATGCTCAGTTCTGAGAGATAAGTGTCTGTGAAAGCCGTCCTTCACCTAGCTTGTTGGGAACACAAAGTTTCTTTTCAGTTGCAAACTCCACTCCATACATATATATGGGTAGGTACTAGCTCTAAATCGGTTTTACAGTGAAAACTGCAGGAACTTAATATCGGCACTAGGAAACAGACTGAGAAACCAGAGTAAAAGTTTCTCCTGCAACCCGTTCCCTTTGTGCTAGATGAACGAACGTCTCTCCAAATGCTCAGTTCTGATAGATAAGTGTGTGTGAAAGCCGTCCTTCATCTAGCTTGTTGGTAACACAAAGTTTCTTTTCATTTGCAAACTCCACTCCATACATATATATGTTAAGGTACAAGCTCCAAATCGGTTTTACAGTGAAAACTGCTGGAACTTCAAACCGGCACTAGGAAACAGAGTGAGAAACCAGAGTAAAAGTTTCCCCTGCAACCCGTTCCCTTTGTGCTAGATGAACGAACGTCTCTCCACATGCTCAGTTCTGAGAGATAAGTGTGTGTGAAAGCCGTCCTTCCCCTAGCTTGTTGGGAACACAAAGTTTCTTTTCAGTTGCAAACTCCAATCCATACATATATATGGGGAGATACAAGCTCCAACCAGGTTTTACAGTGAAAACTGCAGGAACTTCAAACCGGCACTAGGAAACAGACTGAGAAACCAGAGTAAAAGTTTCTCCTGCAACCCGTTCCCTTTGTGCTAGATGAACGAACGTCTCTCCACATGCTCAGTTCTGAGAGATAAGTGTGTGTGAAAGCCGTCCTTCACCTAGCTTGTTGGGAACACAAAGTTTCTTTTCAGTTGCAAACTCCACTCCATACATATATATGGGGAGGTACTAGCTCCAACTCGGTTTTACAGTGAAAACTGCAGGAACTTCAAACCGGCACTAGGAAACAGACTGAGAAACCAGAGTAAAAGTTTCTCCTGCAACCCGTTCCTTTTCTGCTAGATGAACGAACGTCTCTCCACATGCTCAGTTCTGAGAGATATGTGTGTGTGAAAGCCGTATTTCAACTAGATTGTTGGGAACACAAAGTTTCTTTTAAGTTGCAAACTGAACTCCATATATATATATGGGGAGGTACTAGCTCCAAATCGGTTTTACAGTGAAAACTGCTGGAACTTCAAACCGGCACTAGGAAACAGACTGAGAAACCAGAGTAAAAGTTTCTCCTGCAACCCGTTCCATTTTTGCTAGATGAACGAACGTCTTTCCACATGCTCAGTTCTGAGAGATGTGTGTGTGTGAAAGCCGTCCTTCACCTAGCTTGTTGGGAACACAAAGTTTCTTTTCAGTTGCAAACTCCACTCCATACATATATATTTGGAGGTACTAGCTCCAACTCGGTTTTACAGTGAAAACTGCAGGAACTTCAAACCGGCACTAGGAAACAGACTGAGAAACCAGAGTAAAAGTTTCTCCTGCAACCCGTTCCCTTTGTGCTAGATGAACGAACGTCTCTCCACATGCTCAGTTCTGAGAGATAAGTGTGTGTGAAAGCTGTCCTTCACCTACCTTGTTGGGAACACAAAGTTTCTTTTCAGTTGCAAACTCCACTCCATACATATATATGGGGTGGTACTAGCTCCAAATCGGTTTTACAGTGAAAACTGTAGGAACTTCAAACCGGCACTAGGAAACAGACTGAGAAACCAGAGTAAAAGTTTCTCCTGCAACCCGTTCCCTTTGTGCTAGATGAACGAACGTCTCTCCACATGCTCAGTTTTGAGAGATAAGTGTGTGTGAAAGCCGTCCTTCACCTATCTTTTTGGGAACACAAAGTTTCTTTTCAGTTGCAAACTCCACACCATACATATATATGGGGAGGTACTAGCTCCAACTCGGGTTTACAGTGAAAACTGCAGGAACTTCAAACCGGCACTAGGAAACAGACTGAGAAACCAGAGTAAAAGTTTCTCCTGCAACCCGTTCCCCTTGTGCTAGATGAACGAACGTCTCTCCACATGCTCAGTTCTGAGAGATAAGTGTGTGTGAAAGCCGTCCTTCACCTAGCTTGTTGGGAACACAAAGTTTCTTTTCAGTTGCAAACTCCACTCCATACATATATATGGGGAGGTACTAGCTCCAACTCGGTTTTACAGTGAAAACTGCAGGAACTTCAAACCGGCACTAGGAAACAGACTGAGAAACCAGAGTAAAAGTTTCTCCTGCAACCCGTTCCTTTTCTGCTAGATGAACGAACGTCTCTCCACATGCTCAGTTCTGAGAGATATGTGTGTGTGAAAGCCGTATTTCAACTAGATTGTTGGGAACACTAAGTTTCTTTTAAGTTGCAAACTGAACTCCATATATATATATGGGGAGGTACTAGCTCCAAATCGGTTTTACAGTGAAAACTGCTGGAACTTCAAACCGGCACTAGGAAACAGACTGAGAAACCAGAGTAAAAGTTTCTCCTGCAACCCGTTCCATTTTTGCTAGATGAACGAACGTCTTTCCACATGCTCAGTTCTGAGAGATGTGTGTGTGTGAAAGCCGTCCTTCACCTAGCTTGTTGGGAACACAAAGTTTCTTTTCAGTTGCAAACTCCACTCCATACATATATATTTGGAGGTACTAGCTCCAACTCGGTTTTACAGTGAAAACTGCAGGAACTTCAAACCGGCACTAGGAAACAGACTGAGAAACCAGAGTAAAAGTTTCTCCTGCAACCCGTTCCCTTTGTGCTAGATGAACGAACGTCTCTCCACATGCTCAGTTCTGAGAGATAAGTGTGTGTGAAAGCTGTCCTTCACCTACCTTGTTGGGAACACAAAGTTTCTTTTCAGTTGCAAACTCCACTATATACATATATATGGGGAGGTACTAGCTCCAAATCGGTTTTACAGTGAAAACTGTAGGAACTTCAAACCGGCACTAGGAAACAGACTGAGAAACCAGAGTAAAAGTTTCTCCTGCAACCCGTTCCCTTTGTGCTAGATGAACGAACGTCTCTCCACATGCTCAGTTTTGAGAGATAAGTGTGTGTGAAAGCCGTCCTTCACCTATCTTTTTGGGAACACAAAGTTTCTTTTCAGTTGCAAACTCCACACCATACATATATATGGGGAGGTACTAGCTCCAACTCGGGTTTACAGTGAAAACTGCAGGAACTTCAAACCGGCACTACGAAACTGACTGAGAAACCAGAGTAAAAGTTTCTCCTGCAAACCGTTCCCTTTGTGCTAGATGAACGAACGTCTCTCCACATGCTCAGTTCTGAGAGATAAGTGTGTGTGAAAGCCGTCCTTCACCTAGCTTGTTGGGAACACAAAGATTCTTTTCAGTTGCAAACTCCACTCCATACATATATATGGGGAGGTACTAGCTCCAAATGGGTTTTACGGTGAAAACTGCTGGAACTTCAAACCGGCACTAGGAAACAGACTGAGAAACCAGAGTAAAAGTTTCTCCAGCAACCCGTTCCCTTTGTGCTAGATGAACGAACGTCTCTCCACATGCTAAGTTCTGAGAGATAAGTGTGTGTGAAAGCCGTCCTTCACCTAGCTTGTTGGGAACACAAAGTTTCTTTTCAGTTGCAAACTCCACTCCATACATATATATGGGGAGGTACTAGCTCCAACTCGGTTTTACAGTGAAAACTGCTGGAACTTCAAACCGACACTAGGAAACAGACTGAGAAACCAGAGTAAAAGTTTCTCCTGCAACCCTTTCCCTTTGTGCTAGATGAACGAACGTCTCTCCACATACTCAGTTCTGAGAGATAGGTGTGTGTGAAAGCCGTTCTTCACCTAGCTTGTTGGGAACACAAAGTTTCTTTTCAGTTGCAAACTCCACTCCATACATATATATGGGGAGGTACTAGCTCCAAGTCGGTTTTACAGTGAAAACTGCAGGAACTTAATACCGGCCCTAGGAAACAGACTGAGAAACCAGAGAAAAAGTTTCTCCTGCAACCCGTTCCCTTTGTGCTAGATGAACGAACGTCTCTCCACATGCTCAGTTCTGAGAGATAAGTGTGTGTGAAAGCCGTCCTTCACCTAGCTTGATGGGAACACAAAGTTTCTTTTCAGTTGCTAACTCCACTCCATACATATATAAGGGGAGGTACTAGCTCCAACTCGGTTTTACAGTGAAAACTGCTGGAACTTCAAACCGGCACTAGGAAACAGACTGAGAAACCAGAGTAAAAGTTTCTCCTGCAACCCGTTCCCTTTGTGCTAGATGAACGAACGTCTCTGAACATGCTCAGTACTGAGAGATAAGTGTGTGTGAAAGCCGTCCTTCACCTAGCTTGTTGGGATCACAAAGTTTCTTTTCAGTTGCAAACTCCACTCCATACATTTATATGGGGAGGTACAAGCTCCAACCAGGTTTTACAGTGAAACTGCAGGAACTTAAAACTGGCACAAGGAAACATACTGGGAAACCAGAGTAAAAGTTTCTCCTGCAACCTGTTCCCTTTGTGCTAGATGAACGAACGTCTCTCCACATGCTCAGGTCTGAGAGATGTGTGTGTGTGAAACCCGTCCTTCACCAAGCTTTTTGGGAACATAAAGTTTCTTTTCATTTGTAAATTCCACTCCATACATATATATGGAGAGGTACTAGCTCCAACTCGGTTTTACAGTGAAAACTGCAGGAACTTAATACCGGCACTAGGAAACAGACTGAGAAACCAGAGTAAAAGTTTCTCCTGCAACCCGTTCCCTTTGTGCTAGATGAACGAACGTCTCTCCACATGCTCAGTACTGAGAGATAAGTGTGTGTGAAAGCCGTCCTTCACCTAGCTTGTTGGGATCACAAAGTTTGTTTTCAGTTGCAAACTCCACTCCATACATTTATATGGGGAGGTACAAGCTCCAACCAGGTTTTACAGTGAAAACTGCAGGAACTTCAAACCGGCACTAGGAAACATACTGAGAAACCAGAGTAAAAGTTTCTCCTGCAACCTGTTCCCTTTGTGCTAGATGAACGAACGTCTCTCCACATGCTCAGGTCTGAGAGATGTGTGTGTGTGAAAGCCGTCCTTCACCAAGCTTTTTGGGAACATAAAGTTTCTTTTCATTTGTAAATTCCACTCCATACATATATATGGAGAGGTACTAGCTCCAACTCGGTTTTACAGTGAAAACTGCTGGAACTTCAAACCGGCACTAGGAAACAGACTGAGAAACCAGAGTAAAAGTTTCTCCTGCAACCCGTTCCCTTTGTGCTAGATGAACGAACGTCTCTCCACATGCTCAGTTCTGAGAGATAAGTGTGTGTGAAAGCCGTCCTTCACCTAGCTTAATTTTGAACACAAAGTTTCTTTTCAGTTGCAAACTCCACTCCATACATATATATGGGGAGGTACTAGCTCCAACTCCGTTTTACAGTGAAAACTGCTGGAATTTCAAACCGGCACTAGGAAACAGACTGAGAAACCAGAGTAAAAGTTTCTCCTGCAACCCGTTCCCTTTCTGCTAGATGAACGAACGTCTCTCCACATGCTCAGTTCTGAGAGATATGTGTGTGTGAAAGCCGTCCTTCACCGAGCTTGTTGGGAACACAAAGTCTCTTTTCAGTTGCAAACTCCACTCCATACATATATATGGGGAGGTACTAGCTCCAAAACGGTTTTACAGTGAAAACTGCAGGAACATCAAACCGGAACTAGGAAACAGACTGAGAAACCAGAGTAAAAGTTTCTCCTGCAACCCGTTCCCTTTGTGCTAGATGAACGAACGTCTCTCCACATGCTCAGTTCTGAGAGATAAGTGTGTGTGAAAGCCGTCCTTCACCTAGCTTGTTGGGAACACAAAGTTTCTTTTCAGTTGCATACTCCACTCCATACATATATATGCGGAGGTACAAGCTCCAACCAGGTTTTACAGTGAAAACTGCAGGAACTTCAAACCGGCACTAGGAAACAGACTGAGAAACCAGAGTAAAAGTTTCCCCTGCAACCTGTTCCCTTTGTGCTAGATGAACGAACGTCTCTCCACATTCTCAGTTCTGAGAGATAAGTGTGTGTGAAAGCCGTCCTTCACCTAGCTTGTTGGGAACACAAACTTTCTTTTCAGTTGCAAACTCCACTCCATACATATATATGGGGATTTACTAGCTCCAACTCGGTTTTACAGTGAAAACTGCTGGAACTTCAAACCGGCACTAGGAAACAGACTGAGAAACCATACTAAAAGTTTCTCCTGCAACCCGTTCCCTTTGTGCTAGATGAACGAAAGTCTCTCCACATGCTCATTTCTGAGAGATAAGTGTGTGTGAAAGCCGTCCTTCTCCTAGCTTGTTAGGAACACAAAGTTTCTTTTCAGTTGCAAATTCCACTCCATACATATATATGGGGAGGTACTAGCTCCAACCTGGTTTTACAGTGAAAACTGCAGGAACTTAAAACCGGCACTAGGAAACAGACTGAGAAACCAGAGTTAAATTTTCTCCTGCAACCTCTTCCATTTGTGCTAGATGAACGAACGTCTCTCCACATGCTCAGTTCTGAGAGATGTGTGTGTGTGAAAGCCATCCTTCACTTGGCTTGTTGGGAACACAAAGTTTCCTTTCAGTTGAAAACTCCACTCCATACATATATATGGGGAGGTACTAGCTCCAACTCCGTTTTACAGTGAAAACTGCTGGAATTTCAAACCGGCACTAGGAAACAGACTGAGAAACCAGAGTAAAAGTTTCTCCTGCAACACGTTCCATTTCTGCTAGATGAACGAACGTCTCTCCACATGCTCAGTTCTGAGAGATATGTGTGTGTGAAAGCCGTCCTTCACCGAGCTTGTTGGGAACACAAAGTCTCTTTTCAGTTGCAAACTCCACTCCATACATATATATGGGGAGGTACTAGCTCCAAAACGGTTTTACAGTGAAAACTGCAGGAACATCAAACCGGCACTAGGAAACAGACTGAGAAACCAGAGTAAAAGTTTCTCCTGCAACCCGTTCCCTTTGTGCTAGATGAACGAACGTCTCTCCACATGCTCAGTTCTGAGAGATAAGTGTGTGTGAAAGCCGTCCTTCACCTAGCTTGTTGGGAACACAAAGTTTCTTTTCAGTTGCAAACTCCACTCCATACATATATATGCGGAGGTACAAACTCCAACCAGGTTTTACAGTGAAAACTGCAGGAACTTCAAACAGGCACTAGGAAACAGACTGAGAAACCAGAGTAAAAGTTTCCCCTGCAACCTGTTCCCTTTGTGCTAGATGAACGAACGTCTCTCCACATGCTCAGTTCTGAGAGATAAGTGTGTGTGAAAGCCGTCCTTCACCGAGCTTGTTGGGAACACAAAGTTTCTTTTCAGTTGCAAACTCCACTCCATACATATATATGGGGATTTACAAGCTCCAACTCGGTTTTACAGTGAAAACTGCTGGAACTTCAAACCGGCACTAGGAAACAGACTGAGAAACCATAGTAAAAGTTTCTCCTGCAACCCGTTCCCTTTGTGCTAGATGAACGAACGTCTCTCCACAAGCTCATTTCTGAGAGAAAAGTGTGTGTGAAAGCCGTCCTTCACCTAGCTTGTTGGGAACACAAAGTTTCTTTTCAGTTGCAAATTCCACTCCATACATATATATGGGGAGGTACTAGCTCCAACCTGGTTTTACAGTGAAAACTGCAGGAACTTAAAACCGGCACTAGGAAACAGACTGAGAAACCAGAGTTAAATTTTCTCCTGAAATCTCTTCCATTTGTGCTAGATGAACGAACGTCTCTCCACATGCTCAGTTCTGAGAGATGTGTGTGTGTGAAAGCCGTCCTTCACTTGGCTTGTTAGGAACACAAAGTTTCCTTTCAGTTGAAAACTCCACTCCATACATATATATGGGGAGGTACTAGTTCCAAGTCGGTTTTACAATGAAAACTGCAGGAACTTAATACCGGCACTAGGAAACAGACTGAGAAACCAGAGTAAAAGTTTCTCCTGGAACCCGTTCCTTTTGTGCTACATGAGCGAACGTCTATCCACATGCTCAGTTCTGAGAGATGTGTGTGTGTGAAAGCCGTCCTTCACTTGGCTTGTTGGGAACACAAAGTTTCCTTTCAGTTGCAAACTCCACTCCATACATATATATGGGGAGGTACTAGCTCCAACTCGGTTTTACAGTGAAAACTGCTGTAACTTCAAACCGGCACTAGGAAACAGACTGAGAAACCAGAGTAAAAGTTTCTCCTGCAACCCGTTCCCTTTGTGCTAGATGAACGAACGTCTTTCCACATGCTCAGTTCTGAGAGATAAGTGTGTGTGAAAGCCGTCATTCACCTAGCTTGTTGGGAACACAAAGTTTCTTTTCAGTTGCAAACTCCACTCCATACATATATATGGGGTGGTACTAGCTCCAACCAGGTTTTACAGTGAAAACTGCAGGAACTTAAAACCGGCACTAGGAAACAGACTGAGAAACCAGAGTTAAATTTTCTCCTGCAACCTGTTCCCTTTGTGCTAGATGAACGAACGTCTCTCCACATGCTCAGTTCTGAGAGATGTGTGTGTGTGAAAGCCGTCCTTCACCTAGCTTTTTGGGAACATAAAGTTTCTTTTCATTTGTAAACTCCACTCCATACATATATATGGGGAGGTACTAGCTCCAACACGGTTTTACAGTGAAAACTCCTGGAACTTCAAACCGGCACTAGGAAACAGACTGAGAAACCAGAGTAAAAGTTTCTGCTGCAACCCGTTCCCCTTGTGCTAGATGAACGAACGTCTCTCCACATGTTCTGTTCTGAGAGGTAAGTGTGTGTGAAAGCCGCCCTTCACCTAGCTTGTTGAGAACACAAAGTTTCTTTTCAGTTGCAAACTCCACTCCATACATATATATGGGGAGGTACTAGCTCCAAATCGGTTTTACAGTGAAAACTGCAGGAACTTCAAACCGGCACTAGGAAACAGACTGAGAAACCAGAGTAAAAGTTTATCCTGGAACCCGTTCCTTTTGTGCTACATGAACGAACGTCTCTCCACATGCTCAGTTCTGAGAGATAAGTGTGTGTGAAAGCCGTCTTTCACCTAGATTGTTGGGAACACAAAGTTTCTTTTCAGTTGCAAACTCCACTCCATACATATATATGGGGAGGTACTAGCTCAAAATCGGTTTTACAGTGAAAACTGCTGGAACTTCAAACCGGCACTAGGAAACAGACTGAGAAACCAGAGTAAAAGTTTCTCCTACAACCCGTTCCCTTTGTGCTAGATGAACGAACGTCTCTCCACATGCTCAGTTCTGAGAGACAAGTGTGTGTGAAAGCCGTCCTTCACCTAGCTTGTTGGGAACACAAAGTTTCTTTTCAGTTGCAAACTCCACTCCATACATATATATGGGGAGGTACTAGCTCCAACCAGTTTTTACAGTGAAAACTGCAGAAACTTCAAACCGGCACTAGGAAACAGACTGAGAAACCAGAGTAAAATTTCTCCTGCAACCCGTTCCCTTTGTGCTAGATGAACGAACGTCTCTCCACATGCTCAGTTCTGAGAGATGTGTGTGTGTGAAAGCCGTCCTTCACCTAGCTTTTTGGGAACATAAAGTTTCTTTTCAGTTGCAAAATCCACTCCATACATATATATGGGGAGGTACTAGCTCCAACTCGGTTTTACAGTGAAAACTGCTGGAACTTCAAACCGGCACTAGGAAACAGACTGAGAAACCAGAGTAAAAGTTTCTCCTGCAACCCGTTCCCTTTGTGCTAGATGAACGAACGTCTCTCCACATGCTCAGTTCTGAGAGATAAGTGTGTGTGAAAGCCGTCCTTCACCTAGCTTGTTGGGAACACAAAGTTTCTTTTCAGTTGCAAACTCCACTCCATACATATATATGGGGAGGTACTAGCTCCAACTCGGTTTTACAGTGAAAACTGCTGGAACTTCAAACCGGCACTAGGAAACAGACTGAGAAACCAGAGTAAAAGTTTCCCCTGCCACCCGTTACCTTTGTGCTAGATGAACGAACGTCTCTCCACATGCTCAGTTCTGAGAGATAAGTGTGTGTGAAAGCCGTCCTTCACCTAGCTTGTTGGGAACACAAAGTTTCTTTTCAGTTGCAAACTCCACTCCATACATATATATGGGGAGGTACTAGCTCCAACTCGGTTTTACAGTGAAAACTGCAGGAACTTCAAACCGGCACTAGGAAACAGACTGAGAAACCAGAGTAAAAGTTTCTCCTGCAACCCGTTCCTTTTGAGCTAGATGAACGTACGTCTCTCCACATGCTCATTTCTGAGAGATAAGTGTGTGTGAAAGCCGTCCTTCACCTAGCTTGTTGGGAACACAAAGTTTCTTTTCAGTTGCAAACTCCACTCCATACATATATATGAGGAGGTTCTAGCTCCAACTCGGTTTTACAGTGAAAACTGCTGGAACTTCAAAACGGCACTAGGAAACAGACTGAGAAATTAGAGTAAAAGTTTTTCCTGCAACCCGTTCCCATTGTGCTACATGAACGAACGTCTCTCCACATGCTCATTTCTGAGAGATAAGTGTGTGTGAAAGCCGTCCTTCACCTAGCTTGTTGGGAACACAAAGTTTCTTTTCAGTTGCAAACTCCACTCCATACATATATATGGGGAGGTTCTAGCTCCAACTCGGTTTTACAGTGAAAACTGCTGGAACTTCAAACCGGCCCTAGGAAACAGACTGAGATACCAGAGTAAAAGTTTCTCCTGCAACCCGTTCCCTTTATGCTAGATGAACGAACGTCTCTCCACATGCTCAGTTCTGAGAGATAAGTGTGTGTGAAAGCCGTCCTTCACCTAGCTTGTTGGGAACACAAAGTTTCTTTTCAGTTGCAAACTCCACTCCATACATATATATGGGGAGGATCTAGCTCCAACCAGGTTTTACAGTGAAAACTGCAGGAACTTCAAACCGGCACTAGGAAACAGACTGAGAAACCAGAGTAAAAGTTTCTCCTGCAACCTGTTCCCTTTGTGCTAGATGAACGAACGTCTCTCCACATGCTCAGTTCTGAGAGATGTGTGTGTGTGAAAGCCATCCTTCACCTAGCTTTTTGGGAACATAGAGTTTCTTTTCATTTGTAAACTCCACTCCATACATATATATGGGGAAGTACTAGCTCCAACTCGGTTTTACAGTGAAAACTGCTGGAACTTCAAACCGGCACTAGGAAACAGACTGAGAAACCAGAGTAAAAGTTTCTCCTGCAACCCGTTCCCTTTGTGCTAGATGAACGAACGTCTCTCCACATGCTCAGTTCTGAGAGATACGTGTGTGTGAAAGCCGTCCTTCACCTAGCTTGTTGGGAACACAAAGTTTCTTTTCAGTTGCAAACTCCACTCCATACATATATATGGGGAGGTACTAGCTCCAACTCCGTTTTACAGTGAAAACTGCTGGAACTTCAAACCGGCACTAGGAAACAGACTGAGAAACCAGAGTAAAAGTTTCTCCTGCAACCCGTTCCCTTTGTGCTAGATGAACGAACGTCTCTCCACATGCTCAGTTCTGAGAGATAAGTGTGTGTGAAAGCCGTCCTTCACCTAGCTTGTTGGGAACACAAAGTTTCTTTTCAGTTGCAAACTCCACTCCATACATATATATGGGGAGGATCTAGCTCCAACCAGGTTTTACAGTGAAAACTGCAGGAACTTCAAACCGGCACTAGGGAACAGACTGAGAAACCAGAGTAAAAGTTTCCCCTGCAACCTGTTCCCTTTGTGCTAGATGAACGAACGTCTCTCCACATGCTCAGTTCTGAGAGATGTGTGTGTGTGAAAGCCGTCCTTCACCTAGCTTTTTGGGAACATAAAGTTTCTTTTCATTTGTAAACTCCACTCCATACATATATATGGGGAGGTACTAGCTCCAACTCGGTTTTACAGTGAAAACTGCTGGAACTTCAAACCGGCACTAGGAAACAGACTGAGAACCCAGAGTAAAAGTTTCTCCTGCAACCCGTTCCCTTTGTGCTAGATGAAAGAACGTCTCTCCACATGCTCAGTTCTGAGAAATAAGTGTGTGTGAAAGCCGTTCTTCACCTAGCTTGTTGGGAACACAAAGTTTCTTTTCAGTTGCAAACTCCACTCCATACATATATATGGGGAGGTACTAGCTCCAAATCGGTTTTACAGTGAAAACTGCAGGAACTTCAATCCGGCACTAGGAAACAGACTGAGAAACCAGAGTAAAAGTTTCTCCTGCAACCCGTTCCCTTTCTGCTAGATGTACGAACGTCTCTCCAAAAGCTCAGTTCTGAAAGTTAAGTGTGTGTGAAAGCCGTCCTTCACTTAGCTTGTTGTTAACACAAAGTTTCTATTCAGTTGCAAACTCCACTCCATACATATATATGGGGAGGTACTAGCTCCAACCAGGTTATACAGTGAAAACTGCAGGAACTTCAAACCGGCACTAGGAAACAGACTGAGAATCCAGAGAAAAAGTTTCTCCTGAAACCCGTTCCCTTTCTGCTAGATGAACGAACGTCTCTCCACATGCTCAGTTCTGAGAGATAAGTGTGTGTGAAAGCCGTCCTTCACCTAGCTTGTTGGGAACACAAAGTTTCTTTTCAGTTGCAAACTCCACTCCATATCTATATATGGGGAGATACTAGCTCCAACCAGGTTTTACAGTGAAAACTGCAGGAACTTCAAACCGGCACTAGGAAACAGACTGAGAAACCAGAGTAAAAGTTTCTCCTGCAACTTGTTCCCTTTGTGCTAGATGAACGAACGTCTCTCCACATGCTCAGTTCTGAGAGATGTGTGTGTGTGAAAGGCGTCCTTCACCTACCTTTTTGGGAACATAAAGTTTCTTTTCATTTGTAAACTCCACTCCATACATATATATGGGGAGGTACTAGCTCCAACACGGTTTAACAGTGAAAACTGCTGGAACTTCATACCGGCACTAGGAAACAGACTGAGAAACCAGAGTAAAAGTTTCTCCTGCAACCCTTTCCCTTTGTGCTGGATGAACGAACGTCTCTCCACATGCTCAGTTCTGAGAGATAAGTGTGTGTGAAAGCCGTCCTTCACCTAGCTTTTTGGGAACACAAAGTTTCTTTTCAGTTGCAAACTCCACTCCATACATATATATAGGGAGGTACTAGCTCCAACTCGGTTTTACAGTGAAAACTGCTGGAACTTCAAACCGGCACTAGGAAACAGACTGAGAAACCAGAGTAAATGTTTCTCCTGCAACCCGTTCCCTTTGTGCTAGATGAACGAACGTCTCTCCACATGCTCAGTTCTGAGAGATAAGTGTGTGTGAAAGCCGTCCTTCACCTAGCTTGTTGGGAACACAAAGTTTCTTTTCAGTTGCAAACTCCACTCCATACATATATATGGGGAGGTACTAGCTCCAAAAAGATTTTATAGTGAAAACTGCAGGAACTTCAAACCGGCACTAGGAAACAGACTGAGAAACCAGAGTAATATTTTCTCCTGCAACCTGTTCCCTTTTTGCTAGATGAACGAACGTCTCTCCACATGCTCAGTTCTGAGAGATGTGTGTGTGTGAAAGCCGTCCTTCACCTAGCTTTTGGGAACATAAAGTTTCTTTTCATTTGTAAACTCCACTCCATACATATATATGGGTAGGTACTAGCTCCAACTCGGTTTTACAGTGAAAACGGCTGGAACTTCAAACCGGCACTAGGAAACATACTGAGAAACCAGAGTAAAAGTTTCTCCTGCAACCCGTTCCCCTTGTGCTAGATGAACGAACGTCTCTCCACATTCTCAGTTCTGAGAGATAAGTGTGTGTGAAAGCCGTACTTAACCTAGCTTGTTGGGAACACAAAGTTTCTTTTCAGTTGCAAACTCCACTCCATACATATATATGGGGAGGTACTAGCTCCAACTCGGTTTTACAGTGAAAACTGCAGGAAATTCAAACCGGCACTAGGAAACAGACTGAGAAACCAGAGTAAAAGTTTCTCCTGCAACCCGTTCCCTTTGTGCTAGATGAACGAACGTCTCTCCACATGCTCAGTTCTGAGAGATGTGTGTGTGTGAAAGCCGTCCTTCACCTATCTTTTTGGGAACATAAAGATTCTTTTCATTTGTAAACTCCACTCCATACATAGATATGGGTAGGTACTAGCTCCAACTCGGTTTTACAGTGAAAACTGCTGGAACTTCAAACCGGCACTAGGAAACAGACTGAGAAACCAGAGTAAAAGTTTCTCCTGCATCCCGTTAACTTTGTGCTAGATGAACGAACGTCTCTCCACATGCTCAGTTCTGAGAGATAAGTGTGTGTGAAAGCCGTCCTTCACATAGCTTGTTGGGAACACAAAGTTTCTTTTCAGTTGCAAACTCCACTCCATACAAATATATGGGGAGGTACTAGCTCCAACCAGGTTTTACAGTGAAAACTGCAGGAACTTCAAACCGGCACTAGGAAACAGACTGAGAAACCAGAGAAAAAGTTTCTCCTGCAACCTGTTCCCTTTGTGCTAGATGAACGAACGTCTCTCCACATGCTCAGTTCTGAGAGATGTGTGTGTGTGAAAGCCGTCCTTCACCTAGCTTTTTGGGAACATAAAGTTTCTTTTCATTTGTAAACTCCACTCCATACATATATATGGGGAGGTCCTAGATCCAACTCGTTTTTACAGTGAAAACTGCTGGAACTTCAAACCGGCACTAGGAAACAGACTGAGAAACCAGAGTAAAAGTTTCTCCTGCAACCTGTTCCTTTGTGCTAGATGAACGAATGTCTCTCCACATGCTCAGTTCTGAGAGATAAGTGTGTGTGAAAGCCGTCCTTCACCTAGCTTGTTGGGAACACAAAGTTTCTTTTCAGTTGCAAACTCCACTCCATACATATATATGGGGAGGTACTAGCTCCAACTCGGTTTTACAGTGAAAACTGCTGGAACTTCAAACCGGCACTAGGAAACAGACTGAGAAACCAGAGTAAAAGTTTCTCCTGCAACCCGTTCCCTTTGTGCTAGATGAACGAACGTCTCTCCACATGCTCAGTTCTGAGGGATAAGTGTGTGTGAAAGCCGTCCTTCACCTAGCTTGTTGGGAACACAAAGTTTCTTTTCAGTTGCAAACTCCACTCCATACATATATATGGGGATGTACTAGCTCCAACCAGGTTTTACAGTGAAAACTGAAGGAACTTCAAACCGGCACTAGGAAACAGACTGAGAAACCAGAGTAAAAGTTTCTCCTGCAACCTGTTCCTTTTGTGCTAGATGAACGAACGTCTCTCCACATGCTCAGTTCTGAGAGATGTGTGTGTGTGAAAGCCGTCCTTCACCTAGCTTTTTGGGAACATAAAGTTTCTTTTCATTTGTAAACTCCACTCCATACATATATATGGGGAGGTACTAGCTCCAACTCGGTTTTACAGTGAAAACTGCTGGAACTTCAAACCGGCACTAGGAAACAGACTGAGAATCCAGAGTAAAAGTTTCTCCTGCAACCCGTTCCCTTTGTGCTAGATGAACGAACGTCTCTCCACATGCTCTGTTCTGAGAGATAAGTGTGTGTGAAAGCCGTCCTTCACCTAGCTTGTTGGGAACACAAAGTTTCTTTTCAGTTGCAAACTCCACTCCATACATATATATGGGGAGGTACTAGCTCCAACTCGGTTTTACAGTGAAAACTGCTGGAACTTCAAACCGGCAGTAGGAAACAGACTGAGAAACCAGAGTAAAAGTTTCTCCTGCAACCCGTTCCCTTTGTGCTAGATGAACGAACGTCTCTCCACATGCTCAGTTCCGAGAGATAAGTGTGTGTGAAAGCCGTCCTTCACATAGCTTGTTGGGAACACAAAGTTTCTTTTCAGTTGCAAACACCACTCCATACATATATATGGGGAGGTACTAGCTCCAACCATGTTTTACAGTGAAAACTGCAGGAACATCAAACCGGCACTAGTAAACAGACTGAGAAACCAGAGTAAAAGTTTCTCCTGCAACCTGTTCCCTTTGTGCTAGATGAACGAACGTCTCTCCACATGCTCAATTCTGAGAGATGTGTGTGTGTGAAAGCAGTCCTTCACCTAGCTTTTTGGGAACATAAAGTTTCTTTTCATTTGTAAACTCCACTCCATACATATATATGGGGAGGTACTAGCTCCAAATCTGTTTTACAGTGAAAACTGCTGGAACTTCAAACCGGCACTAGGAAACAGACTGAGAAACCAGAGTAAAATTTTCCCCTGCAACCCGATCCCTTTGTGCTAGATGAACGAACGTCTATCCACATGCTCATTTCTGAGAGATAAGTGTGTGTGAAAGCAGTCCTTCAACTATCTTGTTGGGAACACAAAGTTTCTTTTCAGTTGCAAACTCCACTCCATACATATATATGGGGAGGTACTAGCTCCAACCAGGTTTTATAGTGAAAACTGCAGGAAACTCAAACCGGCACTAGGAAACAGACTGAGAAACCAGAGTAAAAGTTTCTCCTGCAACCCGTTCCCTTTGTGCTAGATGAACGAACGTCTCTCCACATGCTCAGTTCTGAGAGATAAGTGTGTGTGAAAGCCGTCCTTCAACTAGCTTGTTGGGAACACAAAGTTTCTTTTCAGTTGCAATCACCACTCCATACATATATATGGGGAGGTACTAGCTCCAACCATGTTTTACAGTGAAAACTGCAGGAACATCAAACCGGCACTAGTAAACAGACTGAGAAACCAGAGTAAAAGTTTCTCCTGCAACCTGTTCCCTTTGTGCTAGATGAACGAACGTCTCTCCACATGCTCAATTCTGAGAGATGTGTGTGTGTGAAAGCAGTACTTCACCTAGCTTTTTGGGAACATAAAGTTTCTTTTCATTTGTAAACTCCACTCCATACATATATATGGGGAGGTACTAGCTCCAACTCTGTTTTACAGTGAAAACTGCTGGAACTTCAAACCGGCACTAGGAAACAGACTGAGAAACCAGAGTAAAATTTTCCCCTGCAACCCGATCCCTTTGTGCTAGATGAACGAACGTCTCTCCACATGCTCTGTTCTGAGAGATAAGTGTGTGTGAAAGCCGTCCTTCACCTAGCTTGTTGGGAACACAAAGTTTCTTTTCAGTTGCAAACTCCACTCCATACATATATATGGGGAGGTACTAGCTCCAACTCGGTTTTACAGTGAAAACTGCTGGAACTTCATACCGGCAGTAGGAAACAGACTGAGAAACCAGAGTAAAAGTTTCTCCTGCAACCCGTTCCCTTTGTGCTAGATGAACGAACGTCTCTCCACATGCTCAGTTCCGAGAGATAAGTGTGTGTGAAAGCCGTCCTTCACATAGCTTGTTGGGAACACAAAGTTTCTTTTCAGTTGCAAACACCACTCCATACATATATATGGGGAGGTACTAGCTCCAACCATGTTTTACAGTGAAAACTGCAGGAACATCAAACCGGCACTAGTAAACAGACTGAGAAACCAGAGTAAAAGTTTCTCCTGCAACCTGTTCCCTTTGTGCTAGATGAACGAACGTCTCTCCACATGCTCAATTCTGAGAGATTTGTGTGTGTGAAAGCAGTCCTTCACCTAGCTTTTTGGGAACATAAAGTTTCTTTTCATTTGTAAACTCCACTCCATACATATATATGGGGAGGTACTAGCTCCAACTCTGTTTTACAGTGAAAACTGCTGGAACTTCAAACCGGCACTAGGAAACAGACTGAGAAACCAGAGTAAAATTTTCCCCTGCAACCCGATCCCTTTGTGCTAGATGAACGAACGTCTCTCCACATGCTCATTTCTGAGAGATAAGTGTGTGTGAAAGCAGTCCTTCAACTATCTTGTTGGGAACACAAAGTTTCTTTTCAGTTGCAAACCCAACTCCATACATATATATGGGGAGGTACTAGCTCCAACCAGGTTTTATAGTGAAAACTGCAGGAAATTCAAACCGGCACTAGGAAACAGACTGAGAAACCAGAGTAAAAGTTTCTCCTGCAACCCGTTCCCTTTGTGCTAGATGAACGAACGTCTCTCCACATGCTCAGTTCTGAGAGATAAGTGTGTGTGAAAGCCGTCCTTCAACTAGCTTGTTGGGAACACAAAGTTTCTTTTCAGTTGCAAACACCACTCCATACATATATATGGGGAGGTACTAGCTCCAACCATGTTTTACAGTGAAAACTGCAGGAACATCAAACCGGCACTAGTAAACAGACTGAGAAACCAGAGTAAAAGTTTCTCCTGCAACCTGTTCCCTTTGTGCTAGATGAACGAACGTCTCTCCACATGCTCAATTCTGAGAGATGTGTGTGTGTGAAAGCAGTACTTCACCTAGCTTTTTGGGAACATAAAGTTTCTTTTCATTTGTAAACTCCACTCCATACATATATATGGGGAGGTACTAGCTCCAACTCTGTTTTACAGTGAAAATTGCTGGAACTTCAAACCGGCACTAGGAAACAGACTGAGAAACCAGAGTAAAATTTTCCCCTGCAACCCGATCCCTTTGTGCTAGATGAACGAACGTCTCTCCACATGCTCATTTCTGAGATAAGTGTGTGTGAAAGCAGTCCTTCAACTATCTTGTTGGGAACACAAATTTTTTTTTCAGTTGCAAACTCCACTCCATACATATATATGGGGAGGTACTAGCTCCAACCAGGTTTTATAGTGAAAACTGCAGGAAATTCAAACCGGCACTAGGAAACAGACTGAGAAACCAGAGTAAAAGTTTCTCCTGCAACCCGTTCCCTTTGTGCTAGATGAACGAACGTCTCTCCACATGCTCAGTTCTGAGAGATAAGTGTGTGTGAAAGCCGTCCTTCAACTAGCTTGTTGGGAACACAAAGTTTCTTTTCAGTTGCAAACTCCACTCCATACATATATATGGGGAGGTACTAGCTCCAACTCGGTTTTACAGTGAAAACTGCAGGAACTTCAAACCGGCACTAGGAAACAAACTGAGAAATCAGAGAAAAACTTTCTCCTGCAACCCGTTCCCTTTCTGCTAGATGAACGAACGTCTCTCCACATGCTCAGTTCTGAGACATAAGTGTGTGTGAAAGCCATCCTTCACCTAGCTTTTTGGGAACATAGAGTTTCTTTTCATTTGTAAACTCCACTCCATACATATATATGGGGAGGTACTAGCTCCAACTCGGTTTTACAGTGAAAACTGCTGGAACTTCAAACCTGCACTAGGAAACAGACTGAGAAACCAGAGTAAAAGTTTCTCCTGCAACCCGTTCCCTTTGTGCTAGATGAACGAACGTCTCTCCACATGCTCAGTTCTGAGAGATACGTGTGTGTGAAAGCCGTCCTTCACCTAGCTTGTTGGGAACACAAAGTTTCTTTTCAGTTGCAAACTCCACTCCATACATATATATGGGGAGGTACTAGCTCCAACTCCGTTTTACAGTGAAAACTGCTGGAACTTCAAACCGGCACTAGGAAACAGACTGAGAAACCAGAGTAAAAGTTTCTCCTGCAACCCGTTCCCTTTGTGCTAGATGAACGAACGTCTCTCCACATGCTCAGTTCTGAGAGATAAGTGTGTGTGAAAGCCGTCCTTCACCTAGCTTGTTGGGAACACAAAGTTTCTTTTCAGTTGCAAACTCCACTTCATACATATATATGGGGAGGATCTAGCTCCAACCAGGATTTACAGTGAAAACTGCAGGAACTTCAAACCGGCACTAGGGAACAGACTGAGAAACCAGAGTAAAAGTTTCCCCTGCAACCTGTTCCCTTTGTGCTAGATGAACGAACGTCTCTCCACATGCTCAGTTCTGAGAGATGTGTGTGTGTGAAAGCCGTCCTTCACCTAGCTTTTTGGGAACATAAAGTTTCTTTTCATTTGTAAACTCCACTCCATACATATATATGGGGAGGTACTAGCTCCAACTCGGTTTTACAGTGAAAACTGCTGGAACTTCAAACCGGCACTAGGAAACAGACTGAGAACCCAGAGTAAAAGTTTCTCCTGCAACCCGTTCCCTTTGTGCTAGATGAACGAACGTCTCTCCACATGCTCAGTTCTGAGAAATAAGTGTGTGTGAAAGCCGTCCTTCACCTAGCTTGTTGGGAACACAAAGTTTCTTTTCAGTTGCAAACTCCACTCCATACATATATATGGGGAGGTACTATCTCCAAATCGGTTTTACAGTGAAAACTGCAGGAACTTCAAACCGGCACTAGGAAACAGACTGAGAAACCAGAGTAAAAGTTTCTCCTGCAACCCGTTCCCTTTCTGCTAGATGTACGAACGTCTCTCCAAAAGCTCAGTTCTGAAAGGTAAGTGTGTGTGAAAGCCGTCCTTCACTTAGCTTGTTGTTAACACAAAGTTTCTATTCAGTTGCAAACTCCACTCCATACATATATATGGGGAGGTACTAGCTCCAACCAGGTTATACAGTGAAAACTGCAGGAACTTCAAACCGGCACTAGGAAACAGACTGAGAATCCAGAGAAAAAGTTTCTCCTGAAACCCGTTCCCTTTCTGCTAGATGAACGAACGTCTCTAAACATGCTCAGTTCTGAGAGATATGTGTGTGTGAAAGCCGTCCTTCACCTAGCTTGTTGGGAACACAAAGTTTCTTTTCAGTTGCAAACTCCACTCCATATCTATATATGGGGAGATACTAGCTCCAACCAGGTTTTACAGTGAAAACTGCAGGAACTTCAAACCGGCACTAGGAAACAGACTGAGAAACCAGAGTAAAGTTTCTCCTGCAACTTGTTCCCTTTGTGCTAGATGAACGAACGTCTCTCCACATGCTCAGTTCTGAGAGATGTGTGTGTGTGAAAGGCGTCCTTCACCTACCTTTTTGGGAACATAAAGTTTCTTTTCAGTTGCAAACTCCACTCCATACATATATATGGGGAGGTACTAGCTCCAACACGGTTTAACAGTGAAAACTGCTGGAACTTCATACCGGCACTAGGAAACAGACTGAGAAACCAGAGTAAAAGTTTCTCCTGCAACCCGTTCCCTTTGTGCTGGATGAACGAACGTCTCTCCACATGCTCAGTTCTGAGAGATAAGTGTGTGTGAAAGCCGTCCTTCACCTAGCTTGTTGGGAACACAAAGTTTCTTTTCAGTTGCAAACTCCACTCCATACATATATATAGGGAGGTACTAGCTCCAACTCGGTTTTACAGTGAAAACTGCTGGAACTTCAAACCGGCACTAGGAAACAGACTGAGAAACCAGAGTAAATGTTTCTCCTGCAACCCGTTCCCTTTGTGCTAGATGAACGAACGTCTCTCCACATGCTCAGTTCTGAGAGATAAGTGTGTGTGAAAGCCGTCCTTCACCTAGCTTGTTGGGAACACAAAGTTTCTTTTCAGTTGCAAACTCCACTCCATACATATATATGGGGAGGTACTAGCTCCAAAAAGATTTTATAGTGAAAACTGCAGGAACTTCAAACCGGCACTAGGAAACAGACTGAGAAACCAGAGTAATATTTTCTCCTGCAACCTGTTCCCTTTTTGCTAGATGAACGAACGTCTCTCCACATGCTCAGTTCTGAGAGATGTGTGTGTGTGAAAGCCGTACTTCACCTAGCTTTTTGGGAACATAAAGTTTCTTTTCATTTGTAAACTCCACTCCATACATATATATGGGTAGGTACTAGCTCCAACTCGGTTTTACAGTGAAAACGGCTGGAACTTCAAACCGGCACTAGGAAACAGACTGAGAAACCAGAGTAAAAGTTTCTCCTGCAACCCGTTCCCCTTGTGCTAGATGAACGAACGTCTCTCCACATTCTCAGTTCTGAGAGATAAGTGTGTGTGAAAGCCGTACTTAACCTAGCTTGTTGGGAACACAAAGTTTCTTTTCAGTTGCAAACTCCACTCCATACATATATATGGGGAGGTACTAGCTCCAACTCGGTTTTACAGTGAAAACTGCAGGAAATTCAAACCGGCACTAGGAAACACACTGAGAAACCAGAGTAAAAGTTTCTCCTGCAACCCGTTCCCTTTGTGCTAGATGAACGAACGTCTCTCCACATTCTCAGTTCTGAGAGATGTGTGTGTGTGAAAGCCGTCCTTCACCTATCTTTTTGGGAACATAAAGATTCTTTTCATTTGTAAACTCCACTCCATACATAGATATGGGTAGGTACTAGCTCCAACTCGGTTTTACAGTGAAAACTGCTGGAACTTCAAACCGGCACTAGGAAACAGACTGAGAAACCAGAGTAAAAGTTTCTCCTGCAACCCGTTTCATTTGTGCTAGATGAACGAACGTCTCTCCACATGCTCAGTTCTGAGAGATAAGTTTGTGTGAAAGCCGTACTTCACCTAGCTTGTTGGGAACACAAAGTTTCTTTTCAGTTGCAAACTCCACTCCATACATATATATAGGGAGGTACTAGCTCCAAAACGGTTCTACAGTGAAAACTGCTGGAACTTCAAACCGGCACTAGGAAACAGACTGAGAAACCAGAGTAAAAGTTTCACCTGCATCCCGTTAACTTTGTGCTAGATGAACGAACGTCTCTCCACATGCTCAGTTCTGAGAGATAAGTGTGTGTGAAAGCCGTCCTTCACCTAGCTTGTTGGGAACACAAAGTTTCTTTTCAGTTGCAAACTCCACTCCATAAATATATATGGGGAGGTACTAGCTCCAACTCTGTTTTACAGTGAAAACTGCTGGAACTTCAAACCGGCACTAGGAAACAGACTGAGAAACCAGAGTAAAATTTTCCCCTGCAACCCGATCCCTTTGTGCTAGATGAACGAACGTCTCTCCACATGCTCATTTCTGAGAGATAAGTGTGTGTGAAAGCAGTCCTTCAACTATCTTGTTGGGAACACAAAGTTTCTTTTCAGTTGCAAACTCCACTCCATACATATATATGGGGAGGTACTAGCTCCAACCAGGTTTTATAGTGAAAACTGCAGGAAATTCAAACCGGCACTAGGAAACAGACTGAGAAACCAGAGTAAAAGTTTCTCCTGCAACCCGTTCCCTTTGTGCTAGATGAACGAATGTCTCTCCACATGCTTAGTTCTGAGAGATAAGTGTGTGTGAAAGCCGTCCTTCAACTAGCTTGTTGGGAACACAAAGTTTCTTTTCAGTTGCAAACTCCACTCCATACATATATATGGGGAGGTACTAGCTCCAACTCGGTTTTACAGTGAAAACTGCAGGAACTTCACACCGGCACTAGGAAACAGACTGAGAAATCAGAGAAAAACTTTCTCCTGCAACCCGTTCCCTTTCTGCTAGATGAACGAACGTCTCTCCACATGCTCAGTTCTGAGACATAAGTGTGTGTGAAAGCCGTACTTCACCTAGCTTGTTGGGAACACAAAGTTTCTTTTCAGTTGCAAACTCCACTCCATACATATATATGGTGAGATACTAGCTCTAACCATGTTTTACAGTGAAAACTGCAGGAACTTCAAACCGGCACTAGGAAACAGACTGAGAATCCAGAGTAAAAGTTTCTCCTGCAACCTGTTCCCTTTGTGCTAGATGAACGAAGGTCTCTCCACATGCTCAGTTCTGAGAGATGTGTGTGTGTGAAAGCCGTCCTTCACCTAGCTTTTTGGGAACATAAAGTTTCTTTTCATTTGTAAACTCCACTCCATACATAGATATGGGGAGGTACTAGCTCCAACTCGGTTTTACAGTGAAAACTGCTGGAACTTCAAACCAGCACTAGGGAACAGACTGAGAAACCAGAGTAAAGGTTTCTCCTGCAACCCGCTCCCTTTGTGCTAGATGAACGAACGTCTCTCCACATGCTCAGTTCTTAGAGATAAGTTTGTGTGAAAGCCGTCCTTCACCTAGCTTGTTGGGAACACAAAGTTTCTTTTCAGTTGCAAACTCCACTCCATACATATATATAGGGAGGTACTAGCTCCAACACGGTTTTACAGAGAAAACTGCTGGAACTTCAAACCGGCACTAGGAAACAGACTGAGAAACCAGAGTAAAAGTTTCTCCTGCATCCCGTTAACTTTGTGCTAGATGAACGAACGTCTCTCCACATGCTAAGTTCTGAGAGATAAGTGTGTGTGAAAGCCGTCCTTCACCTAGCTTGTTGGGAACACAAAGTTTCTATTCAGTTGCAAACTCCACTCCATACAAATATATGGGGAGGTACTAGCTCCAACCAGGTTTTACAGTGAAAACTGCAGGAACTTCAAACCGGCACTAGGAAACAGACTGAGAAACCAGAGTAAAAGTTTCTCCTGCAACCTGTTCCCTTTGTGCTAGATGAACGAACGTCTCTCCACATGCTCAGTTCTGAGAGATGTGTGTGTGTGAAAGCCGTCCTTCACCTAGCTTTTTGGGAACATAAAGTTTCTTTTCATTTGTAAACTCCACTCCATACATATATATGGGTAGGTACTAGCTCCAACTCGGTTTTACAGTGAAAACTGCTGGAACTTCAAACCGGCAGTAGGAAACAGACTGAGAAACCAGAGTAAAAGTTTCTCCTGCAACCCGTTCCTTTGTGCTAGATGAACGAATGTCTCTCCACATGCTCAGTTCTGAGAGATAAGTGTGTGTGAAAGCCGCCCTTCACCTAGCTTGTTGGGAACACAAAGTTTCTTTTCAGTTGCAAACTCCACTCCATACATATATATGGGGAGGTACTAGCTCCAACTCGGTTTTACAGTGAAAACTGCTGGAACTTCAAACCGGCACTAGGAAACAGACTGAGAAACCAGAGTAAAAGTTTCTCCTGCAACCCGTTCCCTTTGTGCTAGATGAACGAACGTCTCTCCACATGCTCAGTTCTGAGGGATAAGTGTGTGTGAAAGCCGTCCTTCACCTAGCTTGTTGGGAACACGAAGTTTCTTTTCAGTTGCAAACTCCACTCCATACATATATATGGGGATGTACTAGCTCCAACCAGGTTTTACAGTGAAAACTGCAGGAACTTCAAACCGGCACTAGGAAACAGACTGAGAAACCAGAGTAAAAGTTTCTCCTGCAACCTGTTCCTTTTGTGCTAGATGAACGAACGTCTCTCCACATGCTCAGTTCTGAGAGATGTGTGTGTATGAAAGCCGTCCTTCACCTAGCTTTTTGGGAACATAAAGTTTCTTTTCATTTGTAAACTCCACTCCATACATATATATGGGGAGGTACTAGCTCCAACTCGGTTTTACAGTGAAAACTGCTGGAACTTCAAACCGGCACTAGGAAACAGACTGAGAATCCAGAGTAAAAGTTTCTCCTGCAACCCGTTCCCTTTGTGCTAGATGAACGAACGTCTCTCCACATGCTCTGTTCTTAGAGATAAGTGTGTGTGAAAGCCGTCCTTCACCTAGCTTGTTGGGAACACAAAGTTTCTTTTCAGTTGCAAACTCCACTCCATACATATATATGGGGAGGTACTAGCTCCAACTCGGTTTTACAGTGAAAACTGCTGGAACTTCAAACCGGCAGTAGGAAACAGACTGAGAAACCAGAGTAAAAGTTTCTCCTGCAACCCGTTCCCTTTGTGCTAGATGAACGAACGTCTCTCCACATGCTCAGTTCCGAGAGATAAGTGTGTGTGAAAGCCGTCCTTCACATAGCTTGTTGGGAACACAAAGTTTCTTTTCAGTTGCAAACACCACTCCATACATATATATGGGGAGGTACTAGCTCCAACCATGTTTTACAGTGAAAACTGCAGGAACATCAAACCGGCACTAGGAAACAGACTGAGAAACCAGAGTAAAAGTTTCTCCTGCAACCTGTTCCCTTTGTGCTAGATGAACGAACGTCTCTCCACTTGCTCAATTCTGAGAGATGTATGTGTGTGAAAGCAGTCCTTCACCTAGCTTTTTGGGAACATAAAGTTTCTTTTCATTTGTAAACTCCACTCCATACATATATATGGGGAGGTACTAGCTCCAACTCTGTTTTACAGTGAAAACTGCTGGAACTTCAAACCGGCACTAGGAAACAGACTGAGAAACCAGAGTAAAATTTTCCCCTGCAACCCGATCCCTTTGTGCTAGATGAACGAACGTCTCTCCACATGCTCATTTCTGAGAGATAAGTGTGTGTGAAAGCAGTCCTTCAACTATCTTGTTGGGAACACAAAGTTTCTTTTCAGTTGCAAACTCCACTCCATACATATATATGGGGAGGTACTAGCTCCAACCAGGTTTTATAGTGAAAACTGCAGGAAATTCAAACCGGCACTAGGAAACAGACTGAGAAACCAGAGTAAAAGTTTCTCCTGCAACCCGTTCCCTTTGTGCTAGATGAACGAACGTCTCTCCACATGCTCAGTTCTGAGAGATAAGTGTGTGTGAAAGCCGTCCTTCAACTAGCTTGTTGGGAACACAAAGTTTCTTTTCAGTTGCAAACTCCACTCCATACGTATATATGGTGAGATACTAGCTCTAACCATGTTTTACAGTGAAAACTGCAGGAACTTCAAACCGGCACTAGGAAACAGACTGAGAATCCAGAGTAAAAGTTTCTCCTGCAACCTGTTCCCTTTGTGCTAGATGAACGAAGGTCTCTCCACATGCTCAGTTCTGAGAGATGTGTGTGTGTGAAAGCCGTCCTTCACCTAGCTTTTTGGGAACATAAAGTTTCTTTTCATTTGTAAACTCCACTCCATACATATATATGGTGAGGTACTAGATCCAACTCGGTTTTACAGTGAAAACTGCTGGAACTTCAAACCGGCACTAGGAAACAGACTGAGAAACAAGAGTAAAAGTTTCCCCTGCAAACCGTTCCCTTTGTGCTATATGAACGAACGTCTCTCCACATGCTCAGTTCTGAGAGATATGTGTGTGTGAAAGCCGTCCTTCACCTAGCTTGTTGGGAACACAAAGTTTCTTTTCAGTTGCAAACTCCACTCCATACATATATATGGGGAGGTACTAGCTCCAACGAGGTTTTACAGTGAAAACTGCAGGAACTTCAAACCGGCACTAGGAAACAGACTGAGAAACCAGAGTAAAAGTTTCTCCGGCAACCCGTTCCCTTTGTGCTAGATGAACGAACGTCTCTCCACATGCTCAGTTCTGAGAGGTGTGTGTGTGTGAAAGCCGTTCTTCACCTAGCTTTTTGGGAACATACAGTTTCTTTTCATTTGTAAACTCCACTCCATACATATATATGGGGAGGTACTAGCTCCAACTCGGTTTTACAGTGAAAACTGCTGGAAATTCATATCGGCACTAGGAAACAGACTGAGAAACCAGAGTAAAAGTTTCTCCTGCAACCCGTTCCCTTTGTGCTAGATGAACGAACGTCTCTCCACATGCTCAGTTCTGAGAGATAAGTGTGTGTGAAAGCCGTCCTTCACCTAGCTTGTTGGGAACACAAAGTTTCTTTTCAGTTGCAAACTCCACTCCATACATATATATGGGGAGGTACAAGCTCCAAATCGTTTTTACAGTGAAAACTGCAGGAACCTTAAACCGGCACTAGGAAACAGACTGAGAAACCAGAGTAAAATTTGCTCCTGCAACCCGTTCCCTTTCTGCTAGATGAACGAACATCTCTCCACATGCTCAGTTCTGAGAGGTGTGTGTGTGTGAAAGCCGTCCTTCACCTAGCTTTTTGGGAACATACAGTTTATTTTCATTTGTAAACTCCACTCCATACATATATATGGGGAGGTACTAGCTCCAAATCGGTTTTACAGTGAAAACTGCTGGAACTTCAAAACGGCACTAGGAAACAGACTGAGAAACCAGAGTAAAGGTTTCTCCTGCAACCCGTTCCCTTAGTGCTAGATGAACGAACGTCTCTCCACATGGTCAGTTCAGAGAGATAAGTGTGTGTGAAAGCCGTCCTTCACTTAGCTTGTTGGGAACACAAAGTTTCTTTTCAGTTGCAAACTCCACTCCATACATATATATGGGGAGGTACTAGCTCCAAATCGGTTTTACAGTGAAAACTGCAGGAACTTCAAACCGGCACTAGGAAACAGACTGAGAAACCAGAGTAAAAGTTTCCCTGCAACCCGTTCCCTTTGTGCTAGATGAACGAACGTCTCTATACATGCTCAGTTCTGAGAGATAAGTGTGTGTGAAAGCCGTACTTCACCTAGCTTGTTGGGAACACAAAGTTTCTTTTCAGTTGCAAACTCCACTCCATACATATATAAGGGGATGTACTAGCTCCAACTCGGTTTTACAGTGAAAACTGCTGGAAATTCAAACCGGCACTAGGAAACAGACTGAGAAACCAGAGTAAAAGTTTCCCCTGCAAACCTTTCCCTTTGTGCTAGATGAACGAACGTCTCTCCACATGCTCAGTTCTGAGAGATAAGTGTGTGTGAAAGCCGTCCTTCACCTAGCTTGTTGGGAACACAAAGTTTCTTTTCAGTTGCAAACTCCACTCCATACATATATATGGGGAGGTACAAGCTCCAAATCGTTTTTACAGTGAAAACTGCAGGAACCTTAAACCGGCACTAGGAAACAGACTGAGAAACCAGAGTAAAAGTTTCTCCTGCAACCCGTTCCCTTTCTGCTAGATGAACGAACGTCTCTCCACATGCTCAGTTCTGAGAGATAAGTGTGTGTGAAAGCCGTCCTTCACCTAGCTTGTTGGGAACACAAAGTTCTTTTCAGTTGCAAACTCCACTCCATACATATATATGGGGAGGTACTAGCTCCAACTCGGTTTTACAGTGAAAACTGCTTGAACTTCAAACCGGCACTAGGAAACAGACTGAGAAACCAGAGTAACAGTTTCTCCTGCAACCCGTTCCATTTGTGCTAGATGAACGAACGTCTCTCCACATGCTCAGTTCTGAGAGATAAGTGTGTGTGAAAGCCGTCCTTCACCTAGCTTGTTGGGAACACAAAGTTTCTTTTCAGTTGCAAACTCCACTCCATACATATATATGGGGAGGTACTAGCTCCAAATCGGTTTTACAGTGAAAACTGCAGGAACTTCAAACCGGCACTAGGAAACAGACTGAGAAATCAGAGTATAAGTTTCCCCTGCAATCCGTTCCCTTTCTGCTAGATGAACGAACGTCTCTCCACATGCTCAGTTCTGAGAGATAAGTGTGTGTGAAAGCCGTTCTTCACCTAGCTTGTTGGGAACACAAAGTTTCTTTTCAGTTGCAATCTCCACTCCATACATATATATGGGGAGATACTAGCTCCAAATCTTTTTTACAGTGAAAACTGCAGGAACTTCAAACCGGCACTAGGAAACAGACTGAGAAACCAGAGTAAAAGTTTCTCCTGCAACCCGTTCCCTTTGTGCTAGATGAACGAACGTCTCTCCACATGCTCAGTTCTGAGAGATAAGTGTGTGTGAAAGCCGTCCTTCACCTAGCTTGTTGTGAACACAAAGTTTCTTTTCAGTTGCAAACTCCACTCCATACATATATATGGGGAGATACTAGCTCCAACCAGGTTTTACAGTGAAAACTGCAGGAACTTCAAACCGGCACTAGGAAACAGACTGAGAAACCAGAGTAAAAGTTTCCCCTGCAACCCGTTCCCTTTGTGCTAGATGAACGAACGTCTCTCCACATGCTCAGTTCTGAGAGATAATTGTGTGTGAAAGCCGTCCTTCACCTAGCTTGTTGGGAACACAAAGTTCCTTTTCAGTTGCAAACTCCACTCCATACATATATATGGGGAGGTACTAGCTCCAAATCGGTTTTACAGTGAAAACTGCAGGAACTTCAAACCGGCACTAGGAAACAGACTGAGAAACCAGAGTAAAAGTTTCTCCTGCAACCCGTTCCCTTTGTGCTAGATGAACGAACGTCTCTCCACATGCTCAGTTCTGAGAGATAAGTGTGTGTGAAAGCCGTCCTTCACCTAGCTTGTTGGGAACACAAAGTTTCTTTTCAGTTGCAAACTCCACTCCATACATATATATGGGGAGGTACAAGCTCCAAATCATTTTTACAGTGAAAACTGCAGGAACCTTAAACCGGCACTAGGAAACAGACTGAGAAACCAGAGTAAAAGTTTCTCCTGCAACCCGTTCCCTTTCTGCTAGATGAACGAACATCTCTCCACATGCTCAGTTCTGAGAGGTGTGTGTGTGTGAAAGCCGTCCTTCACCTAGCTTTTTGGGAACATACAGTTTCTTTTCATTTGTAAACTCCACTCCATACATATATATGGGTAGGTACTATCTCCAAATCGGTTTTACAGTGAAAACTGCTGGAACTTCAAACCGGCACTAGGAAACAGACTGAGAAACCAGAGTAAAGATTTCTCCTGCAACCCGTTCCCTTTGTGCTAGATGAACGAACGTCTCTCCACATGCTCAGTTCTGAGAGATAAGTGTGTGTGAAAGCCGTCCTTCACTTAGCTTGTTGGGAACACAAAGTTTCTTTTCAGTTGCAAACTCCACTCCATACATATATATGGGGAGGTACTAGCTCCAAATCGGTTTTACAGTGAAAACTGCAGGAACTTCAAACCGGCACTAGGAAAAAGACTGAGAAACCAGAGTAAAAGTTTCTCCTGCAACCCGTTCCCTTTGTGCTAGATGAACGAACGTCTCTATACATGCTCAGTTCTGAGAGATAAGTGTGTGTGAAAGCCGTACTTCACCTAGCTTGTTGGGAACACAAAGTTTCTTTTCAGTTGCAAACTCCACTCCATACATATATATGGGGAGGTACAAGCTCCAAATCTTTTTTACAGTGAAAACTGCAGGAACCTTAAACCGGCACTAGGAAACAGACTGAGAAACCAGAGTAAAAGTTTCTCCTGCAACCCGTTCCCTTTCTGCTAGATGAACGAACGTCTCTCCACATGCTCAGTTCTGAGAGATAAGTGTGTGTGAAAGCCGTCCTTCACCTAGCTTGTTGGGAACACAAAGTTCTTTTCAGTTGCAAACTCCACTCCATACATTTATATGGGGAGGTACTAGCTCCAACTCGGTTTTACAGTGAAAACTGCTGGAACTTCAAACCGGCACTAGGAAACAGACTGAGAAACCAGAGTAAAAGTTTCTCCTGCAACCTGTTCCCTTTGTGCTAGATGAACGAACGTATCTCCACATGCTCAGTTCTGAGAGATAAGTGTGTGTGAAAGCCGTCCTTCACCTAGCTTGTTGGGAACACAAAGTTTCTTTTCAGTTGCAAACTCCACTCCATACATATATATGGGGAGGTACTAGCTCCAAATCGGTTTTACAGTGAAAACTGCAGGAACTTCAAACCGGCACTAGGAAACAGACGGAGAAACCAGAGTATAAGTTTCCCCTGCAATCCGTTCCGTTTCTGCTAGATGAACGAACGTCTCTCCACATGCTCAGTTCTGAGAGATAAGTGTGTGTGAAAGCCGTTCTTCACCTAGCTTGTTGGGAACACAAAGTTTCTTTTCAGTTGCAAACTCCACTCCATACATATATATGGGGAGATACTAGCTCCAACCAGGTTTTACAGTGAAAAATGCAGGAACTTCAAACCGGCACTAGGAAACAGACTGAGAAACCAGAGTAAAAGTTTCCCCTGCAACCCGTTCCCTTTGTGCTAGATGAACGAACGTCTCTCCACATGCTCAGTTCTGAGAGATAAGTGTGTGTGAAAGCCGTCCTTCACCTAGCTTGTTGGGAACACAAAGTTTCTTTTCAGTTGCAAACTCCACTCCATACATATATATGGGGAGGTTCTAGCTCCAACTCGGTTTTACAGTGAAAACTGCTGGAACTTCAAACCGGCACTAGGAAACAGACTGAGAAACCAGAGTAAAAGTTTCTCCTGCAACCCGTTCCCATTGTGCTACATGAACGAACGTCTCTCCACAAGCTCAGTTCTGAGAGATAAGTGTGTGTGAAAGCCGTCCTTCACCTAGCTTGTTGGGAACACAAAGTTTCTTTTCAGTTTCAAACTCCACTCCATACTTATATATGGGGAGGTACTAGCTCCAACTCGGTTTTACAGTGAAAACTGCAGGAACTTCAAACCGGCACTAGGAAACAGAATGAGAAACCAGAGTAAAAGTTTCCCCTGCAAACCGTTCCCTTTCTGCTAGATGAACGAACGTCTCTCCACATGCTCAGTTCTGAGAGATAAGTGTGTGTGAAAGCCGTCCTTCACCTAGCTTGTTGGGAACACAAAGTTTCTTTTCAGTTGCAAACTCCACTCCATACATATATATGGGGAGGTTCTAGCTCCAACTCGGTTTTACAGTGAAAACTGCTGGAACTTCAAACCGGCACTAGGAAACAGACTGAGAAACCAGAGTAAAAGTTTCTCCTGCAACCTGTTCCCTTTGTGCTAGATGAACGAACGTATCTCCACATGCTTAGTTCTGAGAGATGTGTGTGTGTGAAAGCCGTCCTTCACCTAGCTTTTTGGGAACATAAAGTTTCTTTTCATTTGTAAACTCCACTCCATACATATATATGGGGAGGTACTAGCTCCAACTCTGTTTTACAGTGAAATCTGCTGGAACTTCAAACCGGCACTAGGAAACAGACTGAGAAACCAGAGTAAAAGTTTCTCCTGCAACCCGTTCCCTTTGTGCTAGATGAACGAACGTCTCTCCACATGCTCAGTTCTGAGAGATAAGTGTGTGTGAAAGCCGTCCTTCACTTAGCTTGTTGGGAACACAAAGTTTCTTTTCAGTTGCAAACTCCATTCCATACATATATATGGGGAGGTACTAGCTCCAAATCGGTTTTACAGTGAAAACTGCAGGAACTTCAAACCGGCACTAGGAAAAAGACTGAGAAACCAGAGTAAAAGTTTCTCCTGCAACCCGTTCCCTTTGTGCTAGATGAACGAACGTCTCTATACATGCTCAGTTCTGAGAGATAAGTGTGTGTGAAAGCCGTACTTCACCTAGCTTGTTGGGAACACAAAGTTTCTTTTCAGTTGCAAACTCCACTCCATACATATATATGGGGAGGTACAAGCTCCAAATCTTTTTTACAGTGAAAACTGCAGGAACCTTAAACCGGCACTAGGAAACAGACTGAGAAACCAGAGTAAAAGTTTCTCCTGCAACCCGTTCCCTTTCTGCTAGATGAACGAACGTCTCTCCACATGCTCAGTTCTGAGAGATAAGTGTGTGTGAAAGCCGTCCTTCACCTAGCTTGTTGGGAACACAAAGTTCTTTTCAGTTGCAAACTCCACTCCATACATTTATATGGGGAGGTACTAGCTCCAACTCGGTTTTACAGTGAAAACTGCTGGAACTTCAAACCGGCACTAGGAAACAGACTGAGAAACCAGAGTAAAAGTTTCTCATGCAACCCGTTCCATTTGTGCTAGATGAACGAACGTCTCTCCACATGCTCAGTTCTGAGAGATAAGTGTGTGTGAAAGCCGTCCTTCACCTAGCTTGTTGGGAACACAAAGTTTCTTTTCAGTTGCAAACTCCACTCCATACATATATATGGGGAGGTACTAGCTCCAAATCGGTTTTACAGTGAAAACTGCAGGAACTTCAAACCGGCACTAGGAAACAGACGGAGAAACCAGAGTATAAGTTTCCCCTGCAATCCGTTCCGTTTCTGCTAGATGAACGAACGTCTCTCCACATGCTCAGTTCTGAGAGATAAGTGTGTGTGAAAGCCGTTCTTCACCTAGCTTGTTGGGAACACAAAGTTTCTTTTCAGTTGCAAACTCCACTCCATACATATATATGGGGAGATACTAGCTCCAACCAGGTTTTACAGTGAAAACTGCAGGAACTTCAAACCGGCACTAGGAAACAGACTGAGAAACCAGAGTAAAAGTTTCCCCTGCAACCCGTTCCCTTTGTGCTAGATGAACGAAAGTCTCTCCACATGCTCAGTTCTGAGAGATAAGTGTGTGTGAAAGCCGTCCTTCACCTAGCTTGTTGGGAACACAAAGTTTCTTTTCAGTTGCAAACTCCACTCCATACATATATATGGGGAGGTTCTAGCTCCAACTCGGTTTTACAGTGAAAACTGCTGGAACTTCAAACCGGCACTAGGAAACAGACTGAGAAACCAGAGTAAAAGTTTCTCCTGCAACCCGTTCCCATTGTGCTACATGAACGAACGTCTCTCCACAAGCTCAGTTCTGAGAGATAAGTGTGTGTGAAAGCCGTCCTTCACCTAGCTTGTTGGGAACACAAAGTTTCTTTTCAGTTTCAAACTCCACTCCATACTTATATATGGGGAGGTACTAGCTCCAACTCGGTTTTACAGTGAAAACTGCAGGAACTTCAAACCGGCACTAGGAAACAGAATGAGAAACCAGAGTAAAAGTTTCTCCTGCAAACCGTTCCCTTTCTGCTAGATGAACGAACGTCTCTCCACATGCTCAGTTCTGAGAGATATGTGTGTGTGAAAGCCGTCCTTCACCTAGCTTGTTGGGAACACAAAGTTTCTTTTCAGTTTCAAACTCCACTCCATACTTATATATGGGGAGGTACTAGCTCCAACTCGGTTTTACAGTGAAAACTGCAGGAACTTCAAACCGGCACTAGGAAACAGAATGAGAAACCAGAGTAAAAGTTTCTCCTGCAAACCGTTCCTTTCTGCTAGATGAACGAACGTCTCTCCACATGCTCAGTTCTGAGAGATATGTGTGTGTGAAAGCCGTCCTTCACCTAGCTTGTTGGGAACACAAAGTTTCTTTTCAGTTGCAAACTCCACTCCATACATATATATGGGGAGGTTCTAGCTCCAACTCGGTTTTACAGTGAAAACTGCTGGAACTTCAAACCGGCACTAGGAAACAGACTGAGAAACCAGAGTAAAAGTTTCTCCTGCAACCCGTTCCCATTGTGCTACATGAACGAACGTCTCTCCACAAGCTCAGTTCTGAGAGATAAGTGTGTGTGAAAGCCGTCCTTCACCTAGCTTGTTGGGAACACAAAGTTTCTTTTCAGTTTCAAACTCCACTCCATACTTATATATGGGGAGGTACTAGCTCCAACTCGGTTTTACAGTGAAAACTGCAGGAACTTCAAACCGGCACTAGGAAACAGAATGAGAAACCAGAGTAAAAGTTTCCCCTGCAAACCGTTCCCTTTCTGCTAGATGAACGAACGTCTCTCCACATGCTCAGTTCTGAGAGATATGTGTGTGTGAAAGCCGTCCTTCACCTAGCTTGTTGGGAACACAAAGTTTCTTTTCAGTTGCAAACTCCAATCCATACATATATATGGGGAGGTACTAGCTCTAAATCGGTTTTAAAGTGAAAACTGCAGGAACTTCAAACCGGCACTAGGAAACAGACTGAGAAACCAGAGTAAAAGTTTCTCCTGCATCCCGTTCCTTTTGAGCTAGATGAACGAACGTCTCTCCACATGCTCAGTTCTGAGAGATAAGTGTGTGTGAAAGCCGTCCTTCACCTAGCTTGTTGGGAACACAAAGTTTCTTTTCAGTTGCAAACTCCACTCCATACATATATATGGGGAGGTTCTAGCTCCAACTCGGTTTTACAGTGAAAACTGCTGGAACTTCAAACCGGCACTAGGAAACAGACTGAGAAACCAGAGTAAAAGTTTCTCCTGCAACCTGTTCCCTTTGTGCTAGATGAACGAACGTATCTCCACATGCTTAGTTCTGAGAGATGTGTGTGTGTGAAAGCCGTCCTTCACCTAGCTTTTTGGGAACATAAAGTTTCTTTTCATTTGTAAACTCCACTCCATACATATATATGGGGAGGTACTAGCTCCAACTCTGTTTTACAGTGAAATCTGCTGGAACTTCAAACCGGCACTAGGAAACAGACTGAGAAACCAGAGTAAAAGTTTCTCCTGCAACCCGTTCCCTTTGTGCTAGATGAACGAACGTCTCTCCACATGCTCAGTTCTGAGAGATAAGTGTGTGTGAAAGCCGTCCTTCACTTAGCTTGTTGGGAACACAAAGTTTCTTTTCAGTTGCAAACTCCATTCCATACATATATATGGGGAGGTACTAGCTCCAAATCGGTTTTACAGTGAAAACTGCAGGAACTTCAAACCGGCACTAGGAAAAAGACTGAGAAACCAGAGTAAAAGTTTCTCCTGCAACCCGTTCCCTTTGTGCTAGATGAACGAACGTCTCTATACATGCTCAGTTCTGAGAGATAAGTGTGTGTGAAAGCCGTACTTCACCTAGCTTGTTGGGAACACAAAGTTTCTTTTCAGTTGCAAACTCCACTCCATACATATATATGGGGAGGTACAAGCTCCAAATCTTTTTTACAGTGAAAACTGCAGGAACCTTAAACCGGCACTAGGAAACAGACTGAGAAACCAGAGTAAAAGTTTCTCCTGCAACCCGTTCCCTTTCTGCTAGATGAACGAACGTCTCTCCACATGCTCAGTTCTGAGAGATAAGTGTGTGTGAAAGCCGTCCTTCACCTAGCTTGTTGGGAACACAAAGTTCTTTTCAGTTGCAAACTCCACTCCATACATTTATATGGGGAGGTACTAGCTCCAACTCGGTTTTACAGTGAAAACTGCTGGAACTTCAAACCGGCACTAGGAAACAGACTGAGAAACCAGAGTAAAAGTTTCTCATGCAACCCGTTCCATTTGTGCTAGATGAACGAACGTCTCTCCACATGCTCAGTTCTGAGAGATAAGTGTGTGTGAAAGCCGTCCTTCACCTAGCTTGTTGGGAACACAAAGTTTCTTTTCAGTTGCAAACTCCACTCCATACATATATATGGGGAGGTACTAGCTCCAAATCGGTTTTACAGTGAAAACTGCAGGAACTTCAAACCGGCACTAGGAAACAGACGGAGAAACCAGAGTATAAGTTTCCCCTGCAATCCGTTCCGTTTCTGCTAGATGAACGAACGTCTCTCCACATGCTCAGTTCTGAGAGATAAGTGTGTGTGAAAGCCGTTCTTCACCTAGCTTGTTGGGAACACAAAGTTTCTTTTCAGTTGCAAACTCCACTCCATACATATATATGGGGAGATACTAGCTCCAACCAGGTTTTACAGTGAAAACTGCAGGAACTTCAAACCGGCACTAGGAAACAGACTGAGAAACCAGAGTAAAAGTTTCCCCTGCAACCCGTTCCCTTTGTGCTAGATGAACGAACGTCTCTCCACATGCTCAGTTCTGAGAGATAAGTGTGTGTGAAAGCCGTCCTTCACCTAGCTTGTTGGGAACACAAAGTTTCTTTTCAGTTGCAAACTCCACTCCATACATATATATGGGGAGGTTCTAGCTCCAACTCGGTTTTACAGTGAAAACTGCTGGAACTTCAAACCGGCACTAGGAAACAGACTGAGAAACCAGAGTAAAAGTTTCTCCTGCAACCCGTTCCCATTGTGCTACATGAACGAACGTCTCTCCACAAGCTCAGTTCTGAGAGATAAGTGAGTGTGAAAGCCGTCCTTCACCTAGCTTGTTGGGAACACAAAGTTTCTTTTCAGTTTCAAACTCCACTCCATACTTATATATGGGGAGGTACTAGCTCCAACTCGGTTTTACAGTGAAAACTGCAGGAACTTCAAACCGGCACTAGGAAACAGAATGAGAAACCAGAGTAAAAGTTTCTCCTGCAAACCGTTCCCTTTCTGCTAGATGAACGAACGTCTCTCCACATGCTCAGTTCTGAGAGATATGTGTGTGTGAAAGCCGTCCTTCACCTAGCTTGTTGGGAACACAAAGTTTCTTTTCAGTTGCAAACTCCAATCCATACATATATATGGGGAGGTACTAGCTCTAAATCGGTTTTAAAGTGAAAACTGCAGGAACTTCAAACCGGCACTAGGAAACAGACTGAGAAACCAGAGTAAAAGTTTCTCCTGCATCCCGTTCCTTTTGAGCTAGATGAACGAACGTCTCTCCACATGCTCAGTTCTGAGAGATAAGTGTGTGTGAAAGCCGTCCTTCACCTAGCTTGTTGGGAACACAAAGTTTCTTTTCAGTTGCAAACTCCACTCCATACATATATATGGGGAGGTTCTAGCTCCAACTCGGTTTTACAGTGAAAACTGCTGGAACTTCAAACCGGCACTAGGAAACAGACTGAGAAACCAGAGTAAAAGTTTCTCCTGCAACCTGTTCCCTTTGTGCTAGATGAACGAACGTATCTCCACATGCTTAGTTCTGAGAGATGTGTGTGTGTGAAAGCCGTGCTTCACCTAGCTTTTTGGGAACATAAAGTTTCTTTTCATTTGTAAACTCCACTCCATACATATATATGGGGAGGTACTAGCTCCAACTCTGTTTTACAGTGAAATCTGCTGGAACTTCAAACCGGCACTAGGAAACAGACTGAGAAACCAGAGTAAAAGTTTCTCCTGCAACCCGTTCCCTTTGTGCTAGATGAACGAACGTCTCTCCACATGCTCAGTTCTGAGAGATAAGTGTGTGTGAAAGCCGTCCTTCACCTAGCTTGTTGGGAACACAAAGTTTCTTTTCAGTTGCAAAATCCACTCCATACATATATATGGGGAGGTACTAGCTCCAACTCGGTTTTACAGTGAAAACTGCTGGAACTTCAAACCGGCACTAGGAAACAGACTGAGAAACCAGAGTAAAAGTTTCCCTGCAACCCGTTTCCTTTGTGCTAGATGAACGAACGTCTCTCCACATGCTCAGTTCTGAGAGTTAAGTGTGTGTGAAAGCCGTCCTTCACCTAGCTTGTTGGGAACACAAAGTTTCTTTTCAGTTGCAAACTCCACTCCATACATATATATGGGGAGGATCTAGCTCCAACCAGGTTTTACAGTGAAAACTGCAGGAACTTCAAACCGGCACTAGGAAACAGACTGAGAAACCAGAGAAAAAGTTTCTCCTGCAACCTGTTCCCTTTGTGCTAGATGAACGAACGTCTCTCCACATGCTCAGTTCTGAGAGATGTGTGTGTGTGAAAGCCGTCCTTCACCTACCTTTTTGGGAACATAAAGTTTCTTTTCATTTGTAAACTCCACTCCATACATATATATGGGGAGGTACTAGCTCCAACTCGTTTTAACAGTGAAAACTGCTGGAACTTCAAACCGGCACTAGGAAACAGACTGAGAAACCAGAGTAAAAGTTTCTCCTGCAACCCGTTCCCTTTGTGCTGGATGAACGAACGTCTCTCCACATGCTCAGTTCTGAGAGATAAGTGTGTGTGAAAGCCGTCCTTCACCTAGCTTGTTGGGAACACAAAGTTTCTTTTCATTTGCAAACTCCACTCCATATATATATATGGGGAGGTACTAGCTAAAACTCGGTTTTACAGTGAAAACTGCTGGAACTTCAAACCGGCACTAGGAAACAGACTGAGAAACCAGAGTAAAAGTTTCTCCTGCAACCCGTTCCCTTTGTGCTAGATGAACGAACGTCTCTCCACATGCTCAGTTCTGAGAGATAAGTGTGTGTGAAAGCCGTCCTTCACCTAGCTTGTTGGGAACACAAAGTTTCTTTTCAGTTGCAAACTCCACTCCATACATATATATGGGGATGTACTAGCTCCAACCAGGTTTTACAGTGAAAACTGCAGGAAATTCAAACCGGCACTAGAAAACAGACTGAGAAACCAGAGTAAAAGTTTCTCCTGCAACCTGTTCCCTTTGTGCTAGATGAACGAACGTCTCTCCACATGCTCAGTTCTGAGAGATGTGTGTGTGTGAAAGCCGTCCTTCACCTAGCTTTTTGGGAACATAAAGTTTCTTTTCATTTGTAAACTCCACTCCATACATATATATGGGGAGGTACTAGCTCCAACTCGGTTTTACAGTGAAAACTGCTGGAACTTCAAACCGGCACTAGGAAACAGACTGAGAATCCAGAGTAATAGTTTCTCCTGCAACCCGTTCCCTTTGTGCTAGATGAACGAACGTCTCTCCACATGCTCTGATCTGAGAGATAAGTGTGTGTGAAAGCCGTCCTTCACCTAGCTTGTTGGGAACACAAAGTTTCTTTTCAGTTGCAAACTCCACTCCATACATATATATGGGGAGGTACTAGCTCCAACTCGGTTTTACAGTGAAAACTGCTGGAACTTCAAACCGGCACTAGGAAACAGACTGAGAAACCAGAGTAAAAGTTTCTCCTGCAACCCGTTCCCTTTGTGCTAGATGAACGAACGTCTCTCCACATGCTCAGTTCCGAGAGATAAGTGTGTGTGAAAGCCGCCCTTCACCTAGCTTGTTGGGAACACAAAGTTTCTTTTCAGTTGCAAACTCCACTCCATACATATATATGGGGAGGTACTAGCTCCAACCATGTTTTACAGTGAAAACTGCAGGAACATCAAACCGGCACTAGGAAACAGACTGAGAAACCAGAGTAAAAGTTTCTCCTGCAGCCTGTTCCCTTTGTGCTAGATGAACGAACGTCTCTCCACATGCTCAATTCTGAGAGATGTATGTGTGTGAAAGCCGTCCTTCACCTATCTTGTTGGGAACACAAAGTTTCTTTTCAGTTGCAAACGCCACTCCATACATATATATGGGGAGGTACTAGCTCCAACCAGGTTTTATAGTGAAAACTGCAGGAAATTCAAACCGGCACTAGGAAACAGACTGAGAAACCAGAGTAAAAGTTTCTCCTGCAACCCGTTCCCTTTGTGCTAGATGAACGAACGTCTCTCCACATGCTCAGTTCTGAGAGATAAGTGTGTGTGAAAGCCGTCCTTCAACTAGCTAGTTGGGAACACAAAGTTTCTTTTCAGTTGCAAACTCCACTCCATACATATATATGGGGAGGTACTAGCTCCAACCAGGTTTTAGAGTGAAAACTGCAGGAACTTCAAACCGGCACTAGGAAACAGACTGAGAAAACAGAGTAAAAGTTTCCCCTGCAACCCGTTCCCTTTGTGCTAAATGAACGAACGTCTCTCCACATGCTCAGTTCTGAGAGATAAGTGTGTGTGAAAGCCGTCCTTCACCTAGCTTGTTGGGAACACAAAGTTTCTTTTCAGTTGCAAACTCCACTCCATACATATATATGGGAAGGTACTAGCTCCAAATCGGTTTTACAGTGAAAACTGCAGGAACTTCACACCGGCACTAGGAAACAGACTGAGAAACCAGAGAAAAACTTTCTCCTGCAACCCGTTCCATTTCTGCTAGATGAACGAACGTCTCTCCACATGCTCAGTTCTGAGACATAAGTGTGTGTGAAAGCAGTACTTCAACTAGCTTGTTGGGAACACAAAGTTTCTTTTCAGTTGCAAACCCCACTCCATACATATATATGCGGAGGTACTATCTCTAACCAGGTTTTACAGTGAAAACTGCAGGAACTTCAAACTGGCACTAGGAAACAGACTGAGAATCCAGAGGAAAAGTTTCTCCTGCAACCTGTTCCCTTTGTGCTAGATGAACGAACGTCTCTCCACATGCTCAGTTCTGAGAGATGTGTGTGTGTGAAAGCCGTCCTTCACCTAGCTTTTTGGGAACATAAAGTTTCTTTTCATTTGTAAACTCCTCTCCATACATATATATGGGGAGGTACTAGCTCCAACTCGGTTTTACAGTGAAAACTGCTGGAACTTCAAACCGGCACTAGGAAACAGACTGAGAAACCAGAGTAAAAGTTTCCCCTGCAAACCGTTCCCTTTGTGCTATATGAACGAACGTCTCTCCACATGCTCAGTTCTGAGAGATAAGTGTGTGTGAAAGCCGTCGTTCACCTACCTTGTTGGGAACACAAAGTTTCTTTTCAGTTGCAAACTCCTCTCCATACATATATATGGGGAGGTAATAGCTCCAACCAGGTTTTACAGTGAAAACTGCAGGAAGTTCAAACCGGCACTAGGAAACAGACTGAGAAACCAGAGTATAATTTTCTCCTGCAACCCGTTCCCTTTGTGCTAGATGAACGAACGTCTCTCCACATGCTCAGTTCTGAGAGATAAGTGTGTGTGAAAGCCGTCCTTCACCTATCTTGTTGGGAACACAAAGTTTCTTTTCAGTTGCAAACTCCACTACATACATATATATGGGGAGGTACTAGCTCCAACCAGGTTTTACAGTGAAAACTGCAGGAACTTCAAACCGGCACTAGGAAACAGACTGAGAAACCAGAGTAAAAATTTCTCCTGCAACCCGTTCCCTTTGTGCTAGATGAACGAACGTCTCTCCACATGCTCAGTTCTGAGAGGTGTGTGTGTGTGAAAGCCGTCCTTCACCTAGCTTTTTGGGAACATACAGTTTCTTTTCATTTGTAAACTCCACTCCATACTTATATATGGGGAGGTACTAGCTCCAAATCGGTTTTACTGTGAAAACTGCTGGAACTTCAAACCGGCACTAGGAAACAGACTGAGAAACCAGAGTAAAGGTTTCTCCTGCTACCCGTTCCCTTTGTGCTAGATGAATTAACGTCTCTCCACATGCTCAGTTCTGAGAGATGTGTGTGTGTGAAAGCCGTCCTTCACCTAGCTTTTTGGGAACATAAAGTTTCTTTTCATTTGTAAACTCCACTCCATACATATATATGGGGAGGTACTAGCTCCAACTCGGTTTTACAGTGAAAACTGCTGGAACTTCAAACCGGCACTAGGAAACAGACTGAGAAACCAGAGTAAAAGTTTCCCCTGCAAACCGTTCCCTTTGTGCTATATGAACGAACGTCTCTCCACATGCTCAGTTCTGAGAGATAAGTGTGTGTGAAAGCCGTCGTTCACCTACCTTGTTGGGAACACAAAGTTTCTTTTCAGTTGCAAACTCCACTCCATACTTATATATGGGGAGGTACTAGCTCCAACCAGGTTTTACAGTGAAAACTGCAGGAACTTCAAACCGGCACTAGGAAACAGAGTGAGAAACCAGAGTAAAAGTTTCTCCTGCAACCCGATCCCTTTGTGCTAGATGAACGAACGTCTCTCCACATGCTCAGTTCTGAGAGGTGTGTGTGTGTGAAAGCCGTCCTTCACCTAGCTTTTTGGGAACATAAAGTTTCTTTTCATTTGTAAACTCCACTCCATACATATATATGGGGATTTACTAGCTCCAAATCGGTTTTACAGTGAAAACTGCTGGAACTTCAAACCGGCACTAGGAAACAGACAGAGAAACCAGAGTAAAGGTTTCTCCTGCAACCCGTTCCCTTTGTGCTAGATGAACGAACGTCTCTCCACATGCACAGTTCTGAGAGATAAGTGTGTATTAAAGCCGCCTTCACCTAGCTTGTTGGGAACACAAAGTTTCTTTTCAGTTGCAAACTCCACTCCATACATATATATGGGGAAGTACTAGCTCCAACTCGGTTTTACAGTGAAAACTGAAGGAACTTCAAACCGGCACTAGGAAACAGACTGAGAAACCAGAGTAAAAGTTTCTCCTGCAACCCGTTTCCTTTGTGCTAGATGAACGAACGTCTCTATACATGCTCAGTTCTGAGAGAAAAGTGTGTGTGAAAGCCGTACTTCAACTAGCTTGTTGGGAACACAAAGTTTCTTTTCAATTGCAAACTCCACTCCATACATATATATGGGGAGGTACTAGCTCCAACTCGTTTTTACAGTGAAAACTGCTGGAAATTCAAACCGGCACTAGGAAACAGACTGAGAAACCAGAGTAAAAGTTTCTCCTGCAACCCGTTCCCTTTGTGCTAGATGAACGAACGTCTCTCCACATGCTCAGTTCTGAGAGATAAGTGTGTGTGAAAGCCGTCCTTCACCTAGCTTGTTGGGAACACAAAGTTTCTTTTCAGTTGCAAACTCCTCTCCATACATATATATGGGGAGGTAATAGCTCCAACCAGGTTTTACAGTGAAAACTGCAGGAAGTTCAAACCGGCACTAGGAAACAGACTGAGAAACCAGAGTATAAGTTTCTCCTGCAACCCGTTCCCTTTGTGCTAGATGAACGAACGTCTCTCCACATGCTCAGTTCTGAGAGATAAGTGTGTGTGAAAGCCGTCCTTCACCTATCTTGTTGGGAACACAAAGTTTCTTTTCAGTTGCAAACTCCACTACATACATATATATGGGGAGGTACTAGCTCCAACCAGGTTTTACAGTGAAAACTGCAGGAACTTCAAACCGGCACTAGGAAACAGACTGAGAAACCAGAGTAAAAGTTTCTCCTGCAACCCGTTCACTTTGTGCTTGATGAACGAACGTCTCTCCACATGCTCAGTTCTGAGAGGTGTGTGTGTGTGAAAGCCGTCCTTCACCTAGCTTTTTGGGAACATACAGTTTCTTTTCATTTGTAAACTCCACTCCATACATATATATGGGGAGGTACTAGCTCCAAATCGGTTTTACTGTGAAAACTGCTGGAACTTCAAACCGGCACTAGGAAACAGACTGAGAAACCAGAGTAAAGGTTTCTCCTGCTACCCGTTCCCTTTGTGCTAGATGAATTAACGTCTCTCCACATGCTCAGTTCTGAGAGATGTGTGTGTGTGAAAGCCGTCCTTCACCTAGCTTTTTGGGAACATAAAGTTTCTTTTCATTTGTAAACTCCACTCCATACATATATATGGGGAGGTACTAGCTCCAACTCGGTTTTACAGTGAAAACTGCTGGAACTTCAAACCGGCACTAGGAAACAGACTGAGAAACCAGAGTAAAAGTTTCCCCTGCAAACCGTTCCCTTTGTGCTATATGAACGAACGTCTCTCCACATGCTCAGTTCTGAGAGATAAGTGTGTGTGAAAGCCGTCGTTCACCTACCTTGTTGGGAACACAAAGTTTCTTTTCAGTTGCAAACTCCACTCCATACTTATATATGGGGAGGTACTAGCTCCAACCAGGTTTTACAGTGAAAACTGCAGGAACTTCAAACCGGCACTAGGAAACAGAGTGAGAAACCAGAGTAAAAGTTTCTCCTGCAACCCGATCCCTTTGTGCTAGATGAACGAACGTCTCTCCACATGCTCAGTTCTGAGAGGTGTGTGTGTGTGAAAGCCGTCCTTCACCTAGCTTTTTGGGAACATAAAGTTTCTTTTCATTTGTAAACTCCACTCCATACATATATATGGGGATTTACTAGCTCCAAATCGGTTTTACAGTGAAAACTGCTGGAACTTCAAACCGGCACTAGGAAACAGACAGAGAAACCAGAGTAAAGGTTTCTCCTGCAACCCGTTCCCTTTGTGCTAGATGAACGAACGTCTCTCCACATGCTCAGTTCTGAGAGATAAGTGTGTATTAAAGCCGTCCTTCACCTAGCTTGTTGGGAACACAAAGTTTCTTTTCAGTTGCAAACTCCACTCCATACATATATATGGGGAGGTACTAGCTCCAACTCGGTTTTACAGTGAAAACTGAATGAACTTCAAACCGGCACTAGGAAACAGACTGAGAAACCAGAGTAAAAGTTTCTCCTGCAACCCGTTTCCTTTGTGCTAGATGAACGAACGTCTCTATACATGCTCAGTTCTGAGAGAAAAGTGTGTGTGAAAGCCGTACTTCAACTAGCTTGTTGGGAACACAAAGTTTCTTTTCAATTGCAAACTCCACTCCATACATATATATGGGGAGGTACTTGCTCCAACTCGTTTTTACAGTGAAAACTGCTGGAAATTCAAACCGGCACTAGGAAACAGACTGAGAAACCAGAGTAAAAGTTTCTCCTGCAACCCGTTCCCTTTGTGCTAGATGAACGAACGTCTCTCCACATGCTCAGTTCTGAGAGATAAGTGTGTGTGAAAGCCGTCCTTCACCTAGCTTGTTGGGAACACAAAGTTTCTTTTCAGTTGCAATCTCCAATCCATACATATATATGGGGAGGTACAAGCTCCAAATCTTTTTTACAGTGAAAACTTCAGGAACCTTAAACCGGCACTAGGAAACAGACTGAGAAACCAGAGTAAAAGTTTCTCCTGCAACCCGTTCCCTTTCTGCTAGATGAACGAACGTCTCTCCACATGCTCAGTTCTGAGAGATAAGTGTGTGTGAAAGCCGTCCTTCACCTAGCTTGTTGGGAACACAAAGTTTCTTTTCAGTTGCAAACTCCACTCCATACATATATATGGGGAGGTACTAGCTCCAAATCGGTTTTACAGTGAAAACTGCAGGAACTTCAAACCGGCACTAGGAAACAGACTGAGAAACCAGAGTAAAAGTTTCTCCTGCAAACCGTTCCCTTTGTGCTATATGAACGAACGTCTCTCCACATGCTCAGTTCTGAGAGATGTGTGTGTGAAAGCCGTCGTTCATCTACCTTGTTGGGAACACAAAGTTTCTTTTCAGTTGCAAACTCCACTCCATACATATATATGGGGAGGTAATAGCTCCAACCAGGTTTTCAGTGAAAACTGCAGGAAGTTCAAACCGGCACTAGGAAACAGACTGAGAAACCAGAGTATAAGTTTCTCCTGCAACCCGTTCCCTTTGTGCTAGATGAACGAACGTCTTTCCACATGCTCAGTTCTGAGAGATAAGTGTGTGTGAAAGCCGTCCTTCACCTAGCATGTTGGGAACACAAAGTTTCTTTTCAGTTGCAAACTCCACTCCATACATATATATGGGGAGGTACTACCTCCAACCAGGATTTACAGTGAAAACTGCAGGAACTTCAAACTGGCACTAGGAAACAGACTGAGAAACCAGAGTAAAAGTTTCTCCTGCAACCCGTTCCTTTGTGCTAGATGAACGAACGTCTCTCCACATGCTCAGTTCTGAGAGGTGTGTGTGTGTGAAAGCCGTCCTTCACCTAGCTTTTTGGGAACATACAGTTTCTTTTCATTTGTAAACTCCACTCCATACATATATATGGGGAGGTACTAGCTCCAAATAGGTTTTACAGTGAAAACTGCTGGAACTTCAAACCGGCACTAGGAAACAGACTGAGAAACCAGAGTAAAGGTTTCTCCTACTACCCGTTCCCTTTGTGCTAGATGAACGAACGTCTCTCCACATGCTCAGTTCTGAGAGATGTGTGTGTGTTAAAGCCGTCCTTCACCTAGCTTTTTGGGAACATAAAGTTTCTTTTATTTGTAAACTCCACTCCATACATATATATGGGGAGGTACTAGCTCCAACTCGGTTTTACAGTGAAAACTGCTGGAACTTCAAACCGGCACTAGGAAACAGACTGAGAAACCAGAGTAAAAGTTTCCCCTGCAAACCGTTCCCTTTGTGCTATATGAACGAACGTCTCTCCACATGCTCAGTTCTGAGAGATAAGTGTGTGTGAAAGCCGTCGTTCACCTACCTTGTTGGGAACACAAAGTTTCTTTTCAGTTGCAAACTCCACTCCATACTTATATATGGGGAGGTACTAGCTCCAACCAGGTTTTACAGTGAAAACTGCAGGAATTTCAAACCGGCACTAGGAAACAGACTGAGAAACCAGAGTAAAAGTTTCTCCTGCAACCCGTTCCTTTTGTGCTAGATGAACGAACGTCTCTCCACATGCTCAGTTCTGAGAGGTGCGTGTGTGTGAAAGCCGTCCTTCACCTAGCTTTTTGGGAACATACAGTTTCTTTTCATTTGTAAACTCCACTCCATACATATATAAGGGGGGGTACTAGCTCCAACTCGGTTTTACAGTAAAAACTGCAGGAACTTCAAACCAACACTAGGAAACAGACAGAGAAATCAGAGTAAAAGTTTCTCCTGCAACCCTTTCCCTTTGTGCTAGATGAACGAACGTCTCTCCAAATGCTCATTTCTGAGAGATAAGTGTGTGTGAAAGCCGTCCTTCAACTAGCTTGTTGGGAACACAAAGTTCTTTTCAGTTGCAAACTCCACTCCATACATATATATGGGGAGGTACTAGCTCCAACTCGGTTTTACAGTGAAAACTGCTGGAACTTCAAACCGGCACTAGGAAACAGACTGAGAAACCAGAGTAAAAGTTTCTCCTGCAACCCGTTCCATTTGTGCTAGATGAACGAACGTCTCTCCACATGCTCAGTTCTGAGAGATAAGTGTGTGTGAAAGCCGTTCTTCACCTAGCTTGTTGGGAACACAAAGTTTCTTTTCAGTTGCAAACTCCACTCAATACATATATATGGGGAGATACTAGCTCCAAATCGGTTTTACAGTGAAAACTGCAGGAACTTCAAACCGGCACTAGGAAACAGACTGAGAAACCAGAGTAAAAGTTTCTCCTGCAACCCGTTCCCTTTGTGCTAGATGAACGAACGTCTCTCCACATGCTCAGTTCTGAGAGATAAGTGTGTGTGAAAGCCGTCCTTCACCTAGCTTGTTGTGAACACAAAGTTTCTTTTCAGTTGCAAACTCCACTCCATACATATATATGGGGAGATACTAGCTCCAAACAGATTTTACAGTGAAAATTGCAGGAACTTCAAACCGGCACTAGGAAACAGACTGAGAAACCAGAGTAAAAGTTTCTCCTGCAACCTGTTCCCTTTGTGCTAGATGAACGAACGTCTCTCCTCATGCTCAATTCAGAGAGATTTGTGTGTGTGAAAGCCGTCCTTCACCTACCTTTTTGGGAACATAAAGTTTCTTTTCATTTGTAAACTCCACTCCATACATATATATGGGGAAGTACTAGCTCCAACTCGGTTTTATAGTGAAAACTGCTGGAACTTCAAACCGGCACTAGGAAACAGACTGAGAAACCAGAGTAAAAGTTTCTCCTGCAACCCGTTCCCTTTCTGCTAGATGAACGAACGTCTCTCCACATGCTCAGATCTGAGAGATAAGTGTGTGTGAAAGCCTTCCTTCACCTAGCTTGTTGGGAACACAAAGTTTCTTTTCAGTTGCAAACTCCACTCCATAAATATATATTGGGAGGTACTAGCTCCAACCAGGTTTTACAGTGAAAACTGCAGGAAATTCAAACCGGCACTAGGAAACAGACTGAGAAACCAGAGTAAAAGTTTCTCCTGCAACCTGTTCCCTTTGTGCTAGATGAACGAACGTCTCTCCACATGCTCAGTTCTGAGAGATGTGTGTGGGTGAAAGCCGTCCTTCACCTATCTTTTTGGGAACATAAAGATTCTTTTCATTTGTAAACTCCACTCCATACATATATATGGGTAGGTACCAGCTCCAACTCGGTTTTACAGTGAAAACTGCTGGAACTTCAAACCGGCACTAGGAAACAGACTGAGAAACCAGAGTAAAAGTTTCTCCTGCAACCCTTTCCCTTTGTGCTAGATGAACGAACGTCTCTCCACATGCTCAGTTCTGAGAGATAAGTGTGTGTGAAAGCCGTCCTTCACCTAGCTTGTTGGGAACACAAAGTTTCTTTTCAGTTGCAAACTCCACTCCATACATATATATAGGGTGGTTCTAGCTCCAACTCGGTTTTGCAGTGAAAACTGCTGGAACTTCAAACCGGCACTAGGAAACAGACTGAGAAACATGAGTAAAGTTTTTCCTGCAACCCGTTCCCTTTGTGCTAGATGAACGAACGTCTCTCCACATGCTCAGTTCTGAGAGATAAGTGTGTGTGAAAGCCGTCCTTCACCTAGCTTGTTGGGAACACAAAGTTTCTTTTCAGTTGCAAACTCCACTCCATACATATATATGGGGATATACTAGCTCCAAACAGATTTTACAGTGAAAATTGCAGGAACTTCAAACCGGCACTAGGAAACAGACTGAGAAACCAGAGTAAAAATTTCTCCTGCAACCTGTTCCCTTTGTGCTAGATGAACGAACGTCTCTCCTCATGCTCAATTCAGAGAGATTTGTGTGTGTGAAAGCCGTCCTTCACCTACCTTTTTGGGAACATATAGTTTCTTTTCATTTGTAAACTCCACTCCATACTTATATATGGGGAGGTACTAGCTCCAACTCGGTTTTACAGTGAAAACTGCTGGAACTTCAAACCGGCACTAGGAAACAGACTGAGAAACCAGAGTAAAAGTTTCTCCTGCAACCCGTTCCCTTTCTGCTAGATGAACGAACGTCTCTCCACATGCTCAGATCTGAGAGATAAGTGTGTGTGAAAGCCTTCCTTCACCTAGCTTGTTGGGAACACAAAGATTCTTTTCAGTTGCAAACTCCACTCCATAAATATATATTGGGAGGTACTAGCTCCAACCAGGTTTTACAGTGAAAACTGCAGGAAATTCAAACCGGCACTAGGAAACAGACTGAGAAACCAGAGTAAAAGTTTCCCCTGCAACCTGTTCCCTTTGTGCTAGATGAACGAACGTCTCTCCACATGCTCAGTTCTGAGAGATGTGTGTGGGTGAAAGCCGTCCTTCACCTATCTTTTTGGGAACATAAAGATTCTTTTCATTTGTAAACTCCACTCCATACATATATATGGGTAGGTACCAGCTCCAACTCGGTTTTACAGTGAAAACTGCTGGAACTTCAAACCGGCACTAGGAAACAGACTGAGAAACCAGAGTAAAAGTTTCTCCTGCAACCCTTTCCCTTTGTGCTAGATGAACGAACGTCTCTCCACATGCTCAGTTGTGAGAGATAAGTGTGTGTGAAAGCCGTCCTTCACCTAGCTTGTTGGGAACACAAAGTTTCTTTTCAGTTGCAAACTCCACTCCATACATATATATAGGGTGGTTCTAGCTCCAACTCGGTTTTGCAGTGAAAACTGCTGGAACTTCAAACCGGCACTAGGAAACAGACTGAGAAACATGAGTAAAGTTTCTCCTGCAACCCGTTCCCTTTGTGCTAGATGAACGAACGTCTCTCCACATGCTCAGTTCTGAGAGATAAGTGTGTGTGAAAGCCGTCCTTCACCTAGCTTGTTGGGAACACAAAGTTTCTTTTCAGTTGCAAACTCCACTCCATACATATATATGGGGAGGTATTAGCTCCAACCAGGTTTTACAGTGAAAACTGCAGGAACTTCAACCCGGCACTAGGAAACAGACTGAGAAACCAGAGTAAAAGTTTCTCCTGCAACCCGTTCCCTTTGTGCTAGATGAACGAACGTCTCTCCACATGCTCAGTTCTGAGAGATAAGTGTGTGTGAAAGCCGTCCTTCACCTTGCTTGTTGGGAACACAAAGTTTCTTTTCAGTTGCAAACTCCACTCCATACATATATATGGGGAGGTACTAGCTCCAACCATGTTTTACAGTGAAAACTGCAGGAACTTCAAACCGGCACTAGGAAACAGACTGAGAAACCAGAGTAAAAGTTTCTCCTGCAACCTGTTCCCTTTGTGCTAGATGAACGAACGTCTCTCCACATGCTCAGTTCTGAGAGATGTGTGTTTGAAAGCCGTCCTTCACCTAGCTTTTTGGGAACATAAAGTTTCTTTTCATTTGTAAACTCCACTCCATACATATATATCGGGAGGTACTAGCTCCAACTCGGTTTTACAGTGAAAACTGCTGGAACTTCAAACCGGCACTAGGAAACAGACTGAGAAACCAGAGTAAAAGTTTCTCCTGCAACCCGTTCCCTTTGTGCTAGATGAACGAACGTCTCTCCACATGCTCAGTTCTGAGAGATAGGTGTGTGTGAAAGCCGTCCTAAACCTAGCTTGTTGGGAACACAAAGTTTCTTTTCAGTTGCAAACTCCACTCCATACATATATATGGGGAGGTACTAGCTTCAACTCGGTTTTACAGTGTAAACTGCAGGATCTTCAATCCGGCACTAGGAAACAGACTGAGAAACCAGAGTAAAAGTTTCTCCTGCAACCCTTTCCCTTTGTGCTAGATGAACGAACGTCTCTCCACATGCTCAGTTCTGAGAGATAACTGTATGTGAAAGCCGTCCTTCACCTAGCTTGTTGGGAACACAAAGTTTCTTTTCAGATGCAAACTCCACTCCATACATATATATGGGGAGGTACAAGCTCCAACCAGGTTTTACACTGAAAACTGCAGGAACTTCAAACCGGCACTAGGAAACAGACTGAGAAACCAGAGTAAAAGTTTCTCCTGCAACCCGTTCCCTTTGTGCTAGATGAACGAACGTCTCTCCACATGCTCAGTTCTGAGAGATGTGTGTGGGTGAAAGCCGTCCTTCACCTATCTTTTTGGGAACATAAAGATTCTTTTCATTTGTAAACTCCACTCCATACATATATATGGGTAGGTACCAGTTCCAACTCGGTTTTACAGTGAAAACTGCTGGAACTTCAAACCGGCACTAGGAAACAGACTGAGAAACCAGAGTAAAAGTTTCTCCTGCAACCCTTTCCCTTTGTGCTAGATGAACGAACGTCTCTCCACATGCTCAGTTCTGAGAGATAAGTGTGTGTGAAAGCCGTCCTTCACCTAGCTTGTTGGGAACACAAAGTTTCTTTTCAGTTGCAAACTCCACTCCATACATATATATGGGGAGGTATTAGCTCCAACCAGGTTTTACAGTGAAAACTGCAGGAACTTCAACCCGGCACTAGGAAACAGACTGAGAAACCAGAGTAAAAGTTTCTCCTGCAACCCGTTCCCTTTGTGCTAGATGAACGAACGTCTATCCACATGCTCAGTTCTGAGAGATAAGTGTGTGTGAAAGCCTTCCTTCACCTAGCTTGTTGGGAACACAAAGTTTCTTTTCAGTTTCAAAGTCCACTCCATACATATATATGGGAGGTACTAGCTCCAACTCGGTTTTACAGTGAAAACTGCTGGAACTTCAAACCGGCACTAGGAAACAGACTGAGAAACCAGAGTAAAACTTTCTCCTGCTACCCGTTCCCTTTCTGCTAGATGAACGAACGTCTCTCCACATGCTCAGTTCTGAGAGATGTGTGTGTGTGAAAGCCGTCCTTCACCTAGCTTTTTGGGAACATAAAGTTTCTTTTCATTTGTAAACACCACTCCATACATATATACGGGGAGGTATTAGCTCCAACTCGGTTTTACAGTGAAAACTGCTGGAACTTCAAATCGGCACTAGGAAACAGACTGAGAAACCAGAGTAAAAGTTTCTCCTGCAACCCGTTCCCTTTGTGCTAGATGAACGAACGTCTCTCCACATGCTCAGTACTGAGAGATAAGTGTGTGTGAAAGCCGTCCTTCACCTAGCTTGTTGGGAACACAAAGTTTCTTTTCAGTTGCAAACTCCACTCCATACATATATATGGGGAGGTACAAGCTCCAACTCGGTTTTACAGTGAAAACTGCTGGGTCTTCAAATCGGCACTAGGAAACAGACTGAGAAACCAGAGTAAAAGTTTCTCCTGCAACCCGTTCCCTTTGTGCTAGATGAACGAACGTCTCTCCACATGCTCAGTTCTGAGAGATAACTGTGTGTTAAAGCCGTCTTTCACCTAGCTTGTTGGGAACACAAAGTTTCTTTTCAGTTGCAAACTCCACTCCATACATATATATGGGGAGGTACTAGCTCCAAATCGGTTTTACAGTGAAAACTGCAGGAACTTCAAACCGGCACTAGGAAACAGACTGAGAAACCAGAGTAAAAGTTTTTCCTGCAACCCGTTCCCTTTGTGCTAGATGAACGAACGTCTCTCCACATGCTCAGTTCTGAGAGATAAGTGTGTGTGAAAGCCGTCCTTCACCTTGCTTGTTGGGAACACAAAGTTTCTTTTCAGTTGCAAACTCCACTCCATACATATATATGGGGAGGTACTAGCTCCAACCATGTTTTACAGTGAAAACTGCAGGAACTTCAAACCGGCACTAGGAAACAGACTGAGAAACCAGAGTAAAAGTTTCTCCTGCAACCTGTTCCCTTTGTGCTAGATGAACGAACGTCTCTCCACATGCTCAGTTCTGAGAGATGTGTGTTTGAAAGCCGTCCTTCACCTAGCTTTTTGGGAACATAAAGTTTCTTTTCATTTGTAAACTCCACTCCATACATATATATCGGGAGGTACTAGCTCCAACTCGGTTTTACAGTGAAAACTGCTGGAACTTCAAACCGGCACTAGGAAACAGACTGAGAAACCAGAGTATAAGTTTCTCCTGCAACCCGTTCCCTTTCTGCTAGATGAACGAAAGTCTCTCCACATGCTCAGTTCTGAGAGATAACTGTGTGTGAAAGCCGTCCTTCACCTAGCTTGTTGGGAACACAAAGTTTCTTTTCAGTTGCAAACACCACTCCATATATATATATGGGGATGTACAAGCTCCAACCAGGTTTTACAGTGATAACTGCTGGAACTTCAAACCGGCACTAGGAAACAGACTGAGAAAACAGAGTAAAAGTTTCTCCTGCAACCTGTTCCCTTTGTGCTAGATGAACGAACGTCTCTCCACATGCTCAGTTCTGAGAGATGTGTGTGTGTGAAAGCCGACCTTCACCAAGCTTTTTGGGAACATAAAGTTTCTTTTCATTTGTAAACTCCACCCATACATATATATGGGGAGGTACTAACTCCAACTCGGTTTTACAGTGTAAATTGCTGGAACTTCAAACCGGCACTAGGAAACAGACTGAGAAACCAGAGTAAAAGTTTCTCCTGCAAACCGTTCCCTTTGTGCTAGATGAACGAACGTCTCTCCACATGCTTAGTTCTGAGAGATAAGTGTGTGTGAAAGATGTCCTTCACCTAGCTTGTTGGGAACACAAATTTTCTTTTCAGTTGCAAACTCCACTCCATACATATATATGGGGAGGTACTAGCTCCAAATCGGTTTTACAGTGAAAACTGCAGGAACTTCAAACCGGCACTAGGAAACAGAATGAGAAACCAGAGTAAAAGTTTTTCCTGCAACCCGTTCCCTTTGTGCTAGATGAACGAACGTCTCTCCACATGCTCAGTTCTGAGAGATAGGTGTGTGTGAAAGCCGTCCTTCACCTAGCTTGTTGGGAACACAAAGTTTCTTTTCAGTTGCAAACTCCACTCCATACATATATATGGGGAGATACTAGCTCCAAATCGGTTTTACAGTGAAAACTGCAGGAACTTCAAACCGGCACTAGGAAACAGACTGAGAAACCAGAGTAAAAGTTTCTCCTGCAAACCGTTCCCTTTGTGCTAGATGAACGAACGTCTCTCCACATGCTCAGTTCTGAGAGATAAGTGTGTGTGAAAGCCGTCCTTCACCTAGCTTGTTGGGAACACAAAGTTTCTTTTCAGTTGCAAACTCCACTCCATACATATATATGGGGAGATACTAGCTCCAAATCGGTTTTACAGTGAAAACTGCAGGAACTTCAAACCGGCACTAGGAAACAGACTGAGAAACCAGAGTAAAACTTTCTCCTGCAACCCGTTCCCTTTCTGCTAGATGAACGAACGTCTCTCCACATGCTCAGTTCTGAGAGATGTGTGTGTGTGAAAGCCGTCCTTCACCTAGCTTTTTGGGAACATAAAGTTTCTTTTCATTTGTAAACACCACTCCATACATATATACGGGGAGGTACTAGCTCCAACTCGGTTTTACAGTGAAAACTGCTGGAACTTCAAATCGGCACTAGGAAACAGACTGAGAAATCAGAGTAAAAGTTTCTCCTGCAACCTGTTCCCTTTGTGCTAGATGAACGAACGTCTCTCCACATGCTCAGTTCTGAGAGATAGGTGTGTGTGAAAGCCGTCCTTCACCTAGCTTGTTGGGAACACAAAGTTTCTTTTCAGTTGCAAACTCCACTCCATACATATATATGGGGAGGTACTAGCTTCAACTCGGTTTTACAGTGAAAACTGCAGGAACTTCAATCCGGCACTAGGAAACAGACTGAGAAACCAGAGTAAAAGTTTCTCCTGCAACCCGTTCCCTTTGTGCTAGATGAACGAACGTCTCTCCACATGCTCAGTTCTGAGAGATAACTGTGTGTGAAAGCCGTCCTTCACCTAGCTTGTTGGGAACACAAAGTTTCTTTTCAGATGCAAACTCCACTCCCTACATATATATGGGGAGGTACAAGCTCCAACCAGGTTTTACACTGAAAACTGCAGGAACTTCAAACCGGCACTAGGAAACAGACTGAGAAACCAGAGTAAAAGTTTCTCCTGCAACCCGTTCCCTTTGTGCTAGATGAACGAACGTCTCTCCACATGCTCAGTTCTGAGAGATGTGTGTGTGTGAAAGCCGTCCTTTACCTACCTTATTGGGAACATAAAGTTTCTTTTCATTTGTAAACTCCACTCCATACATATATATGGGGAGGTACTAGCTCCAACTCGGTTTTACAGTGAAAACTGCAGGAATTTCAACCCGGCACTAGGAAACAGACTGAGAAACCAGAGTAAAAGTTTCTCCTGCAACCCGTTCCCTTTGTGCTAGATGAACGAACGTCTCTCCACATGCTCAGTTCTGAGAGATAAGTGTGTGTGAAAGCCGTCCTTCACCTAGCTTGTTGGGAACACAAAGTTCCTTTTCAGTTGCAAACTCCACTCCATTCATATATATGGGGAGGTACTAGCTCCAAATCGGTTTTACAGTGAAAACTGCAGGAACTTCAAACCGGCACTAGGAAACAGACTGAGAAACCAGAGTATAAGTTTCTCCTGCAACCCGTTCCCTTTCTGCTAGATGAACGAACGTCTCTCCACATGCTCAGTTCTGAGAGATAACTGTGTGTGAAAGCCGTCCTTCACCTAGCTTGTTGGGAACACAAAGTTTCTTTTCAGTTGCAAACACCACTCCATATATATATATTGGGGAGGTACAAGCTCCAACCAGGTTTTACAGTGAAAACTGCTGGAACTTCAAACCGGCACTAGGAAACAGACTGAGAAACCAGAGTAAAAGTTTCTCCTGCAACCTTTTCCCTGTGTGCTAGATGAACGAACGTCTCTCCACATGCTCAGTTCTGAGAGATGTGTGTGTGTGAAAGCCGTCCTTCACCTAGCTTTTTGGGAACATAAAGTTTCTTTTCATTTGTAAACTCCACCCATACATATATATGGGGAGGTACTAGCTCCAACTCGGTTTTACAGTGAAAACTGCTGGAACTTCAAACCGGCACTAGGAAACAGACTGAGAAACCAGAGTAAAAGTTTCTCCTGCAACCCGTTCCCTTTGTGCTAGATGAACGAACGTCTCTCCACATGCTCAGTTCTGAGAGATAAGTGTGTGTGAAAGCCGTACTTCACCTAGCTTGTTGGGAACACAAAGTTTCTTTTCAGTTGCAAACTCCACTCCATACATATATATGGGGAGGTACTAGCTCCAAATCGGTTTTACAGTGAAAACTGCAGGAACTTAAAACCGGCACTAGGAAACAGACTGAGAAACCAGAGTAAAAGTTTTTCCTGCAACCCGTTCCCTTTGTGCTAGATGAACGAACGTCTTTCCACATGCTCAGTTCTGAGAGATAGGTGTGTGTGAAAGCCGTCCTTCACCTAGCTTGTTGGGAACACAAAGTTTCTTTTCAGTTGCAAACTCCACTCCATACATATATATGGGGAGGTACTAGCCCCAACTCGGTTTTACAGTGAAAACAGCTGGAACTTCAAACCGGCACTAGGAAACAGCCTAAGAAACCAGAGTAAAAGTTTCTCCTGCAACCCGTTCCCTTTGTGCTAGATGAACGAACGTCTCTCCACATGCTCAGTTCTGAGAGATAAGTGTCTGTGAAAGCCGTCCATCACCTAGCTTGTTGGGAACACAAAGTTTCTTTTCAGTTGCAAACTCCACTCCATACATATATATGGGGAGGTACTAGCTCCAAATCGGTTTTACAGTGAAAACTGCAGGAACTTAATACCGGCACTAGGAAACAGACTGAGAAACCAATGTAAAAGTTTCTCCTGCAACCCGTTCCCTTTGTGCTAGATGAACGAACGTCTCTCCACATGCTCAGTTCTGAGAGATAAGTGTGTGTGAAAGCCGTCCTTCACCTAGCTTGTTGGGAACACAAAGTTTCTTTTCAGTTGCAAACTCCACTCCATACATATATATGGGAGGTACTAGCTACAACTCGGTTTACAGTGAAAACTGCTGGAACTTCAAACCGGCACTAGGAAACAGACTGAGAAACCAGAGTAAAAGTTTCTCCTGCAACCCGTTCCCTTTGTGCTAGATGAACGAACGTCTCTCCACATGCTCAGTTCTGAGAGATATTTGTGTGTGAAAGCCGTCCTTCACCTAGCTTGTTGGGAACACAAAGTTTCTTTTCAGTTGCAAACTCCACTCCATACATATATATGGGGAGGTACTAGCTCCAAATCGGTTTTACAGTGAAAACTGCAGGAACTTCAAACCGGCACTAGGAAACAGACTGAGAAACCAGAGTAAAAGTTTCTCTGCAACCCGTTCCCTTTGTGCTAGATGAACGAACGTCTCTCCACATGCTCAGATCTGAGAGATAGGTGTGTGTGAAAGAAGTCCTTCACCTAGCTTGTTGGGAACACAAAGTTTCTTTTCAGTTGCAAACTCCACTCCATACATTTATATGGGGAGGTACTAGCTTCCACTCGGTTTTACAGTGAAAACTGCAGGAACTTCAATCCAGCACTAGGAAACAGACTGAGAAACCAGAGTAAAAGTTTCTCCTGCAACCCGTTCCCTTTGTGCTAGATGAACGAACGTCTCTCCACATGCTCAGTTCTGAGAGATAACTGTGTGTGAAAGCCGTCCTTCACCTAGCTTGTTCGGAACACAAAGTTTCTTTTCAGATGCAAACTCCACTCCATACATATATATGGGGAGGTACAAGCTCCAACCAGATTTTACACTGAAAACTGCAGGAACTTCAAACCGGCACTAGGAAACAGACTGAGAAACCAGAGTAAATGTTTCTCCTGCAACCCGTTCCCTTTGTGCTAGATGAACGAACGTCTCTCCACATGCTCAGTTCTGAGAGATGTGTGTGTGTGAAAGCCGTCCTTTACCTACCTTATTGGGAACATAAAGTTTCTTTTCATTTGTAAACTCCACTCCAAACATATATATGGGGAGGTACTAGCTCCAACTCGGTTTTACAGTGAAAACTGCTGGATCTTCAAACCGGCACTAGGAAACAGACTGAGAAACCAGAGTAAATGTTTCTCCTGCAACCCGTTCCCTTTTTGCTAGATGAACGAACGTCTCTCCACATGCTCAGTTCTGAGAGATAAGTGTGTGTGAAAGCCGTCCTTCACCTAGCTTGTTGGGAACACAAAGTTTCTTTTCAGTTGCAAACTCCACTCCATACATATATATGGGGAGGTACTAGCTCCAATCGGTTTTACAGTGAAAACTGCAGGAACTTCAACCCGGCACTAGGAAACAGACTGAGAAACCAGAGTAAAAGTTTCTCCTGCAACCCGTTCCCTTTGTGCTAGATTAACGAACGTCTCTCCACATGCTCAGTTCTGAGAGATAAGTGTGTGTGAAAGCCGTCCTTCACCTAGCTTGTTGGGAACACAAAGTTTCTTTTCATTTGCAAACTCCACTCCATTCATATATATGGGGAGGTACTAGCTCCAAATCTGTTTTACAGTGAAAACTGCAGGAACTTCAAACCGGCACTAGGAAACAGACTGAGAAACCAGAGTATAAGTTTCCCCTGCAACCCGTTCCCTTTCTGCTAGATGAACGAACGTCTCTCCACATGCTCAGTTCTGAGAGATAACTGTGTGTGAAAGCCGTCCTTCACCTAGCTTGTTGGGAACACAAAGTTTCTTTTCAGTTGCAAACACCACTCCATATGTATATATGGGGAGGTACAAGCTCCAACCAGGTTTTACAGTAAAAACTGCTGGAACTTCAAACCGTCACTAGGAAACAGACTGAGAAACCAGAGTAAAAGTTTCTCCTGCAACCTGTTCCCTTTGTGCTAGATGAACGAAAGTCTCTCCACATGCTCAGTTCTGAGAGATGTGTGTGTGTGAAAGCCGTCCTTCACCTAGCTTTTTGGGAACATAAAGTTTCTTTTCATTTGTAAACTCCACCCATACATATATATGGGGAGGTACTAGCTCCAACTCGGTTTTACAGTGAAAACTGCTGGATCTTCAAACCGGCACTAGGAAACAGACTGAGAAACCAGAGTAAAAGTTTCTCCTGCAACCCGTTCCCTTTGTGCTAGATGAACGAACGTCTCTCCACATGCTCAGTTCTGAGAGATAAGTGTGTGTGAAAGCCGTACTTCACCTAGCTTGTTGGGAACACAAAGTTTCTTTTCAGTTGCAAACTCCACTCCATACATATATATGGGGAGGTACTAGCTCCAAATCGGTTTTACAGTGAAAACTGCAGGAACTTAAAACCGGCACTAGGAAACAGACTGAGAAACCAGAGTAAAAGTTTTTCCTGCAACCCGTTTCCTTTGTGCTAGATGAACGAACGTCTCTCCACATGCTCAGTTCTGAGAGATAGGTGTGTGTGAAAGCCGTCCTTCACCTAGCTTGTTGGGAACACAAAGTTTCTTTTCAGTTGCAAACTCCACTCCATACATATATATGGGGAAGTACAAGCTCCAACTCTGTTTTACAGTGAAAACTGCTGGAACTTCAAACCGGCACTAGGAAACAGACTAAGAAACCAGAGTAAAAGTTTCTCCTGCAACCCGTTCCCTTTGTGCTAGATGAACGAACGTCTCTCCACATGCTCAGTTCTGAGAGATAAGTGTCTGTGAAAGCCGTCCATCACCTAGCTTGTTGGGAACACAAAGTTTCTTTTCAGTTGCAAACTCCACTCCATACATATATATGGGGAGGTACTAGCTCCAAATCGGTTTTACAGTGAAAACTGCAGGAACTTAATACCGGCACTAGGAAACAGACTGAGAAACCAATGTAAAAGTTTCTCCTGCAACCCGTTCCCTTTGTGCTAGATGAACGAACGTCTCTCCACATGCTCAGTTCTGAGAGATCAGTGTGTGTGAAAGCCGTCCTTCACCTAGCTTGTTGGGAACACAAAGTTTCTTTTCAGTTGCAAACTCCACTCCATACATATATATGGGGAGGTACTAGCTCCAACTCGGTTTTACAGTGAAAACTGCTGGAACTTCAAACCGGCACTAGGAAACAGACTGTGAAACCAGAGTAAAAGTTTCTCCTGCAACCCGTTCCCTTTGTGCTAGATGAACGAACGTCTCTCCACATGCTCAGTTCTGAGAGATAATTGTGTGTGAAAGCCGTCCTTCACCTAGCTTGTTGGGAACACAAAGTTTCTTTTCAGTTGCAAACTCCACTCCATACATATATATGGGGAGGTACAAGCTCCAAATCGGTTTTACAGTGAAAACTGCAGGAACTTCAAACCGGCACTAGGAAACAGACTGAGAAACCAGAGTAAAAGTTTCTCTGCAACCCGTTCCCTTTGTGCTAGATGAACGAACGTCTCTCCACATGCTCAGTTCTGAGAGATAGGTGTGTGTGAAAGCCGTCCTTCACCTAGCTTGTTGGGAACACAAAGTTTCTTTTCAGTTGCAAACTCCACTCCATACATATATATGGGGAGGTACTAGCTTCCACTCGGTTTTACAGTGAAAACTGCAGGAACTTCAATCCGGCACTAGGAAACAGACTGAGAAACCAGAGTAAAAGTTTCTCCTGCAACCCGTTCCCTTTGTGCTAGATGAACGAACGTCTCTCCACATGCTAGGTTCTGAGAGATATCTGGGTGTGAAAGCCGTCCTTCACCTAGCTTGTTGGGAACACAAAGTTTCTTTTAAGATGCAAACTCCACTCCATACATATATATGGGGAAGTACAAGCTTCAACCAGATTTTACACTGAAAACTGCAGGAACTTCAAACCGGCACTAGGAAACAGACTGAGAAACCAGAGTAAATGTTTCTCATGCAACCCGTTCCCATTGTGCTAGATGAACGAATGTCTCTCCACATGCTCAGTTCTGAGAGATGTGTGTGTGTGAAAGCCGTCCTTTACCTACCTTATTGGGAACATAAAGTTTCTTTTCATTTGTAAACTCCACTCCAAACATATATATGGGGAGGACCTAGCTCCAACTCGGTTTTACAGTGAAAACTGCTCGAACTTCAAACCGGCACTAGGAAATAGACTAAGAAACCAGAGTAAAAGTTTCTCCTGCAACCCGTTCCCTTTGTGCTAGTTGAACGAACGTCTCTCCACATGCTCAGTTCTGAGAGATAAGTGTGTGTTAAAGCCGTCCTTCACCTAGCTTGTTGGGAACACAAAGTTTCTTTTCAGTTGCAAACTCCACTCCATACATATATATGGGGAGGTACTAGCTCCAACTCGGTTTTAGGGAGAAAACTGCAGGAACTTCAACCCGGCACTAGGAAACAGACTGAGAAACCAGAGTAAAAGTTTCTCCTGCAACCCGTTCCCTTAGTGCTAGATGAACGAACGTCTCTCCACATGCTCAGTTCTGAGAGAAAAGTGTGTGTGAAAGCCGTCCTTCACCTAGCTTGTTGGGAACACAAAGTTTCTTTTCATTTGCAAACTCCACTCCATACATATATATGGGGAGGTACTAGCTCCAAATCGGTTTTACAGTGAAAACTGCAGGAACTTCAAACCGGCACTAGGAAACAGACTGAGAAACCAGAGTATAAGTTTCTCCTGCAACCCGTTCCCTTTCTGCTAGATGAACGAACGTCTCTCCACATGCTCAGTTCTGAGAGATAACTGTGTGTGAAAGCCGTCCTTCACCTAGCTTGTTGGGAACACAAAGTTTCTTTTCAGTTGCAAACACCACTCCATACATATATATGGGGAGGTACAAGCTCCAACCAGGTTTTACAGTGAAAACTGCTGGAACTTCAAACCGGCACTAGGAAACAGACTGAGAAACCAGAGTAAAAATTTCTCCTGCAACCTGTTCCCTTTGTGCTAGATGAACGAACGTCTCTCCACATGCTCAGTTCTGAGAGATGTGTGTGTGTGAAAGCCGTCCTTCACCTAGCTTTTTGGGAACATAAAGTTTCTTTTCATTTGTAAACTCCACCCATACATATATATGGGGAGGTACTAGCTCCAACTCGGTTTTACAGTGAAAACTGCTGGAACTTCAAACCGGCACTAGGAAACAGACTGAGAAACCAGAGTAAATGTTTCTCCTGCAACCCGTTCCCTTTGTGCTAGATGAACGAACGTCTCTCCACATGCTCAGTTCTGAGAGATAAGTGTGTGTGAAAGCCGACCTTCACCTAGCTTGTTGGGAACACAAAGATTCTTTTCAGTTGCAAACTCCACTCCATACATATATATGGAGAGGTACTAGCTCCAAATCGGTTTTACAGTGAAAACTGCAGGAACTTAAAACCGGCACTAGGAAACAGACTGAGAAACCAGAGTAAAAGTTTTTCCAGCAACCCGTTCCCTTTGTGCTAGATGAACGAACGTCTCTCCACATGCTCAGTTCTGAGAGATAAGTGTGTGTGAAAGCCGTCCTTCACCTAGCTTGTTGGGAACACAAAGTTACTTTTCAGTTGCAAACTCCACTCCATACATATATATGGGGAGGTACTAGCTCCAACTCGGTTTTACAGTGAAAACTGCTGGATCTTCAAACCGGCACTAGGAAACAGACTGAGAAACCAGAGTAAAAGTTTCTCCTGCAACCCGTTCCCTTTGTGCTAGATGAACGAACGTCTCTCCACATGCTCAGTTCTGAGAGATAATTGTCTGTGAAAGCCGTCCATCACCTAGCTTGTTGGGAACACAAAGTTTCTTTTCAGTTGCAAACTCCACTCCATACATATATATGGGGAGGTACTAGCTCCAACTCGGTTTTACAGTGAAAACTGCTGGAACTTCAAACCGGCACTAGGAAACAGACTGAGAAACCAGAGTAAAAGTTTCTCCTGCAACCCGTTCCCTTTGTGCTAGATGAACGAACGTCTCTCCACATGCTCAGTTCTGAGAGATAGGTGTGTGTGAAAGCCGTCCTTCACCTAGCTTGTTGGGAACACAAAGTTTCTTTTCAGTTGCAAACTCCACTCCATACATATATATGGGGAGGTACTAGCTCCAACTCGGTTTTACAGTGAAAACTGCAGGAACTTCAAACCGGCACTAGGAAACAGACTGAGAAACCAGAGTAAAAGTTTCTCCTGCAACCCGTTCCCTTTGTGCTAGATGAACGAACGTCTCTCCACATGCTCAGTTCTGAGAGTTAAGTGTGTTTGAAAGCCGTCCTTCACCTAGCTTGTTGGGAACACAAAGTTTCTTTTCAGTTGCAAACTCCACTCCATACATATATATGGGGAGGTACTAGCTCCAAATCGGTTTTACAGTGAAAACTGCAGGAACTTAATACCGGCACTAGGAAACAGACTGAGAAACCAGAGTAAAAGTTTCTCCTGCAACCCGTTCCCTTTGTGCTAGATGAACGAACGTCTCCCCACATGCTCAGTTCTGAGAGATAAGTGTGTGTGAAAGCCGTCCTTCACCTAGCTTGTTGGGAACACAAAGTTTCTTTTCAGTTGCAAACTCCACTCCATACATATATATGGGAGGTACTAGCTCCAACTCGGTTTTACAGTGAAAACTGCTGGAACTTCAAACCGGCACTAGGAAACAGACTGAGAAACCAGAGTAAAAGTTTCTCCTGCAACCCGTTCCCTTTGTGCTAGATGAACGAACGTCTCTCCACATGCTCAGTTCTGAGAGATAAGTGTGTGTGAAAGCCGTCCTTCACCTAGCTTGTTGGGAACACAAAGTTTCTTTTCAGTTGCAAACTCCACTCCATACATATATATGGGGAGGTACTAGCTCCAACTCGGTTTTACAGTGAAAACTGCTGGAACTTCAAACCGGCACTAGGAAACAGACTGAGAAACCAGAGTAAAAGTTTCTCCTGCAACCCGTTCCCTTTGTGCTAGATGAACGAACGTCTCTCCACATGCTCAGTTCTGAGAGATAAGTGTGTGTGAAAGCCGTCCTTCACCTAGCTTGTTGGGAACACAAAGTTTCTTTTCAGTTGCAAACTCCACTCCATACATATATATGGGGAGGTACTAGCTCCAAATCGGTTTTACAGTGAAAACTGCAGGAACTTCAAACCGGCACTAGGAAACAGACTGAGAAACCAGAGTATAAGTTTCTCCTGCAACCCGTTCCCTTTGTGCTAGATGAACGAACGTCTCTCCACATGCTCAGTTCTGAGAGATAACTGTGTGTGAAAGCCGTCCTTCACCTAGCTTGTTGGGAACACAAAGTTTCTTTTCAGTTGCAAAAACCAGTCCATACATATATATGGGGAGGTACAAGCTCCAACCAGGTTTTACAGTGAAAACTGCTGGAACTTCAAACCGGCACTAGGAAACAGACTGAGAAACCAGAGTAAAAGTTTCTCCTGCAACCTGTTCCCTTTGTGCTAGATGAACGAACGTCTCTCCACATGCTCAGTTCTGAGAGATGTGTGTGTGTGAAAGCCGTCCTTCACCTAGCTTTTTGAGAACATAAAGTTTCTTTTCATTTGTAATCTCCACCCATATATATATATGGGGAGGTACTAGCTCCAACTCGGTTTTACAGTGAAAACTGCTGGAACTTCAAACCGGCACTAGGAAACAGACTGAGAAACCAGAGTAAAAGTTTCTCCTGCAACCCGTTCCCTTTGTGCTAGATGAACGAACGTCTCTCCACATGCTCAGTTCTGAGAGATAAGTGTGTGTGAAAGCCGTCCTTCACCTATCTTGTTGGGAACACAAAGTTTCTTTCCAGTTGCAAACTCCACTCCATACATATATATGGGGATGTACTAGCTCCAAATCTGTTTTACAATGAAAACTGCAGGAACTTCAAACCGGCACTAGGAAACAGACTGAGAAACCAGAGTAAAAGTTTCTCCTGCAACCCGTTCCCTTTGTGCTAGATGAACGAACTTCTCTCCACATGCTCAGTTCTGAGAGATAAGTGTGTGTGAAAGCCGTCCTTCACCTAGCTTGTTGGGAACACAAAGTTTCTTTTCACTTGCAAACTCCACTCCATACATATATATGGGGAGGTACTAGCTCCAAATCGGTTTTACAGTGAAAACTGCAGGAACTTCAAACCGGCACTAGGAAACAGACTGAGAAACCAGAGTAAAAATTTCTCCTGCAACCCGTTCCCTTTGTGCTAGATGAACGAACGTCTCTCCACATGCTCAGTTCTGACAGTTAAGTGTGAGTGAAAGCCGTCCTTCACCCAGCTTGTTGGGAACACAAAGTTTCTTTTCAGATGCAAACTCCACTCCATACATAAATATGGGGAGGTACAAGCTCCAACCAGGTTTTACAGTGAAAACTGCAGGAACTTCAAACCGGCACTAGGAAACAGACTGAGAAACCAGAGTAAAAGTTTCTCCTGCAACCCGTTCCCTTTGTGCTAGATGAACGAACGTCTCTCCACATGCTCAGTTCAGAGAGATGTGTGTGTGTGAAAGCCGTCCTTCACCTAGCTTTTTGGGAACATAAAGTTTCTTTTCATTTGTAATCTCCACCCATACATATATATGGGGAGGTACTAGCTCCAACTCGGTTTTACAGTGAAAACTGCTGGAACTTCAAACCGGCACTAGGAAACAGACTGAGAAACCAGAGTAACAGTTTCTCCTGCAACCCGTTCCCTTTGTGCTAGATGAACGAACGTCTCTCCACATGCTCAGTTCTGAGAGATAAGTGTGTGTGAAAGCCGTCCTTCACCTAGCTTGTTGGGAACACAAAGTTTCTTTTCAGTTGCAAACTCCACTCCATACATATATATGGGGATGTACTAGCTCCAAATCTGTTTTACAGTGAAAACTGCAGGAACTTAAAACCGGCACTAGGAAACAGACAGAGAAACCAGAGTAAAAGTTTTTCCTGCAACCCGTTCCCTTTGTGCTAGATGAACGAACGTCTCTCCACATGCTCAGTTCTGAGAAATAAGTGTGTGTGAAAGCTGTCCTTCACCTAGCTTGTTGGGAACACAAAGTTTCTTTTCAGGTGCAAACTCCACTCCATACATATATATGGGGAGGTACAAGCTCCAACCAGGTTTTACAGTGAAAACTGCAGGAACTTCAAACCGGCACTAGGAAACAGACTGAGAAACCAGAGTAAAAGTTTCTCCTGCAACCCGTTCCCTTTGTGCTAGATGAACGAACGTCTCTCCACATGCTCAGTTCTGAGAGATATGTGTGTGTGAAAGCCGTCCTTCACCTAGTTTGTTGGGAACACAAAGTTTCTTTTCAGTTGCAAACTCCACTCCATACATATATATGGGGAGGTACTACCTCCAAATCGGTTTTACAGTGAAAACTGCAGGAACTTCAAACCGGCACTAGGAAACAGACTGAGAAACCAGAGTAAAAGTTTCTCCTGCAACCCGGTCCGTTTGTGCTAGATGAACGAACGTCTCTCCACATGCTCAGTTCTGAGAGAAAAGTGTGTGTGAAAGCCGTCCTTCACCTAGCTTGTTGGGATCACAAAGTTTCTTTTCAGTTGCAAACTCCACTCCATACATATATATGGGGAGGTACAAGCTCCAACCAGGTTTTACAGTGAAAACTGCAGGAACTTCAAACCGGCACTAGGAAACAGACTGAGAAACCTGAGTAAAAGTTTCTCCTGCAACCTGTTCCCTTTGTGCTAGATGAATGAACGTCTCTCCACATGCTCAGTTCTGAGAGATAAGTGTGTGTGAAAGCCGTCCTTCACCTAGCTTGTTGGGAACACAAAGTTTCTTTTCAGTTGCAAACTCCACTCCATACATATATATGGGGAGGTACTAGCTCCAACTCGGTTTTACAGTGAAAACTGCAGGAACTTCAAACCGGCACTAGGAAACAGACTGAGAAACCAGAGTAAAAGTTTCTCCTGCAACCCGTTCCCTTTGTGCTAGATGAACGAACGTCTCTCCACATGCTCAGTTCTGAGAGATAAGTGTGTGTGAAAGCCGTACTTCACCTAGCTTGTTGGGAACACAAAGTTTCTTTTCATTTGCAAACACCACTACATACATATATATGGGGAGGTACTAGCTCCAAATCGGTTTTACAGTGAAAACTGCAGGAACTTCAAACCGGCACTAGGAAACAGACTGAGAAACCAGAGTATAAGTTTCTCCTGCAACCCGTTCCCTTTGTGCTAGATGAACGAACGTCTCTCCACATGCTCAGTTCTGAGAGATAACTGTGTGTGAAAGCCGTCCTTCACCTAGCTTGTTGGGAACACAAAGTTTCTTTTCAGTTGCAAACACCAGTCCATACATATATATGGGGAGGTACAAGCTCCAACCAGGTTTTACAGTGAAAACTGCTGGAACTTCAAACCGGCACTAGGAAACAGACTGAGAAACCAGAGTAAAAGTTTCTCCTGCAACCTGTTCCCTTTGTGCTAGATGAACGAACGTCTCTCCACATGCTCAGTTCTGAGAGATGTGTGTGTGTGAAAGCCGTCCTTCACCTAGCTTTTTGGGAACATAAAGTTTCTTTTCATTTGTAATCTCCACCCATATATATATATGGGGAGGTACTAGCTCCAACTCGGTTTTACAGTGAAAACTGCTGGAACTTCAAACCGGCACTAGGAAACAGACTGAGAAACCAGAGTAAAAGTTTCTCCTGCAACCCGTTCCCTTTGTGCTAGATGAACGAACGTCTCTCCACATGCTCAGTTCTGAGAGATAAGTGTGTGTGAAAGCCGTCCTTCACCTATCTTGTTGGGAACACAAAGTTTCTTTTCAGTTGCAAACTCCACTCCATACATATATATGGGGATGTACTAGCTCCAAATCTGTTTTACAATGGAAACTGCAGGAACTTCAAACCGGCACTAGGAAACAGACTGAGAAACCAGAGTAAAAGTTTCTCCTGCAACCCGTTCCCTTTGTGCTAGATGAACGAACTTCTCTCCACATGCTCAGTTCTGAGAGATAAGTGTGTGTGAAAGCCGTCCTTCACCTAGCTTGTTGGGAACACAAAGTTTCTTTTCACTTGCAAACTCCACTCCATACATATATATGGGGAGTTACTAGCTCCAAATCGGTTTTACAGTGAAAACTGCAGGAACTTCAAACCGGCACTAGGAAACAGACTGAGAAACCAGAGTAAAAGTTTCTCCTGCAACCCGTTCCCTTTGTGCTAGATGAACGAACGTCTCTCCACATGCTCAGTTCTGACAGTTAAGTGTGAGTGAAAGTCGTCCTTCACCCAGCTTGTTGGGAACACAAAGTTTCTTTTCAGATGCAAACTCCACTCCATACATAAATATGGGGAGGTACAAGCTCCAACCAGGTTTTACAGTGAAAACTGCAGGAACTTCAAACCGGCACTAGGAAACAGACTGAGAAACCAGAGTAAAAGTTTCTCCTGCAACCCGTTCCCTTTGTGCTAGATGAACGAACGTCTCTCCACATGCTCAGTTCAGAGAGATGTGTGTGTGTGAAAGCCGTCCTTCACCTAGCTTTTTGGGAACATAAAGTTTCTTTTCATTTGTAATCTCCACCCATACATATATATGGGGAGGTACTAGCTCCAACTCGGTTTTACAGTGAAAACTGCTGGAACTTCAAACCGGCACTAGGAAACAGACTGAGAAACCAGAGTAACAGTTTCTCCTGCAACCCGTTCCCTTTGTGCTAGATGAACGAACGTCTCTCCACATGCTCAGTTCTGAGAGATAAGTGTGTGTGAAAGCCGTCCTTCACCTAGCTTGTTGGGAACACAAAGTTTCTTTTCAGTTGCAAACTCCACTCCATACATATATATGGGGATGTACTAGCTCCAAATCTGTTTTACAGTGAAAACTGCAGGAACTTAAAACCGGCACTAGGAAACAGACAGAGAAACCAGAGTAAAAGTTTTTCCTGCAACCCGTTCCCTTTGTGCTAGATGAACGAACGTCTCTCCACATGCTCAGTTCTGAGAGATAAGTGTGTGTGAAAGCCGTCCTTCACCTAGCTTGTTGGGAACACAAAGTTTCTTTTCAGTTGCAAACTCCACTCCATACATATATATGGGGAGGTACTTGCTCCAACTCGGTTTTACAGTGAAAACTGCTGGAACTTCAAACCGGCACTAGGAAACAGACTGAGAAACCAGAGTAAAAGTTTCTCCTGCAACCCGTTCCCTTTGTGCTAGATGAACGAACGTCTCCCACATGCTCAGTTCTGAGAGATAAGTGACTGTAAAAGCCGTCCTTCACCTAGCTTGTTGGGAACACAAAGTTTCTTTTCAGTTGCAAACTCCACTCCATACATATATATGGGGAAGTACTAGCTCCATTTCGGTTTTACAGTGAAAACTGCTGGAACTTCAAACCGGCACTAGGAAACAGACTGAGAAACCAGAGTATAAGTTTCACCTGCAACCCGTTCCCTTTCTGCTAGATGAACGAACGTCTCTCCACATGCTCAGTTCTGAGAGGTGTGTGTGTGTGAAAGCCGTCCTTCACCTAGCTTTTTGGGAACATACAGTTTCTTTTCATTTGTAAACTCCACTCCATACATATATATGTGGAGGTACTAGCTCAAAATCGGTTTTACAGTGAAAACTGCTGGAACTTCAAACCGGCACTAGGAAACAGACTGAGAAACCAGATTAAAGGTTTCTCCTGCAACCCGTTCCCTTTGTGCTAGACGAACGAACGTCTCTCCACATGCTCAGTTCTGAGAGAAAAGTGTGTGTGAAAGCCGTCCTTCACCTAGCTTGTTGGGAACACAAAGTTTCTTTTCATTTGCAAACTCCACTCCATACATATATATGGGGAGGTACTAGCTCCAACTCGGTTTTACAGTGAAAACTGCAGGAACTTCAAACCGGCACTAGGAAACAGACTGAGAAACCAGAGTAAAAGTTTCTCCTGCAACCCGTTCCCTTTCTGCTAGATGAACGAAAGTCTCTCCACATGCTCAGTTCTGAGAGATAAGTGTGTGTTAAAGCCGTCCTTCACCTAGCTTGTTGGGAACACAAAGTTTCTTTTCAGTTGCAAACTCCACTCCATACATATATATGGGGAGGTTCAAGCTCCAAATCGTTTTTACAGTGAAAACTGCAGGAACCTTAAACCGGCACTAGGAAACAGACTGAGAAACCAGAGTAAAAGTTTTTCCTGCAACCCGTTCCCTTTCTGCTAGATGAACGAACGTCTCTCCACATGCTCAGTTCTGAGATATAAGTGTGTGTGAAAGCCGTCCTTCAACTAGCTTGTTGGGAACACAAAGTTTCTTTTCAGTTGCAAACTCCACTCCATACATATATATGGGGTGGTACAAGCTCCAAATCGTTTTTACAGTGAAAACTGCAGGAACCTTAAACCGGCACTAGGAAACAGACTGAGAATCCAGAGTAAAAGTTTCTCCTGCAACCCGTTCCCTTTCTGCTAGATGAACGAACGTCTCTCCACATGCTCAGTTCTGAGAGATAAGTGTGGGTGAAAGCCGTCCTTCACCTAGCTTGTTGGGAACACAAAGTTTCTTTTCAGTTGCAAACTCCACTCCATACATATATATGGGGAGGTACCAGCTCCAACTCGGTTTTACAGTGAAAACTGCTGGAACTTCAAACCGGCACTAGGAAACAGACTGTGAAACCAGAGTAAAACTTTCTCCTGCAACCCGTTCCATTTGTGCTAGATGAACGAACGTCTCTCCACATGCTCAGTTCTGAGAGATAAGTGTGTGTGAAAGCCGTCCTTCACCTAGCTTGTTGGGAACACAAAGTTTCTTTTCAGTTGCAAACTCCATTCCATACATATATATGGGGAGGTACTAGCTCCAAATCGGTTTTACAGTGAAAACTGCAGGAACTTCAAACCGGCACTAGGAAACAGACTGAGAAACCAGAGTAAAAGTTTCTCCTGCAACCCGTTACCTTTCTGCTAGACGAACGAACGTCTCTCCACATGCTCAGTTCTGAGAGATAAGTGTGTGTGAAAGCCGTTCTTCACCTAGCTTGTTGGGAACACAAAGTTTCTTTTCAGTTGCAAACTCCACTCCATACATATATATGGGGAGATACTAGCTCCAAATCGGTTTTACAGTGAAACTGCAGGAACTTCAAACCGGCACTAGGAAACAGACTGAGAAACCAGAGTAAAAGTTTCTCCTGCAACCCGTTCCCTTTGTGCTAGATGAACGAACGTCTCTCCACATGCTCAGTTCTGAGAGATAAGTGTGTGTGAAAGCCGTCCTTCACCTAGCTTGTTGGGAACACAAAGTTTCTTTTCAGTTGCAAACTCCACTCCATACATATATATGGGGAGATACTAGCTCCAAATCGGTTTTACAGTGAAACTGCAGGAACTTCAAACCGGCACAAGAAACAGACTGAGAAACCAGAGTAAAAGTTTCTCCTGCCACCCGTTCCCTTTGTGCTAGATGAACGAACGTCTCTCCACATGCTCAGTTCTGAGAGATAAGTGTGTGTGAAAGCCGTCCTTCACCTATCTTGTTGGGAACACAAAGTTTCTTTTCAGTTGCAAACTCCACTCCATACATATATATGGGGAAGTACTAGCTCCAATTCGGTTTTACAGTGAAAACTGCTGGAACTTCAAACCGGCACTAGGAAACAGACTGAGAAACCAGAGTAAAAGTTTCTCCTGCAACCCGTTCTCTTTGTGCTAGATGAACGAACGTCTCTCCACATGCTCAGTTCTGAGAGATAAGTGTGTGTGAAAGCCGTCCTTCACCTAGCTTGTTGGGAACACAAATTTTCTTTTCAGTTGCAAACTCCACTCCATACATATATATGGGGAGGTACAAGCTCCAAATCGGTTTTACAGTGAAACCTGCAGGAACTTCAAACCGGCACTAGGAAACAGACTGAGAAACCAGAGTATAAGTTTCACCTGCAACCCGTTCCCTTTCTGCTAGATGAACGAACGTCTCTCCACATGCTAAGTTCTGAGAGATAACTGTGTGTGAAAGCCATCCTTCAACTAGCTTGTTGGGAACACAAAGTTTCTTTTCAGATGCAAACTCCACTCCATACATATATATGGGGAGGTACAAGCTCCAACCAGGTTTTACAGTGAAAACTGCAGGAACTTCAAACCGGCACTAGGAAACAGACTGAGAAACCAGAGTAAAAGTTTCTCCTGCAACCCGTTCCCTTTGTGCTAGATGAACGAACGTCTCTCCACATGTTCAGTTCTGAGAGATAAGTGTGTGTGAAAGCCGTCCTTTACCTACCTTATTGGGAACATAAATTTACTTTTCATTTGTAAACTCCACTCCTTACATATATATGGGGAGGTACTAGCTCCAACTCGGTTTTACAGTGAAAACTGCAGGAAGTTCAAACCGGCACTAGGAAACAGACTGAGAAACCAGAGTATAAGTTTCTCCTGCAACCCGTTCCCTTTGTGCTAGATGAACGAACGTCTCTCCACATGCTCAGTTCTGAGAGATAAGTGTGTGTGAAAGCCGTCCTTCACCTAGCTTGTTGGGAACACAAAGTTTCTTTTCAGTTGCAAACTCCACTCCATACATATATATGGGGATGTACTAGCTCCAAATCGGTTTTACAGTGAAAACTGCAGGAACTTCAAACCGGCACTAGGAAACAGACTGAGAAACCAGAGTAAAAGTTTCTCCTGCAACCCGTTCCCTTTGTGCTAGATGAACGAACGTCTCTCCACATGCTCAGTTCTGAGAGGTGTGTGTGTGTGAAAGCCGTCCTTCACCTAGCTTTTTGGGAACATACAGTTTCTTTTCATTTGTAAACTCCACTCCATACATATATATGTGGAGGTACTAGCTCAAAATCGGTTTTACAGTGAAAACTGCTGGAACTTCAAACCGGCACTAGGAAACAGACTGAGAAACCAGATTAAAGGTTTCTCCTGCAACCCGTTCCCTTTGTGCTAGACGAACGAACGTCTCTCCACATGCTCAGTTCTGAGAGATAAGTGTGTGTGAAAGCCGTCCTTCACCTAGCTTGTTGGGAACACAAAGTTTCTTTTCATTTGCAAACTCCACTCCATACATATATATGGGGAGGTACTAGCTCCAACTCGGTTTTACAGTGAAAACTGCAGGAACTTCAAACCGGCACTAGGAAACAGACTGAGAAACCAGAGTAAAAGTTTCTCCTGCAACCCGTTCCCTTTCTGCTAGATGAACGAAAGTCTCTCCACATGCTCAGTTCTGAGAGATATGTGTGTGTTAAAGCCGTCCTTCACCTAGCTTGTTGGGAACACAAAGTTTCTTTTCAGTTGCAAACTCCACTCCATACATATATATGGGGAGGTTCAAGCTCCAAATCGTTTTTACAGTGAAAACTGCAGGAACCTTAAACCGGCACTAGGAAACAGACTGAGAAACCAGAGTAAAAGTTTTTCCTGCAACCCGTTCCCTTTATGCTAGATGAACGAACGTCTCTCCACATGCTCAGTTCTGAGATATAAGTGTGTGTGAAAGCCGTCCTTCAACTAGCTTGTTGGGAACACAAAGTTTCTTTTCAGTTGCAAACTCCACTCCATACATATATATGGGGAGGTACAAGCTCCAAATCGTTTTTACAGTGAAAACTGCAGGAACCTTAAACCGGCACTAGGAAACAGACTGAGAATCCAGAGTAAAAGTTTCTCCTGCAACCCGTTCCCTTTCTGCTAGATGAACGAACGTCTCTCCACATGCTCAGTTCTGAGAGATAAGTGTGTGTGAAAGCCGTCCTTCACCTAGCTTGTTGGGAACACAAAGTTTCTTTTCAGTTGCAAACTCCACTCCATACATATATATGGGGAGGTACTAGCTCCAACTCGGTTTTACAGTGAAAACTGCTGGAACTTCAAACCGGCACTAGGAAACAGACTGTGAAACCAGAGTTAAACTTTCTCCTGCAACCCGTTCCATTTGTGCTAGATGAACGAACGTCTCTCCACATGCTCAGTTCTGAGAGATAAGTGTGTGTGAAAGCCGTCCTTCACCTAGCTTGTTGGGAACACAAAGTTTCTTTTCAGTTGCAAACTCCATTCCATACATATATATGGGGAGGTACTAGCTCCAAATCGGTTTTACAGTGAAAACTGCAGGAACTTCAAACCGGCACTAGGAAACAGACTGAGAAACCAGAGTAAAAGTTTCTCCTGCAACCCGTTACCTTTCTGCTAGATGAACGAACGTCTCTCCACATGCTCAGTTCTGAGAGATAAGTGTGTGTGAAAGCCGTTCTTCACCTAGCTTGTTGGGAACACAAAGTTTCTTTTCAGTTGCAAACTCCACTCCATACATATATATGGGGAGATACTAGCTCCAAATCGGTTTTACAGTGAAACTGCAGGAACTTCAAACCGGCACTAGGAAACAGACTGAGAAACCAGAGTAAAAGTTTCTCCTGCAACCCGTTCCCTTTGTGCTAGATGAACGAACGTCTCTCCACATGCACAGTTCTGAGAGATAAGTGTGTGTGAAAGCCGTCCTTCACCTAGCTTGTTGGGAACACAAAGTTTCTTTTCAGTTGCAAACTCCACTCCATACATATATATGGGGAGGTACTAGCTCCAAAACGGTTTTACAGTGAAAACTGCTGGAACTTCAAAACGGCACTAGGAAACAGACTTAGAAACCAGAGTAAAACTTTCTCCTGCAACCCGTTCCATTTGTGCTAGATGAACGAAAGTCTCTCCACATGCTCAGTTCTGAGAGATAAGTGTGTGTCAAAGCCGTCCTTCACCTAGCTTGTTGGGAACACAAAGTTTCTTTTCAGTTGCAAACTCCACTCCATACATATATATGGGGAGGTACTAGCTCCAAATCGGTTTTACAGTGAAAACTGCAGGAACTTCAAACTGGCACTAGGAAACAGACTGAGAAACCAGAGTATAAGTTTCTCCTGCAACCCGTTCCCTTTCTGCTAGATGAACGAACGTCTCTCCACATGCTCAGTTCTGAGAGATAAGTGTGTGTGAAAGCCGTTCTTCACCTTCCTTGTTGGGAACACAAAGTTTCTTTTCAGTTGCAAACTCCACTCCATACATATATATGGGGAGATACTAGCTCCAAATCGGTTTTACAGTGAAAACTGCAGGAACTTCAAACCGGCACTAGGAAACAGACTGAGAAACCAGAGTAAAAGTTTCTCCTGCAACCCGTTCCCTTTGTGCTAGATGAACGAACGTCTCTCCACATGCTCAGTTCTGAGAGATAAGTGTGTGTGAAAGCCGTCCTTCACCTAGCTTGTTGGGAACACAAAGTTTCTTTTCAGTTGCAATCTCCACTCCATACATATATATGGGGAGATACTAGCTCCAACCAAGTTTTACAGTGAAAACTGCAGGAACTTCCAACCGGCACTAGGAAACAGACTGAGAAACCAGAGTAAAAATTTCTCCTGCAACCTGTTCCCTTTGTGCTAGATGAACGAACGTCTCTCCTCATGCTCAGTTCTGAGAGATGTGTGTGTGTGAAAGCCGTCCTTCACCTACCTTTTTGGGAACATAAAGTTTCTTTTCATTTGTAAACTCCACTCCATACATATATATGAGGAGGTACTAGCTCCAACTCGGTTTTACAGTGAAAACTGCTGGAACTTCAAACCGGCACTAGGAAACAGACTGAGAAAGCAGAGTAAAAGTTTCTCCTGCAACCCGTTCCCTTTGTGCTAGATGAACGAACGTCTCTCCACATGCTCAGTTCTGAGAGAAAAGTGTGTGTGAAAGCCGTCCTTCACCTAGCTTGTTGGGAACACAAAGTTTCTTTTCAGTTGCAAACACCACTCCATACATATATATTGGGAGGTACTAGCTCCAACCAGGTTTTACAGTGAAAACTGCAGGAACTTCAAACCGGCACTAGGAAACAGACTGAGAAACCAGAGTAAAGTTTCTCCTGCAACCTGTTCCCTTTGTGCTAGGTGAACGAACGTCTCTCCACATGCTCAGTTCTGAGAGATGTGTGTGAGTGAAAGCCGTCCTTCACCTACCTTTTTGGGAACATAAAGATTCTTTTCATTTGTAAACTCCACTCCATACATATATATGGGGAGGTACTAGCTCCAACTCGGTTTTACAGTGAAAACTGCTGGAACTTCAAACCGGCACTAGGAAACAGACTGAGAAACCAGAGTAAAAGTTTCTCCTGCAACCCGTTCCCTTTGTGCTAGATGAACGAATGTCTCTCCACATGCTCAGTTCTGAGAGATAAGTGTGTGTGAAAGCCGTCCTTCACCTAGCTTGTTGGGAACACAAAGTTTCTTTTCAGTTGCAAACTCCACTCCATACATATATATAGGGAGGTACTAGCTCCAACTCGGTTTTGCAGTGAAAACTGCTGGAACTTCGAACCGGCACTAGGAAACAGACTAAGAAACCTGAGTAAAGTTTCTCCTGCAACCCGTTCCATTTGTGCTAGATGAACGAACGTCTCTCCACATGCTCAGTTCTGAGAGATAAGTGTGTGTGAAAGCCGTCCTTCACCTAGCTTGTTGGAAACACAAAGTTTCTTTTCAGTTGCAAACTCCACTCCATACATATATATGGGGAGGTACTAGCTCCAACCAGGTTTTACAGTGAAAACTGCAGGAACTTCAAACCGGCACTAGGAAACAGACTGAGAAACCAGAGTAAAGTTTCCCCTGCAACCTGTTCCCTTTGTGCTAGGTGAACGAACGTCTCTCCACATGCTCAGTTCTGAGAGATGTGTGTGAGTGAAAGCCGTCCTTCACCTACCTTTTTGGGAACATAAAGATTCTTTTCATTTGTAAACTCCACTCCATACATATATATGGGGAGGTACTAGCTCCAACTCGGTTTTACAGTGAAAACTGCTGGAACTTCAAACCGGCACTAGGAAACAGACTGAGAAACCAGAGTAAAAGTTTCTCCTGCAACCCGTTACCTTTCTGCTAGATGAACGAACGTCTCTCCACATGCTCAGTTCTGAGAGATAAGTGTGTGTGAAAGCCGTTCTTCACCTAGCTTGTTGGGAACACAAAGTTTCTTTTCAGTTGCAAACTCCACTCCATACATATATATGGGGAGATACTAGCTCCAAATCGGTTTTACAGTGAAACTGCAGGAACTTCAAACTGGCACTAGGAAACAGACTGAGAAACCAGAGTAAAAGTTTCTCCTGCAACCCGTTCCCTTTGTGCTAGATGAACGAACGTCTCTCCACATGCTCAGTTCTGAGAGATAAGTGTGTGTGAAAGCCGTCCTTCACCTAGCTTGTTGGGAACACAAAGTTTCTTTTCAGTTGCAAACTCCACTCCATACATATATATGGGGAGGTACTAGCTCCAAAACGGTTTTACAGTGAAAACTGCTGGAACTTCAAAACGGCACTAGGAAACAGACTTAGAAACCAGAGTAAAACTTTCTCCTGCAACCCGTTCCATTTGTGCTAGATGAACGAAAGTCTCTCCACATGCTCAGTTCTGAGAGATAAGTGTGTGTCAAAGCCGTCCTTCACCTAGCTTGTTGGGAACACAAAGTTTCTTTTCAGTTGCAAACTCCACTCCATACATATATATGGGGAGGTACTAGCTCCAAATCGGTTTTACAGTGAAAACTGCAGGAACTTCAAACCGGCACTAGGAAACAGACTGAGAAACCAGAGTATAAGTTTCTCCTGCAACCCGTTCCCTTTCTGCTAGATGAACGAACGTCTCTCCACATGCTCAGTTCTGAGAGATAAGTGTGTGTGAAAGCCGTTCTTCACCTACCTTGTTGGGAACACAAAGTTTCTTTTCAGTTGCAAACTCCACTCCATACATATATATGGGGAGATACTAGCTCCAAATCGGTTTTACAGTGAAAACTGCAGGAACTTCAAACCGGCACTAGGAAACAGACTGAGAAACCAGAGTAAAAGTTTCTCCTGCAACCCGTTCCCTTTGTGCTAGATGAACGAACGTCTCTCCACATGCTCAGTTCTGAGAGATAAGTGTGTGTGAAAGCCGTCCTTCACCTAGCTTGTTGGGAACACAAAGTTTCTTTTCAGTTGCAATCTCCACTCCATACATATATATGGGGAGATACTAGCTCCAACCAAGTTTTACAGTGAAAACTGCAGGAACTTCCAACCGGCACTAGGAAACAGACTGAGAAACCAGAGTAAAAATTTCTCCTGCAACCTGTTCCCTTTGTGCTAGATGAACGAACGTCTCTCCTCATGCTCAGTTCTGAGAGATGTGTGTGTGTGAAAGCCGTCCTTCACCTACCTTTTTGGGAACATAAAGTTTCTTTTCATTTGTAAACTCCACTCCATACATATATATGAGGAGGTACTAGCTCCAACTCGGTTTTACAGTGAAAACTGCTGGAACTTCAAACCGGCACTAGGAAACAGACTGAGAAACCAGAGTAAAAGTTTCTCCTGCAACCCGTTCCCTTTGTGCTAGATGAACGAACGTCTCTCCACATGCTCAGTTCTGAGAGAAAAGTGTGTGTGAAAGCCGTCCTTCACCTAGCTTGTTGGGAACACAAAGTTTCTTTTCAGTTGCAAACTCCACTCCATACATATATATTGGGAGGTACTAGCTCCAACCAGGTTTTACAGTGAAAACTGCAGGAACTTCAAACCGGCACTAGGAAACAGACTGAGAAACCAGAGTAAAGTTTCTCCTGCAACCTGTTCCCTTTGTGCTAGGTGAACGAACGTCTCTCCACATGCTCAGTTCTGAGAGATGTGTGTGAGTGAAAGCCGTCCTTCACCTACCTTTTTGGGAACATAAAGATTCTTTTCATTTGTAAACTCCACTCCATACATATATATGGGGAGGTACTAGCTCCAACTCGGTTTTACAGTGAAAACTGCTGGAACTTCAAACCGGCACTAGGAAACAGACTGAGAAACCAGAGTAAAAGTTTCTCCTGCAACCCGTTCCCTTTGTGCTAGATGAACGAACGTCTCTCCACATGCTCAGTTCTGAGAGATAAGTGTGTGTGAAAGCCGTCCTTCACCTAGCTTGTTGGGAACACAAAGTTTCTTTTCAGTTGCAAACTCCACTCCATACATATATATAGGGAGGTACTAGCTCCAACTCGGTTTTGCAGTGAAAACTGCTGGAACTTCGAACCGGCACTAGGAAACAGACTAAGAAACCTGAGTAAAGTTTCTCCTGCAACCCGTTCCATTTGTGCTAGATGAACGAACGTCTCTCCACATGCTCAGTTCTGAGAGATAAGTGTGTGTGAAAGCCGTCCTTCACCTAGCTTGTTGGAAACACAAAGTTTCTTTTCAGTTGCAAACTCCACTCCATACATATATATGGGGAGGTACTAGCTCCAACCAGGTTTTACAGTGAAAACTGCAGGAACTTCAAACCGGCACTAGGAAACAGACTGAGAAACCAGAGTAAAGTTTCCCCTGCAACCTGTTCCCTTTGTGCTAGGTGAACGAACGTCTCTCCACATGCTCAGTTCTGAGAGATGTGTGTGAGTGAAAGCCGTCCTTCACCTACCTTTTTGGGAACATAAAGATTCTTTTCATTTGTAAACTCCACTCCATACATATATATGGGGAGGTACTAGCTCCAACTCGGTTTTACAGTGAAAACTGCTGGAACTTCAAACCGGCACTAGGAAACAGACTGAGAAACCAGAGTAAAAGTTTCTCCTGCAACCCGTTCCCTTTGTGCTAGATGAACGAACGTCTCTCCACATGCTCAGTTCTGAGAGATAAGTGTGTGTGAAAGCCGTCCTTCACCTAGCTTGTTGGGAACACAAAGTTTCTTTTCAGTTGCAAACTCCACTCCATACATATATATAGGGAGGTACTAGCTCCAACTCGGTTTTGCAGTGAAAACTGCTGGAACTTCGAACCGGCACTAGGAAACAGACTAAGAAACCTGAATAAAGTTTCTCCTGCAACCCGTTCCATTTGTGCTAGATGAACGAACGTCTCTCCACATGCTCAGTTCTGAGAGATAAGTGTGTGTGAAAGCCGTCCTTCACCTAGCTTGTTGGAAACACAAAGTTTCTTTTCAGTTGCAAACTCCACTCCATACATATATATGGGGAGGTACTAGCTCCAACCAGGTTTTACAGGAAAAACTGCAGGAACTTCAAACCGGCACTAGGAAACAGACTGAGAAACCAGAGTAAAAGGTTCTCCTGCAACCCGTTCCATTTGTGCTAGATGAACGAACGTCTCTCCACATGCTCAGTTCTGAGAGGTGTGTGTGTGTGAAAGCCGTCTTTCACCTAGCTTTTTGGGAACATAAAGTTTCTTTTCATTTGTAAACTCCACTCCATACATATATATGGGGAGGTACTAGCTCCAACTCGGTTTTACAGTGAAAACTGCTGGAACTTCAAAACGGCACTAGGAAACAGACTGAGAAACCAGAGTAAAAGTTTCTCCTGCAACCCGTTCCCTTTGTGCTAGATGAACGAACGTCTCTCCACATGCTCAGTTCTGAGAGATAAGTGTGTGTGAAAGCCGTCTTTCACCTAGCTTTTTGGGAACATAAAGTTTCTTTTCATTTGTAAACTCCACTCCATACATATATATGGGGAGGTACTAGCTCCAACTCGGTTTTACAGTGAAAACTGCTGGAACTTCAAACCGGCACTAGGAAACAGACTGAGAAACCAGAGTAAAAGTTTCTCCTGCAACCCGTTCCCTTTGTGCTAGATGAACGAACGTCTCTCCACATGCTCAGTTCTGAGAGATAAGTGTGTGTGAAAGCCTTCCTTCACCTAACTTGTTGGGAACACAGAGTTTCTTTTCAGTTGCAAACTCCACTCCATACATATATATAGGGAGGTACTAGCTTCAACTCGGTTTTACAGTGAAAACTGCTGGAACATCAAACCGGCACTAGGAAACAGACTGAGAAACCAGAGTAAAAGTTTCTCCTGCAACACGTTCCCTTTGTGCTAGATGAACGAACGTCTCTCCACATGCTCATTTCTGTGAGATAAGTGTGTGTGAAAGCCGTTCTTCACATAGCTTGTTGGGAACACAAAGTATCTTTTCATTTGCAAACTCCACTCCATACATATATATGGGGAGGTACTAGCTCCAACTCGGTTTTACAGTGAAAACTGCTGGAACTTCAAACCGGCACTAGGAATCAGACTGAGAAACCAGAGTAAAGTTTCTCTTGCAACCCGTTCCCTTTGTGCTAGATGAACGAACGTCTCTCCACATGCTCAGTTCTGAGAGATAAGTGTGTGTGATAGCCGTTCTTCACCTAGCTTGTTGGGAACACAAAGTTTCTTTTCAGTTGCAAACTCCACTCCATACATATATATGGGGAGGTACTAGCTCCAAATCGGTTTTACAGTGAAAACTGCAGGAACCTAATCCGGCACTAGGAAACAGACTGAGAAACCAGAGTAAAAGTTTCTCCTGCAACCCGTTCCCTTTCTGCTAGATGAACGAACGTCTCTCCACATGCTCAGTTCTGAGAGATAAATGTGTGTGAAAGCCGTCCTTCACCTAGCTTGTTGGGAACACAAAGTTTCTTTTCAGTTGCAAACTCCACTCCATACATATATATGGGGAGGTACAAGCTCAAACCAGGTTTTACAGTGAAAACTGCAGGAACTTCAAACCGGCACTAGGAAACAGACTGAGAAACCAGAGTAAAAGTTTCTCCTGCATCCTGTTCCTTTTGTGCTAGATGAACGAACGTCTCTCCACATGCTTAGTTCCGAGAGATGTGTGTGTGTGAATGCCGTCCTTCACCTAGCTTGTTGGGAACATAAAGATTCTTTTCATTTGTAAACTCCACTCGATACATATATATGGGGAGGTACTAGCTCCAACTCGCTTTTACAGTGAAAACTGCTGGAACTTCAAACCGGCACTAGGAAACAGACTGAGAAACCAGAGTAAAAGTTTCTCCTGCAACCCGTTCCCTTTGTGCTAGATGAACGAACGTCTCTCCACATGCTCAGTTCTGAGATATATGTGTGTGTGAAAGCCGTCCTTCACATAGCTTGTTGGGAACACAAAGTTTCTTTTCAGTTGCAAACTCCACTCCATACATATATATGGGGAGATACTAGCTCCAAATCGGTTTTACAGTGAAAACTGCAGGAACTTCAAACCGGCACTAGGAAACAGACTGAGAAACCAGAGTAAAAGTTTCTCCTGCAACCCGTTCCCTTTGTGCTAGATGAACGAACGTCTCTCCACATGCTCAGTTCTGAGAGATAAGTGTGTGTGAAAGCCGTCCTTCACCTAGCTTGTTGGGAACACAAAGTTTCTTTTCAGTTGCAAACTCCACTCCATACATATATATGGGGAGGTACAAGCTCCAACCAGGTTTTACAGTGAAAACTGCAGGAACTTCAAACCGGCACTAGGAAACAGACTGAGAAACCAGAGTAAAAGTTTCTCCTGCAACCCGTTCCCTTTGTGCTAGATGAACGAACGTCTCTCCACATGCTCAGTTCTGAGAGATAAGTGTGTGTGAAAGCCGTCCTTCACCTAGCTTGTTGGGAACACAAAGTTTCTTTTCAGTTGCAAACTCCACTCCATACATATATATGGGGAGGTACAAGCTCCAACCAGTTTTTACAGTGAAAACTGCAGGAACTTCAAACCGGCACTAGGAAACAGACTGAGAAACCAGAGTAAAATTTTCTCCTGCAACCCGTTCACTTTGTGCTAGATGAACGAACGTCTCTCCACATGCTCAGTTCTGAGAGATAAGTGTGTGTGAAAGCCGTCCTTCACCTAGCTTGTTGGGAACACAAAGTTTCTTTTCAGTTGCAAACTCCACTCCATATATATATATGGGGGGGTACTAGCACCAAATCTGTTTTACAGTGAAAACTGCAGGAACTTCAAACCAGCACTAGGAAACAGACTGAGAAACCAGAGTAAAAGTTTCTCCTGCAACCCGTTCCCTTTGTGCTAGATGAACGAACGTCTCTCCACATGCTCAGTTCTTAGAGATAAGTGTGTGTGAAAGCCGTCCTTCAACTAGCTTGTTGGGAACACAAAGTTTTTTTTCAGTTGCAAACTCCACTCCATACATATATATGGGGAGATACTAGCTCCAAATCGGTTTTACAGTGAAAACTGCAGGAACTTCAAACCGGCACTAGGAAACAGACTGAGAAACCAGAGTAAAAGTTTCTCCTGCAACCCGTTCCCTTTGTGCTAGATGAACGAACGTCTCTCCACATGCTCAGTTCTGAGAGATAAGTGTGTGTGAAAGCCGTCCTTCACCTAGCTTGTTGGGAACACAAAGTTTCTTTTCAGTTGCAAACTCCACTCCATACATATATATGGGGAGGTACTAGCTCCAAATCGCTTTTACAGTGAAAACTGCAGGAACTTCAAACCAGCACTAGGAAACAGACTGAGAAACCAGAGTAAAAGTTTCTCCTGCAACCCGTTCCCTTTCTGCTAGATGAACGAACTTCTCTCCACATGCTCAGTTCTGAGAGATAAGTGTGTGTGAAAGCCGTCCTTCACCTAGCTTGTTGGGAACACAAAGTTTCTTTTCAGTTGCAAACTCCACTCCATACATATATATGGGGAGGTACAAGCTCCAACCAGGTTTTACAGTGAAAACTGCAGGAACTTCAAACCGGCACTAGGAAACAGACTGAGAAACCAGAGTAAAAGTTTCTCCTGCAACCCGTTCCCTTTGTGCTAGATGAACGAACGTCTCTCCACATGCTCAGTTCTGAGAGATAAGTGTGTGTGAAAGCCGTCCTTCACCTAGCTTGTTGGGAACACAAAGTTTCTTTTCAGTTGCAAACTCCTCTCCATACATATATATGGGGAGGTACTAGCTCCAAATCTGTTTTACAGTGAAAACTGCAGGAACTTCAAACCGGCACTAGGAAACAGACTGAGAAACCAGAGTAAAAGTTTCTCCTGCAACCCGTTCCCTTTGTGCTAGATGAACGAACGTCTCTCCACATGCTCAGTTCTGAGAGATAAGTGTGTATGAAAGCCGTACTTCACCTAGCTTGTTGGGAACACAAAGTTTCTTTTCAGTTGCAAACTCCACTCCATACATATATATGGGGAGGTACAAGCTCCAACCAGGTTTTACAGTGAAAACTGCAGGAAATTCAAACCGGCACTAGGAAACAGACTGAGAAACCAGAGTAAAAGTTTCTCCTGCAACCCGTTCCCTTTGTGCTAGATGAACGAACGTCTCTCCACATGCTCAGTTCTGAGAGATAAGTGTGTGTGAAAGCCGTCCTTCACCAGCTTGTTGGGAACACAAAGTTTCTTTTCAGTTGCAAACTCCACTCCATACATATATATGGGGAGGTACTAGCTCCAAATCAGTTTTACAGTGAAAACTGCAGGAACTTCAAACCGGCACTAGGAAACAGACTGAGAAACCAGAGTAAAAGTTTATCCTGCAAACCGTTCCCTTTGTGCTAGATGAACGAACGTCTCTCCACATGCTCAGTTCTGAGAGATAAGTGTGTGTGAAAGCAGTCCTTCACCTAGCTTGTTGGGAACACAAAGTTTCTTTTCAGTTGCAAACTCCACTCCATACATATATATGGGGAGGTACAAGCTCCAACCAGGTTTTACAGTGAAAACTGCAGGAACTTCAAACCGGCACTAGGAAACAGACTGAGAAACCAGAGTAAAAGTTTCTCCTGCAACCCGTTCCCTTTGTGCTAGATGAACGAACGTCTCTCCACATGCTCAGTTCTAAGAGATAAGTGTGTGTGAAAGCCGTCCTTCACCTAGCTTGTTGGGAACACAAAGTTCCTTTTCAGTTGCAAACTCCACTCCATACATATATATGGGGAGGTACTAGCTCCAACCAGGTTTTACAGTGAAAACTGCAGGAACTTCAAAACGGCACTAGGAAACAGACTGAGAAACCAGAGTAAAAGTTTCTCCTGCAACCTGTTCCCTTTGTGCTAGATGAACGAACGTCTCTCCACATGCTCAGTTCTGAGAGATGTGTGTGTGTGAAAGCCGTCCTTCACCTAGCTTTTTGGGAACATAAAGTTTCTTTTCATTTTTAAACTCCACTCCATACATATATATGGGTAGGTACTAGCTCCAACTCGGTTTTACAGTGAAAACTGCTGGAACTTCAAATAGGCACTAGGAAACAGACTGAGAAACCAGAGTAAAAGTTTCTCCTGCAACCCGTTCGCTTTGTGCTAGATGAACGAACGTCTCTCCACATGCTCAGTACTGAGAGATATGTGTGTGTGAAAGCCGTCCTTCACCTAGCTTGTTGGGAACACAAAGTTTCTTTTCAGTTGCAAACTCCACTCCATACATATATATGGGGAGGTACTAGCTCCAAATCGGTTTTACAGTGAAAACTGCAGGAACTTAAAACCGGCACTAGGAAACAGACTGAGAAACCAGAGTAAAAGATTCTCCTGCAACCCGTTCCCTTTCTGCAAGATGAACGAACGTCTCTCCACATGCTCAGTTCTGAGAGATAAGTGTGTGTGAAAGCCGTCCTTCACCTAGCTTGTTGGGAACACAAAGTTTCTTTTCAGTTGCAAACTCCACTCCATACATATATATGGGGAGGTACAAGCTCCAACTCGGTTTTACAGTGAAAACTGCTGGAACTTCAAACCGGCACTAGGAAACAGACTGAGAAACCAGAGTAAAAGTATCTCCTGCAACCCGTTCCCTTTGTGCTAGATGAACGAACGTCTCTCCACATGCTCAGTTCTGAGAGATAAGTGTGTGTGGAAGCCGTCCTTCACCTAGCTTGTTGGGAACACAAAGTTTCTTTTCAGTTGCAAACTCCACTCCATACATATATATGGGGAGGTACTAGCTCCAAATCGGTTTTACAGTGAAAACTGCAGGAACTTCAAACCGGCACTAGGAAACAGACTGAGAAACCAGAGTAAAAGTTTCTCCTGCAACCTGTTCCCTTTGTGCTAGATGAACGAACGTCTCTTCACATGCTCAGTTCTCAGAGATGTGTGTGTGTGAAAGCCGTCCTTCACCTAGCTTTTTGGGAACATAAAGTTTCTTTTCATTTTTAAACTCCACTCCATACATATTTATCGGGAGGTAATAGCTCCAACTCGGTTTTACAGTGAAAACTGCTGGAACTTCAAACCGGCACTAGGAAACAGACTGAGAATCCAGAGTAAAAGTTTCTCCTGCAACCTGTTCCCTTTGTGCTAGATGAACGAACGTCTCTCCACATGCTCAGTTCTGAGAGATAGGTGTGTGTGAAAGCCGCCCTTCACCTAGCTTGTTGGGAACACAAAGTTTCATTTCAGTTGCAAACTCCACTCCATACATATATATGGGGAGGTACTAGCTTCAACTCGGTTTTACAGTGAAAACTGCAGGAACTTCAAACCGGGACTAGGAAACAGACTGAGATACCAGAGTAAAAGTTTCTCCTGCAACCCGTTCCCTTTGTGCTAGATGAACGAACGTCTCTCCACATGCTCAGTTCTGAGAGATAAGTGTGTGTGAATGCCGTCCTTCACCTAGCTTGTTGGGAACACAAAGTTTCTTTTCAGTTGCAAACTCCACTCCATACATATATATGGGGAGGTACTAGCTCCAACACGGTTTTACAGTGAAAACTGCAGGAACTTAAAACCGGCACTAGGAAACAGACTGAGAAACCAGAGTAAAAGTTTCTCCTGCAACCCGTTCCCTTTCTGCTAGATGAACGAACGTCTCTCCACATGCTCAGTTCTGAGAGATAAGTGTGTGTGAAAGCCGTCCTTCAACTAGCTTGTTGGGAACACAAAGTTTCTTTTCAGTTGCAAACTCCACTCCATACATATATATGGGGAGGTACTAGCTCCAACTCGGTTTGACAGTGAAAACTGCTGGAAATTCAAACCGGCACTAGGAAACAGACTGAGAAACCAGAGTAAAAGTTTCTCCTGCAACCCGTTCCCTTTGTGCTAGATGAACGAACGTCTCTCCACATGCTCAGTTCTGAGAGATAAGTGTGTGTGAAAGCCGTCCTTCACCTAGCTTGTTGGGAACACAAAGTTTCTTTTCAGTTGCAAACCCCACTCCATACATATATATGGGGAGGTACTAGCTCCAAATCGGTTTTACAGTGAAAACTGCAGGAACTTTAAACCGGCACTAGTAAACAGACTGAGAAACCAGAGTAAAAGTTTCTCCTGCAACCCGTTCCCTTTGTGCTAGATGAACGAACGTCTCTCCACATGCTCAGATCTGAGAGATAAGTGTGTGTGAAAGCCGTCCTTCACCTAGCTTGTTGGGAACACAAAGTTTCTTTTCAGTTGCAAACTCCACTCCATACATATATATGGGGAGGTACTAGCTCCAACTCGGTTTTATAGTGAAAACTGCTGGAACTTCAAACCGGCACTAGGAAACAGACTGAGAAACCAGAGTAAAAGTTTCTCCTGCAACCCGTTCCCTTTGTGCTAGATGAACGAACGTCTCTCCACATGCTCAGTTCTGAGAGATAAGTGTGTGTAAAGCCGTCCTTCACCTAGCTTGTTGGGAACACAAAGTTTCTTTTCAGTTGCAAACTCCACTCCATACATATATATGGGGAGGTACTAGCTCCAACGAGGTTTTACAGTGAAAACTGCAGGAACTTCAAACCGGCACTAGGAAACAGACTGAGAAACCAGAGTAAAAGTTTCTCCTGCAACCCGTTCCCTTTGTGCTAGATGAACGAACGTCTCTCCACATGCTCAGTTCTCAGAGATGTGTGTGTGTGAAAGCCGTCCTTCACCTAGCTTTTTGGGAACATAAAGTTTCTTTTCATTTTTAAACTCCACTCCATACATATTTATCGGGAGGTACTAGCTCCAACTCGGTTTTATAGTGAAAACTGCTGGAACTTCAAACCGGCACTAGGAAACAGAATGAGATTCCAGAGTAAAAGTTTCTCCTGCAACCTGTTCCCTTTGTGCTAGATGAACGAACGTCTCTCCACATGCTCAGTTCTGAGAGATAGGTGTGTGTGAAAGCCGCCCTTCACCTAGCTTGTTGGGAACACAAAGTTTCATTTCAGTTGCAAACTCCACTCCATACATATATATGGGGAGGTACTAGCTTCAACTCGGTTTTACAGTGAAAACTGCATTAACTTCAAACCGGCACTAGGAAACAGACTGAGAAACCAGAGTAAAAGTTTCTCCTGCAACCCGTTCCCTTTGTGCTAGATGAACGAACGTCTCTCCACAAGCTCAGTTCTGAGAGATAAGTGTGTGTGAATGCCGTCCTTCACCTAGCTTGTTGGGAACACAAAGTTTCTTTTCAGTTGCAAACTCCACTCCATACATATATATGGGGAGGTACTAGCTCCAACTCGGTTTGACAGTGAAAACTGCTGGAAATTCAAACCGGCACTAGGAAACAGACTGAGAAACCAGAGTAAAAGTTTCTCCTGCAAGCCGTTCGCTTTGTGCTAGATGAACGAACGTCTCTCCACATGCTCAGTACTGAGAGATAAGTGTGTGTGAAAGCCGTCCTTCACCTAGCTTGTTGGGAACACAAAGTTTCTTTTCAGTTGCAAACTCCACTCCATACATATATATGGGGAGGTACTAGCTCCAAATCGGTTTTACAGTGAAAACTGCAGGAACTTAAAACCGGCACTAGGAAACAGACTGAGAAACCAGAGTAAAAGTTTCTCCTGCAACCCGTTCCCTTTCTGCAAGATGAACGAACGTCTCTCCACATGCTCAGTTCTGAGAGATAAGTGTGTGTGAAAGCCGTCCTTCACCTAGCTTGTTGGGAACACAAAGTTTCTTTTCAGTTGCAAACTCCACTCCATACATATATATGGGGAGGTACAAGCTCCAACTCGGTTTTACAGTGAAAACTGCTGGAACTTCAAACCGGCACTAGGAAACAGACTGAGAAACCAGAGTAAAAGTATCTCCTGCAACCCGTTCCCTTTGTGCTAGATGAACGAACGTCTCTCCACATGCTCAGTTCTGAGAGATAAGTGTGTGTGGAAGCCGTCCTTCACCTAGCTTGTTGGGAACACAAAGTTTCTTTTCAGTTGCAAACTCCACTCCATACATATATATGGGGAGGTACTAGCTCCAAATCGGTTTTACAGTGAAAACTGCAGGAACTTCAAACCGGCACTAGGAAACAGACTGAGAAACCAGAGTAAAAGTTTCTCCTGCAACCTGTTCCCTTTGTGCTAGATGAACGAACGTCTCTTCACATGCTCAGTTCTCAGAGATGTGTGTGTGTGAAAGCCGTCCTTCACCTAGCTTTTTGGGAACATAAAGTTTCTTTTCATTTTTAAACTCCACTCCATACATATTTATCGGGAGGTAATAGCTCCAACTCGGTTGTACAGTGAAAACTGCTGGAACTTCAAACCGGCACTAGGAAACAGACTGAGAATCCAGAGTAAAAGTTTCTCCTGCAACCTGTTCCCTTTGTGCTAAATGAACGAACGTCTCTCCACATGCTCAGTTCTGAGAGATAGGTGTGTGTGAAAGCCGCCCTTCACCTAGCTTGTTGGGAACACAAAGTTTCATTTCAGTTGCAAACTCCACTCCATACATATATATGGGGAGGTACTAGCTTCAACTCGGTTTTACAGTGAAAACTGCAGGAACTTCAAACCGGGACTAGGAAACAGACTGAGAAACCAGAGTAAAAGTTTCTCCTGCAACCCGTTCCCTTTGTGCTAGATGAACGAACGTCTCTCCACATGCTCAGTTCTGAGAGATAAGTGTGTGTGAATGCCGTCCTTCACCTAGCTTGTTGGGAACACAAAGTTTCTTTTCAGTTGCAAACTCCACTCCATACATATATATGGGGAGGTACTAGCTCCAACACGGTTTTACAGTGAAAACTGCAGGAACTTAAAACCGGCACTAGGAAACAGACTGAGAAACCAGAGTAAAAGTTTCTCCTGCAACCCGTTCCCTTTCTGCTAGATGAACGAACGTCTCTCCACATGCTCAGTTCTGAGAGATAAGTGTGTGTGAAAGCCGTCCTTCAACTAGCTTGTTGGGAACACAAAGTTTCTTTTCAGTTGCAAACTCCACTCCATACATATATATGGGGAGGTACTAGCTCCAACTCGGTTTGACAGTGAAAACTGCTGGAAATTCAAACCGGCACTAGGAAACAGACTGAGAAACCAGAGTAAAAGTTTCTCCTGCAACCCGTTCCCTTTGTGCTAGATGAACGAACGTCTCTCCACATGCTCAGTTCTGAGAGATAAGTGTGTGTAAAAGCCGTCCTTCACCTAGCTTGTTGGGAACACAAAGTTTCTTTTCAGTTGCAAACCCCACTCCATACATATATATGGGGAGGTACTAGCTCCAAATCGGTTTTACAGTGAAAACTGCAGGAACTTTAAACCGGCACTAGTAAACAGACTGAGAAACCAGAGTAAAAGTTTCTCCTGCAACCCGTTCCCTTTGTGCTAGATGAACGAACGTCTCTCTACATGCTCAGATCTGAGAGATAAGTGTGTGTGAAAGCCGTCCTTCACCTAGCTTGTTGGGAACACAAAGTTTCTTTTCAGTTGCAAACTCCACTCCATACATATATATGGGGAGGTACTAGCTCCAACTCGGTTTTACAGTGAAAACTGCTGGAACTTCAAACCGGCACTAGGAAACAGACTGAGAAACCAGAGTAAAAGTTTCTCCTGCAACCCGTTCCCTTTGTGCTAGATGAACGAACGTCTCTCCACATGCTCAGTTCTGAGAGATAAGTGTGTGTAAAGCCGTCCTTCACCTAGCTTGTTGGGAACACAAAGTTTCTTTTCAGTTGCAAACTCCACTCCATACATATATATGGGGAGGTACTAGCTCCAAATCGGTTTTACAGTGAAAACTGCAGGAACTTCAAACCGGCACTAGGAAACAGACTGAGAAACCAGAGTAAAAGTTTCTCCTGCAACCTGTTCCCTTTGTGCTAGATGAACGAACGTCTCTCCACATGCTCAGTTCTCAGAGATGTGTGTGTGTGAAAGCCGTCCTTCACCTAGCTTTTTGGGAACATAAAGTTTCTTTTCATTTTTAAACTCCACTCCATACATATTTATCGGGAGGTACTAGCTCCAACTCGGTTTTACAGTGAAAACTGCTGGAACTTCAAACCGGCACTAGGAAACAGACTGAGATTCCAGAGTAAAAGTTTCTCCTGCAACCTGTTCCCTTTGTGCTAGATGAACGAACGTCTCTCCACATGCTCAGTTCTGAGAGATAGGTGTGTGTGAAAGCCGCCCTTCACCTAGCTTGTTGGGAACACAAAGTTTCATTTCAGTTGCAAACTCCACTCCATACATATATATGGGGAGGTACTAGCTTCAACTCGGTTTTACAGTGAAAACTGCATTAACTTCAAACCGGCACTAGGAAACAGACTGAGAAACCAGAGTAAAAGTTTCTCCTGCAACCCGTTCCCTTTGTGCTAGATGAACGAACGTCTCTCCACAAGCTCAGTTCTGAGAGATAAGTGTGTGTGAATGCCGTCCTTCACCTAGCTTGTTGGGAACACAAAGTTTCTTTTCAGTTGCAAACTCCACTCCATACATATATATGGGGAGGTACTAGCTCCAACTCGGTTTTACAGTGAAAACTGCAGGAACTTAAAACCGGCACTAGGAAACAGACTGAGAAACCAGAGTAAAAGTTTCTCCTGCAACCCGTTCCCTTTCTGCTAGATGAACGAACGTCTCTCCACATGCTCAGTTCTGAGAGATAAGTGTGTGTGAAAGCCGTCCTTCAACTAGCTTGTTGAGAACACAAAGTTTCTTTTCAGTTGCAAACTCCACTCCATACATATATATGGGGAGGTACTAGCTCCAACTCGGTTTGACAGTGAAAACTGCTGGAAATTCAAACCGGCACTAGGAAACAGACTGAGAAACCAGAGTAAAAGTTTCTCCTGCAACCCGTTCCCTTTGTGCTAGATGAACGAACGTCTCTCCACATGCTCAGTTCTGAGAGATAAGTGTGTGTGAAAGCCGTCCTTCACCTAGCTTGTTGGGAACACAAAGTTTCTTTTCAGTTGCAAACCCCACTCCATACATATATATGGGGAGGTACTAGCTCCAAATCGGTTTTACAGTGAAAACTGCAGGAACTTTAAACCGGCACTAGGAAACAGACTGAGAAACCAGAATAAAAGTTTTTCCTGCAACCCGTTCCCTTTGTGCTAGATGAACGAACGTCTCTCCACATGCTCAGATCTGAGAGATAATTGTGTGTGAAAGCCGTCCTTCACCTAGCTTGTTGGGAACACAAAGTTTCTTTTCAGTTGCAAACTCCACTCCATACATATATATGGGGAGGTACTAGCTCCAACTCGGTTTTACAGTGAAAACTGCTGGAACTTCAAACCGGCACTAGGAAACAGACTGAGAAACCAGAGTAAAAGTTTCTCCTGCCACCCGTTCCCTTTGTGCTAGATGAACGAACGTCTCTCCACATGCTCAGTTCTGAAGAGATGTGTGTGTGTGAAAGCCGTCCTTTACCTACCTTTTTGGGAACATAAAGTTTCTTTTCATTTGTAAACTCCACTCCATACATATATATGGGGAGGTACTATCTCCAACTCGGTTTTACAGTGAAAACTGCTGGAACTTCAAACCGGCACTAGGAAACAGACTGAGAAACCAGAGTAAAAGTTTCTCCTGCAACCCGTTCCCTTTGTGCTATACGAAAAACGTCTCTCCACATGCTCAGTTCTGAGAGATAAGTGTGTGTGAAAACCGTCCTTCACCTAGCTTGTTGGGAACACAAAGTTTCTTTTCAGTTGCAAACTCCACTCCATACATATATATGGGGAGGTACTAGCTCCAAATCGGTTTTACGTGAAAACTGCAGGAACTTCAAACCGGCACTAGGAAACAGACTGAGAAACCAGAGTAAAAGTTTCTCCTGCAACCTGTTCCCTTTGTGCTAGATGAACGAACGTCTCTCCACATGCTCAGTTCTGAGAGCTAAGTGTGTGTGAAAGCCGTCCTTCACCTAGCTTGTTGGGAACACAAAGTTTCTTTTCAGATGCAAACTCCACTCCATACATATATATGGGGAGGTACAAGCTCCAACCATGTTTTACAGTGAAAACTGCAGGAACTTCAAACCGGCACTAGGAAACATACTGAGAAACCAGAGTAAAAGTTTCTCCTGCAACCCGTTCCCTTTGTGCTAGATGAACGAACGTCTCTCCACATGCTCAGTTCTGAAAGATGTGTGTGTGTGAAATCCGTCCTTTACCTACCTTATTGGGAACATAAAGTTTCTTTTCATTTGTAAACTCCACTCCATACATATATATGGGGAGGTACTAGCTCCAACTCGGTTTTACAGTGAAAACTGCTGGAACTTCAAACCGGCACTAGGAAACAGACTGAGAAACCAGAGTAAAAGTTTCTCCTGCAACCCGTTCCCTTTGTGCTAGATGAACGAACGTCTCTCCACATGCTCAGTTCTGAGAGATAAGTGTGTGTGAAAGCCGTCCTTCACCTAGCTTGTTGGGAACACAAAGTTTCTTTTCAGATGCAAACTCCACTCCATACATATATATGGGGAGGTACTAGCTCCAAATCGGTTTTACAGTGAAAACTGCAGGAACTTCAAACCGGCACTAGGAAACAGACTGAGAAACCAGAGTAAAAGTTTCTCCTGCAACCTGTTCCCTTTGTGCTAGATGAACGAACGTCTATCCACATGCTCATTTCTCAGAGATGTGTGTGTGTGAAAGCCGTCCTTCACCTAGCTTTTTGGGAACATAAAGTTTCTTTTCATTTTTAAACTCCACTCCATACATATTTATCGGGAGGTACTAGCTCAAACTCGGTTTTACAGTGAAAACTTCAGGAACTTCAAACCGGCACTAGGAAACAGACTGAGAATCCAGAGTAAAAGTTTCACCTGCAACCTGTTCCTTTTGTGCTAGATGAACGAACGTCTCTCCACATGCTCAGTTCTGAGAGATAGGTGTGTGTGAAAGCCGCCCTTCAACTAGCTTGTTGGGAACACAAAGTTTCATTTCAGTTGCAAACTCCACTCCATACATATATATGGGGAGGTACTAGCTTCAACTCGGTTTTACAGTGAAAACTGCAGGAACTTCAAACCGGCACTAGGAAACAGACTGAGAAACCAGAGTAAAAGTTTCTCCTGCAACCCGTTCCCTTTGTGCTAGATGAACGAACGTCTCTCCACATGCTCAGTTCTGAGAGATAAGTGTGTGTGAATGCCGTCCTTCACCTAGCTTGTTGGGAACACAAAGTTTCTTTTCAGTTGCAAACTCCATTCCATACATATATATGGGGAGGTACTAGCTCCAAATCGGTTTTACAGTGAAAACTGCAGGAACTTAAAACCGGCACTAGGAAACAGACTGAGAAACCAGAGTAAAAGTTTCTCCTGCAACCCGTTCCCTTTCTGCTAGATGAACGAAAGTCTCTCCACATGCTCAGTTCTGAGAGATAAGTGTGTGTGAAAGCCGTCCTTCAACTAGCTTGTTGGGAACACAAAGTTTCTTTTCAGTTGCAAACTCCACTCCATACATATATATGGGGAGGTACTAGCTCCAAATCGATTTTACAGTGAAAACTGCTGGAAATTCAAACCGGCACTAGGAAACAGACTGAGAAACCAGAGTAAAAGTTTCTCCTGCAAACGGTTCCCTTTGTGCTAGATGAACGAACGTCTCTCCACATGCTCAGTTCTGAGAGATAAGTGTGTGTGAAAGCCGTCCTTCACCTAGCTTGTTGGGAACACAAAGTTTCTTTTCAGTTGCAAACCCCACTCCATACATATATATGGGGAGGTACTAGCTCCAAATCGGTTTTACAGTGAAAACTGCAGGAACTTTAAACCGGCACTAGGAAACAGACTGAGAAACCAGAGTAAAAGTTTTTCCTGCAACCCGTTCCCTTTGTGCTAGATGAACGAACGTCTCTCCACATGCTCAGTTCTGAGAGATAAGTGTGTGTGAAAGCCGTCCTTCACCTAGTTTGTTGGGAACACAAAGTTTCTTTTCAGTTGCAAACACCACTCCATACATATATATGGGGAGGTACAAGCTCCAAATCGGTTTTACAGTTAAAACTGCAGGAACTTCAAACCGGCACTAGGAAACAGACTGAGAAACCAGAGTATAAGTTTCCCCTGCATCCCGTTCCCTTTCTGCTAGATGAACGAACGTCTTTCCACATGCTCAGTTCTGAGAGATAACTGTGTGTGAAAGCCGTCCTTCACCTAGCTTGTTGGGAACACAAAGTTTATTTTCAGATGCAAACTCCACTCCATACATATATATGGGGAGGTACAAGCTCCAACCAGGTTTTACAGTGAAAACTGCAGGAACTTCAAACCGGCACTAGGAAACAGACTGAGAAACCAGAGTAAAAGTTTCTCCTGCAACCCGTTCCCTTTGTGCTAGATGAACGAACGTCTCTCCACATGCTCAGTTCTGAGAGATGTGTGTGTGTGAAAGCCGTCCTTTACCTACCTTTTTGGGAACATAAAGTTTCTTTTCATTTGTAAACTCCACTCCATACATATATATGGGGAGGTACAATCTCCAACTCGGTTTTACAGTGAAAACTGCTGGAACTTCAAACCGGCACTAGGAAACAGACTGAGAAACCAGAGTAAAATTTCTCCTGCAACCTGTTCCCTTTGTGCTAGATGAACGAACGTCTCTCCACATGCTCAGTTCTGAGAGCTAAGTGTGTGTGAAAGCCGTCCTTCACCTAGCTTGTTGGGAACACAAAGTTTCTTTTCAGATGCAAACTCCACTCCATACATATATATGGGGAGGTACAAGCTCCAACTAGGTTTTACAGTGAAAACTGCAGGAACTTCAAACCGGCACTAGGAAACATACTGAGAAACCAGAGTAAAAGTTTCTCCTGCAACCCGTTCCCTTTGTGCTAGATGAACGAACGTCTCTCCACATGCTCAGTTCTGAGAGATGTGTGTGTGTGAAATCCGTCCTTTACCTACCTTATTGGGAACATAAAGTTTCTTTTCATTTGTAAACTCCACTCCATACATATATATGGGGAGGTACTAGCTCCAACTCGGTTTTACAGTGAAAACTGCTGGAACTTCAAACCGGCACTAGGAAACAGACTGAGAAACCAGAGTAAATGTTTCTCCTGCAACCCGTTCCCTTTGTGCTAGATGAACGAACGTCTCTCCACATGCTCAGTTCTGAGAGATAAGTGTGTGTGAAAGCCGTCCTTCACCTAGCTTGTTGGGAACACAAAGTTTCTTTTAGATGCAAACTCCACTCCATACATATATATGGGGAGGTACTAGCTCCAAATCGGTTTTACAGTGAAAACTGCAGGAACTTCAAACCGGAACTAGGAAACAGACTGAGAAACCAGAGTAAAAGTTTCTCCTGCAAACTGTTCCCTTTTTGCTAGATGAACGAACGTCTCTCCACATGCTCAGTTCTCAGAGATGTGTGTGTGTGAAAGCCGTCCTTCACTTAGCTTTTTGGGAACATAAAGTTTCTTTTCATTTTTAAACTCCACTCCATACATATTTATCGGGAGGTACTAGCTCCACTCGGTTTTACAGTGAAAACTGCTGGAACTTCAAACCGGCACTAGGAAACAGACTGAGAATCCAGAGTAAAAGTTTCTCCTGCAACCTGTTCCCTTTGTGCTAGATGAACGAACGTCTCTCCACATGCTCAGTTCTGAGAGATATGTGTGTGTGAAAGCCGCCCTTCACCTAGCTTGTTGGGAACACAAAATTTCATTTCAGTTGCAAACTCCACTCCATACATATATATGGGGAGGTACTAGCTTCAACTCGGTTTTACAGTGAAAACTGCAGGAACTTCAAACCGGCACTAGGAAACAGACTGAGAAACCAAAGTAAAAGTTTCTCCTGCAACCCGTTCCCTTTGTGCTAGATGAACGAACGTCTCTCCACATGCTCAGTTCTGAGAGATAAGTGTGTGTGAATGCCGTCCTTCACCTAGCTTGTTGGGAACACAAAGTTTCTTTTCAGTTGCAAACTCCATTCCATACATATATATGGGGAGGTACTAGCTCCAACTCGGTTTTACAGTGAAAACTGCAGGAACTTAAACCCGGCACTAGGAAACAGACTGAGAAACCAGAGTAAAAGTTTCTCCTGCAACCCGTTCCCTTTCTGCTAGATGAACGAACGTCTCTCCACATGCTCAGTTCTGAGAGATAAGTGTGTGTGAAAGCCGTCCTTCAACTAGCTTGTTGGGAACACAAAGTTTCTTTTCAGTTGCAAACTCCACTCCATACATATATATGGGGAGGTACTAGCTCCAAATCGATTTTACAGTGAAAACTGCTGGAAATTCAAACCGGCACTAGGAAACAGAATGAGAAACCAGAGTAAAAGTTTCTCCTGCAACCCGTTCCCTTTGTGCTAGATGAACGAACGTCTCTCCACATGCTCAGTTCTGAGAGATAAGTGTGTGTGAAAGCCGTCCTTCACCTAGCTTGTTGGGAACATAAAGATTCTTTTCAGTTGCAAACCCCACTCCATACATATATATGGGGAGGTACTAGCTCCAAATCGGTTTTACAGTAAAAACTGCAGGAACTTTAAACCGGCACTAGGAAACAGACTGAGAAACCAGAGTAAAAGTTTTTCCTGCAACCCGTTCCCTTTGTGCTAGATGAACGAACGTCTCTCCACATGCTCAGATCTGAGAGAAAAGTGTGTGTGAAAGCCGTCCTTCAACTAGCTTGTTGGGAACACAAAGTTTCTTTTCAGTTGCAAACTCCACTCCATACATATATATGGGGAGGTACTAGCTCCAACTCGGTTTTACAGTGAAAACTGCTGGAAATTCAAACCGGCACTAGGAAACAGACTGAGAAACCAGAGTAAAAGTTTCTCCTGCAACCCGTTCCCTTTGTGCTAGATGAACGAACGTCTCTCCACATGCTCAGTTCTGAGAGATAAGTGTGTGTAAAGCCGTCCTTCACCTAGTTTGTTGGGAACACAAAGTTTCTTTTCAGTTGCAAACACCACTCCATACATATATATGGGGAGGTACAAGCTCCAAATCGGTTTTACAGTTAAAACTGCAGGAACTTCAAACCGGCACTAGGAAACAGACTGAGAAACCAGAGTATAAGTTTCCCCTGCAACCCGTTCCCTTTCTGCTAGATGAACGAACGTCTTTCCACATGCTCAGTTCTGAGAGATAACTGTGTGTGAAAGCCGTCCTTCACCTAGCTTGTTGGGAACACAAAGTTTATTTTCAGATGCAAACTCCACTCCATACATATATATGGGGAGGTACAAGCTCCAACCAGGTTTTACAGTGAAAACTGCAGGAACTTCAAACCGGCACTAGGAAACAGACTGAGAAACCAGAGTAAAAGTTTCTCCTGCAACCCGTTCCCTTTGTGCTAGATGAACGAACGTCTCTCCACATGCTCAGTTCTGAGAGATGTGTGTGTGTGAAAGCCGTCCTTTACCTACCTTTTTGGGAACATAAAGTTTCTTTTCATTTGTAAACTCCACTCCATATATATATATGGGGAGGTACTATCTCCAACTCGGTTTTACAGTGAAAACTGCTGGAACTTCAAACCGGCACTAGGAAACAGACTGAGAAACCAGAGTAAAAGTTTCTCCTGCAACCCGTTCCCTTTGTGCTAGACGAAAGAACGTCTCTCCACATGCTCAGTTCTGAGAGATAAGTGTGTGTGAAAACCTTCCTTCACCTAGCTTGTTGGGAACACAAAGTTTCTTTTCAGTTGCAAACTCCACTCCATACATATATATGGGGAGGTACTAGCTCCAAATCGGTTTTACGTGAAAACTGCAGGAACTTCAAACCGGCACTAGGAAACAGACTGAGAAACCAGAGTAAAAGTTTCTCCTGCAACCTGTTCCCTTTGTGCTAGATGAACGAACGTCTCTCCACATGCTCAGTTCTGAGAGCTAAGTGTGTGTGAAAGCCGTCCTTCACCTAGCTTGTTGGGAACACAAAGTTTCTTTTCAGATGCAAACTCCACTCCATACATATATATGGGGAGGTACAAGCTCCAACTAGGTTTTACAGTGAAAACTGCAGGAACTTCAAACCGGCACTAGGAAACAGACTGAGAAACCAGAGTTAAAGTTTCTCCTGCAACCCGTTCCCTTTGTGCTAGATGAACGAACGTCTCTCCACATGCTCAGTTCTGAGAGATGTGTGTGTGTGAAATCCGTCCTTTACCTACCTTATTGGGAACATAAAGTTTCTTTTCATTTGTAAACTCCACTCCATACATATATATGGGGAGGTACTAGCTCCAACTCGGTTTTACAGTGAAAACTGCTGGAACTTCAAACCGGCACTAGGAAACAGACTGAGAGACCAGAGTAAAAGTTTCCCCTGCAACCCGTTCCCTTTGTGCTAGATGAACGAACGTCTCTCCACATGCTCAATTCTGAGAGATAAGTGTGTGTGAAAGCCGTCCTTCACCTAGCTTGTTGGGAACACAAAGTTTCTTTTCAGTTGCAAACTCCAATCCATACATATATATGGGGAGGTACTAGCTCCAAATCGGTTTTACAGTGAAAACTGCAGGAACTTCAAACCGGCACTAGGAAACAGACTGAGAAACCAGAGTAAAAGTTTCTCCTGCAACCCGTTCCCTTTGTGCTACATGAACGAACGTCTCTCCACATGCTCAGTTCTGAGAGATAAGTGTGTGTGAAAGCCGTCCTTCACCTAGCTTGTTGGGAACACAAAGTTTCTTTTCATTTGCATACTCCACTCCATACATATATATGGGGAGGTACTAGCTCCAAATCGGTTTTACAGTGAAAACTGCATGAACTTCAAACCGGCACTAGGAAACAGACTGAGAAACCAGAGTATATGTTTCTCCTGCAACCCGTTCCCTTTCTGCTAGATGAACGAACGTCTCTCCACATGCTCAGTTCTGAGAGATAACTGTGTGTGAAAGCCGTCCTTCACCTAGCTTGTTGGGAACACAAAGTTTCTTTTCAGTTGCAAACTCCACTCCATACATATATATGGGGAGGTACAAGCTCCAACCAGATTTTACAGTGAAAACTGCTGGAACTTCAAACCGGCACTAGGAAACAGACTGAGGAACCAGAGTAAAAGTTTCTCCTGCAACCTGTTCCCTTTGTGCTAGATGAACGAAGGTCTCTCCACATGCTCAGTTCTGAGAGATAAGTGTGTGTGAAAGCCGTACTTCACCTAGCTTGTTGGGATCACAAAGTTTCTTTTCAGTTGCAAACTCCAATCCATACTTATATATGGGGAGGTTCAAGCTCCAACCAGGTTTTACAGTGAAAACTGCAGGAACTTCAAACCGGCACTAGGAAACAGACTGAGAAACCAGAGTAAAAGTTTCTCCTGCAACCCGTTCCCTTTGTGCTAGATGAACGAACGTCTCTCCACATGCTCAGTTCTGAGAGATAAGTGTCTGTGAAAGCCGTCCTTCACCTAGCTTGTTGGGAACACAAAGTTTCTTTTCAGTTGCAAACTCCACTCCATACATATATAAGGGGAGGTACTAGCTCCAACTCGGTTTTACAGTGAAATCTGCTGGATCTTCAACCCGGCACTAGGAAACAGACTGAGAAACCAGAGTAAAAGTTTCTCCTGCAACCCGTTCCCTTTGTGCTAGATGAACGAACGTCTCTCCACATGCTCAGTTCTGAGAGATATGTGTGTGTGAAAGCCGTCCTTCACCTAGCTTGTTGGGAACACAAAGTTTCTTTTCAGTTGCAAACTCCACTCCATACATATATATGGATAGGTACTAGCTCCAAATCGGTTTTACAGTGAAAACTGCAGGAACTTCAAACCGGCACTAGGAAACACACTGAGAAACCAGAGTAAAAGTTTCTCCTGCAAACCGTTCCCTTTGTGCTAGATGAACGAACGTCTTTCCACATGCTCAGTTCTGAGAGATAAGTGTGTGTGAATGCCGTCCTTCACCTAGCTTGTTGGGATCACAAAGTTTCTTTTCAGTTGCAAAATCCACTCCATACATATATATGGGGAGGTACAAGCTCCAACCAGGTTTTACAGAGAAAACTGCAGGAACTTCAAACCGGCACTAGCAAAAAGACTGAGAATCCAGAGTAAAAGTTTCTCCTGCAACCTGTTCCCCTTTTGCTAGATGAACGAACGTCTCTCCACATGCTCAGTTCTGAGAGATAAGTGTGTGTGAAAGCCGTCCTTCACCTAGCTTGTTGGGAACACAAAATTTCTTTTCAGTTGCAAACTCCACTCCATACATATATATGGGGAGGTACTAGCTCCAACCAGGTTTTACAGTGAAAACTGCAGGAACTTCAAACCGGCACTAGGAAACAGACTGAGAAACCAGAGTAAAAGTTTCCCCTGCAACCCGTTCCCTTTGTGCTAGATGAACGAACGTTTCTCCACATGCTCAGTTCTGAGAGATAAGTGTGTGTGAAAGCCGTCCTTCACCTAGCTTGTTTGGAACACAAAGTTCCTTTTCAGTTGCAAACCCCACTCAATACATATATATGGGGAGGTACTAGCTCCAAATCGGTTTTACAGTGAAAACTGCAGGAACTTCAAACCGGCACTAGGAAACAGACTGAGAAACCAGAGTAAAAGTTTCTCCTGCTACCCCTTCCCTATGTGCTAGACGAACGAACGTCTCTCCACATGCTCAGTTCTCAGAGATAATTGTGTGTGAAAGCCGTCCTTCACCTAGCTTGTTGGGAACACAAAGTTTCTTTTCAGTTGCAAACTCCACTCCATACATATATATGGGGAGGTACTAGCTCCAACTCGGTTTTACAGTGAAAACTGCTGGAACTTCAAACCGGCACTAGGAAACAGACTGAGAAACCAGAGTAAAAGTTTCTCCTGCAACCCGTTCCATTTGTGCTAGATGAACGAACGTCTCTCCACATGCTCAGTTCTGAGAGATAAGTGTGTGTGAATGCCGTCCTTCACCTAGCTTGTTTGGAACACAAATTTCTTTTCAGTTGCAAACTCCACTCCATACATATATATGGGGAGGTACTAGCTCCAACTTGGTTTTACAGTGAAAACTGCTGGAACTTCAAACCGGCACTAGGAAACAGACTGAGAAACCAGAGTAAAAGTTTCTCCTGCAAACCGTTCCCTTTGTGCTAGATGAACGAACGTCTCTCCACATGCTCAGTTCTGAGTGATAAGTGTCTGTGAAAGCCGTCCTTCACCTAGCTTGTTGGGAACACAAAGTTTCTTTTAAGTTGGAAACTCCACTCCATACATATATATGGGGAGGTTCTAGCTCCAAATCGGTTTTACAGTGAAAACTGCAGGAACTTAATACCGGCACTAGGAAACAGACTGAGAAACCAGAGTAAAAGTTTCTCCTGCAACCCGTTCCCTTTGTGCTAGATGAACGAACGTCTCTGCACATGCTCAGTTCTGAGAGATAAGTGTGTGTGAAAGCCGTCCTTCACCTAGCTTGTTGGGAACCCAAAGTTTCTTTTGAGTTGCAAAATCCACTCCATACATATATATGGGAGGTACTAGCTCCAACTCGGTTTTACAGTGAAAACTGCTGGAACTTCAAACCGGCACTAGGAAACAGACTGAGAAACCAGAGTAAAAGTTTCTCCTGCAACCCGTTCCCTTTGTGCTAGATGAACGAACGTCTCTCCACATGCTCAGTTCTGAGAGATAAGTGTGTGTGAAAGCCGTCCTTCACCTAGCTTGTTGGGAACACAAAGTTTCTTTTCAGTTGCAAACTCCACTCCATACATATATATGGGGAGGTACTAGCTCAAATCGGTTTTACAGTGAAAACTGCAGGAACTTCAAACCGGCACTAGGAAACAGACTGAGAAACCAGAGTAAAAGTTTCTCCTGCAACCCGTTCCCATTGTGCTAGATGAACGAACGTCTCTCCACATGCTCAGATCTGACAGTTAAGTGTGTGTGAAAGCCGTCCTTCACCTAGCTTGTTGGGAACACAAAGTTTCTTTTCAGATGCAAACTCCACTCCATACATATATATGGGTTGGTACAAGCTCCAACCAGGTTTTACAGTGAAAACTGCAGGCATTTCAAACCGGCACTAGGAAACAGACTGAGAAACCAGAGTAAAAGTTTCTCCTGCAACCCGTTCCCTTTGTGCTAGATGAACGAACGTCTCTCCACATGCTCAGTTCTGAGAGATAAGTGTGTGTGAAAGCCGTCCTTCACCTAGCTTTTTGGGAACACAAAGTTTCTTTTCAGTTGCAAACTACACCCCATACATATATATGGTTAGGTAATAGCTCCAACTCGGTTTTACAGTGAAAACTGCAGGAAATTCAAACCGGCACTAGGAAACAGACTGAGAAACCAGAGTAAAAGTTTCTCCTGCAAACCGTTCCCTTTGTGCTAGATGAACGAACGTCTCCCACATGCTCAGTTCTGAGAGATAAGTGTCTGTGAAAGCCGTCCTTCACCTAGCTTGTTGGGAACACAAAGTTTCTTTTCAGTTGCAAACTCCACTCCATACATATATATGGGGAGGTACTAGCTCCAAATCGGTTTTACAGTGAAAACTGCTGGAACTTCAAACCGGCACTAGGAAACAGACTGAGAAACCAGAGTAAAAGTTTCTCCTGCAAACCGTTCCCTTTGTGCTAGATGAACGAACGTCTCTCCACATGCTCAGTTCTCAGAGATGTGTGTGTGTGAAAGCCGTCCTTCACCTAGCTTTTTGGGAACATAAAGTTTCTTTTCATTTTTAAACTCCACTCCATACATATTTATCGGGAGGTAATAGCTCCAACTCGGTTTTACAGTGAAAACTGCTGGAACTTCTAACCGGCACTAGGAAACAGACTGAGAATCCAGAGTAAAAGTTTCTCCTGCAACCTGTTCCCTTTGTGCTAGATGAACGAACGTCTCTCCACATGCTCAGTTCTGAGAGATAGGTGTGTGTGAAAGCCGCCCTTCACCTAGCTTGTTGGGAACACAAAGTTTCATTTCAGTTGCAAACTCCACTCCATACATATATATGGGGAGGTACTAGCTTCAACTCGGTTTTACAGTGAAAACTGCAGGAACTTCAAACCGGCACTAGGAAACAGACTGAGAAACCAGAGTAAAAGTTTCTCCTGCAACCCGTTGCCTTTGTGCTAGATGAACGAACGTCTCTCCACATGCTCAGTTCTGAGAGATAAGTGTGTGTGAATGCCGTCCTTCACCTAGCTTGTTGGGAACACAAAGTTTCTATTCAGTTGCAAACTCCACTCCATACATATATATGGGGAGGTACTAGCTCCAACACGGTTTTACAGTGAAAACTGCAGGAACTTAAAACCGGCACTAGGAAACAGACTGAGAAACCAGAGTAAAAGTTTCTCCTGCAACCCGTTCCCTTTCTGCTAGATGAACGAACGTCTCTCCACATGCTCAGTTCTGAGAGATAAGTGTGTGTGAAAGCCGTCCTTCAACTAGCTTGTTGGGAACACAAAGTTTCTTTTCAGTTGCAAACTCCACTCCATACATATATATGGGGAGGTACAAGCTCCAACTCGGTTTGACAGTGAAAACTGCTGGAAATTCAAACCGGCACTAGGAAACAGACTGAGAAACCAGAGTAAAAGTTTCTCCTGCAACCCGTTCCCTTTGTGCTAGATGAACGAACGTCTCTCCACATGCTCAGTTCTGAGAGATAATTGTGTGTGAAAGCCGTCCTTCACCTAGCTTGTTGGGAACACAAAGTTTCTTTTCAGTTGCAAACCCCACTCCATACATATATATGGGGAGGTACTAGCTCCAAATCGGTTTTACAGTGAAAACTGCAGGAACTTTAAACCGGCACTAGTAAACAGACTGAGAAACCAGAGTAAAAGTTTCTCCTGCAACCCGTTCCCTTTGTGCTAGATGAACGAACGTCTCTCCACATGCTCAGATCTGAGAGATAAGTGTGTGTGAAAGCCGTCCTTCACCTAGCTTGTTGGGAACACAAAGTTTCTTTTCAGTTGCAAACTCCACTCCATACATATATATGGGGAGGTACTAGCTCCAACTCGGTTTTACAGTGAAAACTGCTGGAACTTCAAACCGGCACTAGGAAACAGACTGAGAAACCAGAGTAAAAGTTTCTCCTGCAACCCGTTCCCTTTGTGCTAGATGAACGAACGTCTCTCCACATGCTCAGTTCTGAGAGATAAGTGTGTGTAAAGCCGTCCTTCACCTAGCTTGTTGGGAACACAAAGTTTCTTTTCAGTTGCAAACTCCACTCCATACATATATATGGGGAGGTACTAGCTCCAAATCGGTTTTACAGTGAAAACTGCAGGAACTTCAAACCGGCACTAGGAAACAGACTGAGAAACCAGAGTAAAAGTTTCTCCTGCAACCTGTTCCCTTTGTGCTAGATGAACGAACGTCTCTCCACATGCTCAGTTCTCAGAGATGTGTGTGTGTGAAAGCCGTCCTTCACCTAGCTTTTTGGGAACATAAAGTTTCTTTTCATTTTTAAACTCCACTCCATACATATTTATCGGGAGGTACTAGCTCCAACTCGGTTTTACAGTGAAAACTGCAGGAACTTCAAACCGGCACTAGGAAACAGACTGAGAAACCAGAGTAAAAGTTTCTCCTGCAACCCGTTCCCATTGTGCTAGATGAACGAACGTCTCTCCACATGCTCAGATCTGACAGTTAAGTGTGTGTGAAAGCCGTCCTTCACCTAGCTTGTTGGGAACACAAAGTTTCTTTTCAGATGCAAACTACACTCCATACATATATATGGGTTGGTACAAGCTCCAACAAGGTTTTACAGTGAAAACTGCAGGCATTTCAAACCGGCACTAGGAAACAGACTGAGAAACCAGAGTAAAAGTTTCTCCTGCAACCCGTTCCCTTTGTGCTAGATGAACGAAAGTCTCTCCACATGCTCAGTTCTGAGAGATAAGTGTGTGTGAAAGCCGTCCTTCACCTAGCTTGTTGGGAACACAAAGTTTCTTTTCAGTTGCAAACTACACTCCATACATATATATGGGGAGGTACTAGCTCCAACTCGGTTTTACAGTGAAAACTGCAGGAAATTCAAACCGGCACTAGGAAACAGACTGAGAAACCAGAGTAAAAGTTTCTCCTGCAAACCGTTCCCTTTGTGCTAGATGAACGAACGTCTCCCACATGCTCAGTTCTGAGAGATAAGTGTCTGTGAAAGCCGTCCTTCACCTAGCTTGTTGGGAACACAAAGTTTCTTTTCAGTTGCAAACTCCACTCCATACATATATATGGGGAGGTACTAGCTCCAAATCGGTTTTACAGTGAAAACTGCAGGAACTTCAAACCGGCACTAGGAAACAGACTGAGAAACCAGAGTAAAAGTTTCTCCTGCAACCTGTTCCCTTTGTGCTAGATGAACGAACGTCTCTCCACATGCTCAGTTCTCAGAGATGTGTGTGTGTGAAAGCCGTCCTTCACCTAGCTTTTTGGGAACATAAAGTTTCTTTTCATTTTTAAACTCCACTCCATACATATTTATCGGGAGGTACTAGCTCCAACTCGGTTTTACAGTGAAAACTGCAGGAACTTCAAACCGGCACTAGGAAACAGACTGAGAAACCAGAGTAAAAGTTTCTCCTGCAACCCGTTCCCATTGTGCTAGATGAACGAACGTCTCTCCACATGCTCAGATCTGACAGTTAAGTGTGTGTGAAAGCCGTCCTTCACCTAGCTTGTTGGGAACACAAAGTTTCTTTTCAGATGCAAACTACACTCCATACATATATATGGGTTGGTACAAGCTCCAACAAGGTTTTACAGTGAAAACTGCAGGCATTTCAAACCGGCACTAGGAAACAGACTGAGAAACCAGAGTAAAAGTTTCTCCTGCAACCCGTTCCCTTTGTGCTAGATGAACGAAAGTCTCTCCACATGCTCAGTTCTGAGAGATAAGTGTGTGTGAAAGCCGTCCTTCACCTAGCTTGTTGGGAACACAAAGTTTCTTTTCAGTTGCAAACTACACTCCATACATATATATGGGGAGGTACTAGCTCCAACTCGGTTTTACAGTGAAAACTGCAGGAAATTCAAACCGGCACTAGGAAACAGACTGAGAAACCAGAGTAAAAGTTTCTCCTGCAAACCGTTCCCTTTGTGCTAGATGAACGAACGTCTCCCACATGCTCAGTTCTGAGAGATAAGTGTCTGTGAAAGCCGTCCTTCACCTAGCTTGTTGGGAACACAAAGTTTCTTTTCAGTTGCAAACTCCACTCCATACATATATATGGGGAGGTACTAGCTCCAAATCGGTTTTACAGTGAAAACTGCTGGAACTTCAAACCGGCACTAGGAAACAGACTGAGAAACCAGAGTAAAAGTTTCTCCTGCAAACCGTTCCCTTTGTGCTAGATGAACGAACGTCTCTCCACATGCTCAATTCTCAGAGATGTGTGTGTGTGAAAGCCGTCCTTCACCTAGCTTTTTGGGAACATAAAGTTTCTTTTCATTTTTAAACTCCACTCCATACATATTTATCGGGAGGTAATAGCTCCAACTCGGTTTTACAGTGAAAACTGCTGGAACTTCAAACCGGCACTAGGAAACAGACTGAGAATCCAGAGTAAAAGTTTCTCCTGCAACCTGTTCCCTTTGTGCTAGATGAACGAACGTCTCTCCACATGCTCAGTTCTGAGAGATAGGTGTGTGTGAAAGCCGCCCTTCACCTAGCTTGTTGGGAACACAAAGTTTCATTTCAGTTGCAAACTCCAATCCATACATATATATGGGGAGGTACTAGCTTCAACTCGGTTTTACAGTGAAAACTGCAGGAACTTCAAACCGGCACTAGGAAACAGACTGAGAAACCAGAGTAAATGTTTCTCCTGCAACCCGTTGCCTTTGTGCTAGATGAACGAACGTCTCTCCACATGCTCAGTTCTGAGAGATAAGTGTGTGTGAATGCCGTCCTTCACCTAGCTTGTTGGGAACACAAAGTTTCTATTCAGTTGCAAACTCCACTCCATACATATATATGGGGAGGTACTAGCTCCAACACGGTTTTACAGTGAAAACTGCAGGAACTTAAAACCGGCACTAGGAAACAGACTGAGAAACCAGAGTAAAAGTTTCTCCTGCAACCCGTTCCCTTTCTGCTAGATGAACGAACGTCTCTCCACATGCTCAGTTCTGAGAGATAAGTGTGTGTGAAAGCCGTCCTTCAACTAGCTTGTTGGGAACACAAAGTTTCTTTTCAGTTGCAAACTCCACTCCATACATATATATGGGGAGGTACAAGCTCCAACTCGGTTTGACAGTGAAAACTGCTGGAAATTCAAACCGGCACTAGGAAACAGACTGAGAAACCAGAGTAAAAGTTTCTCCTGCAACCCGTTCCCTTTGTGCTAGATGAACGAACGTCTCTCCACATGCTCAGTTCTGAGAGATAATTGTGTGTGAAAGCCGTCCTTCACCTAGCTTGTTGGGAACACAAAGTTTCTTTTCAGTTGCAAACCCCACTCCATACATATATATGGGGAGGTACTAGCTCCAAATCGGTTTTACAGTGAAAACTGCAGGAACTTTAAACCGGCACTAGTAAACAGACTGAGAAACCAGAGTAAAAGTTTCTCCTGCAACCCGTTCCCTTTGTGCTAGATGAACGAACGTCTCTCCACATGCTCAGATCTGAGAGATAAGTGTGTGTGAAAGCCGTCCTTCACCTAGCTTGTTGGGAACACAAAGTTTCTTTTCAGTTGCAAACTCCACTCCATACATATATATGGGGAGGTACTAGCTCCAACTCGGTTTTACAGTGAAAACTGCTGGAACTTCAAACCGGCACTAGGAAACAGACTGAGAAACCAGAGTAAAAGTTTCTCCTGCAACCTGTTCCCTTTGTGCTAGATGAACGAACGTCTCTCCACATGCTCAGTTCTGAGAGATAAGTGTGTGTAAAGCCGTCCTTCACCTAGCTTGTTGGGAACACAAAGTTTCTTTTCAGTTGCAAACTCCACTCCATACATATATATGGGGAGGTACTAGCTCCAAATCGGTTTTACAGTGAAAACTGCAGGAACTTCAAACCGGCACTAGAAAACAGACTGAGAAACCAGAGTAAAAGTTTCTCCTGCAACCTGTTCCCTTTGTGCTAGATGAACGAACGTCTCTCCACATGCTCAGTTCTCAGAGATGTGTGTGTGTGAAAGCCGTCCTTCACCTAGCTTTTTGGGAACATAAAGTTTCTTTTCATTTTTAAACTCCACTCCATACATATTTATCGGGAGGTACTAGCTCCAACTCGGTTTTACAGTGAAAACTGCAGGAACTTCAAACCGGCACTAGGAAACAGACTGAGAAACCAGAGTAAAAGTTTCTCCTGCAACCCGTTCCCATTGTGCTAGATGAACGAACGTCTCTCCACATGCTCAGATCTGACAGTTAAGTGTGTGTGAAAGCCGTCCTTCACCTAGCTTGTTGGGAACACAAAGTTTCTTTTCAGATGCAAACTCCACTCCATACATATATATGGGTTGGTACAAGCTCCAACCAGGTTTTACAGTGAAAACTGCAGGCATTTCAAACCGGCACTAGGAAACAGACTGAGAAACCAGAGTAAAAGTTTCTCCTGCAACCCGTTCCCTTTGTGCTAGATGAACGAACGTCTCTCCACATGCTCAGTTCTGAGAAATAAGTGTGTGTGAAAGCCGTCCTTCACCTAGCTTGTTGGGAACACAAAGTTTCTTTTCAGTTGCAAACTACACTCCATACATATATATGGGGAGGTACTAGCTCCAACTCGGTTTTACAGTGAAAACTGCAGGAAATTCAAACCGGCACTAGGAAACAGACTGAGAAACCAGAGTAAAAGTTTCTCCTGCAAACCGTTCCCTTTGTGCTAGATGAACGAACGTCTCCCACATGCTCAGTTCTGAGAGATAAGTGTCTGTGAAAGCCGTCCTTCACCTAGCTTGTTGGGAACACAAAGTTTCTTTTCAGTTGCAAACTCCACTCCATACATATATATGGGGAGGTACTAGCTCCAAATCGGTTTTACAGTGAAAACTGCTGGAACTTCAAACCGGCACTAGGAAACAGACTGAGAAACCAGAGTAAAAGTTTCTCCTGCAAACCGTTCCCTTTGTGCTAGATGAACGAACGTCTCTCCACATGCTCAATTCTCAGAGATGTGTGTGTGTGAAAGCCGTCCTTCACCTAGCTTTTTGGGAACATAAAGTTTCTTTTCATTTTTAAACTCCACTCCATACATATTTATCGGGAGGTAATAGCTCCAACTCGGTTTTACAGTGAAAACTGCAGGAAATTCAAACCGGCACTAGGAAACAGACTGAGAATCCAGAGTAAAAGTTTCTCCTGCAACCTGTTCCCTTTGTGCTAGATGAACGAACGTCTCTCCACATGCTCAGATCTGAGAGATAGGTGTGTGTGAAAGCCGCCCTTCACCTAGCTTGTTGGGAACACAAAGTTTCATTTCAGTTGCAAACTCCACTCCATACATATATATGGGGAGGTACTAGCTTCAACTCGGTTTTACAGTGAAAACTGCAGGAACTTCAAACCGGCACTAGGAAACAGACTGAGAAACCAGAGTAAAAGTTTCTCCTGCAACCCGTTGCCTTTGTGCTAGATGAACGAACGTCTCTCCACATGCTCAGTTCTGAGAGATAAGTGTGTGTGAATGCCGTCCTTCACCTAGCTTGTTGGGAACACAAAGTTTCTATTCAGTTGCAAACTCCACTCCATACATATATATGGGGAGGTACTAGCTCCAACACGGTTTTACAGTGAAAACTGCAGGAACTTAAAACCGGCACTAGGAAACAGACTGAGAAACCAGAGTAAAAGTTTCTCCTGCAACCCGTTCCCTTTCTGCTAGATGAACGAACGTCTCTCCACATGCTCAGTTCTGAGAGATAAGTGTGTGTGAAAGCCGTCCTTCAACTAGCTTGTTGGGAACACAAAGTTTCTTTTCAGTTGCAAACTCCACTCCATACATATATATGGGGAGGTACTAGCTCCAACTCGGTTTGACAGTGAAAACTGCTGGAAATTCAAACCGGCACTAGGAAACAGACTGAGAAACCAGAGTAAAAGTTTCTCCTGCAACCCGTTCCCTTTGTGCTAGATGAACGAACGTCTCTCCACATGCTCAGTTCTGAGAGATAATTGTGTGTGAAAGCCGTCCTTCACCTAGCTTGTTGGGAACACAAAGTTTCTTTTCAGTTGCAAACCCCACTCCATACATATATATGGGGAGGTACTAGCTCCAAATCGGTTTTACAGTGAAAACTGCAGGAACTTTAAACCGGCACTAGTAAACAGACTGAGAAACCAGAGTAAAAGTTTCTCCTGCAACCCGTTCCCTTTGTGTTAGATGAACGAACGTCTCTCCACATGCTCAGATCTGAAAGATAAGTGTGTGTGAAAGCCGTCCTTCACCTAGCTTGTTGGGAACACAAAGTTTCTTTTCAGTTGCAAACTCCACTCCATACATATATATGGGGATGTACTAGCTCCAACTCGGTTTTACAGTGAAAACTGCTGGAACTTCAAACCGGCACTAGGAAACAGACTGAGAAACCAGAGTAAAAGTTTCTCCTGCAACCCGTTCCCTTTGTGCTAGATGAACGAACGTCTCTCCACATGCTCAGTTCTGAGAGATAAGTGTGTGTAAAGCCGTCCTTCACCTAGCTTGTTGGGAACACAAAGTTTCTTTTCAGTTGCAAACTCCACTCCATACATATATATGGGGAGGTACTAGCTCCAAATCGGTTTTACAGTGAAAACTGCAGGAACTTCAAACCGGCACTAGGAAACAGACTGAGAAACCAGAGTAAAAGTTTCTCCTGCAACCTGTTCCCTTTGTGCTAGATGAACGAAAGTCTCTCCACATGCTCAGTTCTCAGAGATGTGTGTGTGTGAAAGCCGTCCTTCACCTAGCTTTTTGGGAACATAAAGTTTCTTTTCATTTTTAAACTCCACTCCATACATATTTATCGGGAGGTACTAGCTCCAACTCGGTTTTACAGTGAAAACTGCTGGAACTTCAAACCGGCACTAGGAAACAGACTGAGATTCCAGAGTAAAAGTTTCTCCTGCAACCTGTTCCCTTTGTGCTAGATGAACGAACGTCTCTCCACATGCTCAGTTCTGAGAGATAGGTGTGTGTGAAAGCCGCCCTTCACCTAGCTTGTTGGGAACACAAAGTTTCATTTCAGTTGCAAACTCCACTCCATACATATATATGGGAAGGTACTAGCTTCAACTCGGTTTTACAGTGAAAACTGCAGGAACTTCAAACCGGCACTAGGAAACAGACTGAGAAACCAGAGTAAAAGTTTCTCCTGCAACCCGTTCCCTTTGTGTTAGATGAACGAACGTCTCTCCACAAGCTCAGTTCTGAGAGATAAGTGTGTGTGAATGCCGTCCTTCACCTAGCTTGTTGGGAACACAAAGTTTCTTTTCAGTTGCAAACTCCACTCCATACATATATATGGGGAGGTACTAGCTCCAACTCGGTTTTACAGTGAAAACTGCAGGAACTTAAAACCGGCACTAGGAAACAGACTGAGAAACCAGAGTAAAAGTTTCTCCTGCAACCCGTTCCCTTTCTGCTAGATGAACGAACGTCTCTCCACATGCTCAGTTCTGAGAGATAAGTGTGTGTGAAAGCCGTCCTTCAACTAGCTTGTTGGGAACACAAAGTTTCTTTTCAGTTGCAAACTCCACTCCATACATATATATGGGGAGGTACTAGCTCCAACTCGGTTTGACAGTGAAAACTGCTGGAAATTCAAACCGGCACTAGGAAACAGACTGAGAAACCAGAGTAAAAGTTTCTCCTGCAACCCGTTCCCTTTGTGCTAGATGAACGAACGTCTCTCCACATGCTCAGTTCTGAGAGATAAGTGTGTGTAAAGCCTTCCTTCACCTAGCTTGTTGGGAACACAAAGTTTCTTTTCAGTTGCAAACACCACTCCATACATATATATGGGGAGGTACTAGCTCCAAATCGGTTTTACAGTGAAAACTGCAGGAACTTCAAACCGGCACTAGGAAACAGACTGAGAAACCAGAGTAAAAGTTTCTCCTGCAACCTGTTCCCTTTGTGCTAGATGAACGAACGTCTCTCCACATGCTCAGTTCTCAGAGATGTGTGTGTGTGAAATCCGTCCTTCACCTAGCTTTTTGGGAACATAAAGTTTCTTTTCATTTTTAAACTCCACTCCATACATATTTATCGGGAGGTACTAGCTCCAACTCGGTTTTACAGTGAAAACTGCTGGAACTTCAAACCGGCACTAGGAAACAGACTGAGATTCCAGAGTAAAAGTTTCTCCTGCAACCTGTTCCCTTTGTGCTAGATGAACGAACGTCTCTCCACATGCTCAGTTCTGAGAGATAGGTGTGTGTGAAAGCCGCCCTTCACCTAGCTTGTTGGGAACACAAAGTTTCATTTCAGTTGCAAACTCCACTCCATACATATATATGGGAAGGTACTAGCTTCAACTCGGTTTTACAGTGAAAACTGCAGGAACTTCAAACCGGCACTAGGAAACAGACTGAGAAACCAGAGTAAAAGTTTCTCCTGCAACCCGTTCCCTTTCTGCTAGATGAACGAACGTCTCTCCACATGCTCAGTTCTGAGAGATAAGTGTGTGTGAAAGCCGTCTTTCAACTAGCTTGTTGGGAACACAAAGTTTCTTTTCAGTTGCAAACTCCACTCCATACATATATATGGGGAGGTACTAGCTCCAACTCGGTTTGACAGTGAAAACTGCTGGAAATTCAAACCGGCACTAGGAAACAGACTGAGAAACCAGAGTAAAAGTTTCTCCTGCAACCCGTTCCCTTTGTGCTAGATGAACGAACGTCTCTCCACATGCTCAGTTCTGAGAGATAAGTGTGTGTGAAAGCCGTCCTTCACCTAGCTTGTTGGGAACACAAAGTTTCTTTTCAGTTGCAAACCCCACTCCATACATATATATGGGGAGGTACTAGCTCCAAATCGGTTTTACAGTGAAAACTGCAGGAACTTTAAACCGGCACCAGGAAACAGACTGAGAAACCAGAGTAAAAGTTTTTCCTGCAACCCGTTCCCTTTGTGCTAGATGAACGAACGTCTCTCCACATGCTCAGATCTGAGAGATAATTGTGTGTGAAAGCCGTCCTTCACCTAGCTTGTTGGGAACACAAAGTTTCTTTTCAGTTGCAAACTCCACTCCATACATATATATGGGGAGGTACAAGCTCCAAATCGGTTTTACAGTTAAAACTGAAGGAACTTCAAACCGGCACTAGGAAACAGACTGAGAAACCAGAGTATAAGTTTCCCCTGCAACCCGTTCCCTTTCTGCTAGATGAACGAACGTCTCTCCACATGCTCAGTTCTGAGAGATAACTGTGTGTGAAAGCCGTCCTTCACCTAGCTTGTTGGGAACACAAAGTTTATTTTCAGATGCAAACTCCACTCCATACATATATATGGGGAGGTACAAGTTCCAACCAGGTTTTGCAGTGAAAACTGCAGGAACTTCAAACCGGCACTAGGAAACAGACTGAGAAACCAGAGTAAAAGTTTCTCCTGCAACCCGTTCCCTTTGTGCTAGATGAACGAACGTCTCTCCACATGCTCAGTTCTGAGAGATGTGTGTGTGTGAAAGCCGTCCTTTACCTACCTTTTTGGGAACATAAAGTTTCTTTTCATTTGTAAACTCCACTCCATACATATATATGGGGAGGTACTATCTCCAACACGGTTTTACAGTGAAAACTGCTGGAACTTCAAACCGGCACTAGGAAACAGACTGAGAAACCAGAGTAAAAGTTTCTCCTGCAACCCGTTCCCTTTGTGCTATACGATAAACGTCTCTCCACATGCTCAGTTCTGAGAGATAAGTGTGTGTGAAAACCGTCCTTCACCTAGCTTGTTGGGAACACAAAGTTTCTTTTCAGTTGCAAACTCCACTCCATACATATATATGGGGAGGTACTAGCTCCAAATCGGTTTTACGTGAAAACTGCAGGAACTTCAAACCGGCACTAGGAAACAGACTGAGAAACCAGAGTAAAAGTTTCTCCTGCAACCTGTTCCCTTTGTGCTAGATGAACGAACGTCTCTCCACATGCTCAGTTCTGAGAGCTAAGTGTGTGTGAAAGCCGTCCTTCACCTAGCTTGTTGGGAACACAAAGTTTCTTTTCAGATGCAAACTCCACTCCATACATATATATGGGGAGGTACAAGCTCCAACCAGGTTTTACAGTGAAAACTGCAGGAACTTCAAACCGGCACTAGGAAACATACTGAGAAACCAGAGTAAAAGTTTCTCCTGCAACCCGTTCCCTTTGTGCTAGATGAACGAACGTCTCTCCACATGCTCAGTTCTGAGAGATGTGTGTGTGTGAAATCCGTCCTTTACCTACCTTATTGGGAACATAAAGTTTCTTTTCATTTGTAAACTCCACTCCATACATATATATGGGGAGGTACTAGCTCCAACTCGGTTTTACAGTGAAAACTGCTGGAACTTCAAACCGGCACTAGGAAACAGACTGAGAAACCAGAGTAAAAGTTTCTCCTGCAACCCGTTCCCTTTGTGCTAGATGAACGAACGTCTCTCCACATGCTCAGTTCTGAGAGATAAGTGTGTGTGAAAGCCGTCCTTCACCTAGCTTGTTGGGAACACAAAGTTTCTTTTCAGATGCAAACTCCACTCCATACATATATATGGGGAGGTACTAGCTCCAAATCGGTTTTACAGTGAAAACTGCAGGAACTTCAAACCGGCACTAGGAAACAGACTGAGAAACCAGAGTAAAAGTTTCTCCTGCAACCTGTTCCCTTTGTGCTAGATGAACGAACGTCTATCCATATGCTCATTTCTCAGAGATGTGTGTGTGTGAAAGCCGTCCTTCACCTAGCTTTTTGGGAACATAAAGTTTCTTTTCATTTTTAAACTCCACTCCATACATATTTATCGGGAGGTACTAGCTCCAACTCGGTTTTACAGTGAAAACTGCAGGAACTTCAAACCGGCACTAGGAAACAGACTGAGAATCCAGAGTAAAAGTTTCACCTGCAACCTGTTCCCTTTGTGCTAGATGAACGAACGTCTCTCCACATGATCAGTTCTGAGAGATAGGTGTGTGTGAAAGCCGCCCTTCAACTAGCATGTTGGGAACACAAAGTTTCATTTCAGTTGCAAACTCCACTCCATACATATATATGGGGAGGTACTAGCTTCAACTCGGTTTTACAGTGAAAACTGCAGGAACTTCAAACCGGCACTAGGAAACAGACTGAGAAACCAGAGTAAAAGTTTCTCCTGCAACCCGTTCCCTTTGTGCTAGATGAACGAACGTCTCTCCACATGCTCAGTTCTGAGAGATAAGTGTGTGTGAATGCCGTCCTTCACCTAGCTTGTTGGGAACACAAAGTTTCTTTTCAGTTGCAAACTCCATTCCATACATATATATGGGGAGGTACTAGCTCCAAATCGGTTTTACAGTGAAAACTGCAGGAACTTCAAACCGGCACTAGTAAACAGACTGAGAAACCAGAGTAAAAGTTTCTCCTGCAACCCGTTCCCTTTCTGCTAGATGAACGAACGTCTCTCCACATGCTCAGTTCTGAGAGATAAGTGTGTGTGAAAGCCGTCCTTCAACTAGCTTGTTGGGAACACAAAGCTTCTTTTCAGTTGCAAACTCCACTCCATACATATATATGGGGAGGTACTAGCTCCAAATCGATTTTACAGTGAAAACTGCTGGAAATTCAAACCGGCACTAGGAAACAGACTGAGAAACCAGAGTAAAAGTTTCTCCTGCAACCCGTTCCCTTTGTGCTAGATGAACGAACGTCTCTCCACATGCTCAGTTCTGAGAGATAAGTGTGTGTGAAAGCCGTCCTTCACCTAGCTTGTTGGGAACACAAAGTTTCTTTTCAGTTGCAAACCCCACTCCATACATATATATGGGGAGGTACTAGCTCCAAATCGGTTTTACAGTGAAAACTGCAGGAACTTTAAACCGGCACTAGGAAACAGACTGAGAAACCAGAGTAAAAGTTTCTCCTGCAACCCGTTCCCTTTGTGCTAGATGAACGAACGTCTCTCCACATGCTCAGTTCTGAGAGATGTGTGTGTGTGAAAGCCGTCCTTTACCTACCTTTTTGGGAACATAAAGTTTCTTTTCATTTGTAAACTCCACTCCATACATATATATGGGGAGGTACAATCTCCAACTCGGTTTTACAGTGAAAACTGCTGGAACTTCAAACCGGCACTAGGAAACAGACTGAGAATCCAGAGTAAAATTTCTCCTGCAACCTGTTCCCTTTGTGCTAGATGAACGAACGTCTCTCCACATGCTCAGTTCTGAGAGCTAAGTGTGTGTGAAAGCCGTCCTTCACCTAGCTTGTTGGGAACACAAAGTTTCTTTTCAGATGCAAACTCCACTCCATACATATATATGGGGAGGTACAAGCTCCAACTAGGTTTTACAGTGAAAACTGCAGGAACTTCAAACCGGCACTAGGAAACATACTGAGAAACCAGAGTAAAAGTTTCTCCTGCAACCCGTTCCCTTTGTGCTAGATGAACGAACGTCTCTCCACATGCTCAGTTCTGAGAGATGTGTGTGTGTGAAATCCGTCCTTTACCTACCTTATTGGGAACATAAAGTTTCTTTTCATTTGTAAACTCCACTCCATACATATATATGGGGAGGTACTAGCTCCAACTCGGTTTTACAGTGAAAACTGCTGGAACTTCAAACCGGCACTAGGAAACAGACTGAGAAACCAGAGTAAAAGTTTCACCTGCAACCCGTTCCCTTTGTGCTAGATGAACGAACGTCTCTCCACATGCTCAGTTCTGAGAGATAAGTGTGTGTGAAAGCCGTCCTTCACCTAGCTTGTTGGGAACACAAAGTTTCTTTTCAGTTGCAAACTCCACTCCATACATATATATGGGGAGGTACTAGCTCCAAATCGGTTTTACAGTGAAAACTGCAGGAACTTCAAACCGGAACTAGGAAACAGACTGAGAAACCAGAGTAAAAGTTTCTCCTGCAAACTGTTCCCTTTTTGCTAGATGAACGAACGTCTCTCCACATGCTCAGTTCTCAGAGATGTGTGTGTGTGAAAGCCGTCCTTCACCTAGCTTTTTGGGAACATAAAGTTTCTTTTAATTTTTAAAATCCACTCCATACATATTTATCGGGAGGTACTAGCTCCACTCGGTTTTACAGTGAAAATTGCTGGAACTTCAAACCGGCACTAGGAAACAGACTGAGAATCCAGAGTAAAAGTTTCTCCTGCAACCTGTTCCATTTGTGCTAGATGAACGAACGTCTCTCCACATGCTCAGTTCTGAGCGATAGGTGTGTGTGAAAGCCGCCCTTCACCTAGCTTGTTGGGAACACAAAGTTTCATTTCAGTTGCAAACTCCACTCCATACATATATATGGGGAGGTACTAGCTTCAACTCGGTTTTACAGTGAAAACTGCAGGAACTTCAAACCGGCACTAGGAAACAGACTGAGAAACCAAAGTAAAAGTTTCTCCTGCAACCCGTTCCCTTTGTGCTAGATGAACGAACGTCTCTCCACATGCTCAGTTCTGAGTGATAAGTGTGTGTGAATGCCGTCCTTCACCTAGCTTGTTGGGAACACAAAGTTTCTTTTCAGTTGCAAACTCCATTCCATACATATATATGGGGAGGTACTAGCTCCAACTCGGTTTTACAGTGAAAACTGCAGGAACTTAAAACCGGCACTAGGAAACAGACTGAGAAACCAGAGTAAAAGTTTCTCCTGCAACCCGTTCCCTTTCTGCTAGATGAACGAAAGTCTCTCCACATGATCAGTTCTGAGAGATAAGTGTGTGTGAAAGCCGTCCTTCAACTAGCTTGTTGGGAACACAAAGTTTCTTTTCAGTTGCAAACTCCACTCCATACATATATATGGGGAGGTACTAGCTCCAAATCGATTTTACAGTGAAAACTGCTGGAAATTCAAACCGGCACTAGGAAACAGACTGAGAAACCAGAGTAAAAGTTTCTCCTGCAACCCGTTCCCTTTGTGCTAGATGAACGAACGTCTCTCCACATGCTCAGTTCTGAGAGATAAGTGTGTGTGAAAGCCGTCCTTCACCTAGCTTGTTGGGAACACAAAGTTTCTTTTCAGTTACAAACCCCACTCCATACATATATATGGTTAGGTACTAGCTCCAAATCGGTTTTACAGTGAAAACTGCAGGAACTTTAAACCGGCACTAGGAAACAGACTGAGAAACCAGAGTAAAAGTTTTTCCTGCAACCCGTTCCCTTTGTGCTAGATGAACGAACGTCTCTCCACATGCTCAGTTCTGAGAGATAAGTGTGTGTAAAGCCGTCCTTCACCTAGTTTGTTGGGAACACAAAGTTTCTTTTCAGTTGCAAACACCACTCCATACATATATATGGGGACGTACAAGCTCCAAATCGGTTTTACAGTTAAAACAGCAGGAACTTCAAACCGGCACTAGGAAACAGACTGAGAAACCAGAGTATAAGTTTCCCCTGCAACCCGTTCCCTTTCTGCTAGATGAACGAACGTCTTTCCACATGCTCAGTTCTGAGAGATAACTGTGTGTGAAACCGTCCTTCAACTAGCTTGTTGGGAACAGAAAGTTTATTTTCAGATGCAAACTCCACTCCATACATATATATGGGGAGGTACAAGCTCCAACCAGGTTTTACAGTGAAAACTGCAGGAACTTCAAACCGGCACTAGGAAACAGACTGAGAAACCAGAGTAAAAGTTTCTCCTGCAACCCGTTCCCTTTGTGCTAGATGAACGAACGTCTCTCCACATGCTCAGTTCTGAGAGATGTGTGTGTGTGAAAGCCGTCCTTTACCTACCTTTTTGGGAACATAAAGTTTCTTTTCATTTGTAAACTCCACTCCATACATATATATGGGGAGGTACTATCTCCAACTCGGTTTTACAGTGAAAACTGCTGGAACTTCAAACCGGCACTAGGAAACAGACTGAGAAACCAGAGTAAAAGTTTCTCCTGCAACCCGTTCCCTTTGTGCCTGACGAAAGAACGTCTCTCCACATGCTCAGTTCTGAGAGATAAGTGTGTGTGAAAACCGTCCTTCACCTAGCTTGTTGGGAACACAAAGTTTCTTTTCAGTTGCAAACTCCACTCCATACATATATATGGGGAGGTACTAGCTCCAAATCGGTTTTACGTGAAAACTGCAGGAACTTCAAACCGGCACTAGGAAACAGACTGAGAAACCAGAGTAAAAGTTTCTCCTGCAACCTGTTCCCTTTGTGCTAGATGAACGAACGTCTCTCCACATGCTCAGTTCTGAGAGCTAAGTGTGTGTGAAAGCCGTCCTTCACCTAGCTTGTTGGGAACACAAAGTTTCTTTTCAGATGCAAACTCCACTCCATACATATATATGGGGAGGTACAAGCTCCAACCAGGTTTTACAGTGAAAACTGCAGGAACTTCAAACCGGCACTAGGAAACAGACTGAGAAACCAGAGTAAAAGTTTCTCCTGCAACCCGTTCCCTTTGTGCTAGATGAACGAACGTCTCTCCACATGCTCAGTTCTGAGAGATGTGTGTGTGTGAAATCCGTCCTTTACCTACCTTATTGGGAACATAAAGTTTCTTTTCATTTGTAAACTCCACTCCATACATATATATGGGGAGGTACTAGCTCCAACTCGGTTTTACAGTGAAAACTGCTGGAACTTCAAACCGGCACTAGGAAACAGACTGAGAGACCAGAGTAAAAGTTTCCCCTGCAACCCGTTCCCTTTGTGCTAGATGAACGAACGTCTCTCCACATGCTCAGTTCTGAGAGATAAGTGTGTGTGAAAGCCGTCCTTCACCTAGCTTGTTGGGAACACAAAGTTTCTTTTCAGTTGCAAACTCCAATCCATACATATATATGGGGAGGTACTAGCTCCAAATCGGTTTTACAGTGAAAACTGCAGGAACTTCAAACCGGCACTAGGAAACAGACTGAGAAACCAGAGTAAAAGTTTCTCCTGCAACCCGTTCCCTTTGTGCTACATGAACGAACGTCTCTCCACATGCTCAGTTCTGAGAGATAAGTGTGTGTGAAAGCCGTCCTTCACCTAGCTTGTTGGGAACACAAAATTTCTTTTCATTTGCATACTCCACTCCATACATATATATGGGGAGGTACTAGCTCCAAATCGGTTTTACAGTGAAAACTGCATGAACTTCAAACCGGCACTAGGAAACAGACTGAGAAACCAGAGTATATGTTTCTCCTGCAACCCGTTCCCTTTCTGCTAGATGAACGAACGTCTCTCCACATGCTCAGTTCTGAGAGATAACTGTGTGTGAAAGCCGTCCTTCACCTAGCTTGTTGGGAACACAAAGATTCTTTTCAGTTGCAAACTCCACTCCATACATATATATGGGGAGGTACAAGCTCCAACCAGATTTTACAGTGAAAACTGCTGGAACTTCAAACCGGCACTAGGAAACAGACTGAGGAACCAGAGTAAAAGTTTCTCCTGCAACCTGTTCCCTTTGTGCTAGATGAACGAAGGTCTCTCCACATGCTCAGTTCTGAGAGATAAGTGTGTGTGAAAGCCGTCCTTCACCTAGCTTGTTGGGATCACAAAGTTTCTTTTCAGTTGCAAACTGCAATCCATACTTATATATGGGGAGGTTCAAGCTCCAACCAGGTTTTACAGTGAAAACTGCAGGAACTTCAAACCGGCACTAGGAAACAGACTGAGAAACCAGAGTAAAAGTTTCTCCTGCAACCCGTTCCCTTTGTGCTAGATGAACGAACGTCTCTCCACATGCTCAGTTCTGAGAGATAAGTGTCTGTGAAAGCCGTCCTTCACCTAGCTTGTTGGGAACACAAAGTTTCTTTTCAGTTGCAAACTCCACTCCATACATATATAAGGGGAGGTACTAGCTCCAACTCGGTTTTACAGTGAAAACTGCTGGATCTTCAACCCGGCACTAGGAAACAGACTGAGAAACCAGAGTAAAAGTTTCTCCTGCAACCCGTTCCCTTTGTGCTAGATGAACGAACGTCTCTCCACATGCTCAGTTCTGAGAGATATGTGTGTGTGAAAGCCGTCCTTCACCTAGCTTGTTGGGAACACAAAGTTTCTTTTCAGTTGCAAACTCCACTCCATACATATATATGGAGAAGTACTAGCTCCAAATCGGTTTTACAGTGAAAACTGCAGGAACTTCAAACCGGCACTAGGAAACACACTGAGAAACCAGAGTAAAAGTTTCTCCTGCAACCCGTTCCCTTTGTGCTAGATGAACGAACGTCTTTCCACATGCTCAGTTCTGAGAGATAAGTGTGTGTGAATGCCGTCCTTCACCTAGCTTGTTGGGATCACAAAGTTTCTTTTCAGTTGCAAACTCCACTCCATACATATATATGGGGAGGTACAAGCTCCAACCAGGTTTTACAGAGAAAACTGCAGGAACTTCAAACCGGCACTAGCAAAAAGACTGAGAATCCAGAGTAAAAGTTTCTCCTGCAACCTGTTCCCTTTGTGCTAGGTGAACGAACGTCTCTCAACATGCTCAGTTCTGAGAGATGTGTGTGTGTGAATGCCGTTCTTCACCTAGATTTTTGGGAACATAAAGCTTCTTTTAATTTGTAAATTCCACTCCATACATATATATGGGGAGGTACTAGCTCCAACTCGGTTTTACAGTGAAAACTGCTGGAACTTCAAACCGGCACTAGGAAACAGACTGAGAAACCAGAGTAAAAGTTTCTCCTGCAAACCGTTCCCTTTCTGCTAGATGAACGAACGTCTCTCCACATGCTCAGTTCTGAGAGATAAGTGTGTGTGAAAGCCGTCCTTCACCGAGCTTGTTGGGAACACAAAGTTCTTTTCAGTTGCAAACTCCACTCCATACATATATATGTGGAGGTACTAGCTCCAAATCGGTTTTACAGTGAAAACTGCTGGAACTTCAAACCGGCACTAGGAAACAGACTGAGAAACCAGAGTAAAAGTTTCTCCTGCAAACCGTTCCCTTTCTGCTAGATGAACGAACGTCTCTCCACATGCTCAGTTCTGAGAGATAAGTGTGTGTGAAAGCCGTCCTTCATCTAGCTTGTTGGGAACACAAAGTTTCTTTTCAGTTGCAAACTCCACTCCATACATATATATGCGGAGGTACTAGCTCCAACCAGGTTTTACAGTGAAAACTGCAGGAACTTCAAACCGGCACTAGGAAACAGACTGAGAAACCAGAGTAAAAGTTTCTCCTGCAACCTGTTCCCCTTGTGCTAGATGAACGAACGTCTCTCCACATGCTCAGTTCTGAGAGATAAGTGTGTGTGAAAGCCGTCCTTCACCTAGCTTGTTGGGAACACAAAATTTCTTTTCAGTTGCAAACTCCACTCCATACATATATATGGGGAGGTACTAGCTCCAACCAGGTTTTACAGTGAAAACTGCAGGAACTTCAAACCGGCACTAGGAAACAGACTGAGAAACCAGAGTAAAAGTTTCCCCTGCAACCCGTTCCCTTTGTGCTAGATGAACGAACGTTTCTCCACATGCTCAGTTCTGAGAGATAAGTGTGTGTGAAAGCCGTCCTTCACCTAGCTTGTTTGGAACACAAAGTTCCTTTTCAGTTGCAAACTCCACTCAATACATATATATGGGGAGGTACTAGCTCCAACTCGGTTTTACAGTGAAAACTGCTGGAACTTCAAACCGGCACTAGGAAACAGACTGAGAAACCAGAGTAAAAGTTTCTCCTGCAACCCGTTCCATTTGTGCTAGATGAACGAACGTCTCTCCACATGCTCAGTTCTGAGAGATAAGTGTGTGTGAATGCCGTCCTTCACCTAGCTTGTTTGGAACACAAATTTCTTTTCAGTTGCAAACTCCACTCCATACATATATATGGGGAGGTACTAGCTCCAACTCGGTTTTACAGTGAAAACTGCTGGAACTTCAAACCGGCACTAGGAAACAGACTGAGAAACCAGAGTAAAAGTTTCTCCTGCAAACCGTTCCCTTTGTGCTAGATGAACGAACGTCTCTCCACATGCTAAGTTCTGAGAGATAAGTGTCTGTGAAAGCCGTCCTTCACCTAGCTTGTTGGGAACACAAAGTTTCTTTTAAGTTGCAAACTCCACTCCATACATATATATGGGGAGGTACTAGCTCCAAATCGGTTTTACAGTGAAAACTGCAGGAACTTAATACCGGCACTAGGAAACAGACTGAGAAACCAGAGTAAAAGTTTCTCCTGCAAACCGTTCCCTTTGTGCTAGATGAACGAACGTCTCTCCACATGCTCAGATCTGAGAGATAAGTGTGTGTGAAAGCCGTCCTTCACCTAGCTTGTTGGGAACACAAAGTTTCTTTTCAGTTGCAAACTCCACTCCATACATATATATGGGGAGGTACTAGCTCCAACTCGGTTTTACAGTGAAAACTGCTGGAACTTCAAACCGGCACTAGGAAACAGACTGAGAAACCAGAGTAAAAGTTTCTCCTGCAACCTGTTCCCTTTGTGCTAGATGAACGAACGTCTCTCCACATGCTCAGTTCTCAGAGATGTGTGTGTGTGAAAGCCGTCCTTCACCTAGCTTTTTGGGAACATAAAGTTTCTTTTCATTTTTAAACTCCACTCCATACATATTTATCGGGAGGTACTAGCTCCAACTCGGTTTTACAGTGAAAACTGCTGGAACTTCAAACCGGCACTAGGAAACAGACTGAGATTCCAGAGTAAAAGTTTCTCCTGCAACCTGTTCCCTTTGTGCTAGATGAACGAACGTCTCTCCACATGCTCAGTTCTGAGAGATAGGTGTGTGTGAAAGCCGCCCTTCACCTAGCTTGTTGGGAACACAAAGTTTCATTTCAGTTGCAAACTCCACTCCATACATATATATGGGGAGGTACTAGCTTCAACTCGGTTTTACAGTGAAAACTGCAGGAACTTCAAACCGGCACTAGGAAACAGACTGAGAAACCAGAGTAAAAGTTTCTCCTGCAACCCGTTCCCTTTGTGCTAGATGAACGAACGTCTCTCCACAAGCTCAGTTCTGAGAGATAAGTGTGTGTGAATGCCGTCCTTCACCTAGCTTGTTGGGAACACAAAGTTTCTTTTCAGTTGCAAACTCCACTCCATACATATATATGGGGAGGTACTAGCTCCAACTCGGTTTTACAGTGAAAACTGCAGGAACTTAAAACCGGCACTAGGAAACAGACTGAGAAACCAGAGTAAAAGTTTCTCCTGCAACCCGTTCCCTTTCTGCTAGATGAACGAACGTCTCTCCACATGCTCAGTTCTGAGAGATAAGTGTGTGTTAAAGCCGTCCTTCAACTAGCTTGTTGGGAACACAAAGTTTCTTTTCAGTTGCAAACTCCACTCCATACATATATATGGGGAGGTACTAGCTCCAACTCGGTTTGACAGTGAAAACTGCTGGAAATTCAAACCGGCACTAGGAAACAGACTGAGAAACCAGAGTAAAAGTTTCTCCTGCAACCCGTTCCCTTTGTGCTAGATGAACGAACGTCTCTCCACATGCTCAGTTCTGAGAGATAAGTGTGTGTGAAAGCCGTCCTTCACCTAGCTTGTTGGGAACACAAAGTTTCTTTTCAGTTGCAAACCCCACTCCATACATATATATGGGGAGGTACTAGCTCCAAATCGGTTTTACAGTGAAAACTGCAGGAACTTTAAACCGGCACTAGGAAACAGACTGAGAAACCAGAGTAAAAGTTTTTCCTGCAACCCGTTCCCTTTGTGCTAGATGAACGAACGTCTCTCCACATGCTCAGATCTGAGAGATAATTGTGTGTGAAAGCCGTCCTTCACCTAGCTTGTTGGGAACACAAAGTTTCTTTTCAGTTGCAAACTCCACTCCATACATATATATGGGGAGGTACTAGCTCCAACTCGGTTTTACAGTGAAAACTGCTGGAACTTTAAACCGGCACTAGGAAACAGACTGAGAAACCAGAGTAAAAGTTTCTCCTGCAACCCGTTCCCTTTGTGCTAGATGAACGAACGTCTCTCCACATGCTCAGTTCTGAGAGATAACTGTGTGTGAAAGCCGTCCTTCACCTAGCTTGTTGGGAACAGAAAGTTTATATTCAGATGCAAACTCCACTCCATACATATATATGGGGAGGTACAAGCTCCAACCAGGTTTTACAGTGAAAACTGCAGGAACTTCAAACCGGCACTAGGAAACAGACTGAGAAACCAGAGTAAAAGTTTCTCCTGCAACCCGTTCCCTTTGTGCTAGATGAACGAACGTCTCTCCACATGCTCAGTTCTGAGAGATGTGTGTGTGTGAAAGCCGTCCTTTACCTACCTTTTTGGGAACATAAAGTTTCTTTTCATTTGTAAACTCCACTCCATACATATATATGGGGAGGTACTATCTCCAACTCGGTTTTACAGTGAAAACTGCTGGAACTTCAAACCGGCACTAGGAAACAGACTGAGAAACCAGAGTAAAAGTTTCTCCTGCAACCCGTTCCCTTTGTGCTAGACGAAAGAACGTCTCTCCACATGCTCAGTTCTGAGAGATAAGTGTGTGTGAAAACCGTCCTTCACCTAGCTTGTTGGGAACACAAAGTTTCTTTTCAGTTGCAAACTCCACTCCATACATATATATGGGGAGGTACTAGCTCCAAATCGGTTTTACGTGAAAACTGCAGGAACTTCAAACCGGCACTAGGAAACAGACTGAGAAACCAGAGTAAAAGTTTCTCCTGCAAACTGTTCCCTTTGTGCTAGATGAACGAACGTCTCTCCACATGCTCAGTTCTGAGAGCTAAGTGTGTGTGAAAGCCGTCCTTCACCTAGCTTGTTGGGAACACAAAGTTTCTTTTCAGATGCAAACTCCACTCCATACATATATATGGGGAGGTACAAGCTCCAACCAGGTTTTACAGTGAAAACTGCAGGAACTTCAAACCGGCACTAGGAAACAGACTGAGAAACCAGAGTAAAAGTTTCTCCTGCAACCCGTTCCCTTTGTGCTAGATGAACGAACGTCTCTCCACATGCTCAGTTCTGAGAGATGTGTGTGTGTGAAATCCGTCCTTTACCTACCTTATTGGGAACATAAAGTTTCTTTTCATTTGTAAACTCCACTCCATACATATATATGGGGAGGTACTAGCTCCAACTCGGTTTTACAGTGAAAACTGCTGGAACTTCAAACCGGCACTAGGAAACAGACTGAGAGACCAGAGTAAAAGTTTCCCCTGCAACCCGTTCCCTTTGTGCTAGATGAACGAACGTCTCTCCACATGCTCAGTTCTGAGAGATAAGTGTGTGTGAAAGCCGTCCTTCACCTAGCTTGTTGGGAACACAAAGTTTCTTTTCAGTTGCAAACTCCAATCCATACATATATATGGGGAGGTACTAGCTCCAAATCGGTTTTACAGTGAAAACTGCAGGAACTTCAAACCGGCACTAGGAAACAGACTGAGAAACCAGAGTAAAAGTTTCTCCTGCAACCCGTTCCCTTTGTGCTACATGAACGAACGTCTCTCCACATGCTCAGTTCTGAGAGATAAGTGTGTGTGAAAGCCGTCCTTCACCTAGCTTGTTGGGAACACAAAATTTCTTTTCATTTGCATACTCCACTCCATACATATATATGGGGAGGTACTAGCTCCAAATCGGTTTTACAGTGAAAACTGCATGAACTTCAAACCGGCACTAGGAAACAGACTGAGAAACCAGAGTATATGTTTCTCCTGCAACCCGTTCCCTTTCTGCTAGATGAACGAACGTCTCTCCACATGCTCAGTTCTGAGAGATAACTGTGTGTGAAAGCCGTCCTTCACCTAGCTTGTTGGGAACACAAAGATTCTTTTCAGTTGCAAACTCCACTCCATACATATATATGGGGAGGTACAAGCTCCAACCAGATTTTACAGTGAAAACTGCTGGAACTTCAAACCGGCACTAGGAAACAGACTGAGGAACCAGAGTAAAAGTTTCTCCTGCAACCTGTTCCCTTTGTGCTAGATGAACGAAGGTCTCTCCACATGCTCAGTTCTGAGAGATAAGTGTGTGTGAAAGCCGTCCTTCACCTAGCTTGTTGGGATCACAAAGTTTCTTTTCAGTTGCAAACTGCAATCCATACTTATATATGGGGAGGTTCAAGCTCCAAACAGGTTTTACAGTGAAAACTGCAGGAACTTCAAACCGGCACTAGGAAACAGACTGAGAAACCAGAGTAAAAGTTTCTCCTGCAACCCGTTCCCTTTGTGCTAGATGAACGAACGTCTCTCCACATGCTCAGTTCTGAGAGATAAGTGTCTGTGAAAGCCGTCCTTCACCTAGCTTGTTGGGAACACAAAGTTTCTTTTCAGTTGCAAACTCCACTCCATACATATATAAGGGGAGGTACTAGCTCCAACTCGGTTTGACAGTGAAAACTGCTGGAAATTCAAACCGGCACTAGGAAACAGACTGAGAAACCAGAGTAAAAGTTTCTCCTGCAACCCGTTCCCTTTGTGCTAGATGAACGAACGTCTCTCCACATGCTCAGATCTGAGAGATAATTGTGTGTGAAAGCCGTCCTTCACCTAGCTTGTTGGGAACACAAAGTTTCTTTTCAGTTGCAAACTCCACTCCATACATATATATGGGGAGGTACTAGCTCCAACTCGGTTTTACAGTGAAAACTGCTGGAACTTTAAACCGGCACTAGGAAACAGACTGAGAAACCAGAGTAAAAGTTTCTCCTGCAACCCGTTCCCTTTGTGCTAGATGAACGAACGTCTCTCCACATGCTCAGTTCTGAGAGATAACTGTGTGTGAAAGCCGTCCTTCACCTAGCTTGTTGGGAACACAAAGTTTATATTCAGATGCAAACTCCACTCCATACATATATATGGGGAGGTACAAGCTCCAACCAGGTTTTACAGTGAAAACTGCAGGAACTTCAAACCGGCACTAGGAAACAGACTGAGAAACCAGAGTAAAAGTTTCTCCTGCAACCCGTTCCCTTTGTGCTAGATGAACGAACGTCTCTCCACATGCTCAGTTCTGAGAGATGTGTGTGTGTGAAAGCCGTCCTTTACCTACCTTTTTGGGAACATAAAGTTTCTTTTCATTTGTAAACTCCACTCCATACATATATATGGGGAGGTACTATCTCCAACTCGGTTTTACAGTGAAAACTGCTGGAACTTCAAACCGGCACTAGGAAACAGACTGAGAAACCAGAGTAAAAGTTTCTCCTGCAACCCGTTCCCTTTGTGCTAGACGAAAGAACGTCTCTCCACATGCTCAGTTCTGAGAGATAAGTGTGTGTGAAAACCGTCCTTCACCTAGCTTGTTGGGAACACAAAGTTTCTTTTCAGTTGCAAACTCCACTCCATACATATATATGGGGAGGTACTAGCTCCAAATCGGTTTTACGTGAAAACTGCAGGAACTTCAAACCGGCACTAGGAAACAGACTGAGAAACCAGAGTAAAAGTTTCTCCTGCAACCTGTTCCCTTTGTGCTAGATGAACGAACGTCTCTCCACATGCTCAGTTCTGAGAGCTAAGTGTGTGTGAAAGCCGTCCTTCACCTAGCTTGTTGGGAACACAAAGTTTCTTTTCAGATGCAAACTCCACTCCATACATATATATGGGGAGGTACAAGCTCCAACCAGGTTTTACAGTGAAAACTGCAGGAACTTCAAACCGGCACTAGGAAACAGACTGAGAAACCAGAGTAAAAGTTTCTCCTGCAACCCGTTCCCTTTGTGCTAGATGAACGAACGTCTCTCCACATGCTCAGTTCTGAGAGATGTGTGTGTGTGAAATCCGTCCTTTACCTACCTTATTGGGAACATAAAGTTTCTTTTCATTTGTAAACTCCACTCCATACATATATATGGGGAGGTACTAGCTCCAACTCGGTTTTACAGTGAAAACTGCTGGAACTTCAAACCGGCACTAGGAAACAGACTGAGAGACCAGAGTAAAAGTTTCCCCTGCAACCCGTTCCCTTTGTGCTAGATGAACGAACGTCTCTCCACATGCTCAGTTCTGAGAGATAAGTGTGTGTGAAAGCCGTCCTTCACCTAGCTTGTTGGGAACACAAAGTTTCTTTTCAGTTGCAAACTCCAATCCATACATATATATGGGGAGGTACTAGCTCCAAATCGGTTTTACAGTGAAAACTGCAGGAACTTCAAACCGGCACTAGGAAACAGACTGAGAAACCAGAGTAAAAGTTTCTCCTGCAACCCGTTCCCTTTGTGCTACATGAACGAACGTCTCTCCACATGCTCAGTTCTGAGAGATAAGTGTGTGTGAAAGCCGTCCTTCACCTAGCTTGTTGGGAACACAAAATTTCTTTTCATTTGCATACTCCACTCCATACATATATATGGGGAGGTACTAGCTCCAAATCGGTTTTACAGTGAAAACTGCATGAACTTCAAACCGGCACTAGGAAACAGACTGAGAAACCAGAGTATATGTTTCTCCTGCAACCCGTTCCCTTTCTGCTAGATGAACGAACGTCTCTCCACATGCTCAGTTCTGAGAGATAACTGTGTGTGAAAGCCGTCCTTCACCTAGCTTGTTGGGAACACAAAGATTCTTTTCAGTTGCAAACTCCACTCCATACATATATATGGGGAGGTACAAGCTCCAACCAGATTTTACAGTGAAAACTGCTGGAACTTCAAACCGGCACTAGGAAACAGACTGAGGAACCAGAGTAAAAGTTTCTCCTGCAACCTGTTCCCTTTGTGCTAGATGAACGAAGGTCTCTCCACATGCTCAGTTCTGAGAGATAAGTGTGTGTGAAAGCCGTCCTTCACCTAGCTTGTTGGGATCACAAAGTTTCTTTTCAGTTGCAAACTGCAATCCATACTTATATATGGGGAGGTTCAAGCTCCAACCAGGTTTTACAGTGAAAACTGCAGGAACTTCAAACCGGCACTAGGAAACAGACTGAGAAACCAGAGTAAAAGTTTCTCCTGCAACCCGTTCCCTTTGTGCTAGATGAACGAACGTCTCTCCACATGCTCAGTTCTGAGAGATAAGTGTCTGTGAAAGCCGTCCTTCACCTATCTTGTTGGGAACACAAAGTTTCTTTTCAGTTGCAAACTCCACTCCATACATATATAAGGGGAGGTACTAGCTCCAACTCGGTTTTACAGTGAAAACTGCTGGATCTTCAACCCGGCACTAGGAAACAGACTGAGAAACCAGAGTAAAAGTTTCTCCTGCAACCCGTTCCCTTTGTGCTAGATGAACGAACGTCTCTCCACATGCTCAGTTCTGAGAGATGTGTGTGTGTGAAAGCCGTCCTTTACCTACCTTTTTGGGAACATAAAGTTTCTTTTCATTTGTAAACTCCACTCCATACATATATATGGGGAGGTACTATCTCCAACTCGGTTTTACAGTGAAAACTGCTGGAACTTCAAACCGGCACTAGGAAACAGACTGAGAAACCAGAGTAAAAGTTTCTCCTGCAACCCGTTCCCTTTGTGCTAGACGAAAGAACGTCTCTCCACATGCTCAGTTCTGAGAGATAAGTGTGTGTGAAAACCGTCCTTCACCTAGCTTGTTGGGAACACAAAGTTTCTTTTCAGTTGCAAACTCCACTCCATACATATATATGGGGAGGTACTAGCTCCAAATCGGTTTTACGTGAAAACTGCAGGAACTTCAAACCGGCACTAGGAAACAGACTGAGAAACCAGAGTAAAAGTTTCTCCTGCAACCTGTTCCCTTTGTGCTAGATGAACGAACGTCTCTCCACATGCTCAGTTCTGAGAGCTAAGTGTGTGTGAAAGCCGTCCTTCACCTAGCTTGTTGGGAACACAAAGTTTCTTTTCAGATGCAAACTCCACTCCATACATATATATGGGGAGGTACAAGCTCCAACCAGGTTTTACAGTGAAAACTGCAGGAACTTCAAACCGGCACTAGGAAACAGACTGAGAAACCAGAGTAAAAGTTTCTCCTGCAACCCGTTCCCTTTGTGCTAGATGAACGAACGTCTCTCCACATGCTCAGTTCTGAGAGATGTGTGTGTGTGAAATCCGTCCTTTACCTACCTTATTGGGAACATAAAGTTTCTTTTCATTTGTAAACTCCACTCCATACATATATATGGGGAGGTACTAGCTCCAACTCGGTTTTACAGTGAAAACTGCTGGAACTTCAAACCGGCACTAGGAAACAGACTGAGAGACCAGAGTAAAAGTTTCCCCTGCAACCCGTTCCCTTTGTGCTAGATGAACGAACGTCTCTCCACATGCTCAGTTCTGAGAGATAAGTGTGTGTGAAAGCCGTCCTTCACCTAGCTTGTTGGGAACACAAAGTTTCTTTTCAGTTGCAAACTCCAATCCATACATATATATGGGGAGGTACTAGCTCCATATCGGTTTTACAGTGAAAACTGCAGGAACTTCAAACCGGCACTAGGAAACAGACTGAGAAACCAGAGTAAAAGTTTCTCCTGCAACCCGTTCCCTTTGTGCTACATGAACGAACGTCTCTCCACATGCTCAGTTCTGAGAGATAAGTGTGTGTGAAAGCCGTCCTTCACCTAGCTTGTTGGGAACACAAAATTTCTTTTCATTTGCATACTCCACTCCATACATATATATGGGGAGGTACTAGCTCCAAATCGGTTTTACAGTGAAAACTGCATGAACTTCAAACCGGCACTAGGAAACAGACTGAGAAACCAGAGTATATGTTTCTCCTGCAACCCGTTCCCTTTCTGCTAGATGAACGAACGTCTCTCCACATGCTCAGTTCTGAGAGATAACTGTGTGTGAAAGCCGTCCTTCACCTAGCTTGTTGGGAACACAAAGATTCTTTTCAGTTGCAAACTCCACTCCATACATATATATGGGGAGGTACAAGCTCCAACCAGATTTTACAGTGAAAACTGCTGGAACTTCAAACCGGCACTAGGAAACAGACTGAGGAACCAGAGTAAAATTTCTCCTGCAACCTGTTCCCTTTGTGCTAGATGAACGAAGGTCTCTCCACATGCTCAGTTCTGAGAGATAAGTGTGTGTGAAAGCCGTCCTTCACCTAGCTTGTTGGGATCACAAAGTTTCTTTTCAGTTGCAAACTGCAATCCATACTTATATATGGGGAGGTTCAAGCTCCAACCAGGTTTTACAGTGAAAACTGCAGGAACTTCAAACCGGCACTAGGAAACAGACTGAGAAACCAGAGTAAAAGTTTCTCCTGCAACCCGTTCCATTTGTGCTAGATGAACGAACGTCTCTCCACATGCTCAGTTCTGAGAGATAAGTGTCTGTGAAAGCCGTCCTTCACCTAGCTTGTTGGGAACACAAAGTTTCTTTTCAGTTGCAAACTCCACTCCATACATATATAAGGGGAGGTACTAGCTCCAACTCGGTTTTACAGTGAAAACTGCTGGATCTTCAACCCGGCACTAGGAAACAGACTGAGAAACCAGAGTAAAAGTTTCTCCTGCAACCCGTTCCCTTTGTGCTAGATGAACGAACGTCTCTCCACATGCTCAGTTCTGAGAGATATGTGTGTGTGAAAGCCGTCCTTCACCTAGCTTGTTGGGAACACAAAGTTTCTTTTCAGTTGCAAACTCCACTCCAAACATATATATGGGGAGGTACAAGCTCCAACCAGGTTTTACAGAGAAAACTGCAGGAACTTCAAACCGGCACTAGCAAAAAGACTGAGAATCCAGAGTAAAAGTTTCTCCTGCAACCTGTTCCCTTTGTGCTAGGTGAACGAACGTCTCTCAACATGCTCAGTTCTGAGAGATGTGTGTGTGTGAATGCCGTTCTTCACCTAGATTTTTGGGAACATAAAGCTTCTTTTAATTTGTAAATTCCACTCCATACATATATATGGGGAGGTACTAGCTCCAACTCGGTTTTACAGTGAAAACTGCTGGAACTTCAAACCGGCACTAGGAAACAGACTGAGAAACCAGAGTAAAAGTTTCTCCTGCAAACCGTTCCCTTTGTGCTAGATGAACGAACGTCTCTCCACATGCTCAGTTCTGAGAGATAAGTGTGTGTGAAAGCCGTCCTTCACCTAGCTTGTTGGGAACACAAAGTTTCTTTTCAGTTGCAAACTCCACTCCATACATATATATGGGGAGGTACTAGCTCCAACTCGCTTTTACAGTGAAAACTGCTGGAACTTCAAACCGGCACTAGGAAACAGACTGAGAAACCAGAGTAAAAGTTTCTCCTGCAACCCGTTCCCTTTGTGCTAGACGAAAGAACGTCTCTCCACATGCTCAGTTCTGAGAGATAAGTGTGTGTGAAAACCGTCCTTCACCTAGCTTGTTGGGAACACAAAGTTTCTTTTCAGTTGCAAACTCCACTCCATACATATATATGGGGAGGTACTAGCTCCAAATCGGTTTTACGTGAAAACTGCAGGAACTTCAAACCGGCACTAGGAAACAGACTGAGAAACCAGAGTAAAAGTTTCTCCTGCAAACTGTTCCCTTTGTGCTAGATGAACGAACGTCTCTCCACATGCTCAGTTCTGAGAGCTAAGTGTGTGTGAAAGCCGTCCTTCACCTAGCTTGTTGGGAACACAAAGTTTCTTTTCAGATGCAAACTCCACTCCATACATATATATGGGGAGGTACAAGCTCCAACCAGGTTTTACAGTGAAAACTGCAGGAACTTCAAACCGGCACTAGGAAACAGACTGAGAAACCAGAGTAAAAGTTTCTCCTGCAACCCGTTCCCTTTGTGCTAGATGAACGAACGTCTCTCCACATGCTCAGTTCTGAGAGATGTGTGTGTGTGAAATCCGTCCTTTACCTACCTTATTGGGAACATAAAGTTTCTTTTCATTTGTAAACTCCACTCCATACATATATATGGGGAGGTACTAGCTCCAACTCGGTTTTACAGTGAAAACTGCTGGAACTTCAAACCGGCACTAGGAAACAGACTGAGAGACCAGAGTAAAAGTTTCCCCTGCAACCCGTTCCCTTTGTGCTAGATGAACGAACGTCTCTCCACATGCTCAGTTCTGAGAGATAAGTGTGTGTGAAAGCCGTCCTTCACCTAGCTTGTTGGGAACACAAAGTTTCTTTTCAGTTGCAAACTCCAATCCATACATATATATGGGGAGGTACTAGCTCCAAATCGGTTTTACAGTGAAAACTGCAGGAACTTCAAACCGGCACTAGGAAACAGACTGAGAAACCAGAGTAAAAGTTTCTCCTGCAACCCGTTCCCTTTGTGCTACATGAACGAACGTCTCTCCACATGCTCAGTTCTGAGAGATAAGTGTGTGTGAAAGCCGTCCTTCACCTAGCTTGTTGGGAACACAAAATTTCTTTTCATTTGCATACTCCACTCCATACATATATATGGGGAGGTACTAGCTCCAAATCGGTTTTACAGTGAAAACTGCATGAACTTCAAACCGGCACTAGGAAACAGACTGAGAAACCAGAGTATATGTTTCTCCTGCAACCCGTTCCCTTTCTGCTAGATGAACGAAGGTCTCTCCACATGCTCAGTTCTGAGAGATAACTGTGTGTGAAAGCCGTCCTTCACCTAGCTTGTTGGGAACACAAAGATTCTTTTCAGTTGCAAACTCCACTCCATACATATATATGGGGAGGTACAAGCTCCAACCAGATTTTACAGTGAAAACTGCTGGAACTTCAAACCGGCACTAGGAAACAGACTGAGGAACCAGAGTAAAAGTTTCTCCTGCAACCTGTTCCCTTTGTGCTAGATGAACGAAGGTCTCTCCACATGCTCAGTTCTGAGAGATAAGTGTGTGTGAAAGCCGTCCTTCACCTAGCTTGTTGGGATCACAAAGTTTCTTTTCAGTTGCAAACTGCAATCCATACTTATATATGGGGAGGTTCAAGCTCCAACCAGGTTTTACAGTGAAAACTGCAGGAACTTCAAACCGGCACTAGGAAACAGACTGAGAAACCAGAGTAAAAGTTTCTCCTGCAACCCGTTCCATTTGTGCTAGATGAACGAACGTCTCTCCACATGCTCAGTTCTGAGAGATAAGTGTCTGTGAAAGCCGTCCTTCACCTAGCTTGTTGGGAACACAAAGTTTCTTTTCAGTTGCAAACTCCACTCCATACATATATAAGGGGAGGTACTAGCTCCAACTCGGTTTGACAGTGAAAACTGCTGGAAATTCAAACCGGCACTAGGAAACAGACTGAGAAACCAGAGTAAAAGTTTCTCCTGCAACCCGTTCCCTTTGTGCTAGATGAACGAACGTCTCTCCACATGCTCAGATCTGAGAGATAATTGTGTGTGAAAGCCGTCCTTCACCTAGCTTGTTGGGAACACAAAGTTTCTTTTCAGTTGCAAACTCCACTCCATACATATATATGGGGAGGTACTAGCTCCAACTCGGTTTTACAGTGAAAACTGCTGGAACTTTAAACCGGCACTAGGAAACAGACTGAGAAACCAGAGTAAAAGTTTCTCCTGCAACCCGTTCCCTTTGTGCTAGATGAACGAACGTCTCTCCACATGCTCAGTTCTGAGAGATAACTGTGTGTGAAAGCCGTCCTTCACCTAGCTTGTTGGGAACACAAAGTTTATATTCAGATGCAAACTCCACTCCATACATATATATGGGGAGGTACAAGCTCCAACCAGGTTTTACAGTGAAAACTGCAGGAACTTCAAACCGGCACTAGGAAACAGACTGAGAAACCAGAGTAAAAGTTTCTCCTGCAACCCGTTCCCTTTGTGCTAGATGAACGAACGTCTCTCCACATGCTCAGTTCTGAGAGATGTGTGTGTGTGAAAGCCGTCCTTTACCTACCTTTTTGGGAACATAAAGTTTCTTTTCATTTGTAAACTCCACTCCATACATATATATGGGGAGGTACTATCTCCAACTCGGTTTTACAGTGAAAACTGCTGGAACTTCAAACCGGCACTAGGAAACAGACTGAGAAACCAGAGTAAAAGTTTCTCCTGCAACCCGTTCCCTTTGTGCTAGACGAAAGAACGTCTCTCCACATGCTCAGTTCTGAGAGATAAGTGTGTGTGAAAACCGTCCTTCACCTAGCTTGTTGGGAACACAAAGTTTCTTTTCAGTTGCAAACTCCACTCCATACATATATATGGGGAGGTACTAGCTCCAAATCGGTTTTACGTGAAAACTGCAGGAACTTCAAACCGGCACTAGGAAACAGACTGAGAAACCAGAGTAAAAGTTTCTCCTGCAACCTGTTCCCTTTGTGCTAGATGAACGAACGTCTCTCCACATGCTCAGTTCTGAGAGCTAAGTGTGTGTGAAAGCCGTCCTTCACCTAGCTTGTTGGGAACACAAAGTTTCTTTTCAGATGCAAACTCCACTCCATACATATATATGGGGAGGTACAAGCTCCAACCAAGTTTTACAGTGAAAACTGCAGGAACTTCAAACCGGCACTAGGAAACAGACTGAGAAACCAGAGTAAAAGTTTCTCCTGCAACCCGTTCCCTTTGTGCTAGATGAACGAACGTCTCTCCACATGCTCAGTTCTGAGAGATGTGTGTGTGTGAAATCCGTCCTTTACCTACCTTATTGGGAACATAAAGTTTCTTTTCATTTGTAAACTCCACTCCATACATATATATGGGGAGGTACTAGCTCCAACTCGGTTTTACAGTGAAAACTGCTGGAACTTCAAACCGGCACTAGGAAACAGACTGAGAGACCAGAGTAAAAGTTTCCCCTGCAACCCGTTCCCTTTGTGCTAGATGAACGAACGTCTCTCCACATGCTCAGTTCTGAGAGATAAGTGTGTGTGAAAGCCGTCCTTCACCTAGCTTGTTGGGAACACAAAGTTTCTTTTCAGTTGCAAACTCCAATCCATACATATATATGGGGAGGTACTAGCTCCAAATCGGTTTTACAGTGAAAACTGCAGGAACTTCAAACCGGCACTAGGAAACAGACTGAGAAACCAGAGTAAAAGTTTCTCCTGCAACCCGTTCCCTTTGTGCTACATGAACGAACGTCTCTCCACATGCTCAGTTCTGAGAGATAAGTGTGTGTGAAAGCCGTCCTTCACCTAGCTTGTTGGGAACACAAAATTTCTTTTCATTTGCATACTCCACTCCATACATATATATGGGGAGGTACTAGCTCCAAATCGGTTTTACAGTGAAAACTGCATGAAATTCAAACCGGCACTAGGAAACAGACTGAGAAACCAGAGTATATGTTTCTCCTGCAACCCGTTCCCTTTCTGCTAGATGAACGAACGTCTCTCCACATGCTCAGTTCTGAGAGATAACTGTGTGTGAAAGCCGTCCTTCACCTAGCTTGTTGGGAACACAAAGATTCTTTTCAGTTGCAAACTCCACTCCATACATATATATGGGGATGTACAAGCTCCAACCAGATTTTACAGTGAAAACTGCTGGAACTTCAAACCGGCACTAGGAAACAGACTGAGGAACCAGAGTAAAAGTTTCTCCTGCAACCTGTTCCCTTTGTGCTAGATGAACGAAGGTCTCTCCACATGCTCAGTTCTGAGAGATAAGTGTGTGTGAAAGCCGTCCTTCACCTAGCTTGTTGGGATCACAAAGTTTCTTTTCAGTTGCAAACTGCAATCCATACTTATATATGGGGAGGTTCAAGCTCCAACCAGGTTTTACAGTGAAAACTGCAGGAACTTCAAACCGGCACTAGGAAACAGACTGAGAAACCAGAGTAAAAGTTTCTCCTGCAACCCGTTCCCTTTGTGCTAGATGAACGAACGTCTCTCCACATGCTCAGTTCTGAGAGATAATTGTCTGTGAAAGCCGTCCTTCACCTAGCTTGTTGGGAACACAAAGTTTCTTTTCAGTTGCAAACTCCACTCCATACATATATAAGGGGAGGTACTAGCTCCAACTCGGTTTTACAGTGAAAACTGCTGGATCTTCAACCCGGCACTAGGAAACAGACTGAGAAACCAGAGTAAAAGTTTCTCCTGCAACCCGTTCCCTTTGTGCTAGATGAACGAACGTCTCTCCACATGCTCAGTTCTGAGAGATGTGTGTGTGTGAAAGCCGTCCTTTACCTACCTTTTTGGGAACATAAAGTTTCTTTTCATTTGTAAACTCCACTCCATACATATATATGGGGAGGTACTATCTCCAACTCGGTTTTACAGTGAAAACTGCTGGAACTTCAAACCGGCACTAGGAAACAGACTGAGAAACCAGAGTAAAAGTTTCTCCTGCAACCCGTTCCCTTTGTGCTAGACGAAAGAACGTCTCTCCACATGCTCAGTTCTGAGAGATAAGTGTGTGTGAAAACCGTCCTTCACCTAGCTTGTTGGGAACACAAAGTTTCTTTTCAGTTGCAAACTCCACTCCATACATATATATGGGGAGGTACTAGCTCCAAATCGGTTTTACGTGAAAACTGCAGGAACTTCAAACCGGCACTAGGAAACAGACTGAGAAACCAGAGTAAAAGTTTCTCCTGCAACCTGTTCCCTTTGTGCTAGATGAACGAACGTCTCTCCACATGCTCAGTTCTGAGAGCTAAGTGTGTGTGAAAGCCGTCCTTCACCTAGCTTGTTGGGAACACAAAGTTTCTTTTCAGATGCAAACTCCACTCCATACATATATATGGGGAGGTACAAGCTCCAACCAGGTTTTACAGTGAAAACTGCAGGAACTTCAAACCGGCACTAGGAAACAGACTGAGAAACCAGAGTAAAAGTTTCTCCTGCAACCCGTTCCCTTTGTGCTAGATGAACGAACGTCTCTCCACATGCTCAGTTCTGAGAGATGTGTGTGTGTGAAATCCGTCCTTTACCTACCTTATTGGGAACATAAAGTTTCTTTTCATTTGTAAACTCCACTCCATACATATATATGGGGAGGTACTAGCTCCAACTCGGTTTTACAGTGAAAACTGCTGGAACTTCAAACCGGCACTAGGAAACAGACTGAGAGACCAGAGTAAAAGTTTCCCCTGCAACCCGTTCCCTTTGTGCTAGATGAACGAACGTCTCTCCACATGCTCAGTTCTGAGAGATAAGTGTGTGTGAAAGCCGTCCTTCACCTAGCTTGTTGGGAACACAAAGTTTCTTTTCAGTTGCAAACTCCAATCCATACATATATATGGGGAGGTACTAGCTCCATATCGGTTTTACAGTGAAAACTGCAGGAACTTCAAACCGGCACTAGGAAACAGACTGAGAAACCAGAGTAAAAGTTTCTCCTGCAACCCGTTCCCTTTGTGCTACATGAACGAACGTCTCTCCACATGCTCAGTTCTGAGAGATAAGTGTGTGTGAAAGCCGTCCTTCACCTAGCTTGTTGGGAACACAAAATTTCTTTTCATTTGCATACTCCACTCCATACATATATATGGGGAGGTACTAGCTCCAAATCGGTTTTACAGTGAAAACTGCATGAACTTCAAACCGGCACTAGGAAACAGACTGAGAAACCAGAGTATATGTTTCTCCTGCAACCCGTTCCCTTTCTGCTAGATGAACGAACGTCTCTCCACATGCTCAGTTCTGAGAGATAACTGTGTGTGAAAGCCGTCCTTCACCTAGCTTGTTGGGAACACAAAGATTCTTTTCAGTTGCAAACTCCACTCCATACATATATATGGGGAGGTACAAGCTCCAACCAGATTTTACAGTGAAAACTGCTGGAACTTCAAACCGGCACTAGGAAACAGACTGAGGAACCAGAGTAAAAGTTTCTCCTGCAACCTGTTCCCTTTGTGCTAGATGAACGAAGGTCTCTCCACATGCTCAGTTCTGAGAGATAAGTGTGTGTGAAAGCCGTCCTTCACCTAGCTTGTTGGGATCACAAAGTTTCTTTTCAGTTGCAAACTGCAATCCATACTTATATATGGGGAGGTTCAAGCTCCAACCAGGTTTTACAGTGAAAACTGCAGGAACTTCAAACCGGCACTAGGAAACAGACTGAGAAACCAGAGTAAAAGTTTCTCCTGCAACCCGTTCCATTTGTGCTAGATGAACGAACGTCTCTCCACATGCTCAGTTCTGAGAGATAAGTGTCTGTGAAAGCCGTCCTTCACCTAGCTTGTTGGGAACACAAAGTTTCTTTTCAGTTGCAAACTCCACTCCATACATATATAAGGGGAGGTACTAGCTCCAACTCGGTTTTACAGTGAAAACTGCTGGATCTTCAACCCGGCACTAGGAAACAGACTGAGAAACCAGAGTAAAAGTTTCTCCTGCAACCCGTTCCCTTTGTGCTAGATGAACGAACGTCTCTCCACATGCTCAGTTCTGAGAGATATGTGTGTGTGAAAGCCGTCCTTCACCTAGCTTGTTGGGAACACAAAGTTTCTTTTCAGTTGCAAACTCCACTCCAAACATATATATGGGGAGGTACAAGCTCCAACCAGCTTTTACAGAGAAAACTGCAGGAACTTCAAACCGGCACTAGCAAAAAGACTGAGAATCCAGAGTAAAAGTTTCTCCTGCAACCTGTTCCCTTTGTGCTAGGTGAACGAACGTCTCTCAACATGCTCAGTTCTGAGAGATGTGTGTGTGTGAATGCCGTTCTTCACCTAGATTTTTGGGAACATAAAGCTTCTTTTAATTTGTAAATTCCACTCCATACATATATATGGGGAGGTACTAGCTCCAACTCGGTTTTACAGTGAAAACTGCTGGAACTTCAAACCGGCACTAGGAAACAGACTGAGAAACCAGAGTAAAAGTTTCTCCTGCAAACCGTTCCCTTTGTGCTAGATGAACGAACGTCTCTCGACATGCTCAGTTCTGAGAGATAAGTGTGTGTGAAAGCCGTCCTTCACCTAGCTTGTTGGGAACACAAAGTTTCTTTTCAGTTGCAAACTCCACTCCATACATATATATGGGGAGGTACTAGCTCCAACTCGCTTTTACAGTGAAAACTGCTGGAATTTCAAACCGGCACTAGGAAACAGACTGAGAAACCAGAGTAAAAGTTTCTCCTGCAACCCGTTCCCTTTCTGCTAGATGAACGAACGTCTCTCCACATGCTCAGTTCTGAGAGATAAGTTTGTGTGAAAGCCGTCCTTCACCGAGCTTGTTGGGAACACAAAGTTCTTTTCAGTTGCAAACTCCACTCCATACATATATATGTGGAGGTACTAGCTCCAAATCGGTTTTACAGTGAAAACTGCTGGAACTTCAAACCGGCACTAGGAAACAGACTGAGAAACCAGAGTAAAAGTTTCTCCTGCAAACCGTTCCCTTTCTGCTAGATGAACGAACGTCTCTCCACATGCTCAGTTCTGAGAGATAAGTGTGTGTGAAAGCCGTCCTTCATCTAGCTTGTTGGGAACACAAAGTTTCTTTTCAGTTGCAAACTCCACTCCATACATATATATGCGGAGGTACTAGCTCCAACCAGGTTTTACAGTGAAAACTGCAGGATCTTCAAACCGGCACTAGGAAACAGACTGAGAAACCAGAGTAAAAGTTTCTCCTGCAACCTGTTCCCCTTGTGCTAGATGAATGAACGTCTCTCCACATGCTCAGTTCTGAGAGATAAGTGTGTGTGAAAGCCGTCCTTCACCTAGCTTGTTGGGAACACAAAATTTCTTTTCAGTTGCAAACTCCACTCCATACATATATATGGGGAGGTACTAGCTCCAACCAGGTTTTACAGTGAAAACTGCAGGAACTTCAAACCGGCACTAGGAAACAGACTGAGAAACCAGAGTAAAAGTTTCCCCTGCAACCCGTTCCCTTTGTGCTAGATGAACGAACGTTTCTCCACATGCTCAGTTCTGAGAGATAAGTGTGTGTGAAAGCCGTCCTTCACCTAGCTTGTTTGGAACACAAAGTTCCTTTTCAGTTGCAAACTCCACTCAATACATATATATGGGGAGGTACTAGCTCCAAATCGGTTTTACAGTGAAAACTGCAGGAACTTCAAACCGGCACTAGGAAACAGACTGAGAAACCAGAGTAAAAGTTTCTCCTGCAACCCCTTCCCTATGTGCTAGACGAACGAACGTCTCTCCACATGCTCAGTTCTCAGAGATAAGTGTGTGTGAAAGCCGTCCTTCACCTAGCTTGTTGGGAACACAAAGTTTCTTTTCACTTGCAAACTCCACTCCATACTTATATATGGGGAGGTACTAGCTCCAACTCGGTTTTACAGTGAAAACTGCTGGAACTTCAAACCGGCACTAGGAAACAGACTGAGAAACCAGAGTAAAAGTTTCTCCTGCAACCCGTTCCATTTGTGCTAGATGAACGAACGTCTCTCCACATGCTCAGTTCTGAGAGATAAGTGTGTGTGAATGCCGTCCTTCACCTAGCTTGTTTGGAACACAAATTTCTTTTCAGTTGCAAACTCCAATCCATACATATATATGGGGAGGTACTAGCTCCAACTCGGTTTTACAGTGAAAACAGCTGGAACTTCAAACCGGCACTAGCAAAAAGACTGAGAAACCAGAGTAAAAGTTTCTCCTGCAAACCGTTCCCTTTGTGCTAGATGAACGAACGTCTCTCCACATGCTGAGTTCTGAGAGATAAGTGTCTGTGAAAGCCGTCCTTCACCTAGCTTGTTGGGAACACAAAGTTTCTTTTAAGTTGCAAACTCCACTCCATACATATATATGGGGAGGTACTAGCTCCAAATCGGTTTTACAGTGAAAACTGCAGGAACTTAATACCGGCACTAGGAAACAGACTGAGAAACCAGAGTAAAAGTTTCTCCTGCAAACCGTTCCCTTTGTGCTAGATGAACGAACGTCTCTCCACATGCTCAGATCTGAGAGATAAGTGTGTGTGAAAGCCGTCCTTCACCTAGCTTGTTGGGAACACAAAGTTTCTTTTCAGTTGCAAACTCCACTCCATACATATATATGGGGAGGTACTAGCTCCAACTCGGTTTTACAGTGAAAACTGCTGGAACTTCAAACCGGCACTAGGAAACAGACTGAGAAACCAGAGTAAAAGTTTCTCCTGCAACCTGTTCCCTTTGTGCTAGATGAACGAACGTCTCTCCACATGCTCAGTTCTCAGAGATGTGTGTGTGTGAAAGCCGTCCTTCACCTAACTTTTTGGGAACATAAAGTTTCTTTTCATTTGTAAACTCCACTCCATACATATATATGGGGAGGTACTATCTCCAACTCGGTTTTACAGTGAAAACTGCTGGAACTTCAAACCGGCACTAGGAAACAGACTGAGAAACCAGAGTAAAAGTTTCTCCTGCAACCCGTTCCCTTTGTGCTAGACGAAAGAACGTCTCTCCACATGCTCAGTTCTGAGAGATAAGTGTGTGTGAAAACCGTCCTTCACCTAGCTTGTTGGGAACACAAAGTTTCTTTTCAGTTGCAAACTCCACTCCATACATATATATGGGGAGGTAGTAGCTCCAAATCGGTTTTACGTGAAAACTGCAGGAACTTCAAACCGGCACTAGGAAACAGACTGAGAAACCAGAGTAAAAGTTTCTCCTGCAACCTGTTCCCTTTGTGCTAGATGAACGAACGTCTCTCCACATGCTCAGTTCTGAGAGCTAAGTGTGTGTGAAAGCCGTCCTTCACCTAGCTTGTTGGGAACACAAAGTTTCTTTTCAGATGCAAACTCCACTCCATACATATATATGGGGAGGTACAAGCTCCAACCAGGTTTTACAGTGAAAACTGCAGGAACTTCAAACCGGCACTAGGAAACAGACTGAGAAACCAGAGTAAAAGTTTCTCCTGCAACCCGTTCCCTTTGTGCTAGATGAACGAACGTCTCTCCACATGCTCAGTTCTGAGAGATGTGTGTGTGTGAAATCCGTCCTTTACCTACCTTATTGGGAACATAAAGTTTCTTTTCATTTGTAAACTCCACTCCATACATATATATGGGGAGGTACTAGCTCCAACTCGGTTTTACAGTGAAAACTGCTGGAACTTCAAACCGGCACTAGGAAACAGACTGAGAGACCAGAGTAAAAGTTTCCCCTGCAACCCGTTCCCTTTGTGCTAGATGAACGAACGTCTCTCCACATGCTCAGTTCTGAGAGATAAGTGTGTGTGAAAGCCGTCCTTCACCTAGCTTGTTGGGAACACAAAGTTTCTTTTCAGTTGCAAACTCCAATCCATACATATATATGGGGAGGTACTAGCTCCAAATCGGTTTTACAGTGAAAACTGCAGGAACTTCAAACCGGCACTAGGAAACAGACTGAGAAACCAGAGTAAAAGTTTCTCCTGCAACCCGTTCCCTTTGTGCTACATGAACGAACGTCTCTCCACATGCTCAGTTCTGAGAGATAAGTGTGTGTGAAAGCCGTCCTTCACCTAGCTTGTTGGGAACACAAAATTTCTTTTCATTTGCATACTCCACTCCATACATATATATGGGGAGGTACTAGCTCCAAATCGGTTTTACAGTGAAAACTGCATGAACTTCAAACCGGCACTAGGAAACAGACTGAGAAACCAGAGTATATGTTTCTCCTGCAACCCGTTCCCTTTCTGCTAGATGAACGAACGTCTCTCCACATGCTCAGTTCTGAGAGATAACTGTGTGTGAAAGCCGTCCTTCACCTAGCTTGTTGGGAACACAAAGATTCTTTTCAGTTGCAAACTCCACTCCATACATATATATGGGGAGGTACAAGCTCCAACCAGATTTTACAGTGAAAACTGCTGGAACTTCAAACCGGCACTAGGAAACAGACTGAGGAACCAGAGTAAAAGTTTCTCCTGCAACCTGTTCCCTTTGTGCTAGATGAACGAAGGTCTCTCCACATGCTCAGTTCTGAGAGATAAGTGTGTGTGAAAGCCGTCCTTCACCTAGCTTGTTGGGATCACAAAGTTTCTTTTCAGTTGCAAACTGCAATCCATACTTATATATGGGGAGGTTCAAGCTCCAACCAGGTTTTACAGTGAAAACTGCAGGAACTTCAAACCGGCACTAGGAAACAGACTGAGAAACCAGAGTAAAAGTTTCTCCTGCAACCCGTTCCCTTTGTGCTAGATGAACGAACGTCTCTCCACATGCTCAGTTCTGAGAGATAAGTGTCTGTGAAAGCCGTCCTTCACATAGCTTGTTGGGAACACAAAGTTTCTTTTCAGTTGCAAACTCCACTCCATACATATATAAGGGGAGGTACTAGCTCCAACTCGGTTTTACAGTGAAAACTGCTGGATCTTCAACCCGGCACTAGGAAACAGACTGAGAAACCAGAGTAAAAGTTTCTCCTGCAACCCGTTCCCTTTGTGCTAGATGAACGAACGTCTCTCCACATGCTCAGTTCTGAGAGATATGTGTGTGTGAAAGCCGTCCTTCACCTAGCTTGTTGGGAACACAAAGTTTCTTTTCAGTTGCAAACTCCACTCCATACATATATATGGAGAAGTACTAGCTCCAAATCGGTTTTACAGTGAAAACTGCAGGAACTTCAAACCGGCACTAGGAAACACACTGAGAAACCAGAGTAAAAGTTTCTCATGCAACCCGTTCCCTTTGTGCTAGATGAACGAACGTCTTTCCACATGCTCAGTTCTGAGAGATAAGTGTGTGTGAATGCCGTCCTTCACCTAGCTTGTTGGGATCACAAAGTTTCTTTTCAGTTGCAAACTCCACTCCAAACATATATATGGGGAGGTACAAGCTCCAACCAGGTTTTACAGAGAAAACTGCAGGAACTTCAAACCGGCACTAGCAAAAAGACTGAGAATCCAGAGTAAAAGTTTCTCCTGCAACCTGTTCCCTTTGTGCTAGGTGAACGAACGTCTCTCAACATGCTCAGTTCTGAGAGATGTGTGTGTGTGAATGCCGTTCTTCACCTAGATTTTTGGGAACATAAAGCTTCTTTTAATTTGTAAATTCCACTCCATACATATATATGGGGAGGTACTAGCTCCAACTCGGTTTTACAGTGAAAACTGCTGGAACTTCAAACCGGCACTAGGAAAGAGACTGAGAAACCAGAGTAAAAGTTTCTCCTGCAAACCGTTCCCTTTGTGCTAGATGAACGAACGTCTCTCCACATGCTCAGTTCTGAGAGATAAGTGTGTGTGAAAGCCGTCCTTCACCTAGCTTGTTGGGAACACAAAGTTTCTTTTCAGTTGCAAACTCCACTCCATACATATATATGGGGAGGTACTAGCTCCAACTCGCTTTTACAGTGAAAACTGCTGGAATTTCAAACCGGCACTAGGAAACAGACTGAGAAACCAGAGTAAAAGTTTCTCCTGCAACCCGTTCCCTTTCTGCTAGATGAACGAACGTCTCTCCACATGCTCAGTTCTGAGAGATAAGTTTGTGTGAAAGCCGTCCTTCACCGAGCTTGTTGGGAACACAAAGTTCTTTTCAGTTGCAAACTCCACTCCATACATATATATGTGGAGGTACTAGCTCCAAATCGGTTTTACAGTGAAAACTGCTGGAACTTCAAACCGGCACTAGGAAACAGACTGAGAAACCAGAGTAAAAGTTTCTCCTGCAAACCGTTCCCTTTCTGCTAGATGAACGAACGTCTCTCCACATGCTCAGTTCTGAGAGATAAGTGTGTGTGAAAGCCGTCCTTCATCTAGCTTGTTGGGAACACAAAGTTTCTTTTCAGTTGCAAACTCCACTCCATACATATATATGCGGAGGTTCTAGCTCCAACCAGGTTTTACAGTGAAAACTGCAGGAACTTCAAACCGGCACTAGGAAACAGACTGAGAAACCAGAGTAAAAGTTTCTCCTGCAACCTGTTCCCCTTGTGCTAGATGAACGAACGTCTCTCCACATGCTCAGTTCTGAGAGATAAGTGTGTGTGAAAGCCGTCCTTCACCTAGCTTGTTGGGAACACAAAATTTCTTTTCAGTTGCAAACTCCACTCCATACATATATATGGGGAGGTACTAGCTCCAACCAGGTTTTACAGTGAAAACTGCAGGAACTTCAAACCGGCACTAGGAAACAGACTGAGAAACCAGAGTAAAAGTTTCCCCTGCAACCCGTTCCCTTTGTGCTAGATGAACGAACGTTTCTCCACATGCTCAGTTCTGAGAGATAAGTGTGTGTGAAAGCCGTCCTTCACCTAGCTTGTTTGGAACACAAAGTTCCTTTTCAGTTGCAAACTCCACTCAATACATATATATGGGGAGGTACTAGCTCCAAATCGGTTTTACAGTGAAAACTGCAGGAACTTCAAACCGGCACTAGGAAACAGACTGAGAAACCAGAGTAAAAGGTTCTCCTGCAACACCTTCCCTATGTGCTAGACGAACGAACGTCTCTCCACATGCTCAGTTCTCAGAGATAAGTGTGTGTGAAAGCCGTCCTTCACCTAGCTTGTTGGGAACACAAAGTTTCTTTTCACTTGCAAACTCCACTCCATACATATATATGGGGAGGTACTAGCTCCAACTCGGTTTTACAGTGAAAACTGCTGGAACTTCAAACCGGCACTAGGAAACAGACTGAGAAACCAGAGTAAAAGTTTCTCCTGCAACCCGTTCCATTTGTGCTAGATGAACGAACGTCTCTCCACATGCTCAGTTCTGAGAGATAAGTGTGTGTGAATGCCGTCCTTCACCTAGCTTGTTTGGAACACAAATTTCTTTTCAGTTGCAAACTCCACTCCATACATATATATGGGGAGGTACTAGCTCCAACTCGGTTTTACAGTGAAAACTGCTGGAACTTCAAACCGGCACTAGCAAAAAGACTGAGAAACCAGAGTAAAAGTTTCTCCTGCAAACCGTTCCATTTGTGCTAGATGAACGAACGTCTCTCCACATGCTCAGTTCTGAGAGATAAGTGTCTGTGAAAGCCGTCCTTCACCTAGCTTGTTGGGAACACAAAGTTTCTTTTAAGTTGCAAACTCCACTCCATACATATATATGGGGAGGTACTAGCTCCAAATCGGTTTTACAGTGAAAACTGCAGGAACTTAATACCGGCACTAGGAAACAGACTGAGAAACCAGAGTAAAAGTTTCTCCTGCAAACCGTTCCCTTTGTGCTAGATGAACGAACGTCTCTCCACATGCTCAGATCTGAGAGATAAGTGTGTGTGAAAGCCGTCCTTCACCTAGCTTGTTGGGAACACAAAGTTTCTTTTCAGTTGCAAACTCCACTCCATACATATATATGGGGAGGTACTAGCTCCAACTCGGTTTTACAGTGAAAACTGCTGGAACTTCAAACCGGCACTAGGAAACAGACTGAGAAACCAGAGTAAAAGTTTCTCCTGCAACCTGTTCCCTTTGTGCTAGATGAACGAACGTCTCTCCACATGCTCAGTTCTCAGAGATGTGTGTGTGTGAAAGCCGTCCTTCACCTAGCTTTTTGGGAACATAAAGTTTCTTTTCATTTTTAAACTCCACTCCATACATATTTATCGGGAGGTACTAGCTCCAACTCGGTTTTACAGTGAAAACTGCTGGAACTTCAAACCGGCACTAGGAAACAGACTGAGATTCCAGAGTAAAAGTTTCTCCTGCAACCTGTTCCCTTTGTGCTAGATGAACGAACGTCTCTCCACATGCTCAGTTCTGAGAGATAGGTGTGTGTGAAAGCCGACCTTCACCTAGCTTGTTGGGAACACAAAGTTTCATTTCATTTGCAAACTCCACTCCATACATATATATGGGGAGGTACTAGCTTCAACTCGGTTTTACAGTGAAAACTGCAGGAACTTCAAACCGGCACTAGGAAACAGACTGAGAAACCAGAGTAAAAGTTTCTCCTGCAACCCGTTCCCTTTGTGCTAGATGAACGAACGTCTCTCCACAAGCTCAGTTCTGAGAGATAAGTGTGTGTGAATGCCGTCCTTCACCTAGCTTGTTGGGAACACAAAGTTTCTTTTCAGTTGCAAACTCCACTCCATACATATATATGGGGAGGTACTAGCTCCAACTCGGTTTTACAGTGAAAACTGCAGGAACTTAAAACCGGCACTAGGAAACAGACTGAGAAACCAGAGTAAAAGTTTCTCCTGCAACCCGTTCCCTTTCTGCTAGATGAACGAACGTCTCTCCACATGCTCAGTTCTGAGAGATAAGTGTGTGTGAAAGCCGTCCTTCAACTAGCTTGTTGGGAACACAAAGTTTCTTTTCAGTTGCAAACTCCACTCCATACATATATATGGGGAGGTACTAGCTCCAACTCGGTTTGACAGTGAAAACTGCTGGAAATTCAAACCGGCACTAGGAAACAGACTGAGAAACCAGAGTAAAAGTTTCTCCTGCAACCCGTTCCCTTTGTGCTAGATGAACGAACGTCTCTCCACATGCTCAGTTCTGAGAGATAAGTGTGTGTGAAAGCCGTCCTTCACCTAGCTTGTTGGGAACACAAAGTTTCTTTTCAGTTGCAAACCCCACTCCATACATATATATGGGGAGGTACTAGCTCCAAATCGGTTTTACAGTGAAAACTGCAGGAACTTTAAACCGGCACTAGGAAACAGACTGAGAAACCAGAGTAAAAGTTTTTCCTGCAACCCGTTCCCTTTGTGCTAGATGAACGAACGTCTCTCCACATGCTCAGATCTGAGAGATAATTGTGTGTGAAAGCCGTCCTTCACCTAGCTTGTTGGGAACACAAAGTTTCTTTTCAGTTGCAAACTCCACTCCATACATATATATGGGGAGGTACTAGCTCCAACTCGGTTTTACAGTGAAAACTGCTGGAACTTCAAACCGGCACTAGGAAACAGACTGAGAAACCAGAGTAAAAGTTTCTCCTGCAACCCGTTCCCTTTGTGCTAGATGAACGAACGTCTCTCCACATGCTCAGTTCTGAGAGATAAGTGTGTGTAAAGCCGTCCTTCACCTAGCTTGTTGGGAACACAAAGTTTCTTTTCAGTTGCAAACACCACTCCATACATATATATGGGGAGGTACAAGCTCCAAATCGGTTTTACAGTTAAAACTGAAGGAACTTCAAACCGGCACTAGGAAACAGACTGAGAAACCAGAGTATAAGTTTCCCCTGCAACCCGTTCCCTTTCTGCTAGATGAACGAACGTCTCTCCACATTCTCAGTTCTGAGAGATAACTGTGTGTGAAAGCCGTCCTTCACCTAGCTTGTTGGGAACACAAAGTTTATTTTCAGATGCAAACTCCACTCCATACATATATATGGGGAGGTACAAGTTCCAACCAGGTTTTGCAGTGAAAACTGCAGGAACTTCAAACCGGCACTAGGAAACAGACTGAGAAACCAGAGTAAAAGTTTCTCCTGCAACCCGTTCCCTTTGTGCTAGATGAACGAACGTCTCTCCACATGCTCAGTTCTGAGAGATGTGTGTGTGTGAAAGCCGTCCTTTACCTACCTTTTTGGGAACATAAAGTTTCTTTTCATTTGTAAACTCCACTCCATACATATATATGGGGAGGTACTATCTCCAACTCGATTTTACAGTGAAAACTGCTGGAACTTCAAACCGGCACTAGGAAACAGACTGAGAAACCAGAGTAAAAGTTTCTCCTGCAACCCGTTCCCTTTGTGCTATACGAAAAACGTCTCTCCACATGCTCAGTTCTGAGAGATAAGTGTGTGTGAAAACCGTCCTTCACCTAGCTTGTTGGGAACACAAAGTTTCTTTTCAGTTGCAAACTCCACTCCATACATATACATGGGGAGGTACTAGCTCCAAATCGGTTTTACGTGAAAACTGCAGGAACTTCAAACCGGCACTAGGAAACAGACTGAGAAACCAGAGTAAAAGTTTCTCCTGCAACCTGTTCCCTTTGTGCTAGATGAACGAACGTCTCTCCACATGCTCAGTTCTGAGAGCTAATTGTGTGTGAAAGCCGTCCTTCACCTAGCTTGTTGGGAACACAAAGTTTATTTTCAGATGCAAACTCCACTCCATACATATATATGGGGAGGTACAAGTTCCAACCAGGTTTTGCAGTGAAAACTGCAGGAACTTCAAACCGGCACTAGGAAACAGACTGAGAAACCAGAGTAAAAGTTTCTCCTGCAACCCGTTCCCTTTGTGCTATACGAAAAACGTCTCTCCACATGCTCAGTTCTGAGAGATAAGTGTGTGTGAAAGCCGTCCTTCACCTAGCTTGTTGGGAACACAAAGTTTCTTTTCAGTTGCAAACTCCAATCCATACATATATATGGGGAGTTACTAGCTCCAAATCGGTTTTACAGTGAAAACTGCAGGAACTTCAAACCGGCACTAGGAAACAGACTGAGAAACCAGAGTAAAAGTTTCTCCTGCAACCCGTTCCCTTTGTGCTACATGAACGAACGTCTCTCCACATGCTCAGTTCTGAGAGATAAGTGTGTGTGAAAGCCGTCCTTCACCTAGCTTGTTGGGAACACAAAGTTTCTTTTCATTTGCATACTCCACTCGATACATATATATGGGGAGGTACTAGCTCCAAATCGGTTTTACAGTGAAAACTGCATGAACTTCAAACCGGCACTAGGAAACAGACTGAGGAACCAGAGTAAAAGTTTCTCCTGCAACCTGTTCCCTTTGTGCTAGATGAACGAAGGTCTCTCCACATGCTCAGTTCTGAGAGATAAGTGTGTGTGAAAGCCGTCCTTCACCTAGCTTGTTGGGATCACAAAGTTTCTTTTCAGTTGCTAACTCCAATCCATACTTATATATGGGGAGGTTCAAGCTCCAACCAGGTTTTACAGTGAAAACTGCAGGAACTTCAAACCGGCACTAGGAAACAGACTGAGAAACCAGAGTAAAAGTTTCTCCTGCAACCCGTTCCCTTTGTGCTAGATGAACGAACGTCTCTCCACATGCTCAGTTCTGAGAGATAAGTGTCTGTGAAAGCCGTCCTTCACCTAGCTTGTTGGGAACACAAAGTTTCTTTTCAGTTGCAAACTCCACTCCATACATATATAAGGGGAGGTACTAGCTCCAACTCGGTTTTACAGTGAAAACTGCTGGATCTTCAACCCGGCACTAGGAAACAGACTGAGAAACCAGAGTAAAAGTTTCTCCTGCAACCCGTTCCCTTTGTGCTAGATGAACGAACGTCTCTCCACATGCTCAGTTCTGAGAGATATGTGTGTGTGAAAGCCGTCCTTCACCTAGCTTGTTGGGAACACAAAGTTTCTTTTCAGTTGCAAACTCCACTCCATACATATATATGGAGAGGTACTAGCTCCAAATCGGTTTTACAGTGAAAACTGCAGGAACTTCAAACCGGCACTAGGAAACACACTGAGAAACCAGAGTAAAAGTTTCTCCTGCAACCCGTTCCCTTTGTGCTAGATGAACGAACGTCTTTCCACATGCTCAGTTCTGAGAGATAAGTGTGTGTGAATGCCGTCCTTCACCTAGCTTGTTGGGATCACAAAGTTTCTTTTCAGTTGCAAACTCCACTCCATACATATATATGGGGAGGTACAAGCTCCAACCAGGTTTTACAGAGAAAACTGCAGGAACGTCAAACCGGCACTAGCAAAAAGACTGAGAATCCAGAGTAAAAGTTTCTCCTGCAACCTGTTCCCTTTGTGCTAGGTGAACGAACGTCTCTCAACATGCTCAGTTCTGAGAAATGTGTGTGTGTGAATGCCGTTCTTCACCTAGATTTTTGGGAACATAAAGCTTCTTTTAATTTGTAAATTCCACTCCATACATATATATGGGGAGGTACTAGCTCCAACTCGGTTTTACAGTGAAAACTGCTGGAACTTCAAACCGGCACTAGGAAACAGACTGAGAAACCAGAGTAAAAGTTTCTCCTGCAAACCGTTCCCTTTGTGCTAGATGAACGAACGTCTCTCCACATGCTCAGTTCTGAGAGATAAGTGTGTGTGAAAGCCGTCCTTCACCTAGCTTGTTGGGAACACAAAGTATCTTTTCAGTTGCAAACTCCAGTCCATACATATATATGGGGAGGTACTAGCTCCAACTCGCTTTTACAGTGAAAACTGCTGGAATTTCAAACCGGCACTAGGAAACAGACTGAGAAACCAGAGTAAAAGTTTCTCCTGCAACCCGTTCCCTTTCTGCTAGATGAACGAACGTCTCTCCTCATGCTCAGTTCTGAGAGATAAGTTTGTGTGAAAGCCGTCCTTCACCGAGCTTGTTGGGAACACAAAGTTCTTTTCAGTTGCAAACTCCACTCCATACATATATATGTGGAGGTACTAGCTCCAAATCGGTTTTACAGTGAAAACTGCTGGAACTTCAAACCGGCACTAGGAAACAGACTGAGAAACCAGAGTAAAAGTTTCTCCTGCAAACCGTTCCCTTTCTGCTAGATGAACGAACGCCTCTCCACATGCTCAGTTCTGAGAGATAAGTGTGTGTGAAAGCCGTCCTTCACCTAGCTTGTTGGGAACACAAAGTTTCTTTTCAGTTGCAAACTCCACTCCATACATATATATGCGGAGGTACTAGCTCCAACCAGGTTTTACAGTGAAAACTGCAGGAACTTCAAACCGGCACTAGGAAACAGACTGAGAAACCAGAGTAAAAGTTTCTCCTGCAACCTGTTCCCCTTGTGCTAGATGAACGAACGTCTCTCCACATGCTCAGTTCTGAGAGATAAGTGTGTGTGAAAGCCGTCCTTCACCTAGCTTGTTGGGAACACAAAATTTCTTTTCAGTTGCAAACTCCACTCCATACATATATATGGGGAGGTACTAGCTCCAACCAGGTTTTACAGTGAAAACTGCAGGAACTTCAAACCGGCACTAGGAAACAGACTGAGAAACCAGAGTAAAAGTTTCCCCTGCAACCCGTTCCCTTTGTGCTAGATGAACGAACGTTTCTCCACATGCTCAGTTCTGAGAGATAAGTGTGTGTGAAAGCCGTCCTTCACCTAGCTTGTTTGGAACACAAAGTTCCTTTTCAGTTGCAAACTCCACTCAATACATATATATGGGGAGGTACTAGCTCCAAATCGGTTTTACAGTGAAAACTGCAGGAACTTCAAACCGGCACTAGGAAACAGACTGAGAAACCAGAGTAAAAGTTTCTCCTGCAACCCCTTCCCTATGTGCTAGACGAACGAACGTCTCTCCACATGCTCAGTTCTCAGAGATAAGTGTGTGTGAAAGCCGTCCTTCACCTAGCTTGTTGGGAACACAAAGTTTCTTTTCAGTTGCAAACTCCACTCCATACATATATATGGGGAGGTACTAGCTCCAACTCGGTTTTACAGTGAAAACTGCTGGAACTTCAAACCGGCACTAGGAAACAGACTGAGAAACCAGAGTAAAAGTTTCTCCTGCAACCCGTTCCATTTGTGCTAGATGAACGAACGTCTCTCCACATGCTCAGTTCTGAGAGATAAGTGTGTGTGAATGCCGTCCTTCAACTAGCTTGTTTGGAACACAAATTTCTTTTCAGTTGCAAACTCCACTCCATACATATATATGGGGAGGTACTAGCTCCAACTCGGTTTTACAGTGAAAACTGCTGGAACTTCAAACCGGCACTAGGAAACAGACTGAGAAACCAGAGTAAAAGTTTCTCCTGCAAACCGTTCCCTTTGTGCTAGATGAACGAACGTCTCTCCACATGCTCAGTTCTGAGAGATAAGTGTCTGTGAAAGCCGTCCTTCACCTAGCTTGTTGGGAACACAAAGTTTCTTTTAAGTTGCAAACTCCACTCCATACATATATATGGGGAGGTACTAGCTCCAAATCGGTTTTACAGTGAAAACTGCAGGAACTTAATACCGGCACTAGGAAACAGACTGAGAAACCAGAGTAAAAGTTTCTCCTGCAACCCGTTCCCTTTGTGCTAGATGAACGAACGTCTCTCCACATGCTCAGATCTTAGAGATAAGTGTGTGTGAAAGCCGTCCTTCACCTAGCTTGTTGGGAACACAAAGTTTCTTTTCAGTTGCAAACTCCACTCCATACATATATATGGGGATGTACTAGCTCCAACTCGGTTTTACAGTGAAAACTGCTGGAACTTCAAACCGGCACTAGGAAACAGACTGAGAAACCAGAGTAAAAGTTTCTCCTGCAACCCGTTCCCTTTGTGCTAGATGAACGAACGTCTCTCCACATGCTCAGTTCTGAGAGATAAGTGTGTGTAAAGCCGTCCTTCACCTAGCTTGTTGGGAACACAAAGTTTCTTTTCAGTTGCAAACTCCACTCCATACATATATATGGGGAGGTACTAGCTCCAAATCGGTTTTACAGTGAAAACTGCAGGAACTTCAAACCGGCACTAGGAAACAGACTGAGAAACCAGAGTAAAAGTTTCTCCTGCAACCTGTTCCCTTTGTGCTAGATGAACGAACGTCTCTCCACATGCTCAGTTCTCACAGATGTGTGTGTGTGAAAGCCGTCCTTCACCTAGCTTTTTGGGAACATAAAGTTTCTTTTCATTTTTAAACTCCACTCCATACATATATATCGGGAGGTACTATCTCCAACTCGGTTTTACAGTGAAAACTGCTGGAACTTCAAACCGGCACTAGGAAACAGACTGAGATTCCAGAGTAAAAGTTTCTCCTGCAACCTGTTCCCTTTGTGCTAGATGAACGAACGTCTCTCCACATGCTCAGTTCTGAGAGATAGGTGTGTGTGAAAGCCGCCCTTCACCTAGCTTGTTGGGAACACAAAGTTTCATTTCAGTTGCAAACTCCACTCCATACATATATATGGGGAGGTACTAGCTTCAACTCGGTTTTACAGTGAAAACTGCAGGAACTTCAAACCGGCACTAGGAAACAGACTGAGAAACCAGAGTAAAAGTTTCTCCTGCAACCCGTTCCCTTTGTGCTAGATGAACGAACGTCTCTCCACAAGCTCAGTTCTGAGAGATAAGTGTGTGTGAATGCCGTCCTTCACCTAGCTTGTTGGGAACACAAAGTTTCTTTTCAGTTGCAAACTCCACTCCATACATATATATGGGGAGGTACTAGCTCCAACTCGGTTTTACAGTGAAAACTGCAGGAACTTAAAACCGGCACTAGGAAACAGACTGAGAAACCAGAGTAAAAGTTTCTCCTGCAACCCGTTCCCTTTCTGCTAGATGAACGAACGTCTCTCCACATGCTCAGTTCTGAGAGATAAGTGTGTGTGAAAGCCGTCCTTCAACTAGCTTGTTGGGAACACAAAGTTTCTTTTCAGTTGCAAACTCCACTCCATACATATATATGGGGAGGTACTAGCTCCAACTCGGTTTGACAGTGAAAACTGCTGGAAATTCAAACCGGCACTAGGAAACAGACTGAGAAACCAGAGTAAAAGTTTCTCCTGCAACCCGTTCCCTTTGTGCTAGATGAACGAACGTCTCTCCACATGCTCAGTTCTGAGAGATACGTGTGTGTGAAAGCCGTCCTTCACCTAGCTTGTTGGGAACACAAAGTTTCTTTTCAGTTGCAAACCCCACTCCATACATATATATGGGGAGGTACTAGCTCCAAATCGGTTTTACAGTGAAAACTGCAGGAACTTTAAACCGGCACTAGGAAACAGACTGAGAAACCAGAGTAAAAGTTTTTCCTGCAACCCGTTCCCTTTGTGCTAGATGAACGAACGTCTCTCCACATGCTCAGATCTGAGAGATAATTGTGTGTGAAAGCCGTCATTCACCTAGCTTGTTGGGAACACAAAGTTTCTTTTCAGTTGCAAACTCCACTCCATACATATATATGGGGAGGTACTAGCTCCAACTCGGTTTTACAGTGAAAACTGCTGGAACTTCAAACCGGCACTAGGAAACAGACTGAGAAACCAGAGTAAAAGTTTCTCCTGCAACCCGTTCCCTTTGTGCTAGATGAACGAACGTCTCTCCACATGCTCAGTTCTGAGAGATAAGTGTGTGTAAAGCCGTCCTTCACCTAGCTTGTTGGGAACACAAAGTTTCTTTTCAGTTGCAAACACCACTCCATACATATATATGGGGAGGTACAAGCTCCAAATCGGTTTTACAGTTAAAACTGAAGGAACTTCAAACCGGCACTAGGAAACAGACTGAGAAACCAGAGTATAAGTTTCCCCTGCAACCCGTTCCCTTTCTGCTAGATGAACGAACGTCTCTCCACATGCTCAGTTCTGAGAGATAACTGTGTGTGAAAGCCGTCCTTCACCTAGCTTGTTGGGAACACAAAGTTTATTTTCAGATGCAAACTCCACTCCATACATATATATGGGGAGGTACAAGTTCCAACCAGGTTTTGCAGTGAAAACTGCAGGAACTTCAAACCGGCACTAGGAAACAGACTGAGAAACCAGAGTAAAAGTTTCTCCTGCAACCCGTTCCCTTTGTGCTAGATGAACGAACGTCTCTCCACATGCTCAGTTCTGAGAGATGTGTGTGTGTGAAAGCCGTCCTTTACCTACCTTTTTGGGAACATAAAGTTTCTTTTCATTTGTAAACTCCACTCCATACATATATATGGGGAGGTACTATCTCCAACTCGGTTTTACAGTGAAAACTGCTGGAACTTCAAACCGGCACTAGGAAACAGACTGAGAAACCAGAGTAAAAGTTTCTCCTGCAACCCGTTCCCTTTGTGCTATACGAAAAACGTCTCTCCACATGCTCAGTTCTGAGAGATAAGTGTGTGTGAAAACCGTCCTTCACCTAGCTTGTTGGGAACACAAAGTTTCTTTTCAGTTGCAAACTCCACTCCATACATATACATGGGGAGGTACTAGCTCCAAATCGGTTTTACGTGAAAACTGCAGGAACTTCAAACCGGCACTAGGAAACAGACTGAGAAACCAGAGTAAAAGTTTCTCCTGCAACCTGTTCCCTTTGTGCTAGATGAACGAACGTCTCTCCACATGCTCAGTTCTGAGAGCTAAGTGTGTGTGAAAGCCGTCCTTCACCTAGCTTGTTGGGAACACAAAGTTTCTTTTCAGATGCAAACTCCACTCCATACATATATATGGGGAGGTACAAGCTCCAACCAGGTTTTACAGTGAAAACTGCAGGAACTTCAAACCGGCACTAGGAAACATACTGAGAAACCAGAGTAAAAGTTTCTCCTGCAACCCGTTCCCTTTGTGCTAGATGAACGAACGTCTCTCCACATGCTCAGTTCTGAGAGATGTGTGTGTGTGAAATCCGTCCTTTACCTACCTTATTGGGAACATAAAGTTTCTTTTCATTTGTAAACTCCACTCCATACATATATATGGGGAGGTACTAGCTCCAACTCGGTTTTACAGTGAAAACTGCTGGAACTTCAAACCGGCACTAGGAAACAGACTGAGAAACCAGAGTAAAAGTTTCTCCTGCAACCCGTTCCCTTTGTGCTAGATGAACGAACGTCTCTCCACATGCTCAGTTTTGAGAGATAAGTGTGTGTGAAAGCCGTCCTTCACCTAGCTTGTTGGGAACACAAAGATTCTTTTCAGATGCAAACTCCACTCCATACATATATATGGGGAGGTACTAGCTCCAAATCGGTTTTACAGTGAAAACTGCAGGAACTTCAAACCGGCACTAGGAAACAGACTGAGAAACCAGAGTAAAAGTTTCTCCTGCAACCTGTTCCCTTTGTGCTAGATGAACGAACGTCTATCCACATGCTCATTTCTCAGAGATGTGTGTGTGTGAAAGCCGTCCTTCACCTAGCTTTTTGGGAACATAAAGTTTCTTTTCATTTTTAAACTCCACTCCATACATATTTATCGGGAGGTACTAGCTCCAACTCGGTTTTACAGTGAAAACTGCAGGAACTTCAAACCGGCACTAGGAAACAGACTGAGAATCCAGAGTAAAAGTTTCACCTGCAACCTGTTCCCTTTGTGCTAGATGAACGAACGTCTCTCCACATGCTCAGTTCTGAGAGATAGGTGTGTGTGAAAGCCGCCCTTCAACTAGCTTGTTGGGAACACAAAGTTTCATTTCAGTTGCAAACTCCACTCCATACATATATATGGGGAGGTACTAGCTTCAACTCGGTTTTACAGTGAAAACTGCAGGAACTTCAAACCGGCACTAGGAAACAGACTGAGAAACCAGAGTAAAAGTTTCTCCTGCAACCCGTTCCCTTTGTGCTAGATGAACGAACGTCTCTCCACATGCTCAGTTCTGAGAGATAAGTGTGTGTGAATGCCGTCCTTCACCTAGCTTGTTGGGAACACAAAGTTTCTTTTCAGTTGCAAACTCCATTCCATACATATATATGGGGAGGTACTAGCTCCAAATCGGTTTTACAGTGAAAACTGCAGGAACTTAAAACCGGCACTAGGAAACAGACTGAGAAACCAGAGTAAAAGTTTCTCCTGCAACCCGTTCCCTTTCTGCTAGATGAACGAACGTCTCTCCACATGCTCAGTTCTGAGAGATAAGTGTGTGTGAAAGCCGTCCTTCAACTAGCTTGTTGGGAACACAAAGTTTCTTTTCAGTTGCAAACTCCACTCCATACATATATATGGGGAGGTACTAGCTCCAAATCGATTTTACAGTGAAAACTGCTGGAACTTCAAACCGGCACTAGGAAACAGACTGAGAAACCAGAGTAAAAGTTTCTCCTGCAACCCGTTCCCTTTGTGCTAGATGAACGAACGTCTCTCCACATGCTCAGTTCTGAGAGCTAATTGTGTGTGAAAGCCGTCCTTCACCTAGCTTGTTGGGAACACAAAGTTTCTTTTCAGATGCAAACTCCACTCCATACATATATATGGGGAGGTACAAGCTCCAACTAGGTTTTACAGTGAAAACTGCAGGAACTTCAAACCGGCACTAGGAAACATACTGAGAACCAGAGTAAAAGTTTCTCCTGCAACCCGTTCCCTTTGTGCTAGATGAACGAACGTCTCTCCACATGCTCAGTTCTGAGAGATGTGTGTGTGTGAAATCCGTCCTTTACCTACCTTATTGGGAACATAAAGTTTCTTTTCATTTGTAAACTCCACTCCATACATATATATGGGGAGGTACTAGCTCCAACTCGGTTTTACAGTGAAAACTGCTGGAACTTCAAACCGGCACTAGGAAACAGACTGAGAAACCAGAGTAAAAGTTTCTCCTGCAACCCGTTCCCTTTGTGCTAGATGAACGAACGTCTCTCCACATGCTCAGTTCTGAGAGATAAGTGTGTGTAAAGCCGTCCTTCACCTAGTTTGTTGGGAACACAAAGTTTCTTTTCAGTTGCAAACACCACTCCATACATATATATGGGGAGGTACAAGCTCCAAATCGGTTTTACAGTTAAAACTGCAGGAACTTCAAACCGGCACTAGGAAACAGACTGAGAAACCAGAGTATAAGTTTCCCCTGCAACCCGTTCCCTTTCTGCTAGATGAACGAACGTCTTTCCACATGCTCAGTTCTGAGAGATAACTGTGTGTGAAAGCCGTCCTTCACCTAGCTTGTTGGGAACACAAAGTTTATTTTCAGATGCAAACTCCACTCCATACATATATATGGGGAAGTACAAGCTCCAACCAGGTTTTACAGTGAAAACTGCAGGAACTTCAAACCGGCACTAGGAAACAGACTGAGAAACCAGAGTAAAAGTTTCTCCTGCAACCCGTTCCCTTTGTGCTAGATGAACGAACGTCTCTCCACATGCTCAGTTCTGAGAGATGTGTGTGTGTGAAAGCCGTCCTTTACCTACCTTTTTGGGAACATAAAGTTTCTTTTCATTTGTAAACTACACTCCATACATATATATGGGGAGGTACTATCTCCAACTCGGTTTTACAGTGAAAACTGCTGGAACTTCAAACCGGCACTAGGAAACAGACTGAGAAACCAGAGTAAAAGTTTCTCCTGCAACCCGTTCCCTTTGTGCTAGACGAAAGAACGTCTCTCCACATGCTCAGTTCTGAGAGATAAGTGTGTGTGAAAACCGTCCTTCACCTATCTTGTTGGGAACACAAAGTTTCTTTTCAGTTGCAAACTCCACTCCATACATATATATGGGGAGGTACTAGCTCCAAATCGGTTTTACGTGAAAACTGCAGGAACTTCAAACCGGCACTAGGAAACAGACTGAGAAACCAGAGTAAAAGTTTCTCCTGCAAACTGTTCCCTTTGTGCTAGATGAACGAACGTCTCTCCACATGCTCAGTTCTGAGAGCTAAGTGTGTGTGAAAGCCGTCCTTCACCTAGCTTGTTGGGAACACAAAGTTTCTTTTCAGATGCAAACTCCACTCCATACATATATATGGGGAGGTACAAGCTCCAACCAGGTTTTACAGTGAAAACTGCAGGAACTTCAAACCGGCACTAGGAAACAGACTGAGAAACCAGAGTAAAAGTTTCTCCTGCACCCCGTTCCCTTTGTGCTAGATGAACGAACGTCTCTCCACATGCTCAGTTCTGAGAGATGTGTGTGTGTGAAATCCGTCCTTTACCTACCTTATTGGGAACATAAAGTTTCTTTTCATTTGTAAACTCCACTCCATACATATATATGGGGAGGTACTAGCTCCAACTCGGTTTTACAGTGAAAACTGCTGGAACTTCAAACCGGCACTAGGAAACAGACTGAGAGACCAGAGTAAAAGTTTCCCCTGCAAACCATTCCCTTTGTGCTAGATGAACGAACGTCTCTCCACATGCTCAGTTCTGAGAGATAAGTGTGTGTGAAAGCCGTCCTTCACCTAGCTTGTTGGGAACACAAAGTTTCTTTTCAGTTGCAAACTCCAATCCATACATATATATGGGGAGGTACTAGCTCCAAATCGGTTTTACAGTGAAAACTGCAGGAACTTCAAACCGGCACTAGGAAACAGACTGAGAAACCAGAGTAAAAGTTTCTCCTGCAACCCGTTCCCTTTCTGCTACATGAACGAACGTCTCTCCACATGCTAAGTTCTGAGAGATAAGTGTGTGTGAAAGCCGTCCTTCACCTAGCTTGTTGGGAACACAAAGTTTCTTTTCATTTGCATACTCCACTCCATACATATATATGGGGAGGTACTAGCTCCAAATCGGTTTTACAGTGAAAACTGCATGAACTTCAAACCGGCACTAGTAAACAGACTGAGAAACCAGAGTATATGTTTCTCCTGCAACCCGTTCCCTTTCTGCTAGGTGAACGAACGTCTCTCCACATGCTCAGTTCTGAGAGATAACTGTGTGTGAAAGACGTCCTTCACCTAGCTTGTTGGGAACACAAAGTTTCTTTTCAGTTGCAAACTCCACTCCATACATATATATGGGGAGGTACAAGCTCCAACCAGATTTTACAGTGAAAACTGCTGGAACTTCAAACCGGCACTAGGAAACAGACTGAGGAACCAGAGTAAAAGTTTCTCCTGCAACCTGTTCCCTTTGTGCTAGATGAACGAAGGTCTCTCCACATGCTCAGTTCTGAGAGATAAGTGTGTGTGAAAGCCGTCCTTCACCTAGCTTGTTGGGATCACAAAGTTTCTTTTCAGTTGCAAACTCCAACCCATACTTATATATGGGGAGGTTCAAGCTCCAACCAGGTTTTACAGTGAAAACTGCAGGAACTTCAAACCGGCACTAGGAAACAGACTGAGAAACCAGAGTAAAAGTTTCTCCTGCATCCCGTTCCCTTTGTGCTAGATGAACGAACGTCTCTCCACAAGCTCAGTTCTGAGAGATAAGTGTCTGTGAAAGCCGTCCTTCACCTAGCTTGTTGGGAACACAAAGTTTCTTTTCAGTTGCAAACTCCACTCCATACATATATAAGGGGAGGTACTAGCTCCAACTCGGTTTTACAGTGAAAACTGCTGGATCGTCAACCCGGCACTAGGAAACAGACTGAGAAACCAGAGTAAAAGTTTCTCCTGCAACCCGTTCCCTTTGTGCTAGATGAACGAACGTCTCTCCACATGCTCAGTTCTGAGAGATATGTGTGTGTGAAAGCCGTCCTTCACCTAGCTTGTTGGGAACACAAAGTTTATTTTCAGTTGCAAACTCCACTCCATACATATATATGGAGAGGTACTAGCTCCAAAACGGTTTTACAGTGAAAACTGCAGGAACTTCAAACCGGCACTAGGAAACACACTGAGAAACCAGAGTAAAAGTTTCTCCTGCAACCCGTTCCCTTTGTGCTAGATGAACGAACGTCTTTCCACATGCTCAGTTCTGAGAGATAAGTGTGTGTGAATGCCGTCCTTCACCTAGCTTGTTGGGATCACAAAGTTTCTTTTCAGTTGCAAACTCCACTCCATACATATATATGGGGAGGTACAAGCTCCAACCAGGTTTTACAGAGAAAACTGCAGGAACTTCAAACCGGCACTAGCAAAAAGACTGAGAATCCAGAGTAAAAGTTTCTCCTGCAACCTGTTCCCTTTGTGCTAGGTGAACGAACGTCTCTCAACATGCTCAGTTCTGAGAGATGTGTGTGTGTGAATGCCGTTCTTCACCTAGATTTTTGGGAACATAAAGCTTCTTTTAATTTGTAAATTCCACTCCATACATATATATGGGGAGGTACTAGCTCCAACTCGGTTTTACAGTGAAAACTGCTGGAACTTCAAACCGGCACTAGGAAACAGACTGAGAAACCAGAGTAAAAGTTTCTCCTGCAACCCTTTCCCTTTCTGCTAGATGAACGAACGTCTCTCCACATGCTCAGTTCTGAGAGATAAGTGTGTGTGAAAGCCGTCCTTCACCTAGCTTGTTGGGAACACAAAGTTTCTTTTCAGTTGCAAACTCCACTCCATACATATATATGGGGAGGTACTAGCTCCAACTCGCTTTTACAGTGTAAACTGCTGGAATTTCAAACCGGCACTAGGAAACAGACTGAGAAACCAGAGTAAAAGTTTCTCCTGCAACCCGTTCCCTTTCTGCTAGATGAACGAACGTCTCTCCACATGCTCAGTTCTGAGAGATAAGTTTGTGTGAAAGCCGTCCTTCACCGAGCTTGTTGGGAACACAAAATTCTTTTCAGTTGCAAACTCCACTCCATACATATATATGTGGAGGTACTAGCTCCAAATCGGTTTTACAGTGAAAACTGCTGGAACTTGAAACCGGCACTAGGAAACAGACTGAGAAACCAGAGTAAAAGTTTCTCCTGCAAACCGTTCCCTTTCTGCTAGATGAACGAACGTCTCTCCACATGCTCAGTTCTGAGAGATAAGTGTGTGTGAAAGCCGTCCTTCACCTAGCTTGTTGGGAACACAAAGTTTCTTTTCAGTTGCAAACTCCACTCCATACATATATATGCGGAGGTACTAGCTCCAACCAGGTTTTACAGTGAAAACTGCAGGAACTTCAAACCGGCACTAGGAAACAGACTGAGAAACCAGAGTAAAAGTTTCTCCTGCAACCTGTTCCCCTTGTGCTAGATGAACGAACGTCTCTCCACATGCTCAGTTCTGAGAGATAAGTGTGTGTGAAAGCCGTCCTTCACCTAGCTTGTTGGGAACACAAAATTTCTTTTCAGTTGCAAACTCCACTCCATACATATATATGGGGAGGTACTAGCTCCAACCAGGTTTTACAGTGAAAACTGCAGGAACTTCAAACCGGCACTAGGAAACAGACTGAGAAACCAGAGTAAAAGTTTCCCCTGCAACCCGTTCCCTTTGTGCTAGATGAACGAACGTTTCTCCACATGCTCAGTTCTGAGAGATAAGTGTGTGTGAAAGCCGTCCTTCACCTAGCTTGTTTGGAACACAAAGTTCCTTTTCAGTTGCAAACTCCACTCAATACATATATATGGGGAGGTACTAGCTCCAAATCGGTTTTACAGTGAAAACTGCAGGAACTTCAAACCGGCACTAGGAAACAGACTGAGAAACCAGAGTAAAGTTTCTCCTGCAACCCCTTCCCTATGTGCTAGACGAACGAACGTCTCTCCACATGCTCAGTTCTCAGAGATAAGTGTGTGTGAAAGCCGTCCTTCACCTAGCTTGTTGGGAACACAAAGTTTCTTTTCAGTTGCAAACTCCACTCCATACATATATATGGGGAGGTACTAGCTCCAACTCGGTTTTACAGTGAAAACTGCAGGAACTTCAAACCGGCACTAGGAAACAGACTGAGAAACCAGAGTAAAAGTTTCTCCTGCAACCCGTTCCATTTGTGCTAGATGAACGAACGTCTCTCCACATGCTCAGTTCTGAGAGATAAGTGTGTGTGAATGCCGTCCTTCACCTAGCTTGTTTGGAACACAAATTTCTTTTCAGTTGCAAACTCCACTCCATACATATATATGGGGAGGTACTAGCTCCAACTCGGTTTTACAGTGAAAACTGCTGGAACTTCAAACCGGCACTAGGAAACAGACTGAGAAACCAGAGTAAAAGTTTCTCCTGCAAACCGTTCCCTTTGTGCTAGATGAACGAACGTCTCTCCACATGCTCAGTTCTGAGAGATAAGTGTCTGTGAAAGCCGTCCTTCACCTAGCTTGTTGGGAACACAAAGTTTCTTTTAAGTTGCAAACTCCACTCCATACATATATATGGGGAGGTACTAGCTCCAAATCGGTTTTACAGTGAAAACTGCAGGAACTTAATACCGGCACTAGGAAACAGACTGAGAAACCAGAGTAAAAGTTTCTCCTGCAACCCGTTCCCTTTGTGCTAGATGAACGAACGTCTCTCCACATGCTCAGTTCTGAGAGATAAGTGTGTGTGAAAGCCGTCCTTCACCTAGCTTGTTGGGAACCCAAAGTTTCTTTTCAGTTGCAAAATCCACTCCATACATGTATATGGGAGGTACTAGCTCCAACTCGGTTTTACAGTGAAAACTGCTGGAACTTCAAACCGGCACTAGGAAACAGACTGAGAAACCAGAGTAAAAGTTTCTCCTTCAACCCGTTCCCTTTGTGCTAGATGAACGAACGTCTCTCCACATGCTCAGTTCTGAGAGATAAGTGTGTGTGAAAGCCGTCCTTCACCTAGCTTGTTGGGAACACAAAGTTTCTTTTCAGTTGCAAACTCCACTCCATACATATATATGGGGAGGTACTAGCTCAAATCGGTTTTACAGTGAAAACTGCAGGAACTTCAAACCGGCACTAGGAAACAGACTGAGAAACCAGAGTAAAAGTTTCTCCTGCAACCCGTTCCCATTGTGCTAGCTGAACGAACGTCTCTCCACATGCTCAGATCTGACAGTTAAGTGTGTGTGAAAGCCGTCCTTCACCTAGCTTGTTGGGAACACAAAGTTTCATTTCAGATGCAAACTCCACTCCATACATATATATGGGTTGGTACAAGCTCCAACCAGGTTTTACAGTGAAAACTGCAGGCATTTCAAACCGGCACTAGGAAACAGACTGAGAAACCAGAGTAAAAGTTTCTCCTGCAACCCGTTCCCTTTGTGCTAGATGAACGAACGTCTCTCCACATGCTCAGTTCTGAGAGATAAGTGTGTGTGAAAGCCGTCCTTCACCTAGCTTTTTGGGAACATAAAGTTTCTTTCCATTTTTAAACTCCACTCCATACATATTTATCGGGAGGTACTAGCTCCAACTCGGTTTTACAGTGAAAACTGCAGGAACTTCAAACCGGCACTAGGAAACAGACTGAGAATCCAGAGTAAAAGTTTCACCTGCAACCTGTTCCCTTTGTGCTAGATGAACGAACGTCTCTCCACATGCTCAGTTCTGAGAGATAGGTGTGTGTGAAAGCCGCCCTTCAACTAGCTTGTTGGGAACACAAAGTTTCATTTCAGTTGCAAACTCCACTCCATACATATATATGGGGAGGTACTAGCTTCAACTCGGTTTTACAGTGAAAACTGCAGGAACTTCAAACCGGCACTAGGAAACAGACTGAGAAACCAGAGTAAAAGTTTCTCCTGCAACCCGTTCCCTTTGTGCTAGATGAACGAACGTCTCTCCACATGCTCAGTTCTGAGAGATAAGTGTGTGTGAATGCCGTCCTTCACCTAGCTTGTTGGGAACACAAAGTTTCTTTTCAGTTGCAAACTCCATTCCATACATATATATGGGGAGGTACTAGCTCCAAATCGGTTTTACAGTGAAAACTGCAGGAACTTCAAACCGGCACTAGGAAACAGACTGAGAAACCAGAGTAAAAGTTTCTCCTGCAACCCGTTCCCTTTCTGCTAGATGAACGAACGTCTCTCCACATGCTCAGTTCTGAGAGATAAGTGTGTGTGAAAGCCGTCCTTCAACTAGCTTGTTGGGAACACAAAGTTTCTTTTCAGTTGCAAACTCCACTCCATACATATATATGGGGAGGTACTAGCTCCAAATCGATTTTACAGTGAAAACTGCTGGAAATTCAAACCGGCACTAGGAAACAGACTGAGAAACCAGAGTAAAAGTTTCTCCTGCAACCCGTTCCCTTTGTGCTAGATGAACGAACGTCTCTCCACATGCTCAGTTCTGAGAGATAAGTGTGTGTGAAAGCCGTCCTTCACCTAGCTTGTTGGGAACACAAAGTTTCTTTTCAGTTGCAAACCCCACTCCATACATATATATGGGGAGGTACTAGCTCCAAATCGGTTTTACAGTGAAAACTGCAGGAACTTTAAACCGGCACTAGGAAACAGACTGAGAAACCAGAGTAAAAGTTTCTCCTGCAACCCGTTCCCTTTGTGCTAGATGAACGAACGTCTCTCCACATGCTCAGTTCTGAGGGATAAGTGTGTGTGAAAGCCGTCCTTCACCTAGTTTGTTGGGAACACAAAGTTTCTTTTCAGTTGCAAACACCACTCCATACATATATATGGGGAGGTACAAGCTCCAAATCGGTTTTACAGTTAAAAGTGCAGGAACTTCAAACCGGCACTAGGAAACAGACTGAGAAACCAGAGTATAAGTTTCCCCTGCATCCCGTTCCCTTTCTGCTAGATGAACGAACGTCTTTCCACATGCTCAGTTCTGAGAGATAACTGTGTGTGAAAGCCGTCCTTCACCTAGCTTGTTGGGAACACAAAGTTTATTTTCAGATGCAAACTCCACTCCATACATATATATGGGGAGGTACAAGCTCCAACCAGGTTTTACAGTGAAAACTGCAGGAACTTCAAACCGGCACTAGGAAACAGACTGAGAAAACAGAGTAAAAGTTTCTCCTTCAACCCGTTCCCTTTGTGCTAGATGAACGAACGTCTCTCCACATGCTCAGTTCTGAGAGATGTGTGTGTGTGAAAGCCGTCCTTTACCTACCTTTTTGGGAACATAAAGTTTCTTTTCATTTGTAAACTCCACTCCATACATATATATGGGGAGGTACAATCTCCAACTCGGTTTTACAGTGAAAACTGCTGGAACTTCAAACCGGCACTAGGAAACAGACTGAGAAACCAGAGTAAAATTTCTCCTGCAACCTGTTCCCTTTGTGCTAGATGAACGAACGTCTCTCCACATGCTCAGTTCTGAGAGCTAAGTGTGTGTGAAAGCCGTCCTTCACCTAGCTTGTTGGGAACACAAAGTTTCTTTTCAGATGCAAACTCCACTCCATACATATATATGGGGAGGTACAAGCTCCAACTTGGTTTTACAGTGAAAACTGCAGGAACTTCATACCGGCACTAGGAAACATACTGACAAACCAGAGTAAAAGTTTCTCCTGCAACCCGTTCCCTTTGTGCTAGATGAACGAACGTCTCTCCACATGCTCAGTTCTGAGAGATGTGTGTGTGTGAAATCCGTCCTTTACATACCTTATTGGGAACATAAAGTTTCTTTTCATTTGTAAACTCCACTCCATACATATATATGGGGAGGTACTAGCTCCAACTCGGTTTTACAGTGAAAACTGCTGGAACTTCAAACCGGCACTAGGAAACAGACTGAGAAACCAGAGTAAAAGTTTCTCCTGCAACCCGTTCCCTTTGTGCTAGATGAACGAACGTCTCTCCACATGCTCAGTTCTGAGAGATAAGTGTGTGTGAAAGCCGTCCTTCACCTAGCTTGTTGGGAACACAAAGTTTCTTTTCAGATGCAAACTCCACTCCATACATATATATGGGGAGGTACTAGCTCCAAATCGGTTTTACAGTGAAAACTGCAGGAACTTCAAACCGGAACTAGGAAACAGACTGAGAAACCAGAGTAAAAGTTTCTCCTGCAAACTGTTCCCTTTTTGCTAGATGAACGAACGTCTCTCCACATGCTCAGTTCTCAGAGATGTGTGTGTGTGAAAGCCGTCCTTCACCTAGCTTTTTGGGAACATAAAGTTTCTTTTCATTTTTAAACTCCACTCCATACATATTTATCGGGAGGTACTAGCTCCACTCGGTTTTACAGTGAAAACTGCTGGAACTTCAAACCGGCACTAGGAAACAGACTGAGAATCCAGAGTAAAAGTTTCTCCTGCAACCTGTTCCCTTTGTGCTAGATGAACGAACGTCTCTCCACATGCTCAGTTCTGAGAGATAGGTGTGTGTGAAAGCCGCCCTTCACCTAGCTTGTTGGGAACACAAAGTTTCATTTCAGTTGCAAACTCCACTCCATACATATATATGGGGAGGTACTAGCTTCAACTAGGTTTTACAGTGAAAACTGCAGGAACTTCAAACCGGCACTAGGAAACAGACTGAGAAACCAGAGTAAAAGTTTCTCCTGCAACCCGTTCCCTTTCTGCTAGATGAACGAACGTCTCTCCACATGCTCAGTTCTGAGAGATAAGTGTGTGTGAAAGCCGTCCTTCAACTAGCTTGTTGGGAACACAAAGTTTCTTTTCAGTTGCAAACTCCACTCCATACATATATATGGGGAGGTACTAGCTCCAAATCGATTTTACAGTGAAAACTGCTGGAAATTCAAACCGGCACTAGGAAACAGACTGAGAAACCAGAGTAAAAGTTTCTCCTGCAACCCGTTCCCTTTGTGCTAGATGAACGAACGTCTCTCCACATGCTCAGTTCTGAGAGATAAGTGTGTGTGAAAGCCGTCCTTCACCTAGCTTGTTGGGAACACAAAGTTTCTTTTCAGTTGCAAACCCCACTCCATACATATATATGGGGAGGTACTAGCTCCAAATCGGTATTACAGTGAAAACTGCAGGAACTTTAAACCGGCACTAGGAAACAGACTGAGAAACCAGAGTAAAAGTTTTTCCTGCAACCCGTTCCCTTTGTGCTAGATGAACGAACGTCTCTCCACATGCTCAGATCTGAGAGATAAGTGTGTGTGAAAGCCGTCCTTCACCTAGCTTGTTGGGAACACAAAGTTTCTTTTCAGTTGCAAACTCCACTCCATACATATATATGGGGAGGTACTAGCTCCAACTCGGTTTTACAGTGAAAACTGCTGGAACTTCAAACCGGCACTAGGAAACAGACTGAGAAACCAGAGTAAAAGTTTCTCCTGCAACCCGTTCCCTTTGTGCTAGATGAACGAACGTCTCTCCACATGCTCAGTTCTGAGAGATAAGTGTGTGTAAAGCCGTCCTTCACCTAGTTTGTTGGGAACACAAAGTTTCTTTTCAGTTGCAAACACCACTCCATACATATATATGGGGAGGTACAAGCTCCAAATCGGTTTTACAGTGAAAACTGCAGGAACTTCAAACCGGCACTAGGAAACAGACTGAGAAACCAGAGTATAAGTTTCCCCTGCAACCCGTTCCCTTTCTGCTAGATGAACGAACGTCTTTCCACATGCTCAGTTCTGAGAGGTAACTGTGTGTGAAAGCCGTCCTTCACCTAGCTTGTTGGGAACACAAAGTTTATTTTCAGATGCAAACTCCACTCCATACATATATATGGGGAGGTACAAGCTCCAACCAGGTTTTACAGTGAAAACTGCAGGAAATTCAAACCGGCACTAGGAAACAGACTGAGAAACCAGAGTAAAAGTTTCTCCTGCAACCCGTTCCCTTTGTGCTAGATGAACGAACGTCTCTCCACATGCTCAGTTCTGAGAGATGTGTGTGTGTGAAAGCCGTCCTTTACCTACCTTTTTGGGAACATAAAGTTTCTTTTCATTTGTAAACTCCACTCCATACATATATAGGGGGAGGTACTATCTCCAACTCGGTTTTACAGTGAAAACTGCTGGAACTTCAAACCGGCACTAGGAAACAGACTGAGAAACCAGAGTAAAAGTTTCTCCTGCAACCCGTTCCCTTTGTGCTAGACGAAAGAACGTCTCTCCACATGCTCAGTTCTGAGAGATAAGTGTGTGTGAAAACCGTCCTTCACCTAGCTTGTTGGGAACACAAAGTTTCTTTTCAGTTGCAAACTCCACTCCATACATATATATGGGGAGGTACTAGCTCCAAATCGGTTTTACGTGAAAACTGCAGGAACTTCAAACCGGCACTAGGAAACAGACTGAGAAACCAGAGTAAAAGTTTCCCCTGCAACCTCTTCCCTTTGTGCTAGATGAACGAACGTCTCTCCACATGCTCAGTTCTGAGAGCTAAGTGTGTGTGAAAGCCGTCCTTCACCTAGCTTGTTGGGAACACAAAGTTTCTTTTCAGATGCAAACTCCACTCCATATATATATATGGGGAGGTACTAGCTCCAACCAGGTTTTACAGTGAAAACTGCAGGAACTTCAAACCGGCACTAGGAAACAGATTGAGAAACCAGAGTAAAAGTTTCTCCTGCAACCCGTTCCCTTTGTGCTAGATGAACGAACGTCTCTCCACATGCTCGGTTCTGAGAGATGTGTGTGTGTGAAATCCGTCCTTTACCTACCTTATTGGGAACATAAAGTTTCTTTTCATTTGTAAACTCCACTCCATACATATATATGGGGAGGTACTAGCTCCAACTCGGTTTTACAGTGAAAACTGCTGGAACTTCAAACCGGCACTAGGAAACAGACTGAGAGACCAGAGTAAAAGTTTCCCCTGCAACCCGTTCCCTTTGTGCTAGATGAACGAACGTCTCTCCACATGCTCAGTTCTGAGAGATAAGTGTGTGTGAAAGCCGTCCTTCACCTAGCTTGTTGGGAACACAAAGTTTCTTTTCAGTTGCAAACTCCAATCCATACATATATATGGGGAGGTACTAGCTCCAAATCGGTTTTACAGTGAAAACTGCAGGAACTTCAAACCGGCACTAGGAAACAGACTGAGAAACCAGAGTAAAAGTTTCTCCTGCAACCCGTTCCCTTTGTGCTACATGAACGAACGTCTCTCCACATGCTCAGTTCTGAGAGATAAGTGTGTGTGAAAGCCGTCCTTCACCTAGCTTGTTGGGAACACAAAGTTTCTTTTCATTTGCATACTCCACTCCATACATATATATGGGGAGGTACTAGCTCCAAATCGGTTTTACAGTGAAAACTGCAGGAACTTCAAACCGGCACTAGGAAACACACTGAGAAACCAGAGTAAAAGTTTCTCCTGCAACCCGTTCCCTTTGTGCTAGATGAACGAACGTCTTTCCACATGCTCAGTTCTGAGAGATAAGTGTGTGTGAATGGCGTCCTTCACCTAGCTTGTTGGGATCACAAAGTTTCTTTTCAGTTGCAAACTCCACTCCATACATATATATGGGGAGGTACAAGCTCCAACCAGGTTTTACAGAGAAAACTGCAGGAACTTCAAACCGGCACTAGCAAAAAGACTGAGAATCCAGAGTAAAAGTTTCTCCTGCAACCTGTTCCCTTTGTGCTAGGTGAACGAACGTCTCTCAACATGCTCAGTTCTGAGAGATGTGTGTGTGTGAATGCCGTTCTTCACCTAGATTTTTGGGAACATAAAGCTTCTTTTAATTTGTAAATTCCACTCCATACATATATATGGGGAGGTACTAGCTCCAACTCGGTTTTACAGTGAAAACTGCTGGAACTTCAAACCGGAACTAGGAAACAGACTGAGAAACCAGAGTAAAAGTTTCTCCTGCAAACAGTTCCCTTTGTGCTAGATGAACGAACGTCTCTCCACATGCTCAGTTCTGAGAGATAAGTGTGTGTGAAAGCCGTCCTTCACCTAGCTTGTTGGGAACACAAAGTTTCTTTTCAGTTGCAAACTCCACTCCATACATATATATGGGGAGGTACTAGCTCCAACTCGCTTTTACAGTGAAAACTGCTGGAATTTCAAACCGGCACTAGGAAACAGACTGAGAAACCAGAGTAAAAGTTTTTCCTGCAACCCGTTCCCTTTCTGCTAGATGAACGAACGTCTCTCCACATGCTCAGTTCTGAGAGATAAGTTTGTGTGAAAGCCGTCCTTCACCGAGCTTGTTGGGAACACAAAGTTCTTTTCAGTTGCAAACTCCACTCCATACATATATATGTGGAGGTACTAGCTCCAAATCGGTTTTACAGTGAAAACTGCTGGAACTTCAAACCGGCACTAGGAAACAGACTGAGAAACCAGAGTAAAAGTTTCTCCTGCAAACCGTTCCCTTTCTGCTAGATGAACGAACGTCTCTCCACATGCTCAGTTCTGAGAGATAAGTGTGTGTGAAAGCCGTCCTTCACCTAGCTTGTTGGGAACACAAAGTTTCTTTTCATTTGCAAACTCCACTCCATACATATATATGCGGAGGTACTAGCTCCAACCAGGTTTTACAGTGAAAACTGCAGGAACTTCAAACCGGCACTAGGAAACAGACTGAGAAACCAGAGTAAAAGTTTCTCCTGCAACCAGTTCCCCTTGTGCTAGATGAACGAACGTCTCTCCACATGCTCAGTTCTGAGAGATAGGTGTGTGTGAAAGCCGCCCTTCACCTAACTTGTTGGGAACACAAAGTTTCATTTCAGTTGCAAACTCCACTCCATACATATATATGGGGAGGTACTAGCTTCAACTCGGTTTTACAGTGAAAACTGCAGGAACTTCAAACCGGCACTAGGAAACAGACTGAGAAACCAGAGTAAAAGTTTCTCCTGCAACCCGTTCCCTTTGTGCTAGATGAACGAACGTCTCTCCACATGCTCAGTTCTGAGAGATAAGTGTGTGTGAATGCCGTCCTTCACCTAGCTTGTTGGGAACACAAAGTTTCTATTCAGTTGCAAACTCCACTCCATACATATATATGGGGAGGTACTAGCTCCAACACGGTTTTACAGTGAAAACTGCAGGAACTTAAAACCGGCACTAGGAAACAGACTGAGAAACCAGAGTAAAAGTTTCTCCTGCAACCCGTTCCCTTTCTGCTAGATGAACGAACGTCTCTCCACATGCTCAGTTCTGAGAGATAAGTGTGTGTGAAAGCCGTCCTTCAACTAGCTTGTTGGGAACACAAAGTTTCTTTTCAGATGCAAACTCCACTCCATACATATATATGGGGAGGTACTAGCTCCAACTCGGTTTGACAGTGAAAACTGCTGGAAATTCAAACCGGCACTAGGAAACAGACTGAGAAACCAGAGTAAAAGTTTCTCCTGCAACCCGTTCCCTTTGTGCTAGATGAACGAACGTCTCTCCACATGCTCAGTTCTGAGAGATAAGTGTGTGTGAAAGCCGTCCTTCACCTAGCTTGTTGGGAACACAAAGTTTCTTTTCAGATGCAAACCCCACTCCATACATATATATGGGGAGGTACTAGCTCCAAATCGGTTTTACAGTGAAAACTGCAGGAACTTTAAACCGGCACTAGTAAACAGACTGAGAAACCAGAGTAAAAGTTTCTCCTGCAACCCGTTCCCTTTGTGCTAGATGAACGAACGTCTCTCCACATGCTCAGATCTGAGAGATAAGTGTGTGTGAAAGCCGTCCTTCACCTAGCTTGTTGGGAACACAAAGTTTCTTTTCAGTTGCAAACTCCACTCCATACATATATATGGGGAGGTACTAGCTCCAACTCGGTTTTACAGTGAAAACTGCTGGAACTTCAAACCGGCACTAGGAAACAGACTGAGAAACCAGAGTAAAAGTTTCTCCTGCAACCCGTTCCCTTTGTGCTAGATGAACGAACGTCTCTCCACATGCTCAGTTCTGAGAGATAAGTGTGTGTAAAGTCGTCCTTCACCTAGCTTGTTGGGAACACAAAGTTTCTTTTCAGTTGCAAACTCCACTCCATACATATATATGGGGAGGTACTAGCTCCAAATCGGTTTTACAGTGAAAAATGCAGGAACTTCAAACCGGCACTAAGAAACAGACTGAGAAACCAGAGTAAAAGTTTCTCCTGCAACCTGTTCCGTTTGTGCTAGATGAACGAACGTCTCTCCACATGCTCAGTTCTCAGAGATGTGTGTGTGTGAAAGCCGTCCTTCACCTAGCTTTTTGGGAACATAAAGTTTCTTTTCATTTTTAAACTCCACTCCATACATATTTATCGGGAGGTACTAGCTCCAACTCGGTTTTACAGTGAAAACTGCTGGAACTTCAAACCGGCACTAGGAAACAGGCTGAGATTCCAGAGTAAAAGTTTCTCCTGCAACCTGTTCCCTTTGTGCTAGATGAACGAACGTCTCTCCACATGCTCAGTTCTGAGAGATAGGTGTGTGTGAAAGCCGCCCTTCACCTAGCTTGTTGGGAACACAAAGTTTCATTTCAGTTGCAAACTCCACTCCATACATATATATGGGGAGGTACTAGCTTCAACTCGGTTTTACAGTGAAAACTGCAGGAACTTCAAACCGGCACTGGGAAACAGACTGAGAAACCAGAGTAAAAGTTTCTCCTGCAACCCGTTCCCTTTGTGCTAGATGAACGAACGTCTCTCCACAAGCTCAGTTCTGAGAGATAAGTGTGTGTGAATGCCGTCCTTCACCTAGCTTGTTGGGAACACAAAGTTTCTTTTCAGTTGCAAACTCCACTCCATACATATATATGGGGAGGTACTAGCTCCAACTCGGTTTTAAAGTGAAAACTGCAGGAACTTAAAACCGGCACTAGGAAACAGACTGAGAAACCAGAGTAAAAGTTTCTCCTGCAACCCGTTCCCTTTCTGCTAGATGAACGAACGTCTCTCCACATGCTCAGTTCTGAGAGATAAGTGTGTGTGAAAGCCGTCCTTCACCTAGCTTGTTGGGAACACAAAGTTTCTTTTCAGTTGCAAACCCCACTCCATACATATATATGGGGAGGTACTAGCTCCAACTCGGTTTTACAGTGAAAACTGCTGGAACTTCAAACCGGCACTAGGAAACAGACTGAGAAACCAGAGTAAAAGTTTCTCCTGCAACCCGTTCACTTTGTGCTAGATGAACGAACGTCTCTCCACATGCTCAGTTCTGAGAGATAAGTGTGTGTAAAGCCGTCCTTCACCTAGCTTGTTGGGAACACAAAGTTTCTTTTCAGTTGCAAACACCACTCCATACATATATATGGGGAGGTACAAGCTCCAAATCGGTTTTACAGTTAAAACTGAAGGAACTTCAAACCGGCACTAGGAAACAGACTGAGAAACCAGAGTATATGTTTCCCCTGCAACCCGTTCCCTTTCTGCTAGATGAACGAACGTCTCTCCACATGCTCAGTTCTGAGAGATAACTGTGTGTGAAAGCCGTCCTTCACCTAGCTTGTTGGGAACACAAAGTTTATTTTCAGATGCAAACTCCACTCCATACATATATATGGGGAGGTACTAGCTCCAAATCGGGTTTACAGTGAAAACTGCAGGAACTTCAAACCGGCACTAGGAAACAGACTGAGAAACCAGAGTAAAAGTTTCTCCTGCAACCTGTTCCCTTTGTGCTAGATGAACGAACGTCTAACCACATGCTCATTTCTCAGAGATGTGTGTGTGTGAAAGCCGTCCTTCACCTAGCTTTTTGGGAACATAAAGTTTCTTTCCATTTTTAAACTCCACTCCATACATATTTATCGGGAGGTACTAGCTCCAACTCGGTTTTACAGTGAAAACTGCAGGAACTTCAAACCGGCACTAGGAAACAGACTGAGAATCCAGAGTAATAGTTTCACCTGCAACCTGTTCCCTTTGTGCTAGATGAACGAACGTCTCTCCACATGCTCAGTTCTGAGAGACAGGTGTGTGTGAAAGCCGCCCTTCAACTAGCTTGTTGGGAACACAAAGTTTCATTTCAGTTGCAAACTCCACTCCATACATATATATGGGGAGGTACTAGCTTCAACTCGGTTTTACAGTGAAAACTGCAGGAACTTCAAACCGGCACTAGGAAACAGACTGAGAAACCAGAGTAAAAGTTTCTCCTGCAACCCGTTCCCTTTGTGCTAGATGAACGAACGTCTCTCCACATGCTCAGTTCTGAGAGATAAGTGTGTGTGAATGCCGTCCTTCACCTAGCTTGTTGGGAACACAAAGTTTCTTTTCAGTTGCAAACTCCATTCCATACATATATATGGGGAGGTACTAGCTCCAAATCGGTTTTACAGTGAAAACTGCAGGAACTAAAAACCGGCACTAGGAAACAGACTGAGAAACCAGAGTAAAAGTTTCTCCTGCAACCCGTTCCCTTTCTGCTAGATGAACGAACGTCTCTCCACATGCTCAGTTCTGAGAGATAAGTGTGTGTGAAAGCCGTCCTTCAACTAGCTTGTTGGGAACACAAAGTTTCTTTTCAGTTGCAAACTCCACTCCATACATATATATGGGGAGGTACTAGCTCCAAATCGATTTTACAGTGAAAACTGCTGGAAATTCAAACCGGAACTAGGAAACAGACTGAGAAACCAGAGTAAAAGTTTCTCCTGCAACCCGCTCCCTTTGTGCTAGATGAACGAACGTCTCTCCACATGCTCAGTTCTGAGAGATAAGTGTGTGTGAAAGCCGTCCTTCACCTGGCTTGTTGGGAACACAAAGTTTCTTTTCAGTTGCAAACCCCACTCCATACATATATATGGGGAGGTACTAGCTCCAAATCGGTTTTACAGTGAAAACTGCAGGAACTTTAAACCGGCACTAGGAAACAGACTGAGAAACCAGAGAAAAAGTTTCTCCTGCAACCCGTTCCCTTTGTGCTAGATGAACGAACGTCTCTCCACATGCTCAGTTCTGAGAGATAAGTGTGTGTGAAAGCCGTCCTTCACCTAGTTTGTTGGGAACACAAAGTTTCTTTTCAGTTGCAAACACCACTCCATACATATATATGGGGAGGTACAAGCTCCAAATCGGTTTTACAGTTAAAACTGCAGGAACTTCAAACCGGCACTAGGAAACAGACTGAGAAACCAGAGTATAAGTTTCCCCTGCATCCCGTTCCCTTTCTGCTAGATGAACGAACGTCTTTCCACATGCTCAGTTCTGAGAGATAACTGTGTGTGAAAGCCGTCCTTCACCTAGCTTGTTGGGAACACAAAGTTTATTTTCAGATGCAAACTCCACTCCATACATATATATGTGGAGGTACAAGCTCCAACCAGGTTTTACAGTGAAAACTGCAGGAACTTCAAACCGGCACTAGGAAACAGACTGAGAAACCAGAGTAAAAGTTTCTCCTTCAACCCTTTCCCTTTGTGCTAGATAAACGAACGTCTCTCCACATGCTCAGTTCTGAGAGATGTGTGTGTGTGAAAGCCGTCCTTTACCTACCTTTTTGGGAACATAAAGTTTCTTTTCATTTGTAAACTCCACTCCATACATATATATGGGGAGGTACAATCTCCAACTCGGTTTTACAGTGAAAACTGCTGGAACTTCAAACCGGCACTAGGAAACAGACTGAGAAACCAGAGTAAAATTTCTCCTGCAACCTGTTCCCTTTGTGCTAGATGAACGAACGTCTCTCCACATGCTCAGTTCTGAGAGCTAAGTGTGTGTGAAAGCCGTCCTTCACCTAGCTTGTTGGGAACACAAAGTTTCTTTTCAGATGCAAACTCCACTCCATATATATATGGGGAGGTACAAGCTCCAACTAGGTTTTACAGTGAAAACTGCAGGAACTTCAAACCGGCACTAGGAAACATACTGAGAAACCAGAGTAAAAGTTTCTCCTGCAACCCGTTCCCTTTGTGCTAGATGAACGAACGTCTCTCCACATGCTCAGTTCTGAGAGATGTGTGTGTGTGAAATCCGTCCTTTACCTACCTTATTGGGAACATAAAGTTTCTTTTCATTTGTAAACTCCACTCCATACATATATATGGGGAGGTACTAGCTCCAACTCGGTTTTACAGTGAAAACTGCTGGAACTTCAAACCGGCACTAGGAAACAGACTGAGAAACCAGAGTAAAAGTTTCTCCTGCAACCCGTTCCCTTTGTGCTAGATGAACGAACGTCTCTCCACATGCTCAGTTCTGAGAGATAAGTGTGTGTGAAAGCCGTCCTTCACCTAGCTTGTTGGGAACACAAAGTTTCTTTTCAGATGCAAACTCCACTCCATACATATATATGGGGAGGTACTAGCTCCAAATCGGTTTTACAGTGAAAACTGCAGGAACTTCAAACCGGAACTAGGAAACAGACTGAGAAACCAGAGTAAAAGTTTCTCCTGCAAACTGTTCCCTATTTGCTAGATGAACGAACGTCTCTCCACATGCTCAGTTCTCAGAGGTGTGTGTGTGTGAAAGCCGTCCTTCACCTAGCTTTTTGGGAACATAAAGTTTCTTTTCATTTTTAAAATCCACTCCATACATATTTATCGGGAGGTACTAGCTCCACTCGGTTTTACAGTGAAAACTGCTGGAACTTCAAACCGGCACTAGGAAACAGACTGAGAATCCAGAGTAAAAGTTTCTCCTGCAACCTGTTCCCTTTGTGCTAGATGAACGAACGTCTCTCCACATGCTCAATTCTGAGAGATAGGTGTGTGTGAAAGCCGCCCTTCACCTAGCTTGTTGGGAACACAAAGTTTCATTTCAGTTGCAAACTCCACTCCATACATATATATGGGGAGGTACTAGCTTCAACTCGGTTTTACAGTGAAAACTGCAGGAACTTCAAACCGGCACTAGGAAACAGACTGAGAAACCAAAGTAAAAGTTTCTCCTGCAACCCGTTCCCTTTGTGCTAGATGAACGAACGTCTCTCCACATGCTCAGTTCTGAGAGATAAGTGTGTGTGAATGCCGTCCTTCACCTAGCTTGTTGGGAACACAAAGTTTCTTTTCAGTTGCAAACTCCATTCCATACATATATATGGGGAGGTACTAGCTCCAACTCGGTTTTACAGTGAAAACTGCAGGAACTTAAAACCGGCACTAGGAAACAGACTGAGAAACCAGAGTAAAAGTTTCTCCTGCAACCCGTTCCCTTTCTGCTAGATGAACGAACGTCTCTCCACATGCTCAGTTCTGAGAGATAAGTGTGTGTGAAAGCCGTCCTTCAACTAGCTTGTTGGGAACACAAAGTTTCTTTTCAGTTGCAAACTCCACTCCATACATATATATGGGGAGGTACTAGCTCCAAATCGATTTTACAGTGAAAACTGCTGGAAATTCAAACCGGCACTAGGAAACAGACTGAGAAACCAGAGTAAAAGTTTCTCCTGCAACCCGTTCCCTTTGTGCTAGATGAACGAACTTCTCTCCACATGCTCAGTTCTGAGAGATAAGTGTGTGTAAAGACGTCCTTCACCTAGTTTGTTGGGAACACAAAGTTTCTTTTCAGTTGCAAACAACACTCCATACATATATATGGGGAGGTACAAGCTCCAACCAGGTTTTACAGTGAAAACTGCAGGAACTTCAAACCGGCACTAGGAAACAGACTGAGAAACCAGAGTAAAAGTTTCTCCTGCAACCCGTTCCCTTTGTGCTAGATGAACGAACGTCTCTCCACATGCTCAGTTCTGAGAGATGTGTGTGTGTGAAAGCCGTGCTTTACCTACCTTTTTGGGAACATAAAGTTTCTTTTCATTTGTAAACTCCACTCCATACATATATATGGGGAGGTACTATCTCCAACTCGGTTTTACAGTGAAAACTGCTGGAACTTCAAACCGGCACTAGGAAACAGACTGAGAAACCAGAGTAAAAGTTTCTCCTGCAACCCGTTCCCTTTGTGCTAGACGAAAGAACGTCTCTCCACATGCTCAGTTCTGAGAGATAAGTGTGTGTGAAAACCGTCCTTCACCTAGCTTGTTGGGAACACAAAGTTTCTTTTCAGTTGCAAACTCCACTCCATACATATATATGGGGAGGTACTAGCTCCAAATCGGTTTTACGTGAAAACTGCAGGAACTTCAAACCGGCACTAGGAAACAGACTGAGAAACCAGAGTAAAAATTTCTCCTGCAACCTCTTCCCTTTGTGCTAAATGAACGAACGTCTCTCCACATGCTCAGTTCTGAGAGCTAAGTGTGTGTGAAAGCCGTCCTTCACCTAGCTTGTTGGGAACACAAAGTTTCTTTTCAGATGCAAACTCCACTCCATACATATATATGGGGAGGTACAAGCTCCAACCAGGTTTTACAGTGAAAACTGCAGGAACTTCAAACCGGCACTAGGAAACAGACTGAGAAACCAGAGTAAAAGTTTCTCCTGCAACCCGTTCCCTTTGTGCTAGATGAACGAACGTCTCTCCACATGCTCATTTCTGAGAGATGTGTGTGTGTGTAATCCGACCTTTACCTACCTTATTGTGAACATAAAGTTTCTTTTCATTTGTAAACTCCACTCCATACATATATATGGGGAGGTACTAGCTCCAACTCGGTTTTACAGTGAAAACTGCTGGAAATTCAAACCGGCACTAGGAAACAGACTGAGAGACCAGAGTAAAAGTTTCCCCTGCAACCCGTTCCCTTTGTGCTAGATGAACGAACGTCTCTCCACATGCTCAGTTCTGAGAGATAAGTGTGTGTGAAAGCCGTCCTTCACCTAGCTTGTTGGGAACACAAAGTTTCTTTTCAGTTGCAAACTCCAATCCATACATATATATGGGGAGGTACTAGCTCCAAATCGGTTTTACAGTGAAAACTGCAGGAACTTCAAACCGGCACTAGGAAACAGACTGAGAAACCAGAGTAAAAGTTTCTCCTGCAACCCGTTCCCTTTGTGCTACATGAACGAACGTCTCTCCACATGCTCAGTTCTGAGAAATAAGTGTGTGTGAAAGCCGTCCTTCTCCTAGCTTGTTGGGAACACAAAGTTTCTTTTCATTTGCATACTCCACTCCATACATATATATGGGGAGGTACTAGCTCCAAATCGGTTTTACAGTGAAAACTGCATGAACTTCAAACCGTCACTAGGAAACAGACTGAGAAACCAGAGTATATGTTTCTCCTGCAACCCGTTCCCTTTCTGCTAGATGAACGAACGTCTCTCCACATGCTCAGTTCTGAGAGATAACTGTGTGTGAAAGCCGTCCTTCACCTAGCTTGTTGGGAACACAAAGTTTCTTTTCAGTTGCAAACTCCACTCCATACATATATATGGGGAGGTACAAGCTCCAACCAGATTTTACAGTGAAAACTGCTGGAACTTCAAACCGGCACTAGGAAACAGACTGAGGAACCAGAGTAAAAGTTTCTCCTGCAACCTGTTCCCTTTGTGCTAGATGAACGAAGGTCTCTCCACATGCTCAGTTCTGAGAGATAAGTGTGTGTGAAAGCCGTCCTTCACCTAGCTTGTTGGGATCACAAAGTTTCTTTTCAGTTGCAAACTGCAATCCATATTTATATATGGGGAGGTTCAAGCTCCAACCAGGTTTTACAGTGAAAACTGCAGGAACTTCAAACCGGCACTAGGAAACAGACTGAGAAACCAGAGTAAAAGTTTCTCCTGCTACCCGTTCCCTTTGTGCTAGATGAACGAACGTCTCTCCACATGCTCAGTTCTGAGAGATAAGTGTGTGTGAAAGCCGTCCTTCACCTAGCTTGTTGGGAACACAAAATTTCTTTTCAGTTGCAAACTCCACTCCATACATATATATGGGGAGGTACTAGCTCCAACCAGGTTTTACAGTGAAAACTGCAGGAACTTCAAACTGGCACTAGGAAACAGACTGAGAAACCAGAGTAAAAGTTTCCCCTGCAACCCGTTCCCTTTGTGCTAGATGAACGAACGTTTCTCCACATGCTCAGTTCTGAGAGATAAGTGTGTGTGAAAGCCGTCCTTCACCTAGCTTGTTTGGAACACAAAGTTCCTTTTCAGTTGCAAACTCCACTCAATACATATATATGGGGAGGTACTAGCTCCAAATCGGTTTTACAGTGAAAACTGCAGGAACTTCAAACCGGCACTAGGAAACAGACTGAGAAACCAGAGTAAAAGTTTCTCCTGCAACCCCTTCCCTATGTGCTAGACGAACGAACGTCTCTCCACATGCTCTGTACTCAGAGATAAGTGTGTGTGAAAGCCGTCCTTCACCTAGCTTGTTGGGAACACAAAGTTTCTTTTCAGTTGCAAACTCCACTCCATACATATATATGGGGAGGTACTATCTCCAACTCGGTTTTACAGTGAAAACTGCTGGAACTTCAAACCGGCACTAGGAAACAGACTGAGAAACCAGAGTAAAAGTTTCTCCTGCAACCCGTTCCATTTGTGCTAGATGAACGAACGTCTCTCCACATGCTCAGTTCTGAGAGATAATGTGTGTGAATGCCGTCCTTCACCTAGCTTGTTTGGAACACAAATTTCTTTTCAGTTGCAAACTCCACTCCATACATATATATGGGGAGGTACTAGCTCCAACTCGGTTTTACAGTGAAAACTGCTGGAACTTCAAACCGGCACTAGGAAACAGACTGAGATACCAGAGTAAAAGTTTCTCCTGCAAACCGTTCCCTTTGTGCTAGATGAACGAACGTCTCTCCACATGCTCAGTTCTGAGAGATAAGTGTCTGTGAAAGCCGTCCTTCACCTAGCTTGTTGGGAACACAAAGTTTCTTTTAAGTTGCAAACTCCACTCCATACATATATATGGGGAGGTACTAGCTCCAAATCGGTTTTACAGTGAAAACTGCAGGAACTTAATACCGGCACTAGGAAACAGACTGAGAAACCAGAGTAAAAGTTTCTCCTGCAACCCGTTCCCTTTGTGCTAGATGAACGAACGTCTCTCCACATGCTCAGTTCTGAGAGATGAGTGTGTGTGAAAGCCGTCCTTCACCTAGCTTGTTGGGAACCCAAAGTTTCTTTTCAGTTGCAAAATCCACTCCATACATATATAAGGGAGGTACTAGCTCCAACTCGGTTTTACAGTGAAAACTGCTGGAACTTCAAACCGGCACTAGGAAACAGACTGAGAAACCAGAGTAAAAGTTTCTCCTGCAACCCGTTCCCTTTGTGCTAGATGAACGAACGTCTCTCCACATGCTCAGTTCTGAGAGATAAGTGTGTGTGAAAGCCGTCCTTCACCTAGCTTGTTGGGAACACAAAGTTTCTTTTCAGATGCAAACTCCACTCCATACATATATATGGGTTGGTACAAGCTCCAACCAGGTTTTACAGTGAAAACTGCAGGCATTTCAAGCCGGCACTAGGAAACAGACTGAGAAACCAGAGTAAAAGTTTCTCCTGCAACCCGTTCCCTTTGTGCTAGATGAACGAACGTCTCTCCACATGCTCAGTTCTGAGAGATAAGTGTGTGTGAAAGCCGTCCTTCACCTAGCTTGTTGGGAACACAAAGTTTCTTTTCAGTTGCAAACTACACTCCATACATATATATGGGGAGGTACTAGCTCCAACTCGGTTTTACAGTGAAAACTGCAGGAAATTCAAACCGGCACTAGGAAACAGACTGAGAAACCAGAGTAAAAGTTTCTCCTGCAAACCGTTCCCTTTGTGCTAGATGAACGAACGTCTCCCACATGCTCAGTTCTGAGAGATAAGTGTCTGTGAAAGCCGTCCTTCACCTAGCTTGTTGGGAACACAAAGTTTCTTTTCAGTTGCAAACTCCACTCCATACATATATATGGGGAGGTACTAGCTCCAAATCGGTTTTACAGTGAAAACTGCTGGAACTTCAAACCGGCACTAGGAAACAGACTGAGAAACCAGAGTAAAAGTTTCTCCTGCAAACCGTTCCCTTTGTGCTAGATGAACGAACGTCTCTCCACATGCTCAGTTCTGAGAGATAAGTGTGTGTGAAAGCCGTCCTTCACCTAGCTTGTTGGGAACACAAAGTTTCTTTTCAGTTGCAAACTCCACTCCATACATATATATGGGGAGGTACTAGCTCCAACTCGGTTTTACAGTGAAAACTGCAGGAACTTCAAACCGGCACTAGGAAACAGACTGAGAAATCAGAGTAAAAGTTTTTCCTGCAACCCGTTCCCTTTGTGCTAGATGAACGAACGTCTCTCCACATGCTCAGTTCTGAGAGATAAGTGTGTGTGAAAGCCGTCCTTCACCTAGCTTGTTGGGAACACAAAGTTTCTTTTCAGTTGCAAACTACACTCCATACATATATATGGGGAGGTACTAGTTCCAACTCGGTTTTACAGTGAAAACTGCAGGAACTTAATACCAGCATTAGGAAACAGACTGAGAAACCAGAGTAAAAGTTTCTCCTGCAACCCGTTCCCTTTGTGCTAGATGAACGAACGTCTCTCCACATGCTCAGTTCTGAGAGATAAGTGTGTGTGAAAGCCGTCCTTCACCTAGCTTGTTGGGAACACAAAGTTTCTTTTCAGTTGCAAACTCCACTCCATACATATATATGGGAGGTACTAGCTCCAACTCCGTTTTACAGTGAAAACTGCTGGAACTTCAAACCGGCACTAGGAAACAGACTGAGAAACCAGAGTAAAAGTTTCTCCTGCAACCCGTTCCCTTTGTGCTAGATGAACGAACGTCTCTCCACATGCTAAGTTCTGAGAGATATGTGTGTTTGAAAGCCGTCCTTCACCTAGCTTGTTGGGAACACAAAGTTTCTTTTCAGTTGCAAACTCCAGTCCATACATATATATGGGGAGGTACTAGCTCCAAATCGGTTTTACAGTGAAAACTGCAGGAACTTCAAACCGGCACTAGGAAACAGACTGAGAAACCAGAGTAAAAGTTTCTCCTGCAACCCGGTCCCTTTGTGCTAGATGAACAAACGTCTCTCCACATGCTCAGTTCTGAGAGATAAGTGTGTGTGAAAGCCGTCCTTCACCTAGCTTGTTGGGATCACAAAGATTGTTTTCAGTTGCAAACTCCACTCCATACATATATATGGGGAGGTACAAGCTCCAACCATGTTTTACAGTGAAAACTGCAGGAACTTCAAACCGGCACTAGGAAACAGACTGAGAAACCAGAGTAAAAGTTTCTCCTTCAGCCTGTTCCCTTTGTGATAGATGAACGAACGTCTCTCCACATGCTAAGTTCTGAGAGATGTGTGTGTGTGAAAGCCGTCCTTCACCTAGATTTTTGGGAACATAAAGCTTCTTTTCATTTGTAAATTCCACTCCATACATATATATGGGGAGGTATTAGCTCCAACTCGGTTTTACAGTGAAAACTGCTGGAACTTCAAACCGGCACAAGAAACAGTCTGAGAAACCAGAGTAAAATTTTCTCCTGCAACCCGTTCCCTTTGTGCTAGATGAACGAACGTCTCTCCACATGCTCAGTTCTGAGAGATAAGTGTGTGTGAAAGCCGTCCTTCACCTAGCTTGTTGGGAACACAAAGTTTCTTTTCAGTTGCAAACTCCACTCCATACATATATATGGGGAGGTACTAGCTCCAACTCGGTTTTACAGTGAAAACTGCTGGAACTTCAAACCGGCACTAGGAAACAGACTGAGAAACCAGAGTAAAAGTTTCTCCTGCAACCCGTTCCCTTTGTGCTAGATGAACGAACGTCTCTCCACATGCTCAGTTCTGAGAGATAAGTGTGTGTGAAAGCCGTCCTTCACCTAGATTGTTGGGAACACAAAGTTTCTTTTCAGTTGCAAACTCCACTCCATACATATATATCGGGAGGTACAAGCTCCAACCAGGTTTTACAGTGAAAATTGCAGGAACTTCAAACCGGCACTAGGAAACAGACTGAGAATCCAGAGAAAAAGTTTCTCCTGCAACCCGTTCCCTTTGTGCTAGATGAACGAACGTCTCTCCACATGCTCAGTTCTGAGAGATGTGTGTGTGTGAAAGCCGTCCTTTACCTACCTTTTTGGGAACATAAAGTTTCTTTTCATTTGTAAACTCCACTCCATGCATATATATGGGGTGGTTCTAGCTCCAACTCGGTTTTACAGTGAAAACTGCAGGAACTTCAAACCGGCACTAGGAAACAGACTGAGAATCCAGAGTAAAAGTTTCTCCTGCAACCCGTTCCCTTTGTGCTAGATGAACGAACGTCTCTCCACATGCTCAGTTCTGAGAGTTAAGTGTGTGTGAAAGCCGTCCTTCACCTATCTTGTTGGGAACACAAAGTGTCTTTTCAGATGCAAACTCCACTCCATACATATATATGGGGAGGTACAAGCTCCAACCAGGTTTTACAGTGAAAACTGCAGGAACTTCAAACTGGCACTAGGAAACAGACTGAGAAACCAGAGTAAAAGTTTCTCCTGCAACCCGTTCCCTTTGTGCTAGATGAACGAACGTCTCTCCACATGCTCAGTTCTGAGAGATATGTGTGTGTGAAAGCCGTCCTTTACCTACCTTATTGGGAACATAAAGTTACTTTTCATTTGTAAATTCCACTCCATACATATATATGGGGAGGTACTAGCTCCAACTCGGTTTTACAGTGTAAACTGCTGGAACTTCAAACCGGCACTAGGAAACAGACTGAGAAACCAGAGTAAAAGTTTCTCCTCCAACCCGTTCCCTTTGTGCTAGATGAACGAACGTCTCTCCACATGCTCAGTTCTGAGAGATAAGTGTGTGTGAAAGCCGTCCTTCACCTAGCTTGTTGGGAACACAAAGTTTCTTTTCAGTTGCAAACTCCACTCCATACATATATATGGGGAGGTACTAGCTCCAAATCTGTTTTACAGTGAAAACTGCAGGAACTTAAAACCGGCACTAGGAAACAGACTGAGAAACCAGAGTAAAAGTTTCTCCTGCAACCCGTTCCCTTTGTGCTAGATGAACGAAAGTCTCTCCACATGCTCAGTTCTGAGAGATAAGTGTGTGTGAAAGCCGTCCTTCACCTAGCTTGTTGGGAACACAAAGTTTCTTTTCAGTTGCAAACTCCACTCCATACATATATATGGGGAGGTACTAGCTCCAACTCTGTTTTACAGTGAAAACTGCTGGAAATTCAAACCGGCACTCGGAAACAGACTGAGAAACCAGAGTAAAAGTTTCTCCTGCAACCCGTTCCCTTTGTGCTAGATGAACGAACGTCTCTCCACATGCTCAGTTCTGAGAGATAAGTGTCTGTGAAAGCCGTACTTCACCTAGCTTGTTGGGAACACAAAGTTTCTTTTCAGTTACAAACTCCACTCCATACATATATATGGGGAGGTTCTAGCTCCAAATCGGTTTTACAGTGAAAACTGCAGGAACTTAATACCGGCACTAGGAAACAGACTGAGAAACCAGAGTAAAAGTTTCTCCTGCAACCCGTTCCCTTTGTGCTAGATGAACGAACGTCTCTCCACATGCTCAGTTCTGAGAGATAAGTGTGTGTGAAAGCCGTCCTTCACTTAGCTTGTTGGGAACACAAAGTTTCTTTTCAGTTGCAAACTCCACTCCATACATATATAAGGGGAGGTACTAGCTCCAACTCGGTTTTACAGTGAAAAATGCAGGAACTTCAAACCGGCACTAGGAAACAGACTGAGAAACCAGAGTAAAACTTTCTCCTGCAACCTGTTCCCTTTGTGCTAGATGAACGAACGTCTCTCCACATGCTCAGTTCTGAGAGATGTGTGTGTGTGAAAGCCGTCCTTCACCTTGCTTTTTGGGAACATAAAGTTTCTTTTCATTTGTAAACTCCACTCCATACATATATATGGGGAGGTACTAGCTCCAACTCGGTTTTACAGTGAAAACTGCTGGAACTTCAAACCGGCACTAGGAAACAGACTGAGAAACCAGAGTAAAAGTTTCCCCTGCAAACCGTTCCCTTTGTGCTATATGAACGAACGTCTCTCCACATGCTCAGTTCTGAGAGATAAGTGTGTGTGAAAGCCGTCGTTCACCTAGCTTGTTGGGAACACAAAGTTTCTTTTCAGTTGCAAACTCCACTCCATACATATATATGGGGAGGTACTAGCTCCAAAACGGTTTTACAGTGAAAACTGCAGGAACTTCAAACCGGCACTAGGAAACAGACTGAGAAACCAGAGTATAAGTTTCTCCTGCAACCCGTTCCATTTGTGCTAGATGAACGAAAGTCTCTCCACATGCTCAGTTCTGAGAGATAAGTGTGTGTGAAAGCTGTCCTTCACCTAGCTTGTTGGGAACACAAAGTTTCTTTTCAGTTGCAAACTCCACTACATACATATATATGGGGAGGTACTAGCTCCAAACAGGTTTTACAGTGAAAATTGCAGGAACTTCAAACCGGCACTAGGAAACAGACTGAGAAACCAGAGTAAAAGTTTCTCCTGCAACCCGTTCCCTTTGTGCTAGATGAACGAACGTCTCTCCACATGCTCAGTTCTGAGAGGTGTGTGTGTGTGAAAGCCGTCCTTCACCTAGCTTTTTGGGAACATACAGTTTCTTTTCATTTGTAAACTCCACTCCATACATATATATGGGGAGGTACTAGGTCCAAATCGGTTTTACAGTGAAAACTGCTGGAACTTCAAACCGGCACTAGGAAACAGACTGAGAAACCAGAGTAAAGGTTTCTCCTGCAAACCGTTCCCTTTGTGCTAGATGAACGAACGTCTCTCCACATGCTCAGTTCTGAGAGATAAGTGTGTGTGAAAGCCGTCCTTCACCTAGCTTGTTGGGAGCACAAAGTTTCTTTTCATTTGCAAACTCCACTCCATACATATATATGGGGAGGTACTAGCTCCAACTCGGTTTTACAGTGATAACTGCAGGAACTTCAAACCGGCACTAGGAAACAGACTGAGAAACCAGAGTAAAAGTTTCTACTGCAACCCGTTCCCTTTCTGCTAGATGAACGAACGTCTCTCCACATGCTCAGTTCTGAGAGATAAGTGTGTGTGAAAGCCGTCCTTCACCTAGCTTGTTGGGAACACAAAGTTTCTTCTCAGTTGCAAATTCCACTCCATACATATATATGGGGAGGTACTAGCTCCAACTCGCTTTTACAGTGAAAACTGATGGAACTTCAAACCGGCACTAGGAAACAGACTGAGAAACCAGAATAAAAGTTTCTCCTGCAACCCGTTCCCTTTCTGCTAGATGAACGAACGTCTCTCCACATGCTCAGTTCTGAGAGATAAGTGTGTGTGAAAGCCGTCCTTCACCTAGCTTGTTGGGAACACAAAGTTTCTTTTCAGTTGCAAACTCCACTCCATAAATATATATGGGGAGGTACAAGCTCCAAATCGTTTTTACAGTGAAAACTGCAGGAACCTTAAACCGGCACTAGGAAACAGACTGAGAAACCAGAGTAAAAGTTTCTCCTGCAACCCGTTCCCTTTCTGCTAGATGAACGAACGTCTCTCCACATGCTCAGTTCTGAGAGATAAGTGTGTGTGAAAGCCGTCCTTCACCTAGCTTGTTGGGAACACAAAGTTTCTTTTCAGTTGCAAATTCCACTCCATACATATATATGGGGAGGTACTAGCTCCAAATCTGTTTTACAGTGAAAACTGCTGGAACTTCAAACCGGCACTAGGAAACAGACTGAGAAACCAGAGTAAAACTTTCTCCTGCAACCCGTTCCATTTGTGCTAGATGAACGAACGTCTCTCCACATGCTCAGTTCTGAGAGATAAGTGTGTGTGAAAGCCGTCCTTCACCTAGCTTGTTGGGAACACAAAGTTTCTTTTCAGTTGCAAACTCCACTCCATACATATATATGGGGAGATACTAGCTCCAAATCGGTTTTACAGTGAAAACTGCAGGAACTTCAAACCGGCACTAGGAAACAGACTGAGAAACCAGAGTAAAAGTTTCTCCAGCAACCCGTTCCCTTTGTGCTAGATGAACGAACGTCTCTCCACATGCTCAGTTCTGAGAGATAAGTGTGTGTGAAAGTCGTCCTTCACCTAGCTTGTTGGGAACACAAAGTTTCTTTTCATTTGCAAACTCCACTCCATACATATATATGGGGAGATACTAGCTCCAACCAGGTTTTACAGTGAAAAATGCAGGAACTTCAAACCGGCACTAGGAAACAGACTGAGAAACCAGAGTAAAAGTTTCTCCTGCAACCCGTTCCCTTTCTGCTAGATGAACGAACGTCTCTCCACATGCTCAGTTCTGAGAGATAAGTGTGTGTGAAAGCCGTCCTTCACCTAGCTTGTTGGGAACACAAAGTTTCTTTTCAGTTGCAAACTCCACTCCATACATATATATAGGGAGGTACTAGCTCCAACTCGGTTTTGCAGTGAAAACTGCTGGAACTTCAAACCGGCACTAGGAAACAGAATGAGAAACCTGAGTAAAGTTTCTCCTGCAACCCGTTCCATTTGTGCTAGATGAACGAACGTCTCTTCACATGCTCAATTCTGAGAGATAAGTGTGTGTGAAAGCCGTCCTTCACCTAGCTTGTTGGGAACACAAAGTTTCTTTTCAGTTGCAAACTCCACTCCATACATATATATGGGGAGGTACTAGCTCCAACCAGGTTTTACAGGGAAAACTGCAGGAAATTCAAACCGGCACTAGGAAACAGACTGAGAAACCAGAGTATAAGTTTCCCTGCAACCCGTTCCCTTTGTGCTAGATGAACGAAAGTCTCTCCAAATGCTCAGTTCTGAGAGATAAGTGTGTGTGAAAGCCGTCCTTCACCTAGCTTGTTGGGAACACAAAGTTTCTTTTCAGTTGCAAACTCCACTCCATACATATATATGGGGAGGTACTAGCTCCAACCATGTTTTACAGTGAAAACTGCAGGAACTTCAAACCGGCACTAGGAAACAGACTGAGAAACCAGAGTAAAAGTTTCTCCTGCAAACCGTTCCCTTTGTGCTAGATGAACGAACGTCTCTCCACATGCTCAGTTCTGAGAGATAAGTGTGTGTGAAAGCCGTCCTTCACCTAGCTTGTTGGGAACACAAAGTTTCTTTTCAGTTGCAAACTCCACTCCATACATATATATTGGGAGGTACTAGCTACAACCAGGTTTTACAGTGAAAACTGCAGGAACTTCAAACCGGCACTAGGAAAAAGACTGAGAAACCAGAGTAAAAGTTTCTCCTGCAACCTGTTCCCTTTGTGCTAGATGAATGAACGTCTCTCCACATGCTCAGTTCTGAGAGATGTGTGTGGGTGAAAGCCGTCCTTCACCTACATTTTTGGGAACATAAATTTTCTTTTCATTTGTAAACTCCACTCCATACATATATATGGGGAGGTACTAGCTCCAACTCGGTTTTACAGTGAAAACTGCTGGAACTTCAAACCGGCACTAGGAAACAGACTGAGAAACCAGAGTAAAAGTTTCTCCTGCAACCCGTTCCCTTTCTGCTAGATGAACGAACGTCTCTCCACATGCTCAGTTCTGAGAGATAAGTGTGTGTGAAAGCCGTCCTTCACCTAGCTTGTTGGGAACACAAAGTTTCTTTTCAGTTGCAAACTCCTCTCCATACATATATATAGGGAGGTACTAGCTCCAACTCGGTTTTGCAGTGAAAACTGCTGGAACTTCAAACCGGCACTAGGAAACAGACTGAGAAACCTGAGTAAAGTTTCTCCTGCAACCCGTTCCATTTGTGCTAGATGAACGAACGTCTCTCCACATGCTCAATTCTGAGAGATAAGTGTGTGTGAAAGCCGTCCTTCACCTAGCTTGTTGGGAACACAAAGTTTCTTTTCAGTTGCAAACTCCAATCCATACATATATATGGGGAGGTACTAGCTCCAACCAGGTTTTACAGGGAAAACTGCAGGAAATTCAAACCGGCACTAGGAAACAGACTGAGAAACCAGAGTATAAGTTTCCCTGCAACCCGTTCCCTTTGTGCTAGATGAACGAAAGTCTCTCCAAATGCTCAGTTCTGAGAGATAAGTGTGTGTGAAAGCCGTCCTTCACCTAGCTTGTTGGGAACACAAAGTTTCTTTTCAGTTGCAAACTCCACTCCATACATATATATGGGGAGGTACTAGCTCCAACCATGTTTTACAGTGAAAACTGCAGGAACTTCAAACCGGCACTAGGAAACAGACTGAGAAACCAGAGTAAAAGTTTCTCCTGCAACCCGTTCCCTTTGTGCTAGATGAACGAACGTCTCTCCACATGCTCAGTTCTGAGAGGTGTGTGTGTGTGAAAGCCGTCCTTCACCTAGCTTTTTGGGAACATAAAGTTTCTTTTCATTTGAAAACTCCACTCCATACATATATATGTGGAGGTACTAGCTCCAAATCGGTTTTACAGTGAAAACTGCTGGAACTTCAAACCGGCACTAGGAAACAGACTGAGAAACCAGAGTAAAGATTCTCCTGCAACCAGTTCCCTTTGTGCTAGATGAACGAACGTCTCTCCACATGCTCAGTTCTGAGAGATAAGTGTGTGTGAAAACCTTCCTTCACCTAGCTTGTTGGGAAAACAAAGTTTCTATTCAGTTGCAAACTCCACTCCATACATATATATGGGGAGGTACTAGCTCCAACTAGGTTTTACAGTGAAAACTGCTGGAACTTCAAACCGGCAGTAGGAAACAGACTGAGAAACCAGAGTAAAACTTTCTCCTGCAACCCGTTCCTTTTGTGCTAGATGAACGAACGTCTTTCCACATGCTCATTTCTGAGAGATAAGTGTGTGTGAAAGCCGTCCTTCACATAGCTTGTTGGGAACACCAAGTTTCTTTTCAGTTGCAAACTCCACTCCATACTTATATATGGGGAGGTACTAGCTCCAACCAGGTTTTACAGGGAAAACTGCAGGAACTTCAAACCGGCACTAGGAAACAGACTGAGAAACCAGAGTATAAGTTTCCCTGCAACCCGTTCCCTTTGTGCTAGATGAACGAAAGTCTCTCCAAATGCTCAGTTCTGAGAGATAAGTGTGTGTGAAAGCCGTCCTTCACCTAGCTTGTTGGGAACACAAAGTTTCTTTTCAGTTGCAAACTCCACTCCATACATATATATGGGGAGGTACTAGCTCCAACCATGTTTTACAGTGAAAACTGCAGGAACTTCAAACCGGCACTAGGAAACAGACTGAGAAACCAGAGTAAAAGTTTCTCCTGCAACCCGTTCCCTTTGTGCTAGATGAACGAACGTCTCTCCACATGCTCAGTTCTGAGAAGTGTGTGTGTGTGAAAGCCGTCCTTCACCTAGCTTTTTGGGAACATAAAGTTTCTTTTCATTTGAAAACTCCACTCCATACATATATATGTGGAGGTACTAGCTCCAAATCGGTTTTACAGTGAAAACTGCTGGAACTTCAAACCGGCACTAGGAAACAGACTGAGAAACCAGAGTAAAGATTCTCCTGCAACCAGTTCCCTTTGTGCTAGATGAACGAACGTCTCTCCACATGCTCAGTTCTGAGAGATAAGTGTGTGTGAAAACCTTCCTTCACCTAGCTTGTTGGGAACACAAAGTTTCTATTCAGTTGCAAACTCCACTCCATACATATATATGGGTAGGTACTAGCTCCAACTCGGTTTTACAGTGAAAACTGCTGGAACTTCAAACCGGCACTAGGAAACAGACTGAGAAACCAGAGTAAAACTTTCTCCTGCAACCCGTTCCTTTTGTGCTAGATGAACGATCGTCTTTCCACATGCTCATTTCTGAGAGATAAGTGTGTGTGAAAGCCGTCCTTCACATAGCTTGTTGGGAACACCAAGTTTCTTTTCAGTTGCAAACCCCAATCCATACATATATATGGGGAGGTACTAGCTCCAACTCGGTTTTACAGTGAAAACTGCTGGAACTTCAAACCGGCACTAGGAAACAGACTGAGAAACCAGAGTAAATTTCTCCTGCAACCCGTTCCCTTTGTGCTAGATGAACGAACGTCTCTCCCCATGCTCAGTTCTGAGAGATAAGTGTGTGTGATAGCCGTTCTTCACCTTGCTTGTTGGGAACACAAAGTTCCTTTTCAGTTGCAAACTCCACTCCATACATATATATGGGGAGGTACTAGCTCCAAATCGGTTTTACAGTGAAAACTGCAGGAACCTAATCCGGCACTAGGAAACAGAATGAGAAACCAGAGTAAAAGTTTCTCCTGCAAACCGTTCCCTTTCTGCTAGATGAACGAACGTCTCTCCACATGCTCAGTTCTGAGAGATAACTGTGTGTGAAAGCCGTCCTTCACCTAGCTTGTTGGGAAAACAAAGTTTCTTTTCAGTTGCAAACTCCACTCCATACATATATATGGGGAGGTACAAGCTCAAACCAGGTTTTACAGTGAAAACTGCAGGAACTTCAAACCGGCACTAGGAAACAGACTGAGAAACCAGATTAAAAGTTTCTCCTGCATCCTGTTCCTTTTGTGCTAGATGAACGAACGTCTCTCCACATGCTTAGTTCTGAGAGATATGTGTGTGTGAAAGCCGTCCTTCACCTAGCTTTTTGGGAACATAAAGATTCTTTTCATTTGTAAACTCCACTCGATACATATATATGGGGCGGTACTAGCTCCAACTCGGTTTTACAGTGAAAATTGCTGGAATTTCAAACCGGCACTAGGAAACAGACTGAGAAACCAGAGTAAAAGTTTCTCTTGCAACCCGTTTCATTTGTGCTACATGAACGAACGTCTCTCCACATGCTCAGTTCTGAGAGATAACTGTGTGTGAAAGCCGTCCTTCACCTAGCTTGTTGGGAACACAAAGTTTCTTTTCAGTTGCAAACTCCACTCCATACATATATATGGGGAGGTACAAGCTCCAACCAGGTTTTACAGTGAAAACTGCAGGAACTTCAAACCGGCACTAGGAAACAGACTGAGAAACCAGAGTAAAAGTTTCTCCTGCAACCCGTTCACTTTGTGCTAGATGAACGAACGTCTCTCCACATGCTCAGTTCTGAGAGATAAGTGTGTGTGAAAGCCGTCCTTCACCTATCTTGTTGGGAACACAAAGTTTCTTTTCAGTTGCAAACTCCACTCCATACATATATATGGGGAGGTACTAGCTCCAAATCGGTTTTACAGTGAAAACTGCAGGAACTTCAAACCGGCACTAGGAAACAGACTGAGAAACCAGAGTAAAAGTTTCTCCTGCAACCCGTTCCCTTTGTGCTAGATGAACGAACGTCTCTCCACATGCTCAGTTCTGAGAGATAATTGTGTGTGAAAGCAGTCCTTCACTAGCTTGTTGGGAACACAAAGTTTCTTTTCAGTTGCAAACTCCACTCCATACATATATATGGGGAGGTACTAGCTCCAACTCGGTTTTACAGTGAAAACTGCTGGAACTTCAAACCGGCACTAGGAAAAAGACTGAGAAACCAGAGTAAAAGTTTCTTCTGCATCCCGTACATTTTGTGCTAGATGAACGAACGTCTCTCCACATGCTCAGTTCTGAGAGATAAGTGTGTGTGAAAGCCGTCCTTCACCTAGCTTGTTGGGAACACAAAGTTTCTTTTCAGTTGCAAACTCCACTCCATACATATATATGGGGAGGTACTAGCTCCTAATCAGTTTTACAGTGAAAACTGCAGGAACTTCAAACCGGCACTAGGAAACAGACTGAGAAACCAGAGTAAAAGTTTCTCCTGCAACCCGTTCCCTTTGTGCTAGATGAACGAACGTCTCTCCACATGCTCAGTTCTGAGAGATAAGTGTGTGTGAAAGCCGTCCTTCACCTAGCTTGTTGGGAACACAAAGTTTCTTTTCAGTTGCAAACTCCACTCCATGCATATATATGGGGAGGTACTAGCTCCAACTCGGTTTTACAGTGAAAACTGCAGGAACTTCAAACCGGCACTAGGAAACAGACTGAGAAACCAGAGTAAAAGATTCTCCTGCAACCCGTTCCCTTTGTGCTAGATGAACGAACGTCTCTCCACATGCTCAGTTCTGAGAGATAAGTGTGTGTGAAAGCCGTCTTTCACCTAGCTTGTTGGGAACACAAAGTTTCTTTTCAGTTGCAAACTCCACTTCATACATATATATGGGGAGGTACTAGCTCCAAATAGGTTTTACAGTGAAAACTGCAGGAACTTCAAACCGGCACTAGGAAACAGACTGAGAAACCAGAGTAAAAGTTTCTCCTGCAACCCGTTCCCTTTGTGCTAGATGAACGAACGTCTCTCCAAATGCTCAGTTCTGAGAGATAAGTGTGTGTGAAAGCAGTCCTTCACCTAGCTTGTTGGGAACACAAAGTTTCTTTTCAGTTGCAAACTCCACTCCATACATATATATGGGGAGGTACTAGCTCCAACTCGGTTTTACAGTGAAAACTGCTGGAACTTCAAACCGGCACTAGGAAACAGACTGAGAAACCAGAGTAAAATTTCTCCTGCAACCCGTTCCTTTTGTGCTAGATGAACGAACGTCTCTCCACATGCTAAGTTCTGAGAGATAATTGTGTGTGAAAGCCGTCCTTCACCTAGCTTGTTGGGAACACAAAGTTTCTTTTCAGTTGCAAACTCCACTCCATACATATATATGGGGAGGTACTAGCTCCAAATCGGTTTTACAGTGAAAACTGCAGGAACTTCAAACCGGCACTAGGAAACAGACTGAGAAACCAGAGTAAAAGTTTCTCCTGCAACCCGTTCCCTTACTGCTAGATTAACGAACATCTCTCCACATGCTCAGTTCTGAGAGATAAGTGTGTGTGAAAGCCGTCCTTCACCTAGCTTGCTGGGAACACAAAGATTCTTTTCAGTTTCAAACTCCACTCCATACATATATATGGGGAGGTACTAGCTCCAACTCGGTTTTACAGTGAAAACTGCTGGAACTTCAAACCGGCACTAGGAAACAGACTGAGAAACCAGAGTAAAAGTTTCCCCTGCAACCCGTTCCCTTTGTGCTAGAGGAACGAACGTCTCTCCACATGCTCAGTTCTGAGAGATAAGTGTGTGTGAAAGCCGTCCTTCACCTAGCTTGTTGGGAACACAAAGTTTCTTTTCAGTTGCAAACCCCACTCCATACTTATATATGGGGAGGTACTAGCTCCAAATCGGTTTTACAGTGAAAACTGCAGGAACTTCAAACCGGCACTAGGAAACAGACTGAGAAACCAGAGTAAAAGTTTCTCCTGCAACCCGTTCCCTTTTTGCTAGATGAACGAACGTCTCTCCACATGCTCAGTTCTGAGAGATAAGTGTGTGTGAAAGCCGTCCTTCACCTAGCTTGTAGGGAACACAAAGTTTCTTTTCAGTTGCAAACTCCACTCCATACTTATATTTGGGGAGGTACTAGCTCCAACCAGGTTTTACAGTGGAAACTGCAGGAACTTCAAAACGGCACTAGGAAACAGACTGAGAAACCAGAGTAAAAGTTTCTCCTGCAACCTGTTCCCTTTGTGCTAGATGAACGAACGTCTCTCCACATGCTCAGTTCTGAGAGATGTGTGTGTGTGAAAGCCGTCCTTCACCTAGCTTTTTGGGAACATAAAGTTTCTTTTCATTTGTAAACTCCACTCCATACATATATATGGGGAGGTACTAGCTCCAACTCGGTTTTACAGTGAAAACTGCTGGAACTTCAAATCGGCACTAGGAAACAGACTGAGAAACCAGAGTAAAAGTTTCTCCTGAAACCCGTTCCCTTTGTGCTAGATGAACGAACGTCTCTCCACATGCTCAGTACTGAGAGATAAGTGTGTGTGAAAGCCGTCCTTCACCTAGCTTGTTGGGAACACAAAGTTTCTTTTCAGTTGCTAACTCCACTCCATACATATATATGGGTAGGTACTAGCTCCAAATCGGTTTTACAGTGAAAACTGCAGGAACTTAAAACCGGCACTAGGAAACAGACTGAGAAACCAGAGTAAAGTTTTTCCTGCAACCCGTTCCCTTTCTGCAAGATGAACGAACGTCTCTCCACATGCTCAGTTCTGAGAGATAAGTGTGTGTGAAAGCCGTCCTTCACCTAGCTTGTTGGGAACACAAAGTTTCTTTTCAGTTGCAAACTCCACTCCATACATATATATGGGGAGGTACTAGCTCCAAATCGGTTTTACGTGAAAACTGCAGGAACTTCAAACCGGCACTAGGAAACAGACTGAGAAACCAGAGTAAAAGTTTCTCCTGCAACCTGTTCCCTTTGTGCTAGATGAACGAACGTCTCTCCACATGCTCAGTTCTGAGAGAAGTGTGTGTGTGAAAGCCGTCCTTCACCTAGCTTTTTGGGAACATAAAGTTTCTTTTCATTTGTAAACTCCACTCCATACATATATATGGGGAGGTACTAGCTCCAACTCGGTTTTACAGTGAAAACTGCTGGAACTTCAAATCGGCACTAGGAAACAGACTGAGAAACCAGAGTAAAAGTTTCTCCTGCAACCCGTTCCCTTTGTGCTAGATGAACGAACGTCTCTCCACATGCTCAGTACTGAGAGATAAGTGTGTGTGAAAGCCGTCCTTCACCTAGCTTGTTGGGAACACAAAGTTTCTTTTCAGTTGCTAACTCCACTCCATACATATATATGGGTAGGTACTAGCTCCAAATCGGTTTTACAGTGAAAACTGCAGGAACTTAAAACCGGCACTAGGAAACAGACTGAGAAACCAGAGTAAAGTTTTTCCTGCAACCCGTTCCCTTTCTGCAAGATGAACGAACGTCTCTCCACATGCTCAGTTCTGAGAGATAAGTGTGTGTGAAAGCCGTCCTTCACCTAGCTTGCTGGGAACACAAAGATTCTTTTCAGTTGCAAACTCCACTCCATACATATATATGGGAGGTACAAGCTCCAACTCGGTTTTACAGTGAAAACTGCTGGAACTTCAAACCGGCACTAGGAAACAGACTGAGAAACCAGAGTAAAAGTTTCTCCTTCAACCCGTTCCCTTTGTGCTAGATGAACGAACGTCTCTCCACATGCTCAGTTCTGAGAGATAAGTGTGTGTGGAAGCCGTCCTTCACCTAGCTTGTTGGGAACACAAAGTTTCTTTTCAGTTGCAAACTCCACTCCATACAAATATATGGGGAGGTACTAGCTCCAAATCGGTTTTACAGTGAAAACTGCAGGAACTTCAAACCGGCACTAGGAAACAGACTGAGAAAGCAGAGTAAAAGTTTCTCCTGCAACCTGTTCCCTTTGTGCTAGAGGAACGAACGTCTCACCACATGCTCAGTTCTGAGAGATGTGTGTGTGTGAAAGCCGTCCTTCACCTAGCTTTTTGGGAACATAAAGTTTCTTTTCTTTTTTAAACTCCACTCCATACATATATATCGGGAGGTACTTGCTCCAAATCGGTTTTACTGTGAAAACTGCTGGAACTTCAAACCGGCACTAGGAAACAGACTGAGAAACCAGAGTAAAAGTTTCTCCTGCAACCCGTTCCCTTTGTGCTAGATGAACGAACGTCTCTCCACATGCTCAGTTCTGAGAGATAAGTGTGTGTGAAAGCCTCCCTTCACCTAGCTTGTTGGGAACACAAAGTTTCTTTTCAGTTGCAAACTCCACTCCATACATATATATGGGGAGGTACTAGCTTCAACTCGGTTTTACAGTGAAAACTGCAGGAACTTCAAACCGGCACTAGGAAACAGACTGAGAAACCAGAGTAAAAGTTTCTCCTGCAACCCGTTCCCTTTGTGCTAGATGAACGAACGTCTCTCCACATGCTCAGTTCTGAGGGATAAGTGTGTGTGAATGCCGTCCTTCACCTAGGTTGTTGGGAACACAAAGTTTCTTTTCAGTTGCAAACTCCACTCCATACATATATATGGGGAGGTACTAGCTCCAACTCGGTTTTACAGTGAAAACTGCAGGAACTTCAAACCGGCACTAGGAAACAGACTGAGAAACCAGAGTAAAAGTTTCTCCTGCAACCCGTTCCCTTTGTGCTAGATGAACGAACGTCTCTCCACATGCTCAGTTCTGAGAGATAAGTGTGTGTGAAAGCCGTCCTTCACCTAGCTTGTTGGGAACACAAAGTTTCTTTTCAGTAGCAAACTCCACTCCATACATATATATGGGGAGGTACTAGCTCCAACTCGGTTTTACAGTGAAAACTGCTGGAAATTCAAACCGGCACTAGGAAACAGACTGAGAAACCGGAGTAAAAGTTTCTCCTGCAACCCGTTCCCTTTGTGCTAGATGAACGAACGTCTCTCCACATGCTCAGTTCTGAGAGATAAGTGTGTGTGAAAGCCGTCCTTCACCTAGCTTGTTGGGAACACAAAGTTTCTTTTCAGTTGCTAACTCCACTCCATACATATATATGGGGAGGTACTAGCTCCAAATCGGTTTTACAGTTAAAACTGCAGGAACTTTAAACCGGCACTAGGAAACAGACTGAGAAACCAGAGTAAAAGTTTCTCCTGCAACCCGTTCCCTTTGTGCTAGATGAACGAACGTCTCTCCACATGCTCAGTTCTGAGAGATAAGTGTGTGTGAAAGCCGTCCTTCACCTAGCTTGTTGGGAACACAAAGTTTCTTTTCAGTTGCAAACTCCATTCCATACATATATATGGGGAGGTATTAGCTCCAACTCGGTTTTACAGTGAAAACTGCTGGAACTTCAAACCGGCACTAGGAAACAGACTGAGAAACCAGAGTAAAAGTTTCCCCTGCAACCCGTTCCCTTTGTGCTAGATGAACGAACGTCTCTCCACATGCTCATTTCTGAGAGAAAAGTGTGTGTGAAAGCCGTCCTTCACATAGCTTGTTGGGAACACAAAGTTTCTTTTCAGTTGCAAACACCACTCCATACATATATATGGGGAGGTACAAGCTCCAAATCGGTTTTACAGTGAAAAGTGCAGGAACTTCAAACCGGCACTAGGAAACAGACTGAGAAACCAGAGTATAAGTTTCCCCTGCAACCCGTTCCCTTTCTGCTAGATGAACGAACGTCTCTCCACATGCTCAATTCTGAGAGATAACTGTGTGTGAAAGCCGTACTTCACCTAGCTTGTTGGGAACACAAAGTTTCTTTTCAGATGCAAACTCCACTCCATACATATATATGGGGAGGTACAAGCTCCAACCAGGTTTTACAGTGAAAACTGCAGGAACTTCAAACCGGCACTAGGAAACAGACTGAGAAACCAGAGTAAAAGTTTCTCCTGCAACCTGTTCCCTTTGTGCTAGATGAACGAACGTCTCACCACATGCTCAGTTCTGAGAGATGTTTGTGTGTGAAAGCCGTCCTTCACATAGATTTTTGGGAACATAAAGTTTCTTTTCTTTTTTTTTATACTCCATTCCATACATATATATCGGGAGGTACTAGCTCCAACTCGGTTTTACAGTGAAAACTGCTGGAACTTCAAACCGGCACCAGGAAACAGACTGAGAAACCAGAGTAAAAGTTCCTCCTGCAACCCGTTCCCTTTGTGCTAGATGAACGAACGTCTCTCCACATGCTCAGTTCTGAGAGATAGGTGTGTGTGAAAGCCGCCCTTCACCTAGCTTGTTGGGAACACAAAGTTTCTTTTCAGTTGCAAACTCCACTCCATACATATATATGGGGAGGTACTAGCTTCAACTCGGTTTTACAGTGAAAACTGCAGGAACTTCAAACCGGCACTAGGAAACAGACCGAGAAACCAGAGTAAAAGTTTCTCCTGCAACCCGTTCCCTTTGTGCTAGATGAACGAACGTCTCTCCACATGCTCAGTTCTGAGAGATAAGTGTGTGTGAAAGCCGTACTTCACATAGCTTGTTGGGAACACAAAGTTTCTTTTCAGTAGCAAACTCCACTCCATACATATATATGGGGAGGTACTAGCTCCAACTCGGTTTTACAGTGAAAACTGCTGGAAATTCAAATCGGCACTAGGAAACAGACTGAGAAACCGGAGTAAAAGTTTCTCCTGCAACCCGTTCCCTTTGTGCTAGATGAACGAACGTCTCTCCACATGCTCAGTTCTGAGGGATAAGTGTGTGTTAAAGCCGTCCTTCACCTAGCTTGTTGGGAACACAAAGTTTCTTTTCAGTTGCAAACTCCACTCCATACATATATATGGGGAGGTACTAGCTCCAAATCGGTTTTACAGTGGAAACTGCAGGAACTTCAAACCGGTACTAGGAAACAGTCTGAGAAACCAGAGTAAAAGTTTCTCCTGTAACCCGTTCCCTTTGTGCTAGATGAACGAACGTCTCTCCACATGCTCAGTTCTGAGGGTTAAGTGTGTGTGAAAGCCGTCCTTCACCTAGCTTGTTGGGAACACAAAGTTTCTTTTCAGATACAAACTCCACTCCATACATATATATGGGGAGGTACAAGCTCCAACCAGGTTTTACAGTGAAAACTGCAGGAACTTCAAACCGGCACTAGGAAACAGACTGAGAAACCAGAGTAAAAGTTTCTCCTGCAACCCGTTCCCTTTGTGCTAGATGAACGAACGTCTCTCCACATGCTCAGTTCTGAGAGATGTGTGTGTGTGAAAGCCGTCCTTCACCTAGCTTGTTGGGAACACAAAGTTTCTTTTCATTTGTAAACTCCACTCCATACATATATATGGGGAAGTACTAGCTCCAACTCGGTTTTACAGTGAAAACTGCTGGAACTTCAAACCGGCACTAGGAAACAGACTGAGAAACCAGAGTAAAAGTTTCTCCTGCAACCCGTTCCCTTTGTGCTAGATGAACGAACGTCTCTCCACATGCTCAGTTCTGAGAGATAAGTGTGTGTGAATGCCGTACTTCACCTAGGTTGTTGGGAACACAAAGTTTCTTTTCAGTTGCAAACTCCACTCCATACATATATATGGGGATGTACTAGCTCCAACTCGGTTTTACAGTGAAAACTGCAGGAACTTCAAACCGGCACTAGGAAACAGACTGAGAAACCAGAGTAAAAGTTTCTCCTGCAACCCGTTCCCTTTGTGCTAGATGAACGAACGTCTCTCCACATGCTCAGTTCTGAGAGATAAGTGTGTGTGAAAGCCGTCCTTCACCTAGCTTGTTGGGAACACAAAGTTTCTTTTCATTTGCAAACTCCACTCCATACATATATATGGGGAGGTACTAGCTCCAAATCGGTTTTACAGTGAAAACTGCAGGAACGTCAAACCGGCACTAGGAAACAGACTGAGAAACCAGAGTATATGTTTCTCCTGCAACCCATTCCCTTTCTGCTAGATGAACGAACGTCTCTCCACATGCTCAGTTCTGAGATATAACTGTGTGTGAAAGCCGTCCTTCACCTAGCTTGTTGGGAACACAAAGTTTCTTTTCAGTTGCAAACTTCACTCCATACATATATATGGGGAGGTACAAGCTCCAACCAGGTTTTACAGTGAAATCTGCTGGAACTTCATACCGGCACTACGAAACAGACTGAGAAACCAGAGTAAAAGTTTCTCCTGCAACCTGTTCCCTTTGTGCTAGATGAACGAACGTCTCTCCACATGCTCAGTTCTGAGAGATATGTGTGTGTGAAAGCCGTCCTTCACCTAGCTTGTTGGGAACACAAAGTTTCTTTTCAGTTGCAAACTCCACTCCATACATATATATGGGGATGTACTAGCTCCAAATCTGTTTTACAGTGAAAACTGCAGGAACTTAAAACCGGCACTAGGAAACAGACTGAGAAACCAGAGTAAAAGTTTTTCCTGCAAACCGTTCCCTTTGTGCTAGATGAACGAACGTCTCTCCACATGCTTAGTTCTGAGAGATAAGTGTGTGTGAAAGCCGTCCTTCACCTTGCTTGTTGGGAACACAAAGTTTCTTTTCAGTTGCAAACTCCACTCCATACATATATATGGGGAGGTACTAGGTCCAACTCGGTTTTACAGTGAAAATTGCTGGAACTTCAAACCGGCACTAGGAAACAGACTGAGAAACCAGAGTAAAAGTTTCTCCTGCAACCCGTTCCTTTTGTGCTAGATGAACGAACGTCTCTCCACATGCTCAGTTCTGAGAGATAAGTGTGTGTGAATGCCGTACTTCACCTAGGTTGTTGGGAACACAAAGTTTCTTTTCAGTTGCAAACTCCACTCCATACATATATATGGGGATGTACTAGCTCCAACTCGGTTTTACAGTGAAAACTGCAGGAACTTCAAACCGGCACTAGGAAACAGACTGAGAAACCAGAGTAAAAGTTTCTCCTGCAACCCGTTCCCTTTGTGCTAGATGAACGAACGTCTCTCCACATGCTCAGTTCTGAGAGATAAGTGTGTGTGAAAGCCGTCCTTCACCTAGCTTGTTGGGAACACAAAGTTTCTTTTCATTTGCAAACTCCACTCCATACATATATATGGGGAGGTACTAGCTCCAAATCGGTTTTACAGTGAAAACTGCAGGAACGTCAAACCGGCACTAGGAAACAGACTGAGAAACCAGAGTATATGTTTCTCCTGCAACCCGTTCCCTTTCTGCTAGATGAACGAACGTCTCTCCACATGCTCAGTTCTGAGATATAACTGTGTGTGAAAGCCGTCCTTCACCTAGCTTGTTGGGAACACAAAGTTTCTTTTCAGTTGCAAACTTCACTCCATACATATATATGGGGAGGTACAAGCTCCAACCAGGTTTTACAGTGAAATCTGCTGGAACTTCATACCGGCACTACGAAACAGACTGAGAAACCAGAGTAAAAGTTTCTCCTGCAACCTGTTCCCTTTGTGCTAGATGAACGAACGTCTCTCCACATGCTCAGTTCTGAGAGATATGTGTGTGTGAAAGCCGTCCTTCACCTAGCTTGTTGGGAACACAAAGTTTCTTTTCAGTTGCAAACTCCACTCCATACATATATATGGGGATGTACTAGCTCCAAATCTGTTTTACAGTGAAAACTGCAGGAACTTAAAACCGGCACTAGGAAACAGACTGAGAAACCAGAGTAAAAGTTTTTCCTGCAAACCGTTCCCTTTGTGCTAGATGAACGAACGTCTCTCCACATGCTTAGTTCTGAGAGATAAGTGTGTGTGAAAGCCGTCCTTCACCTTGCTTGTTGGGAACACAAAGTTTCTTTTCAGTTGCAAACTCCACTCCATACATATATATGGGGAGGTACTAGGTCCAACTCGGTTTTACAGTGAAAATTGCTGGAACTTCAAACCGGCACTAGGAAACAGACTGAGAAACCAGAGTAAAAGTTTCTCCTGCAACCCGTTCCTTTTGTGCTAGATGAACGAACGTCTCTCCACATGCTCAATTCTGAGAGATAAGTGTCTGTGAAAGCCTTCCTTCACCTAGCTTGTTGGGAACACAAAGTTTCTTTTCAGTTGCAAACTCCACTCCATACATATATATGGGGAGGTACTAGCTCCAAATCGTTTTTACAGTGAAAACTGCAGGAACTTAATACCGGCACTAGGAAACAGACTGAGAAACCAGAGTAAAAGTTTCTCCTGCAAACCGTTCCCTTTGTGCTAGATGAACGAACGTCTCTCCACATGCTCAGTTCTGAGAGATAAGTGTGTGTGAAAGCCGTCCTTCACCTAGCTTGTTGGGAACACAAAGTTTCTTTTCAGTTGCAAACTCCACTCCATACATATATATGGGAGGTACTAGCTCCAACTCGGTTTTACAGTGAAAACTGCTGGAACTTCAAACCGGCACTAGGAAACAGACTGAGAAACCAGAGTAGAAGTTTCTCCTGCAACCCGTTCCCTTTGTGCTAGATGAACGAACGTCTCTCCACATGCTCATTTCTGAGAGATATGTGTGTGTGAAAGCCGTCCTTCACCTAGCTTGTTGGGAACACAAAGTTTCTTTTCAGTTGCAAACACCACTCCATACATATATATGGGGAGGTACAAGCTCCAAATCGGTTTTACAGTGAAAACTGCAGGAACTTCAAACCGGCACTAGGAAACAGACTGAGAAACCAGAGTAAAAGTTTCTCCTGCAACCCGGTCCCTTTGTGCTAGATGAACGAACGTCTCTCCACATGCTCAGTTCTGAGAGATAAGTGTGTGTGAAAGCCGTCCTTCACCTAGCTTGTTGGGATCACAAAGTTTCTTTTCAGTTGCAAACTCCACTCCATACATATATATGGGGAGGTACAAGCTCCAACCAGGTTTTACAGTGATAACTGCAGGAACTTCAAACCGGCACTAGGAAACAGACTGAGAAACCAGAGTAAAAGATTCTCCTGCAACCTGTTCCCTTTGTGCTAGATGAACGAACGTCTCTACACATGCTCAGTTCTGAGAGATGTGTGTGTGTGAAAGCCGTCCTTCACCTAGCTTTTTGGGAACATAAAGCTTGTTTTCATATGTAAATTCCACTTCATACATATATATGGGTAGGTATTAGCTCCAACTCGGTTTTACAGTGAAAACTGCTGGAACTTCAATCCGGCACTAGGAAACAGACTGAGAAACCAGCGTAAAAGTTTCTCCTGCAACCCGTTCCCTTTGTGCTAGATGAACGAACGTCTCTCCACATGCTCAGTTCTGAGAGATAAGTGTGTGTGTAAGCCGTCCTTCACCTAGCTTGTTGGGAACACAAAGTTTCTTTTCAGTTGCAAACTCCACTCCATACATATATATGGGGAGGTACTAGCTCCAACTCTGTTTTACAGTGAAAACTGCTGGAACTTCAAACCGGCACTAGGAAACAGACTGAGTAACCAGAGTAAAAGTTTCTCCTGCAACCCGTTCCCTTTGTGCTAGGTGAACGAACGTCCCTCCACATGCTCAGTTCTGAGTGATAAGTGTGTGTGAAAGCCGTCCTTCACCTAGCTTGTTGGAAACACAAAGTTTCTTTTCAGTTGCAAACTCCACTCCATACATATATATGGGGAGGTACAAGCTCCAAATCGGTTTTACAGTGAAAACTGCAGGAACTTCAAACCGGCACTAGGAAACAGACTGAGAAACCAGAGTATAAGTTTCCCCTGCAACCCGTTCCCTTTCTGCTAGATGAACGAACGTCTCTCCACATGCTCAGTTCTGAGAGATAACTGTGTGTGAAAGCCGTCCTTCACCTAGCTTGTTGGGAACACAAAGTTTCTTTTCAGATGCAAACTCCACTCCATACATATATATGGGGAGGTACAAGCTCCAACCAGGTTTTACAGTGAAAACTGCAGGAACTTCATACCGGCACTAGGAAACAGACTGAGAAACCAGAGTAAAAGTTTCTCCTGCAACCCGTTCCCTTTTTGCTAGATGAAAGAACGTCTCTCCACATGCTCAGTTCTGAGAGATGTGTGTGTGTGAAAGCCGACCTTTACCTTCCTTTTTGGGAACATAAAGTATCTTTTCATTTGTAAACTCCACTCCATACATATATATGGGGTGGTAATAGCTCCAACTCGGTTTTACAGTGAAAACTGCTGGAACTTCAAACCGGCACAAGGAAACACACTGAGAAACCAGAGTAAAAGATTCTCCTGCAACCCGTTCCCTTTGTGCTAGATGAACGAACGTCTCTCCAAATGCTCAGTTCTGAGAGATAAGTGTGTGTGAAATCCGACCTTCACCTAGCTTGTTGGGAACACAAAGTTTCTTTTCAGTTGCAAACTCCACTCCATACATATATATGGGGAGGTACTAGCTCCAACTCGGTTTTACAGTGAAAACTGCAGGAACTTCAAACCGGCACTAGGAAACAGACTGAGAAACCAGAGTAAAAGTTTCTCCTGCAACCCGTTCCCTTTGTGCTAGATGAACGAACCTCTCTCCACATGCTCAGTTCTGAGAGATATGTGTGTGTGAAAGCCGTCCTTTACCTACCTTATTGGGAACATAAAATTACTTTTCATTTGTAAACTCCTCTCCATACATATATATGGGGAGGTACTAGCTCCAACTCGGTTTTACAGTGAAAACTGCTGGAACTTCAAACCGGCACTAGGAAACAGACTGAGATACCAGAGTAAAATTTTCTCCTGCAACCCGTTCCCTTTGTGCTAGATGAACGAACGTCTCTCCAAATGCTCAGTTCTGAGAGATAAATGTGTGTGAAAGCCGTCCTTAAACTAGCTTGTTGGGAACACAAAGTTTCTTTTCAGTTGCAAACTCCACTCCATACATATATATGGGGAGGTACTAGCTCCAAATCGGTTTTACAGTGAAAACTGCAGGAACTTCAAACCGGCACTAGGAAACACACTGAGAAACCAGAGTAAAAGTTTCTCCTGCAACCCGTTCCCTTTGTGCTAGATGAACGAACGTCTCTCCACATGCTCAGATCTGAGAGATAAATGTGTGTGAAAGCCGTCCTTCACCTAGCTTGTTGGGAACACAAAGTTTCTTTTCAGTTGCAAACTCCACTCCATACATATATATGGGGAGGTACAAGCTCCAACCAGGTTTTACAGTAAAAACTGCAGGAACTTCAAGCCGGCACTAGGAAACAGACTGAGAAACCAGAGTAAAAGTTTCTCCTGCAACCTGTTCCCATTGTGCTAGATGAACGAACGTCTCTCCACATGCTCAGTTCTGAGAGATGTGTGTGTGTGAAAGCCGTTCTTCACCTAGCTTTTTGGGAACATAAAGTTTCTTTTCATTTGTAAACTCCACTCCATACATATATATGGGGAGGTACTAGCTCCAAATCGGTTTTACAGTGAAAACTGCAGGAACTTAAAACCGGCACTAGGAAACAGACTGAGAAACCAGAGTAAAAGTTTTTCCTGCAACCCGTTCCCTTTATGCTAGATGAACGAACGTCTCTCCACATGCTCAGTTCTGAGAGATAATTGTGTGTGAAAGCCGTCCTTCACCTAGCTTGTTGGGAACACAAAGTTTCTTTTCAGTTGCAAACTCCACTCCATACATATATATGTGGAGGTACTAGCTCCAACTCGGTTTTACAGTGAAAACTGCTGGAACTTCAAACCGGCACTAGGAAACAGACTCAGAAACCAGAGTAAAAGTTTCACCTGCAACCCGTTCCCTTTCTGCTAGATGAACGAACGTCTCTCCACATGCTCAGTTCTGAGAGATATGTGTGTGTGAAAGCCGTCCTTCACCGAGCTTGTTGGGAACACAAAGTTCTTTTCAGTTGCAAACTCCACTCCATACATATATATGGGGAGGTACTAGCTCCAAATCGGTTTTACAGTGAAAACTGCAGGAACTTCAAACCGGCACTAGGAAACAGACTGAGAAACCAGAGTAAAAGTTTCTCCTGCAACCCGTTCCCTTTGTGCTAGATGAACGAACCTCTCTCCACATGCTCAGTTCTGAGAGATATGTGTGTGTGAAAGCCGTCCTTTACCTACCTTATTGGGAACATAAAATTACTTTTCATTTGTAAACTCCTCTCCATACATATATATGGGGAGGTACTAGCTCCAACTCGGTTTTACAGTGAAAACTGCTGGAACTTCAAACCGGCACTAGGAAACAGACTGAGATACCAGAGTAAAATTTTCTCCTGCAACCCGTTCCCTTTGTGCTAGATGAACGAACGTCTCTCCAAATGCTCAGTTCTGAGAGATAAATGTGTGTGAAAGCCGTCCTTAAACTAGCTTGTTGGGAACACAAAGTTTCTTTTCAGTTGCAAACTCCACTCCATACATATATATGGGGAGGTACTAGCTCCAAATCGGTTTTACAGTGAAAACTGCAGGAACTTCAAACCGGCACTAGGAAACACACTGAGAAACCAGAGTAAAAGTTTCTCCTGCAACCCGTTCCCTTTGTGCTAGATGAACGAACGTCTCTCCACATGCTCAGATCTGAGAGATAAATGTGTGTGAAAGCCGTCCTTCACCTAGCTTGTTGGGAACACAAAGTTTCTTTTCAGTAGCAAACTCCACTCCATACATATATATGGGGAGGTACAAGCTCCAACCAGGTTTTACAGTAAAAACTGCAGGAACTTCAAGCCGGCACTAGGAAACAGACTGAGAAACCAGAGTAAAAGTTTCTCCTGCAACCTGTTCCCATTGTGCTAGATGAACGAACGTCTCTCCACATGCTCAGTTCTGAGAGATGTGTGTGTGTGAAAGCCGTTCTTCACCTAGCTTTTTGGGAACATAAAGTTTCTTTTCATTTGTAAACTCCACTCCATACATATATATGGGGAGGTACTAGCTCCAAATCGGTTTTACAGTGAAAACTGCAGGAACTTAAAACCGGCACTAGGAAACAGACTGAGAAACCAGAGTAAAAGTTTTTCCTGCAACCCGTTCCCTTTGTGCTAGATGAACGAACGTCTCTCCACATGCTCAGTTCTGAGAGATAAGTGTGTGTGAAAGCCGTCCTTCACCTAGCTTGTTGGGAACACAAAGTTTCTTTTCAGTTGCAAACTCCACTCCATACATATATATGTGGAGGTACTAGCTCCAACTCGGTTTTACAGTGAAAACTGCTGGAACTTCAAACCGGCACTAGGAAACAGACTCAGAAACCAGAGTAAAAGTTTCACCTGCAACCCGTTCCATTTCTGCTAGATGAACGAACGTCTCTCCACATGCTCAGTTCTGAGAGATATGTGTGTGTGAAAGCCGTCCTTCAACGAGCTTGTTGGGAACACAAAGTTCTTTTCAGTTGCAAACTCCACTCCATACATATATATGGGGAGGTACTAGCTCCAAATCGGTTTTACAGTGAAAACTGCAGGAACTTCAAACCGGCACTAGGAAACAGACTGAGAAACCAGAGAAAAAGTTTCTCCTGGAAACCATTCCCTTTCTGCTAGATGAACGAACGTCTCTCCACATGCTCAGTTCTGAGAGATAAGTGTGTGTGAAAGCCGTCCTTCACCTAGCTTGTTGGGAACACAAAGTTCCTTTTCAGTTGCAAACTCCACTCCATACATATATATGGGGAGGTACTAGCTCCAACCAGGTTTTACAGTGAAAACTGCAGGAACTTCAAACCGGCACTAGGAAACAGACTGAGAAACCAGAGTAAAAGTTTCTCCTGCAACCTGTTCCCCTTGTGCTAGATGAACGAACATCTCTCCACATGCTCAGTTCTGAGAGATAAGTGTGTGTGAAAGCCGTCCTTCACCTAGCTTGTTGGGAACACAAAATTTCTTTTCAGTTGCAAACTCCACTCCATACATATATATGGGGAGGTACTAGCTCCAACCAGGTTTTACAATGAAAACTGCAGGAAATTCAAACCGGCACTAGGAAACAGACTGAGAAACCAGAGTTAAATTTTCTCCTGCAACCTGTTCCCTTTGTGCTAGATGAACGAAGGTCTCTCCACATGCTCAATTCTGAGAGATGTGTGTGTGTGAAATCCGCCCTTCACCTAGCTTTTTGGGAACATAAAGTTTCTTTTCATTTGTAAACTCCACTCCATACATATATATGGGGAGGTACTAGCTCCAAATCGGTTTTACAGTGAAAACTCCTGGAACTTCAAACCGGCACTAGGAAACAGACTGAGAAACCAGAGTAAAAGTTTCTCCTGCAACCCGTTCCCCTTGTGCTAGATGAACGAACGTCTCTCCACATGCTCAGTTCTGAGAGATAAGTGTGTGTGAAAGCCGTCCTTCACCTAGCTTCTTGGGAACACAAAGTTTCTTTTCAGTTGCAAACTCCACTCCATATATAAATATGGGGAGGTACAAGTTCCAAATCGGTTTTACAGTGAAAACTGCAGGAACTTCAAACCGGCACTAGGAAACAGACTGAGAAACCAGAGTAAAATTTTCCCTTGCAACCCGTTCCCTTTCTGCTAGATGAACGAACGTCTCTCCACATGCTCAGTTCTGAGAGATATGTGTGTGTGAAAGCCGTCCTTCACCGAGCTTGTTGGGAACACAAAGTTCTTTTCAGTTGCAAACTCCACTCCATACATATATATGGGGAGGTACTAGCTCCAAATCGGTTTTACAGTGAAAACTGCAGGAACTTCAAACCGGCACTAGGAAAAAGACTGAGAAACCAGAGAAAAAGTTTCTCCTGCAAACCGTTCCCTTTCTGCTAGATGAACGAACGTCTCTCCACATGCTCAGTTCTGAGAGATAAGTGTGTGTGAAAGCCGTCCTTCACCTAGCTTGTTGGGAACACAAAGTTTCTTTTCAGTTGCAAACTCCACTCCATACATATATATGCGGAGGTACTAGCTCCAACCATGTTTTACAGTGAAAACTGCAGGAACTTCAAACCGGCACTAGGAAACAGACTGAGAAACCAGAGTAAAAGTTTCTCCTGCAACCTGTTCCCCTTGTGCTAGATGAACGAACGTCTCTCCACATGCTCAGTTCTGAGAGATAAGTGTGTGTGAAAGCCGTCCTTCACCTAGCTTGTTGGGAACACAAAGTTTCTTTTCAGTTGCAAACTCCACTCCATATATATATATGGGGAGGTACAAGCTCCAAATCGGTTTTACAGTGAAAACTGCAGGAACTTCAAACCGGCACTAGGAAACAGACTGAGAAACCAGAGTAAAAGTTTCTCCTGCAACCCGTTCCGTTTGAGCTAGATGAACGAACGTCTCTCCACATGCTCAGTTCTGAGAGATAAGTGTGTGTGAAAGCCGTCCTTCACCTAGCTTGTTGGGAACACAAAGTTTCTTTTCAGTTGCAAACTCCACTCCATACATATATATGGGGAGGGACTAGCTCCAAATCGGTTTTACAGTGAAAACTGCAGGAACTTAAAACCGGCACTAGGAAACAGACTGAGAAACCAGAGTAAAAGTTTCTCCTGCAACCCGTTCCCTTTGTGCTAGATGAACGAACGTCTCTCCACATGCTCAGTTCTGAGAGATGTGTGTGTGTGAAAGTCGCCCTTCACCTAGCTTTTTGGGAACATAAAGTTTCTTTTCATTTGTAAACTCCACTCCATACATATATATGGGGAGGTACTAGCTCCAACTCGGTTTTACAGTGAAAACTCCTGGAACTTCAAACCGGCACTAGGAAACAGACTGAGAAACCAGAGTAAAACTTTCCCCTGCAACCCGTTCCCTTGTGCTAGATGAACGAAGGTCTCTCCACATGCTCAGTTCTGAGAGATAAGTGTGTGTGAAAGCCGTCCTTCACCTAGCTTGTTGGGAACACAAAGTTTCTTTTCAGTTGCAAATTCCACTCCATACATATATATGGGGAGGTACTAGCTCCAACTCGGTTTTACAGTGAAAACTGCAGGAACTTCAAACCGGCACTAGGAAACAGACTTAGAAACCAGTGTAAAAGTTTCTCCTGTAACCCGTTCCTTTTGTGCTAGATGAACGAACGTCTCTCCACATGATCAGTTCTGAGAGATATGTGTGTGTGAAAGCCGTCTTTCAACTAGATTGTTGGGAACACAAAGTTTCTTTTCAGTTGCAAACTCCACTCCATACATATATATGGGGAGGTACTAGCTCCAAATCTGTTTTACAGTGAAAACTGCAGGAACTTCAAACCGGCACTAGGAAACAGACTGAGAAACCAGAGTAAAAGTTTCTCCTGCAAACAGTTCCCTTTGTGCTAGATGAACGAACGTCTCTCCACATGCTCAGTTCTGAGATATAATTGTGTGTGAAAGCCGTCCTTCAACTAGCTTGTTGGGAACACAAAGTTTCTTTTCAGTTGCAAACTCCACTCCATACATATATATGGGGAGGTACTACCTCCAAATCGGTTTTACAGTGAAAACTGCAGGAACTTCAAACCGGCACTAGGAAACAGACTGAGAAACCAGAGTAAAAGTTTCTCCTGCAACCCGTTCCCTTTGTTCTAGATGAACGAACGTCTCTCCACATGCTCAGTTCTGAGAGATAAGTGTGTGTGAAAGCCGTCCTTCACCTAGCTTGTTGGGAACACAAAGTTTCTTTTCAGTTGCAAACTCCACACCATACATATATATGGGGAGGTACTAGCTCCAACTCGGGTTTACAGTGAAAACTGCAGGAACTTCAAACCGGCACTACGAAACAGACTGAGAAACCAGAGTAAAAGTTTCTCCTGCAAACCGTTCCCTTTGTGCTAGATGAACGAACGTCTCTCCACATGCTCAGTTCTGAGAGATAAGTGTGTGTGAAAGCCGCCCTTCACCTAGCTTGTTGGGAACACAAAGATTCTTTTCAGTTGCAAACTCCACTCCATACATATATATGGGGAGGTACTAGCTCCAACTCGGATTTACAGTGAAAACTGCTGGAACTTCAAACCGGCACTAGGAAACAGACTGAGAAACCAGAGTAAAAGTTTCACCTGCAACCCCTTCCCTTTGTGCTAGATGAACGAACGTCTCTCCACATGCTAAGTTCTGAGAGATAAGTGTGTGTGAAAGCCATCCTTCACCTAGCTTGTTGGGAACACAAAGTTTCTTTTCAGTTGCAAACTCCACTCCGTACATACATATGGGGAGGTACTAGCTCCAACTCGGTTTTACAGTGAAAACTGCTGTAACTTCAAACCGGCACTAGGAAACAGACTGAGAAACCAGAGTAAAAGTTTCTCCTGCAACACGTTCCCTTTGTGCTAGATGAACGAACGTCTCTCCACATGCTCAGTTCTGAGAGATAAGTGTGTGTGAAGGCCGTCCTTCACCTAGCTTGTTGGGAACACAAAGTTTCTTTTCAGTTGCAAACACCACTCCATACATATATATGGGGAGGTACTAGCTCCAACTCGGTTTTACAGTGAAAACTGCTGGAACTTCAAACCGGCACTAGGAAACAGACTGAGAAACCAGAGAAAATGTTTCTCCTGCAACCCCTTCCCTTTGTGCTAGATGAACGAACGTCTCTCCACATGCTCAGTTCTGAGAGATAAGTGTGTGTGAAAGCCATCCTTCACCTAGCTTGTTGGGAACACAAAGATTCTTTTCAGTTGCAAACTCCACTCCATACATATATATGGGTAGGTACTAGCTCGAACTCGGTTTTACAGTGAAAACTGCTGGAACTTCAAACCGGCACTAGGAAACAGACTGAGAAACCAGAGTAAAAGTTTCTCCTGCAACCTGTTCCCTTTGTGCTAGATGAACGAACGTCTCTCCACATGCTCAGTTCTGAGAGGTAAGTGTGTGTGAAAGCCGTACTTCACCTAGCTTGTTGGGAACACAAAGATTCTTTTCAGTTGCAAACTCCACTCCATACATATATATGGGGAGGTACTAGCTCCAAATCTGTTTTACAGTGAAAACTGCTGGAACTTCAAACCGGCACTAGGAAACAGACTGAGAAACCAGAGTAAAAGTTTCTCCTGCAAACCGTTCCCTTTCTGCTAGATGAACGAACGTTTCTCCACATGCTCAGTTCTGAGAGATAAGTGTGTGTGAAAGCCGTCCTTCACCTAGCTTGTTGGGAACACAAAGTTTCTTTTCAGTTGCAAACTCCACTCCATACATATATATGGGGAGGTACAAGCTCCAACCAGGTTTTACAGTGAAAACTGCAGGAACTTCAAACCGGCACTAGGAAACAGACTGAGAAACCAGAGTAAAGTTTCTCCTGCAACCCGTTCCCTTTGTGCTAGATGAACGAACGTCTCTCCACATGCTCAGTTCTGAGAGATAAGTGTGTGTGAAAGCCATCCTTCACCTAGCTTGTTGGGAACACAAAGATTCTTTTCAGTTGCAAACTCCACTCCATACATATATATGGGTAGGTACTAGCTCGAACTCGGTTTTACAGTGAAAACTGCTGGAACTTCAAACCGGCACTAGGAAACAGACTGAGAAACCAGAGTAAAAGTTTCACCTGCAGCCTGTTCCCTTTGTGCTAGATGAACGAACGTCTCTCCACATGCTCAGTTCTGAGAGGTAAGTGTGTGTGAAAGCCGTACTTCACCTAGCTTGTTGGGAACACAAAGATTCTTTTCAGTTGCAAACTCCACTCCATACATATATATGGGGAGGTACTAGCTCCAAATCTGTTTTACAGTGAAAACTGCTGGAACTTCAAACCGGCACTAGGAAACAGACTGAGAAACCAGAGTAAAAGTTTCTCCTGCAAACCGTTCCCTTTCTGCTAGATGAACGAACGTTTCTCCACATGCTCAGTTCTGAGAGATAAGTGTGTGTGAAAGCCGTCCTTCACCTAGCTTGTTGGGAACACAAAGTTTCTTTTCAGTTGCAAACTCCACTCCATACATATATATGGGGAGGTACAAGCTCCAACCAGGTTTTACAGTGAAAACTGCAGGAACTTCAAACCGGCACTAGGAAACAGACTGAGAAACCAGAGTAAAGTTTCTCCTGCAACCCGTTCCCTTTGTGCTAGATGAACGAACGTCTCTCCACATGCTCAGTTCTGAGAGATAAGTGTGTGTGAAAACCTTCCTTCACCTAGCTTGTTGGGAACACAAAGTTTCTATTCAGTTGCAAACCCCACTCCATACATATATATGGGGAGGTACTAGCTCCAACTCGGTTTTACAGTGAAAACTGCTGGAACTTCAAACCGGCACTAGGAAACAGACTGAGAAACCAGAGTAAAAGTTTCTCCTGCAACCCGTTCCCTTTGTGCTAGATGAACGAACGTCTCTCCACATGCTCATTTCTGAGAGATAAGTGTGTGTGAAAGCCGTCCTTCACATAGCTTGTTGGGAACACAAAGTTTCTTTTCAGTTGCAAACCCCACTCCATACATATATATGGGGAGGTACTAGCTCCAACTCGGTTTTACAGTGAAAACTGCTGGAACTTCAAACCGGCACTAGGAAACAGACTGAGAAACCAAAGTAAAGTTTCTCCTGCAACCCGTTCCCTTTGTGCTAGATGAACGAACGTCTCTCCACATGCTCAGTTCTGAGAGATAAGTGTGTGTGATAGCCGTTCTTCACCTAGCTTGTTGGGAACACAAAGTTCCTTTTCAGTTGCAAACTCCACTCCATACATATATATGGGGAGGTACTAGCTCCAAATCGGTTTTACAGTGAAAACTGCAGGAACCTAATCCGGCACTAGGAAACAGAATGAGAAACCAGAGTAAAAGTTTCTCCTGCAACCCGTTCCCTTTCTGCTAGATGAACGAACGTCTCTCCACATGCTCAGTTCTGAGAGATAACTGTGTGTGAAAGCCGTCCTTCACCTAGCTTGTTGGGAACACAAAGTTTCTTTTCAGTTGCAAACCCCACTCCATACATATATATGGGGAGGTACTAGCTCCAACTCGGTTTTACAGTGAAAACTGCTGGAACTTCAAACCGGCACTAGGAAACAGACTGAGAAACCAAAGTAAAGTTTCTCCTGCAACCCGTTCCCTTTGTGCTAGATGAACGAACGTCTCTCCACATGCTCAGTTCTGAGAGATAAGTGTGTGTGATAGCCGTTCTTCACCTAGCTTGTTGGGAACACAAAGTTCCTTTCAGTTGCAAACTCCACTCCATACATATATATGGGGAGGTACTAGCTCCAAATCGGTTTTACAGTGAAAACTGCAGGAACCTAATCCGGCACTAGGAAACAGAATGAGAAACCAGAGTAAAAGTTTCTCCTGCAACCCGTTCCCTTTCTGCTAGATGAACGATCGTCTCTCCACATGCTCAGTTCTGAGAGATAACTGTGTGTGAAAGCCGTCCTTCACCTAGCTTGTTGGGAACACAAAGTTTCTTTTCAGTTGCAAACTCCACTCCATACATATATATGGGGAGGTACAAGCTCAAACCAGGTTTTACAGTGAAAACTGCAGGAACTTCAAACCGGCACTAGGAAACAGACTGAGAAACCAGAGTAAAAGTTTCTCCTGCAACCCGTTCCCTTTGTGCTAGATGAACGAACGTCTCTCCACATGCTCATTTCTGAGAGATAAGTGTGTGTGAAAGCCGTCCTTCACATAGCTTGTTGGGAACACAAAGTTTCTTTTCAGTTGCAAACCCCACTCCATACATATATATGGGGAGGTACTAGCTCCAACTCGGTTTTACAGTGAAAACTGCTGGAACTTCAAACCGGCACAAGGAAACAGACTGAGAAACCAAAGTAAAGTTTCTCCTGCAACCCGTTCCCTTTGTGCTAGATGAACGAACGTCTCTCCACATGCTCAGTTCTGAGAGATAAGTGTGTGTGATAGCCGTTCTTCACCTAGCTTGTTGGGAACACAAAGTTCCTTTTCAGTTGCAAACTCCACTCCATACATATATATGGGGAGGTACTAGCTCCAAATCGGTTTTACAGTGAAAACTGCAGGAACCTAATCCGGCACTAGGAAACAGAATGAGAAACCAGAGTAAAAGTTTCTCCTGCAACCCGTTCCCTTTCTGCTAGATGAACGAACGTCTCTCCACATGCTCAGTTCTGAGAGATAACTGTGTGTGAAAGCCGTCCTTCACCTAGCTTGTTGGGAACACAAAGTTTCTTTTCAGTTGCAAACTCCACTCCATACATATATATGGGGAGGTACAAGCTCAAACCAGGTTTTACAGTGAAAACGGCAGGAACTTCAAACCGGCACTAGGAAACATACTGAGAAACCAGAGTAAAAGTTTCTCCTGCATCCTGTTCCTTTTGTGCTAGATGAACGAACGTCTCTCCACATGCTTAGTTCTGAGAGATATGTGTGTGTGAAAGCCGTCCTTCACCTAGCTTTTTGGGAACATAAAGATCCTTTCATTTGTAAACTCCACTCGATACATATATATGGGGAGGTACTAGCTCCAACTCGGTTTTACAGTGAAAACTGCTGGAACTTCAAACCGGCACTAGGAAACAGACTGAGAAACCAGAGTAAAAGTTTCTCCTGCAACCCGTTCCCTTTGTGCTAGATGAACGAACGTCTCTCCACATGCTCAGTTCTGAGAGATAAGTGTGTGTGAAAGCCGTCTTTCACCTAGCTTGTTGGGAACACAAAGTTTCTTTTCAGTTGCAAACTCCACTCCATACATATATATGGGGAGATACTAGCTCCAAATCGGTTTTACAGTGAAAACTGCTGGAACTTCAAACCGGCACTAGGAAACAGACTGAGAAACCAGAGTAAAAGTTTCTCCTGCAACCCGTTCCCTTTGTGCTAGATGAACGAACGTCTCTCCACATGCTCATTTCTGAGAGATAAGTGTGTGTGAAAGCCGTCCTTCACATAGCTTGTTGGGAACACAAAGTTTCTTTTCAGTTGCAAACCCCACTCCATACATATATATGGGGAGGTACTAGCTCCAACTCGGTTTTACAGTGAAAACTGCTGGAACTTCAAACCGGCACTAGGAAACAGACTGAGAAACCAAAGTAAAGTTTCTCCTGCAACCCGTTCCCTTTGTGCTAGATGAACGAACGTCTCTCCACATGCTCAGTTCTGAGAGATAAGTGTGTGTGATAGCCGTTCTTCACCTAGCTTGTTGGGAACACAAAGTTCCTTTCAGTTGCAAACTCCACTCCATACATATATATGGGGAGGTACTAGCTCCAAATCGGTTTTACAGTGAAAACTGCAGGAACCTAATCCGGCACTAGGAAACAGAATGAGAAACCAGAGTAAAAGTTTCTCCTGCAACCCGTTCCCTTTCTGCTAGATGAACGATCGTCTCTCCACATGCTCAGTTCTGAGAGATAACTGTGTGTGAAAGCCGTCCTTCACCTAGCTTGTTGGGAACACAAAGTTTCTTTTCAGTTGCAAACTCCACTCCATACATATATATGGGGAGGTACAAGCTCAAACCAGGTTTTACAGTGAAAACTGCAGGAACTTCAAACCGGCACTAGGAAACAGACTGAGAAACCAGAGTAAAAGTTTCTCCTGCAACCCGTTCCCTTTGTGCTAGATGAACGAACGTCTCTCCACATGCTCAGTTCTGAGAGATAAGTGTGTGTGAAAGCCGTCTTTCACCTAGCTTGTTGGGAACACAAAGTTTCTTTTCAGTTGCAAACTCCAGTCCATACATATATATGGGGAGATACTAGCTCCAAATCGGTTTTACAGTGAAAACTGCAGGAACTTCAAACCGGCACTAGGAAACAGACTGAGAAACCAGAGTAAAAGTTTCTCCTGCAACCCGTTCCCTTTCTGCTAGATGAACGAACGTCTCTCCACATGCTCAGTTCTGAGAGATAAGTGTGTGTGAAAGCCATCCTTCACCTGGCTTGTTGGGAACACAAAGTTTGTTTTCAGTTGCAAACTCCACTCCATACTAATATATGGGGAGGTACTAACTCCAAATCTGTTTTACAGTGAAAACTGCAGGAACTTCAAACCGGCACAAGGAAACAGACTTAGAAACCAGAGTAAAAGTTTCTCTTGCAACCCGTTCCATTTGTGCTACATGAACGAACGTCTCTCCACATGCTCAGTTCTGAGAGATAACTGTGTGTGAAAGCCGTCCTTCACCTAGCTTGTTGGGAACACAAAGTTTCTTTTCATTTGCAAACTCCACTCCATACATATATATGGGGAGGTACAAGCTCCAACCAGGTTTTACAGTGAAAACTGCAGGAACTTCAAACCGGCACTAGGAAACAGACTGAGAAACCAGAGTAAATGTTTCTCCTGCAACCCGTTCACTTTGTGCTAGATGAACGAACGTCTCTCCACATGCTCAGTTCTGAGAGATAAGTGTGTGTGAAAGCCGTCCTTCACCTAGCTTGTTGGGAACACAAAGTTTCTTTTCAGTTGCAAACTCCACTCCATACATATATATGGGTAGGTACTAGCTCCAAATCTGTTTTACAGTGAAAACTGCAGGAACTTCAAACCGGCACTAGGAAACAGACTGAGAAACCAGAGTAAAAGTTTCTCCTGCAACCCGTTCCTTTTGTGCTAGATGAACGAACGTCTCTCCACATGCTCAGTTCTGAGAGATAAGTGTGTGTGAAAGCAGTCCTTCACCTAGCTTGTTGGGAACACAAAGTTTCTTTTCAGTTGCAAACTCCACTCCATACATATATATGGGGAGGTACTAGCTCCAACTCGGTTTTACAGTGAAAAATGCTGGAACTTCAAACCGGCACTAGGAAACAGACTGAGAAACCAGAGTAAAAGTTTCTTCTGCATCCCGTACATTTTGTGCTAGATGAACGAACGTCTCTCCACATGCTCAGTTCTGAGAGATAAGTGTGTGTGAAAGCCGTCCTTCACCTAGCTTGTTGGGAACACAAAGTTTCTTTTCAGTTGCAAACTCCACTCCATACTTATATATGGGGAGGTACTAGCTCCAAATCTGTTTTACAGTGAAAACTGCAGGAACTTCAAACCGGCACTAGGAAACAGAATGAGAAACCAGAGTAAAAGTTTCTCCTGCAACAAGTTCCCTTTATGCTAGATGAACGAACGTCTCTCCACATGCTCAGTTCTGAGAGATAAGTGTGTGTGAAAGCCGTCCTTCACCTAGCTTGTTGGGAACACAAAGTTTCTTTTCAGTTGCAAACTCCACTCCATGCATATATATGGGGAGGTACTAGCTCCAACTCGGTTTTACAGTGAAAACTGCAGGAACTTCAAACCGGCACTAGGAAACAGACTGAGAAACCAGAGTAAAAGTTTCTCCTGCAACCCGTTCCCTTTGTGCTAGATGAACGAACGTCTCTCCACATGCTCAGTTCTGAGAGATAAGTGTGTGTGAAAGCCGTCTTTCACCTAGCTTGTTGGGAAAACAAAGTTTCTTTTCAGTTGCAAACTCCACTTCATACATATATATGGGGAGGTACTAGCTCCAAATAGGTTTTACAGTGAAAACTGCAGGAACTTCAAACCGGCACTAGGAAACAGGCTGAGAAACCAGAGTAAAAGTTTCTCCTGCAACCCGTTCCCTTTGTGCTAGATGAACGAACGTCTCTCCACATGCTCAGTTCTGAGAGATAAGTGTGTGTGAAAGCAGTCCTTCACCTAGCTTGTTGGGAACTCATAGTTTCTTTTCAGTTGCAAACTCCACTCCATACATATATATGGGGAGGTACTAGCTCCAACTCGGTTTTACAGTGAAAACTGCTGGAACTTCAAACCGGCACTAGGAAACAGACTGAGAAACCAAAGTAAAATTTCTCCTGCAACCCGTTCCTTTTGTGCTAGATGAACGAACGTCTCTCCACATGCTCAGTTCTGAGAGATAATTGTGTGTGAAAGCCGTCCTTCACCTAGCTTGTTGGGAACACAAAGTTTCTTTTCAGTTGCAAACTCCACTCCATACATATATATGGGGAGGTACTAGCTCCAAATCGGTTTTACAGTGAAAAGTGCAGGAACTTCAAACCGGCACTAGGAAACAGACTGAGAAACCAGAGTAAAAGTTTCTCCTGCAACCCGTTCCCTTACTGCTAGATTAACGAACATCTCTCCACATGCTCAGTTCTGAGAGTTAAGTGTGTGTGAAAGCCGTCCTTCAACTAGCTTGCTGGGAACACAAAGATTCTTTTCAGTTGCAAAATCCACTCCATACATAGATATGGGGAGGTACTAGCTCCAACTCGGTTTTACAGTGAAAACTGCTGGAACTTCAAACCGGCACTAGGAAACAGACTGAGAAACCAGAGTAAAAGTTTCCCCTGCAACCCGTTCCCTTTGTGCTAGAGGAACGAACGTCTCTCCACATGCTCAGTTCTGAGAGATAAGTGTGTGTGAAAGCCGTCCTTCACCTAGCTTGTTGGGAACACAAATTTTCTTTTCAGTTGCAAACCCCACTCCATACATATATATGGGGAGGTACTAGCTCCAAATCGGTTTTACAGTGAAAACTGCAGGAACTTCAAACCGGCACTAGGAAACAGACTGAGAAACCAGAGTAAAAGTTTCTCCTGCAACCCGTTCCCTTTGTGCTAGATGAACGAATGTCTCTCCACATGCTCAGTTCTGAGAGATAAGTGTGTGTGAAAGCCGTCCTTCACCAAGCTTGTTGGGAACACAAAGTTTCTTTTCAGTTGCAAACTCCACTCCATAGATATATGTGGGGAGGTACTAGCTCCAACCAGGTTTTACAGTGAAAACTGCAGGAACTTCAAAACGGCACTAGGAAACAGACTGAGAAACCAGAGTAAAAGTTTCTCCTGCAACCTGTTCCCTTTGTGCTAGATGAACGAACGTCTCTCCACATGCTCAGTTCTGAGAGATGTGTGTGTGTGAAAGCCGTCCTTCACCTAGCTTTTTGGGAACATAAAGTTTCTTTTCATTTGTAAACTCCACTCCATACATATATATGGGGAGGTACTAGCTCCAACCAAGTTTTACAGTGAAAACTGCTGGAACTTCAAATCGGCACTAGGAAACAGACTGAGAAACCAGAGTAAAAGTTTCTCCTGCAACCAGTTCCCTTTGTGCTAGATGAACGAACGTCTCTCCACATGCTCAGTACTGAGAGATAAGTGTGTGTGAAAGCCGTCCTTCACCTAGCTTGTTGGGAACACAAAGTTTCTTTTCAGTTGCTAACTCCACTCCATACATATATATGGGGAGGTACTAGCTCCAAATCGGTTTTACAGTGAAAACTGCAGGAACTTAAAACCGGCACTAGGAAACAGACTGAGAAACCAGAGTAAAGTTTTTCCTGCAACCCGTTCCCTTTCTGCAAGATGAACGAACGTCTCTCCACATGCTCAGTTCTGAGAGATAAGTGTGTGTGAAAGCCTTCCTTCACCTAGCTTTTTGGGAACACAAAGTTTCTTTTCAGTTGCAAACTCCACTCCATACATATATAAGGGGAGGTACAAGCTCCAACTCGGTTTTACAGTGAAAACTGCTGGAACTTCAAACCTGCACTAGGAAACAGACTGAGAAACCAGAGTAAAAGTTTCTCCTGCAACCCGTTCCCTTTGTGCTAGATGAACGAACGTCTTTCCACATGCTCAGTTCTGAGAGATAATTGTGTGTGGAAGCCGTCCTTCACCTAGCTTGTTGGGATACAAAGTTTCTTTTCAGTTGCAAACTCCACTCCATACATATATATGGGGAGGTACTAGCTCCAAATCGGTTTTACAGTGAAAACTGCAGGAACTTCAAACCGGCACTAGGAAACAGACTGAGAAACCAGAGTAAAAGTTTCTCCTGCAACCTGTTCCATTTGTGCTAGATGAACGAACGTCTCACCACATGCTAAGTTCTTAGAGATGTGTGTGTGTGAAAGCCGTCCTTCACCTAGCTTTTTGGGAACATAAAGTTTCTTTTCTTTTTTAAACTCCACTCCATACATATATATCGGGAGGTACTAGCTCCAACTCGGTTTTACAGTGAAAACTGCTGGAACTTCAAACCGGCACTAGGAAACAGACTGAGAAACCAGAGTAAAAGTTTCTCCTGCAACCCGTTCCCTTTGTGCTAGATGAACGAACGTCTCTCCACATGCTCAGTTCTGAGAGATAGCTGTGTGTGAAAGCCGCCCTTCACCTAGCTTGTTGGGAACACAAAGTTTCTTTTCAGTTGCAAACTCCACTCCATACATATATATGGGGAGGTACTAGCTTCAACTCGGTTTTACAGTGAAAACTGCAGGAACTTCAAACCGGCACTAGGAAACAGACAGAGAAACCAGAGTAAAAGTTTCTCCTGCAACCCGTTCCCTTTGTGCTAGATGAACGAACGTCTCTCCACATGCTCAGTTCTGAGAGATAAGTGTGTGTGAATGCCGTCCTTCACCTAGGTTGTTGGGAACACAAAGTTTCTTTTCAGTTGCAAACTCCACTCCATACATATATATGGGGAGGTACTATCTCCAACTCGGTTTTACAGAGAAAACTGCAGGAACTTCAAACCGGCACTAGGAAACAGACTGAGAAACCAGAGTAAAAGTTTCTCCTGCAAACCTTTCCCTTTGTGCTAGATGAACGAACGTCTCTCCACATGCTCAGTTCTGAGAGATAAGTGTGTGTGAAAGCCGTCCTTCACCTAGCTTGTTGGGAACCCAAAGTTTCTTTTCAGTAGCAAACTCCACTCCATACATATATATGGGGAGGTACTAGCTCCAAATCGGTTTTACAGTGAAAACTGCAGGAACTTTAAACCGGCACTAGGAAACAGACTGAGAAACCAGAGTAAAAGTTTCTCCTGCAACCCGTTCCCTTTGTGCTAGATGAACGAACGTCTCTCCACATGCTCAGTTCTGAGAGATAAGTGTGTGTGAAAGCCGTCCTTCACCTAGCTTGTTGGGAACACAAAGTTTCTTTTCAGTTGCAAACTCCAATCCATACATATATATGGGGAGGTATTAGCTCCAACTCGGTTTTACAGTGAAAAATGCTGGAACTTCAAACCGGCACTAGGAAACAGACTGAGAAACCAGAGTAAAAGTTTCTCCTGCAACCCGTTCCCTTTGTGCTAGATGAACGAACGTCTCTCCACATGCTCAGTTCTGAGAGAAAAGTGTGTGTGAAATCCGTCCTTCACATAGCTTGTTGGGAACACAAAGTTTCTTTTCAGTTGCAAACACCACTCCATACATATATATGGGGAGGTACAAGCTCCAAATCGGTTTTACAGTGAAAACTGCAGGAACTTCAAACCGGCACTAGGAAACAGACTGAGAAACCAGAGTATAAGTTTCCCTGCAACCCGTTCCCTTTCTGCTAGATGAACGAACGTCTCTCCACATGCTCAGTTCTGAGAGATAACTGTGTGTGAAAGCCGTCCTTCACCTAGCTTGTTGGGAACACAAAGTTTCTTTTCAGATGCAAACTCCACTCCATACATATATATGGGGAGGTACAAGCTCCAACCAAGTTTTACAGTGAAAACTGCAGGAACTTCAAACCGGCACTAGGAAACAGACTGAGAAACCAGAGTAAAAGTTTCTCCTGCAACCTGTTCCCTTTGTGCTAGATGAACGAACGTCTCACCACATGCTCAGTTCTGAGAGATGTGTGTGTGTGAAAGCCGTCCTTCACCTAGCTTTTTGGGAACATAAAGTTTCTTTTCTTTTTTAAACTCCACTCCATATATATATATATATCGGGAGGTACTAGCTCCAACTCGGTTTTACAGTGAAAACTGCTGGAACTTCAAACCGGCCCTAGGAAACAGACTGAGAAACCGGAGTAAAAGTTTCTCCTGCAACCCGTTCCCTTTGTGCTAGATGAACGAACGTCTCTCCACATGCTCAGTTCTGAGAGAAAGGTGTGTGTGAAAGCCGCCCTTCACCTAGCTTGTTGGGAACACAAAGTTTCTTTTCAGTTGCAAACTCCACTCCATACATATATATGGGGAGGTACTAGCTTCAACTCGGTTTTACAGTGAAAACTGCAGGAACTTCAAACCGGCACTAGGAAACAGACTGAGAAACCAGAGTAAAAGTTTCTCCTGCAACCCGTTCCCTTTGTGCTAGATGAACGAACGTCTCTCCACATGCTCAGTTCTGAGAGATAAGTGTGTGTGAATGCCGTCCTTCACCTAGCTTGTTGGGAACACAAAGTTTCTTTTCAGTTGCAAACTCCACTCCATACATATATATGGGGAGGTACTAGCTCCAACTCGGTTTTACAGTGAAAACTGCTGGAAATTCAAACCGGCACTAGGAAACAGACTGAGAAACCGGAGTAAAAGTTTCTCCTGGAACCCGTTCCCTTTGTGCTAGATGAACGAACGTCTCTCCACATGCTCAGTTCTGAGAGATAAGTGTGTGTGAAAGCCGTCCTTCACCTAGCTTGTTGGGAACACAAAGTTTCTTTTCAGTTGCAAACTCCACTCCATACATATATATGGGAGGTACTAGCTCCAACTCGGTTTTACAGTGAAAACTGCTGGAACTTCAAACCGGCACTAGGAAACAGACTGAGAAACCAGAGTAAAAGTTTCTCCTGCAACCCGTTCCCTTTGTGCTAGATGAACGAACGTCTCTCCACATGCTCAGTTCTGAGAGATGTGTGTGTGTGAAAGCCGTCCTTTACCTACCTTTTTGGGAAGATAAAGTTTCTTTTCATTTGTAAACTCCACTCCATACATATATATGGGGAGGTACTAGCTCCAACTCGGTTTTACAGTGAAAACTGCTGGAACTTCAAACCGGCACTAGGAAACAGACTGAGAAACCAGAGTAAAAGTTTCTCCTGCAACCCGTTCCCTTTGTGCTAGATGAAAGAACGTCTCTCCACATGCTCAGTTCTGAGAGATAAGTGTGTGTTAAAGCCGTCCTTCACCTTGCTTGTTGGGAACACAAAGTTTCTTTTCAGTTGCAAACTCCACTCCATACATATATATGGGGAGGTATTAGGTCCAACTCAGTTTTACAGTGAAAATTGCTGGAACTTCAAACCGGCACTAGGAAACAGACTGAGAAACCAGAGTAAAAGTTTCTCCTGCAACCCGTTCCTTTTGTGCTAGATGAACGAACGTCTCTCCACATGCTCAATTTTGAGAGATAAGTGTCTGTGAACGCCTTCCTTCACCTAGCTTGTTGGGAACACAAAGTTTCTTTTCAGTTGCAAACTCCACTCCATACATATATATGGGGAGGTACTAGCTCCAAATCGGTTTTACAGTGAAAACTGCAGGAACTTAATACCGGCACTAGGAAACAGACTGAGATACCAGAGTAAAAGTTTCTCCTGCAACCCGTTCCATTTGTGCTAGATGAACGAACGTCTCTCCACATGCTCAGTTCTGAGAGATAAGTGTGTGTGAAAGCCGTCCTTCACCTAGCTTGTTGGGAACACAAAGTTTCTTTTCAGTTGCAAACTCCACTCCATACATATATATGGGAGGTACTAGCTCCAACTCGATTTTACAGTGAAAACTGCTGGAACTTCAAACCGGCACTAGGAAACAGACTGAGAAACCAGAGTAAAAGTTTCTCCTGCAACCCGTTCCCTTTGTGCTAGATGAACGAACGTCTCTCCACATGCTCAGTTCTGAGAGATATGTGTGTGTGAAAGCCGTCCTTCACCTAGCTTGTTGGGAACACAAAGTTTCTTTTCAGTTGCAAACACCACTCCATACATATATATGGGGAGGTACTAGCTCCAAATCGGTTTTACAGTGAAAACTGCAGGAACTTCAAACCGGCACTAGGAAACAGACTGAGAAACCAGAGTAAAAGTTTCTCCTGCAACCCGGTCCATTTGTGCTAGATGAACGAACGTCTCTCCACATGCTCAGTTCTGAGAGATAAGTGTGTGTGAAACCGTCCTTCACCTAGCTTGTTGGGATCACAAAGTTTCTTTTCAGTTGCAAAATCCAGTCCATACATATATATGGGGAGGTACAAGCTCCAACCAGGTTTTACAGTGAAAACTGCAGGAACTTCAAACCGGCACTAGGAAACAGACTGAGAAACCAGAGTAAAAGATTCTCCTGCAACCTGTTCCCTTTGTGCTAGATGAACGAACGTCTCTCCACATGCTCAGTTCTGAGAGATGTGTGTGTGTGAAAGCCGTCCTTCACCTAGCTTTTTGGGAACATAAAGCTTGTTTTCATTTGTAAATTCCACTTCATACATATATATGGGTAGGTATTAGCTCCAACTCGGTTTTACAATGAAAACTGCTGGAACTTCACACCGGCACTAGGAAACAGACTGAGAAACCAGAGTAAAAGTTTCTCCTGCAACCCGTTCCCTTTGTGCTAGATGAACGAACGTCTCTCCACATGCTCAGTTCTGAGAGATAAGTGTGTGTGAAAGCCGTCCTTCACCTAGCTTGTTGGGAACACAAAGTTTCTTTTCAGTTGCAAACTCCACTCCATACATATATATGATGAGGTACTAGCTCCAACTCGGTTTTACAGTGAAAACTGCTGGAACTTCAAACCGGCACTAGGAAACAGACTGAGAAACCAGAGTAAAAGTTTCTCCTGCAACCCGTTCCCTTTGTGCTAGATGAACGAACGTCTCTCCACATGCTCAGTTCTGAGTGATAAGTGTGTGTGAAAGCCGTACTTCACCTAGCTTTTTGGGAACACAAAGTTTCTTTTCAGTTGCAAACTCCACTCCATACATATATATGGGGAGGTACAGGCTCCAAATCGGTTTTACAGTGAAAACTGCAGGAACTTCAAACCGGCACTAGGAAACAGACTGAGAAACCAGAGTATAAGTTTCCCCTGCATCCCGTTCCCTTTCTGCTAGATGAACGAACGTCTCTCCACATGCTCAGTTCTGAGAGATAACTGTGTGTGAAAGCCGTCCTTCACCTAGCTTGTTGGGAACACAAAGTTTCTTTTCAGATGCAAACTCCACTCCATACATATATATGGGGAGGTACAAGCTCCAACCAGGTTTTACAGTGAAAACTGCAGGAACTTCAAACCGGCACTAGGAAACAGACTGAGAAACCAGAGTAAAAGTTTCTCCTGCAACCCGTTCCCCTTGTGCTAGATGAACGAACGTCTCTCCACATGCTCAGTTCTGAGAGATGTGTGTGTGTGAAAGCCGACCTTTACCTACCTTTTTGGGAACATAAAGTTTCTTTTAATTTGTAAACTCCACTCTATACATATATATGGGGTGGTAATAGCTCCAACTCGGTTTTACAGTGAAAACTGCTGGAACTTCAAACCGGCACTAGGAAACACACTGAGAAACCAGAGTAAAAGATTCTCCTGCAACCCGTTCCCTTTGTGCTAGATGAACGAACGTCTCTCCACATGCTCAGTTCTGAGAGATAAGTGTGTGTGAAAGCCGACCTTCACCTAGCTTGTTGGGAACACAAAGTTTCTTTTCAGTTGCAAACTCCACTCCATACATATATATGGGGAGGTACTAGCTCCAACTCGGTTTTACAGTGAAAACTGCAGGAACTTCAAAGCGGCACTAGGAAACAGACTAAGAAACCAGTGTAAAAGTTTCTCCTGCAACCCGTTCCCTTTGTGCTAGATGAACGAACCTCTCTCCACATGCTCAGTTCTGAGAGATATGTGTGTGTGAAAGCCGTACTTTACCTACCTTATTGGGAACATAAAATTACTTTTCATTTGTAAACTCCACTCCATACATATATATGGGGAGGTACTAGCTCCAACTCGGTTTTACAGTGAAAACTGCTGGAACTTCAAACCGGCACTAGGAAACAGACTGAGATACCAGAGTAAAATTTTCTCCTGCAACCCGTTCCCTTTGTGCTAGATGAACGAACGTCTCTCCAAATGCTCAGTTCTGAGAGATAAGTGTGTGTGAATGCCGTCCTTAACCTAGCTTGTTGGGAACACAAAGTTTCTTTTCAGTTGCAAACTCCATTCCATACATATATATGGGGAGGTACTAGCTCCAAATCGGTTTAACAGTGAAAACTGCAGGAACTTCAAACCGGCACTAGGAAACAGACTGAGAAACCAGAGTAAAAGTTTCTCCTGCAACCTGTTCCCCTTATGCTAGATGAACGAACGTCTCTCCACATGCTCAGTTCTGAGAGATAAGTGTGTGTGAAAGCCGTCCTTCACCTAGCTTGTTGGGAACACAAAATTTCTTTTCAGTTGCAAACTCCACTCCATACATATATATGGGGAGGTACTAGCTCCAACCAGGTTTTACAATGAAAACTGCAGGAACTTCAAACCGGCACTAGGAAACAGACTGAGAAACCAGAGTTAAATTTTCTCCTGCAACCTGTTCCCTTTGTGCTAGATGAACGAAGGTCTCTCCACATGCTCAATTCTGAGAGATGTGTGTGTGTGAAATCCGCCCTTCACCTAGCTTTTTGGGAACATAAAGTTTCTTTTCATTTGTAAACTCCACTCCATACATATATATGGGGAGGTACTAGCTCCAAATCGGTTTTACAGTGAAAACTGCAGGAACTTCAAACCGGCACTAGGAAACAGACTGAGAAACCAGAGTAAAAGTTTCTCCTGCAACCCGTTCCCCTTGTGCTAGATGAACGAACGTCTCTCCACATGCTCAGTTCTGAGAGATAAGTGTGTGTGAAAGCCGTCCTTCACCTAGCTTGTTGGGAACACAAAGTTTCTTTTCAGTTGCAAACTCCACTCCATATATATATATGGGGAGGTACAAGCTCCAAATCGGTTTTACAGTGAAAACTGCAGGAACTTCAAACCGGCACTAGGAAACAGACTGAGATACCAGAGTAAAAGTTTCGCCTGCAACCCGTTCCCTTTCTGCTAGATGAACGAACGTCTCTCCACATGCTCAGTTCTGAGAGATAAGTGTGTGTGAAAGCCGTCCTTCACCTAGCTTGTTGGGAACACAAAGTTTCTTTTCAGTTGCAAACTCCACTCCATACATATATATGGGGAGGGACTAGCTCCAAATCGGTTTTACAGTGAAAACTGCAGGAACTTAAAACCGGCACTAGGAAACAGACTGAGAAACCAGAGTAAAAGTTTCTCCTGCAACCCGTTCCCTTTGTGCTAGATGAACGAACGTCTCTCCACATGCTCAGTTCTGAGAGATGTGTGTGTGTGAAAGTCGCCCTTCACCTAGCTTTTTGGGTACATAAAGTTTCTTTTCATTTGTAAACTCCACTCCATACATATATATGGGGAGGTACTAGCTCCAACTCGGTTTTACAGTGAAAACTCCTGGAACTTCAAACCGGCACTAGGAAACAGACTGAGAAACCAGAGTAAATGTTTCTCCTGCAACCCGTTCCCTTTGTGCTAGATGAACGAACGTCTCTCCACATGCTCAGTTGTGAGAGATAATTGTGTGTGAAAGCCGTCCTTCACCTAGCTTGTTGGGAACACAAAGTTTCTTTTCAGTTGCAAACTCCACTCCATACATATATATCTGGAGGTACAAGCTCCAACCAGGTTTTACAGTGAAAACTGCAGGAACTTCAAACCGGCACTAGGAAACAGACTGAGAAACCAGAGTAAAAGTTTCTCCTGCAACCTGTTCCCTTTGTGCTAGATGAACGAACGTCTCTCCACATGCTCAGTTCTGAGAGATGTGTGTTTGTGAACCCTTTCTTCACCCAGCTTTTTGGGAACATAAAGTTTCTTTTCATTTGTAAACTCCACTCCATACATATATATGGGGAGGTTCTAGCTCCAAATCGGTTTTACAGTGAAAACTGCAGGAACTTAAAACCGGCAATAGGAAACAGACTGAGAAACCACAGTAAAAGTTTTTCCTGCAACCCGTTCCCTTTGTGCTAGATGAACGAAAGTCTCTCCACATGCTCAGTTCTGAGAGATAAGTGTGTGTGAAAGCCGTCCTTCACCTAGCTTGTTGGGAACACAAAGTTTCTTTTCAGTTGCAAACTCCACTCCATACATATATATGGGGAGGTACTAGCTCCAACTCGGTTTTACAGTGAAAACTGCTGGAACTTCAAACCGGCACTAGGAAACAGACTCAGAAACCAGAGTAAAAGTTTCACCTGCAACCCGTTCCCTTTGTGCTAGATGAACGAAAGTCTCTCCACATGCTCAGTTCTGAGAGATAAGTGTGTGTGAAAGCCGTCCTTCACCTAGCTTGTTGGGAACACAAAGTTTCTTTTCAGTTGCAAATTCCACTCCATACATATATATGGGGAGGTACAAGCTCCAACTCGCTTTTACAGTGAAAACTGCTGGAATTTCAAACCGGCACTAGGAAACAGACTGAGAAACCAGAGTAAAATTTTCCCCTGCAACCCGTTCCCTTTCTGCTAGATGAAAGAACGTCTCTCCACATGCTCAGTTCTGAGAGATATGTGTGTGTGAAAGCCGTCCTTCAACGAGCTTGTTGGGAACACAAAGTTCTTTTCAGTTGCAAACTCCACTCCATACATATATATGGGGAGGTACTAGCTCCAAATCGGTTTTACAGTGAAAACTGCAGGAACTTCAAACCGGCACTAGGAAACAGACTGAGAAACCAGAGAAAAATTTTCTCCTGCAAACCGTTCCCTTTGTGCTAGATGAACGAACGTCTCTCCACATGCTCAGTTCTGAGAGATAAGTGTGTGTGAAAGCCGTCCTTCACCTAGCTTGTTGGGAACACAAAGTTTCTTTTCAGTTGCAAACTCCACTCCATACATATATATGCGGAGGTACTAGCTCCAACCAGGTTTTACAGTGAAAACTGCAGGAACTTCAAACCGGCACTAGGAAACAGACTGAGAAACCAGAGTAAAAGTTTCTCCTGCAACCTGTTCCCCTTATGCTAGATGAACGAACGTCTCTCCACATGCTCAGTTCTGAGAGATAAGTGTGTGTGAAAGCCGTCCTTCACCTAGCTTGTTGGGAACACAAAATTTCTTTTCAGTTGCAAACTCCACTCCATACATATATATGGGGAGGTACTAGCTCCAACCAGGTTTTACAATGAAAACTGCAGGAACTTCAAACCGGCACTAGGAAACAGACTGAGAAACTAGAGTTAAATTTTCTCCTGCAACCTGTTCCCTTTGTGCTAGATGAACGAAGGTCTCTCCACATGCTCAATTCTGAGAGATGTGTGTGTGTGAAATCCGCCCTTCACCTAGCTTTTTGGGAACATAAAGTTTCTTTTCATTTGTAAACTCCACTCCATATATATATATGGGGATGTACTAGCTCCAAATCGGTTTTACAGTGAAAACTGCAGGAACTTCAAACCGGCACTAGGAAACAGACTGAGAAACCAGAGTAAAAGTTTCTCCTGCAACCCGTTCCCCTTGTGCTAGATGAACGAACGTCTCTCCACATGCTCAGTTCTGAGAGATAAGTGTGTGTGAAAGCCGTCCTTCACCTAGCTTGTTGGGAACACAAAGTTTCTTTTCAGTTGCAAACTCCACTCCATATATATATATGGGGAGGTACAAGCTCCAAATCGGTTTTACAGTGAAAACTGCAGGAACTTCAAACCGGCACTAGGAAACAGACTGAGAAACCAGAGTAAAAGTTTCGCCTGCAACCCGTTCCCTTTCTGCTAGATGAACGAACGTCTCTCCACATGCTCAGTTCTGAGAGATAAGTGTGTGTGAAAGCCGTCCTTCACCTAGCTTGTTGGGAATACAAAGTTTCTTTTCAGTTGCAAACTCCACTCCATACATATATATGGGGAGGGACTAGCTCCAAATCGGTTTTACAGTGAAAACTGCAGGAACTTAAAACCGGCACTAGGAAACAGACTGAGAAACCAGAGTAAAAGTTTCTCCTGCAACCAGTTCCCTTTGTGCTAGATGAACGAACGTCTCTCCACATGCTCAGTTCTGAGAGATGTGTGTGTGTGAAAGTCGCCCTTCACCTAGCTTTTTGGGAACATAAAGTTTCTTTTCATTTGTAAACTCCACTCCATACATATATATGGGGAGGTACTAGCTCCAACTCGGTTTTACAGTGAAAACTCCTGGAACTTCAAACCGGCACTAGGAAACAGACTGAGAAACCAGAGTAAATGTTTCTCCTGCAACCCGTTCCCTTTGTGCTAGATGAACGAACGTCTCTCCACATGCTCAGTTGTGAGAGATAATTGTGTGTGAAAGCCGTCCTTCACCTAGCTTGTTGGGAACACAAAGTTTCTTTTCAGTTGCAAACTCCACTCCATACATATATATGGGGAGGTACAAGCTCCAACCAGGTTTTACAGTGAAAACTGCAGGAACTTCAAACCGGCACTAGGAAACAGACTGAGAAACCAGAGTAAAAGTTTCTCCTGCAACCCGTTCCCCTTGTGCTAGATGAACGAAGGTCTCTCCACATGCTCAGTTCTGAGAGATAAGTGTGTGTTAAAGCCGTACTTCACCTAGCTTGTTGGGAACACAAAGTTTCTTTTCAGTTGCAAATTCCACTCCATACATATATATGGGGAGGTACTAGCTCCAACTCGGTTTTACAGTGAAAACTGTAGGAACTTCAAACCGGCACTAGGAAACAGACTGAGAAACCAGAGTAAAAGTTTCTCCTGTAACCCGTTCCTTTTGTGCTAGATGAACGAACGTCTCTCCACATGATCAGTTCTGAGAGATATGTGTGTGTGAAAGCCGTCTTTCAACTAGATTGATGGGAACACAAAGTTTCTTTTCAGTTGCAAACTCCACTCCATACATATATATGGGGAGGTACTAGCTCCAAATCTGTTTTACAGTGAAAACTGCAGGAACTTCAAACCGGCACTAGGAAACAGACTGAGAAACCATAGTAAAAGTTTCTCCTGCAACCAGTTCCCTTTGTGCTAGATGAACGAACGTCTCTCCACATGCTCAGTTCTGAGAGATAATTGTGTGTGAAAGCCGTCCTTCACCTAGCTTGTTGGGAACACAAAGTTTCTTTTCAGTTGCAAACTCCATTCCATACATATATATGGGGAGGTACTAGCCCCAAATCGGTTTTACAGTGAAAACTGCAGGAACTTCAAACCGGCACTAGGAAACAGACTGAGAAACCAGAGTAAAAGTTTCTCCTGCAACCCGTTCCCTTTGTGCTAGATGAACGAACGTCTCTCCACATGCTCAGTTCTGAGAGATAAGTGTGTGTGAAAGCCGTACTTCACCTAGCTTGTTGGGAACACAAAGTTTCTTTTCAGTTGCAAACTCCACACCATACATATATATGGGGAGGTACTAGCTCCAACTCGTGTTTACAGTGAAAACTGCAGGAACTTCAAACCTGCACTACGAAACAGACTGTGAAACCAGAGTAAAGTTTCTCCTGCAAACCGTTCCCTTTGTGCTAGATGAACGAACGTCTCTCCACATGCTCACTTCTGAGAGATAAGTGTGTGTGAAAGCCGTACTTCACCTAGCTTGTTGGGAACACAAAGATTCTTTTCAGTTGCAAACTCCACTCCATACATATATATGGGGAGGTACTAGCTCCAACTCGGTTTTACAGTGAAAACTGCTGGAACTTCAAACCGGCACTAGGAAACAGACTGAGAAATCAGAGTAAAAGTTTCCCCTGCAACCCGTTCCCTTTGTGCTAGATGAACGAACGTTTCTCCACATGCTCAGTTCTGAGAGATAAGTGTGTGTGAAAGCCATCCTTCACCTAGCTTGTTGGGAACACAAAGTTTCTTTTCAGTTGCAAACTCCACACCATACATATATATGGGGAGGTACTAGCTCCAAATCGGTTTTACAGTGAAAACTGCAGGAACTTCAAACCGGAACTAGGAAACAGACTGAGAAACCAGAGTAAAAGTTTCCCCTGCAACCCCTTCCCTTTGTGCTAGATGAACGAAAGTCTCTCCACATGCTCATTTCTGAGAGATAAGTGTGTGTGAAAGCCATCCTTCACCTAGCTTGTTGGGAACACAAAGTTTCTTTTCAGTTGCAAACTCCACTCCGTACATATATATGGGGAGGTACTAGCTCCAACTCGGTTTTACAGTGAAAACTGCTGGAACTTCAAAATGGCACTAGGAAACAGACTGAGAAACCAGAGTAAAAGTTTCTCCTGCAACCCGTTCCCTTTGTGCTAGATGAACGAACGTCTCTCCACATGCTCAGTTCTGAGAGATAAGTGTGTGTGAAGGCCGTCCTTCACCTAGCTTGTTGGGAACACAAAGTTTCTTTTCAGTTGCAAACTCCACTCCATACATATATATGGGGAGGTACTAGCTCCAACTCGGTTTTACAGTGAAAACTGCTGGAACTTCAAACCGGCACTAGGAAACAGACTGAGAAACCAGAGAAAATGTTTCTCCTGCATCCCCTTCCCTTTGTGCTAGATGAACGAACGTCTCTCCACATGCTCAGTTCTGAGAGATAAGTGTGTGTGAAAGCCATCCTTCACCTAGCTTGTTGGGAACACAAAGTTTCTTTTCAGTTGCAAACTCCACTCCATACATATATATGTGTAGGTACTAGCTCCAACTCGGTTTTACAGTGAAAACTGCTGGAACTTCAAACCGGCACTAGGAAACAGACTGAGAAACCAGAGTAAAAGTTTCTCCTGCAACCCGTTCCCTTTGTGCTAGATGAACGAACGTCTCTCCACATGCTCAGTTCTGAGAGGTAAGTGTGTGTGAAAGCCGTCCTTCACCTAGCTTGTTGGGAACACAAAGTTTCTTTTCAGTTGCAAACTCCACTCCATACATATATATGGGGTGGTACAAGCTCCAACCAGGTTTTACAGTGAAAACTGCAGGAACTTCAAACCGGCACTAGGAAACAGACTGAGATACCAGAGTAAAAGTTTCTCCTGCAACCCGTTCCCCTTGTGCTAGATGAACGAACGTCTCTCCACATGCTCAGTTCTGAGAGATAAGTGTGTGTGAAAGCCGTCCTTCACCTAGCTTGTTGGGAACACAAAGTTTCTTTTCAGTTGCAAACTCCACTCCATACATATATATGGGGAGGTACAAGCTCCAACCAGGTTTTACAGTGAAAACTGCAGGAACTTCAAACCGGCACTAGGAAACGGACTGAGATACCAGAGTAAAAGTTTCTCCTGCAACCCGTTCCCCTTGTGCTAGATGAACGAACGTCTCTCCACATGCTCAGTTCTGAGAGATAAGTGTGTGTGAAAGCCGTCCTTCACCAAGCTTGTTGGGAACACAAAGTTTCTTTTCAGTTGCAAACTCCACTCCATACATATATATGGGGAGGTACAAGCTCCAACCAGGTTTTACAGTGAAAACAGCAGGAACTTCAAACCGGCACTAGGAAACAGACTGAGAAACCAGAGTAAAAGTTTCTCCTGCAACCCGTTCCTTTTGTGCTAGATGAACGAACATCTCTCCACATGCTCAGTTCTGAGAGATATGTGTGTGTGAAAGCCGTCTTTCAACTAGATTGTTGGGAACACAAAGTTTCTTTTCAGTTGCAAACTGAAATCCATATATATATATGGGGAGGTACTAGCTCCAAATCGGTTTTACAGTGAAAACTGCTGGAACTTCAAACCGGAACTAGGAAACAGACTGAGAAACGAGAGTAAAAGTTTCTCCTGCAACATGTTCCCTTTGTGCTAGATGAACGAACGTCTCTCCACATGCTCAGTTCTGAGAGATAAGTGTGTGTGAAAGCTGTCCTTCACCTAGCTTGTTGGGAACACAAAGTTTCTTTTCAGTTGCAAACTCCACTCCATACATATATATGGGGAGGTACTATCTCCAAATCGTTTTTACAGTGAAAACTGCAGGAACTTCAAACCGGCACTAGGAAACAGACTGAGAAACCAGAGTAAAAGTTTCTCCTGCAACCCGTTCCCTTTGTGCTAGATGAACGAACGTCTCTCCACATGCTCAGTTCTGAGAGATAAGTGTGTGTGAAAGCCGTCCTTCACCTAGCTTGTTGGGAACACAAAGATTCTTTTCAGTTGCAAACTCCACACCATACATATATATGGGGAGGTACTAGCTCCAACTCGGGTTTACAGTGAAAACTGCAGGAACTTCAAACCGGCACTACGAAACAGACTGAGAAACCAGAGTAAAAGTTTCTCCTGCAAACCGTTCCCTTTGTGCTAGATGAACGAACGTCTCTCCACATGCTCAGTTCTGAGAGATAAGTGTGTGTGAAAGCCGTCCTTCACCTAGCTTGTTGGGAACACAAAGATTCTTTTCAGTTGCAAACTCCACTCCATACATATATATGGGGAGGTACTAGCTCCACCCAGGTTTTACAGTGAAAACTGCAGGAACTTCAAACCGGCACTAGGAAACAGACTGAGAAACCAGAGTAAAAGTTTGTCCTGCAACCTGTTCCCTTTGTGCTAGATGAACGAACGTCTCTCCACATGCTCAGTTCTGAGAGATGTGTGTGTGTGAAAGCCGTCCTTCACCTAGCTTTTTGGGGACATAAAGTTTCTTTTCATTTGTAAACTCCACTCCATACATATATATGGGGAGGTACTAGCTCCAACTCGGTTTTACAGTGAAAAAAGCTGGAACTTCAAACCGGCACTAGGAAAAAGACTGAGAAACCAGAGTAAAAGTTTCTCCTGCAACCCGTTCCCTTTGTGCTAGATGAACGAACGTCTCTCCACATGCTCAGTTCTGAGAGATAAGTGTGTGTGAATGCCGTTCTTCACCTAGCTTGTTGGGAACACAAAGTTTCTTTTCAGTTGCAAACTCCACTCCATACATATATATGGGGAGGTACAAGCTCCACCCAGGTTTTACAGTGAAAACTGCAGGAACTTCAAACCGGCACTAGGAAACAGACTGAGAAACCAGAGTAAAAGTTTGTCCTGCAACCTGTTCCCTTTGTGCTAGATGAACGAACGTCTCTCCACATGCTCAGTTCTGAGAGATGTGTGTGTGTGAAAGCCGTCCTTCACCAAGCTTTTTGGGGACATAAAGTTTCTTTTCATTTGTAAACTCCACTCCATACATATATATGGGGAGGTACTAGCTCCAACTCGGTTTTACAGTGAAAAAAGCTGGAACTTCAAACCGGCACTAGGAAAAAGACTGAGAAACCAGAGTAAAAGTTTCTCCTGCAACCCGTTCCCTTTGTGCTAGATGAACGAACGTCTCTCCACATGCTCAGTTCTGAGAGATAAGTGTGTGTGAATGCCGTCCTTCACCTAGCTTGTTGGGAACACAAAGTTTCTTTTCAGTTGCAAACTCCACTCCATACATATATATTGGGAGGTACTAGCTCCAAATCGGTTTTACAGTGAAAACTGCAGGAACTTCAAACCGGCACTAGGAAACAGACTGAGAAACCAGAGTAAAAGTTATTCCTGCAAACCGTTCCCTTTGTGCTAGATGAACGAACGTCTCTCCACATGCTCAGTTCTGAGAGATAAGTGTGTGTGAATGCCGTCCTTCACCTAGCTTGTTGGGAACACAAAGTTTCTTTTCAGTTGCAAACTCCACTCCATACATATATATTGGGAGGTACTAGCTCCAAATCGGTTTTACAGTGAAAACTGCAGGAACTTAAAACCGGCACTAGGAAACAGACTGAGAAACCAGAGTAAAAGTTTTTCCTGCAAACCGTTCCCTTTGTGCTAGATGAACGAACGTCTCTCCACATGCTCAGTTCTGAGAGAAAAGTGTGTGTGAAAGCCGTCCTTCACCTAGCTTGTTGGGAACACAAAGTTTCTTTTCAGTTGCAAACTCCACTCCATACATATATATGGAGAGGTACTAGCTCCAACTCGGTTTTACAGTGAAAACTGCTGGAACTTCAAACCGGCACTAGGAAACAGACTGAGAAACCAGAGTAAAAGTTTCTCCTGCAACCCCTTCCCTTTGTGCTAGATGAACGAACGTCTCTCCACATGCTCAGTTCTGAGAGATATGTGTCTGTTAAAGCCGTCCTTCACCTAGCTTGTTGGGAACACAAAGTTTCTTTTCAGTTGCAAACTCCACTCCATACATATATATGGGGAGGTACTAGCTCCAAATCGGTTTTACAGTGAAAAATGCAGGAACTTAATACCTGCACTACGAAACAGACTGAGAAACCAGAGTAAAAGTTTCTATTGCAACCCGTTCCGTTTTTGCTAGATGAACGAACGTCTCTCCACATGCTCAGTTCTGAGAGATAAGTGTGTGTGAAAGCCGTCCTTCACCTAGCTTGTTGGGAACACAAAGTTTCTTTTCAGTTGCAAACTCCACTCCATACATATATATGGGGAGGTACTAGCTCCAACTCGGTTTTACAGTGAAAAATGCTGGAACTTCAAACCGGCACTAGGAAACAGACTGAGAAACCAGAGTAAAAGTTTCTCCTGCAACCTGTTCCCTTTGTGCTAGATGAACGAACCACTCTCCTCATGCTCAGTTCTGAGAGATGTGTGTGTGTGAAAGCCGTCCTTCACCTAGCTTTTTGGGAACATAAAGTTTCTTTTCATTTGTAAACTCCACTCCATACATATATATGGGGAGGTACTAGCTCCAACTCGGTTTTACAGTGAAAACTGCAGGAACTTAAAACCGGCACTAGGAAACAGACTGAGAAACCAGAGTAAAAGTTTTTCCTGCAACCCGTTCCCTTTGTGCTAGATGAACGAACGTCTCTCCACATGCTCAGTTCTGAGAGATAAGTGTGTGTGAAAGCCGTCCTTCACCTAGCTTGTTGGGAACACAAAGTTTCTTTTCAGTTGCAAACTCCACTCCATACATATATATGGGGAGGTACTAGCTCCAACTAGGTTTTACAGTGAAAACTGCTGGAACTTCAAACCGGCACTAGGAAACAGACTGAGAAACCAGAGTAAAAGTTTTTCCTGCAACCCGTTCCCTTTCTGCTAGATGAACGAACGTCTCTCCACATGCTCAGTTCTGAGAGATAAGTGTGTGTGAAAGCCGTCCTTCACCTAGCTTGTTGGGAACACAAAGTTTCTTTTCAGTTGCAAACTCCACTCCATACATATATATGGGGAGGGACTAGCTCCAAATCGGTTTTACAGTGAAAACTGCAGGAACTTAAAACCGGCACTAGGAAAAAGACTGAGAAACCAGAGTAAAAGTTTCTCCTGCAACCCGTTCCCTTTGTGCTAGATGAACGAACGTCTCTCCACATGCTCAGTTCTGAGAGATAAGTGTGTGTGAAAGTCGCCTTTCACCTAGCTTTTTGGGAACATAAAGTTTCTTTTCATTTGTAAACTCCACTCCATACATATATATGGGGAGGTACTAGCTCCAACTCGGTTTTACAGTGAAAACTGCTGGAACTTCAAACCGGCACTAGGAAACAGACTGAGAAACCAGAGTAAATGTTTCTCCTGCAACCCGTTCCCTTTGTGCTAGATGAACGAACGTCTCTCCACATGCTCAGTTCTGAGAGAAAATTGTGTGTGAAAGCCGTCCTTCACCTAGCTTGTTGGGATCACAAAGTTTCTTTTCAGTTGCAAACTCCACTCCATACATATATATGGGGAGGTACAAGCTCCAACAAGGTTTTACAGTGAAAACTGCAGGAACTTCAAACCGGCACTAGGAAACAGACTGAGAAACCAGAGTAAAAGTTTCTCCTGCAATCCGTTCCCCTTGTGCTAGATGAACGAACGTCTCTCCACATGCTCAGTTCTGAGTGATAATTGTGTGTGAAAGCCGTCCTTCACCTAGCTTGTTGGGAACACAAAGTTTCTTTTCAGTTGCAAACTCCACTCCATACATATATATGGGGAGGTACTAGCTCCAACTCGGTTTTACAGTGAAAACTGCAGGAACTTCAAACCGGCACTAGGAAACAGACTGAGATAACAGAGTAAAAGTTTCTCCTGTAACCCGTTCCTTTTGTGCTAAATGAACGAACGTCTCTCCACATGCTCAGTTCTGAGAGATATGTGTGCGTGAAAGCTGTCCTTCACCTAGCTTGTTGGGAACACAAAGTTTCTTTTCAGTTGAAACTCCACTCCATACATATATATGGGGAGGTACTAGCTCCAAATCGGTTTTACAGTGAAAACTGCAGGAACTTCAAACCGGCACTACGAAACAGACTGAGAAACCAGAGTAAAAGTTTCTCCTGCAAACCGTTCCCTTTGTGCTAGATGAACGAACGTCTCTCCACATGCTCAGTTCTGGGAGATAAGTGTGTGTGAAAGCCGTACTTCACCTAGCTTGTTGGGAACACAAAGATTCTTTTCAGTTGCAAACTCCACTCCATACATATATATGGGGAGGTACTAGCTCCAAATCGGTTTTACAGTGAAAACTGCTGGAACTTCAAACCGGCACTAGGAAACAGACTGAGAATCCAGATTAAAAGTTTCTCCTGCAACCCGTTCCCTTTGTGTTAGATGAACGTACGTCTCTCCACATGCTCAGTTCTGAGAGATATGTGTGTGTGAAAGCCGTCCTTCACCTAGCTTGTTGGGAACACAAAGTTTCTTTTCAGTTGCAAACTCCACTCCATACATATATATGGGTAGGTACTAGCTCCAACTCGGTTTTACAGTGAAAACTGCTGGAACTTAAAACCGGCACTAGGAATCAGACTGAGAAACCAGAGTAAAAGTTTCCACTGCAACCCGTTCCCTTTGTGCTAGATGAACGAACGTTTCTCCACATGCTCAGTTCTGAGAGATAAGTGTGTGTGAAAGCCATCCTTCACCTAGCTTGTTGGGAACACAAAGTTTCTTTTCAGTTGCAAACTCCACTCCATACATATATATGGGGAGGTACTAGCTCCAAATCGGTTTTACAGTGAAAACTGCAGGAACTTCAAACCGGCACTAGGAAACAGACTGAGAAACCAGAGTAAAAGTTTCTCCTGCAACCCCTTCCCTTTGTGCTAGATGAACGAACGTCTCTCCACATGCTCAGTTCTGACAGATTAGTGTGAGTGAAAGCCATCCTTCACCTAGCTTGTTGGGAACACAAAGTTTCTTTTCAGTTGCAAACTCCACTCCATACATATATATGGGGAGGTACTAGCTCCAACTCGGTTTTGCAGTGAAAACTGCTGGAACTTCAAACCGGCACTAGGAAACAGACTGAGAAACCAGAGTAAAATTTTCTCCTGCAACCCGTTCCCTTTGTGCTAGATGAACGAACGTCTCTCCACATGTTCAGTTTTGAGAGATAAGTGTGTGTGAAAGCCGTACTTCAAATAGCTTGTTGGGAACACAAAGTTTCTTTTCAGTTGCAAACTCCACTCCATACATATATATGGGGAGGTACTAGCTCCAACTCGGTTTTACAGTGAAAACTGCTGGAACTTCAAACCGGCACTAGGAAACAGACTGAGAAACCAGAGTAAAAGTTTCCCCTGCAACCCGTTCCCTTTGTGCTAGATGAACGAACGTTTCTCCACATGCTCAGTTCTGAGAGATAAGTGTGTGTGAAAGCCGTCCTTCACCTAGCTTGTTGGGAACACAAAGTTTCTTTTCAGTTGCAAACTCCACTCCATACATATATATGGGGAGGTACAAGCTCCAACCAGGTTTTACAGTGAAAACTGCAGGAACTTCAAACCGGCACTAGGAAACAGACTGAGATACCAGAGTAAAAGTTTCTCCTGCAACCCGTTCCCCTTGTGCTAGATGAACGAACGTCTCTCCACATGCTGAGTTCTGAGAGATAAGTGTGTGTGAAAGCCGTCCTTCACCTAGCTTGTTGGGAACACAAAGTTTCTTTTCAGTTGCAAACTCCACTCCATACATATATATGGGGAGGTACAAGCTCCAACCAGGTTTTACAGTGAAAACTGCAGGAACATCAAACCGGCACTAGGAAACAGACTGAGATACCAGAGTAAAAGTTTCTCCTGCAAACCGTTCCCTTTGTGCTAGATGAACGAACGTCTCTCCACATGCTCAGTTCTGGGAGATAAGTGTGTGTGAAAGCCGTACTTCACCTAGCTTGTTGGGAACACAAAGATTCTTTTCAGTTGCAAACTCCACTCCATACATATATATGGGGAGGTACTAGCTCCAAATCGGTTTTACAGTGAAAACTGCTGGAACTTCAAACCGGCACTAGGAAACAGACTGAGAATCCAGATTAAAAGTTTCTCCTGCAACCCGTTCCCTTTGTGTTAGATGAACGTACGTCTCTCCACATGCTCAGTTCTGAGAGATATGTGTGTGTGAAAGCCGTCCTTCACCTAGCTTGTTGGGAACACAAAGTTTCTTTTCAGTTGCAAACTCCACTCCATACATATATATGGGTAGGTACTAGCTCCAACTCGGTTTTAAAGTGAAAACTGCTGGAACTTAAAACCGGCACTAGGAAACAGACTGAGAAACCAGAGTAAAAGTTTCCACTGCAACCCGTTCCCTTTGTGCTAGATGAACGAACGTTTCTCCACATGCTCAGTTCTGAGAGATAAGTGTGTGTGAAAGCCATCCTTCACCTAGCTTGTTGGGAACACAAAGTTTCTTTTCAGTTGCAAACTCCACTCCATACATATATATGGGGAGGTACTAGCTCCAAATCGGTTTTACAGTGAAAACTGCAGGAACTTCAAACCGGCACTAGGAAACAGACTGAGAAACCAGAGTAAAAGTTTCTCCTGCAACCCCTTCCCTTTGTGCTAGATGAACGAACGTCTCTCCACATGCTCAGTTCTGACAGATTAGTGTGAGTGAAAGCCATCCTTCACCTAGCTTGTTGGGAACACAAAGTTTCTTTTCAGTTGCAAACTCCACTCCATACATATATATGGGGAGGTACTAGCTCCAACTCGGTTTTGCAGTGAAAACTGCTGGAACTTCAAACCGGCACTAGGAAACAGACTGAGAAACCAGAGTAAAATTTTCTCCTGCAACCCGTTCCCTTTGTGCTAGATGAACGAACGTCTCTCCACATGTTCAGTTTTGAGAGATAAGTGTGTGTGAAAGCCGTACTTCAAATAGCTTGTTGGGAACACAAAGTTTCTTTTCAGTTGCAAACTCCACTCCATACATATATATGGGGAGGTACTAGCTCCAACTCGGTTTTACAGTGAAAACTGCTGGAACTTCAAACCGGCACTAGGAAACAGACTGAGAAACCAGAGTAAAAGTTTCCCCTGCAACCCGTTCCCTTTGTGCTAGATGAACGAACGTTTCTCCACATGCTCAGTTCTGAGAGATAAGTGTGTGTGAAAGCCGTCCTTCACCTAGCTTGTTGGGAACACAAAGTTTCTTTTCAGTTGCAAACTCCACTCCATACATATATATGGGGAGGTACAAGCTCCAACCAGGTTTTACAGTGAAAACTGCAGGAACTTCAAACCGGCACTAGGAAACAGACTGAGATACCAGAGTAAAAGTTTCTCCTGCAACCCGTTCCCCTTGTGCTAGATGAACGAACGTCTCTCCACATGCTGAGTTCTGAGAGATAAGTGTGTGTGAAAGCCGTCCTTCACCTAGCTTGTTGGGAACACAAAGTTTCTTTTCAGTTGCAAACTCCACTCCATACATATATATGGGGAGGTACAAGCTCCAACCAGGTTTTACAGTGAAAACTGCAGGAACATCAAACCGGCACTAGGAAACAGACTGAGATACCAGAGTAAAAGTTTCTCCTGCAACCCGTTCCCCTTGTGCTAGATGAACGAACGTCTCTCCACATGCTCAGTTCTGAGAGATAAGTGTGTGTGAAAGCCGTCCTTCACCTAGCTTGTTGGGAACACAAAGTTTCTTTTCAGTTGCAAACTCCACTCCATACATATATAAGGGGAGGTACAAGCTCCAACTCCCTTTTACAGTGAAAACTGCAGGAACTTCAAACCGGCACTAGGAAACAGACTGAGAAACCAGAGTAAAAGTTTCTCCTGCAACCCGCTCCTTTTGTGCTAGATGAACGAACGTCTCTCCACATGCTCAGTTCTGAGAGATATGTGTGTGTGAAAGCCGTCTTTCAACTAGATTGTTGGGAACACAAAGTTTCTTTTCAGTTGCAAACTGAAATCCATATATATATAAGGGGAGGTACTAGCTCCAAATCGGTTTTACAGTGAAAAATGCAGGAACTTCAAACCGGCACTAGGAAACAGACTGAGAAACCAGAGTAAAAGTTTCTCCTGCAACCCGTTCCCTTTGTGCTAGATGAACGAACGTCTCCCCACATGCTCAGTTCTGAGAGATAAGTGTGTGTTAAAGCCGTCCTTCACCTAGCTTGTTGGGAACACAAAGTTTCTTTTCAGTTGCAAACTCCACTCCATACATATATATGGGTAGGTACAAGCTCCAACTCGGTTTTACAGTGAAAACTGCTGGAACTTAAAACCGGCACTAGGAAACAGACTGAGAAACCAGAGTAAAAGTTTCCACTGCAACCCGTTCCCTTTGTGCTAGATGAACGAACGTTTCTCCACATGCTCAGTTCTGAGAGATAAGTGTGTGTGAAAGCCATCCTTCACCTAGCTTGTTGGGAACACAAAGTTTCTTTTCAGTTGCAAACTCCACTCCATACATATATATGGGGAGGTACTAGCTCCAAATCGGTTTTACAGTGAAAACTGCAGGAACTTCAAACCGGCACTAGGAAACAGACTGAGAAACCAGAGTAAAAGTTTCTCCTGCAACCCCTTCCCTTTGTGCTAGATGAACGAACGTCTCTCCACATGCTCAGTTCTGAGAGATTAGTGTGAGTGAAAGCCATCCTTCACCTAGCTTGTTGGGAGCACAAAGTTTCTTTTCAGTTGCAAACTCCACTCCATACATATATATGGGGAGGTACTAGCTCCAACTCGGTTTTGCAGTGAAAACTGCTGGAACTTCAAACCGGCACTAGGAAACAGACTGAGAAACCAGAGTAAAATTTTCTCCTGCAACCCGTTCCCTTTGTGCTAGATGAACGAACGTCTCTCCACATGTTCAGTTCTGAGAGATAAGTGTGTGTGAAAGCCGTACTTCAAATAGCTTGTTGGGAACACAAAGTTTCTTTTCAGTTGCAAACTCCACTCCATACATATATATGGGGAGGTACTAGCTCCAACTCGGTTTTACAGTGAAAACTGCTGGAACTTCAAACCGGCACTAGGAAACAGACTGAGAAACCAGAGTAAAAGTTTCCCCTGCAACCCGTTCCCTTTGTGCTAGATGAACGAACGTTTCTCCACATGCTCAGTTCTGAGAGATAAGTGTGTGTGAAAGCCGTCCTTCACCTAGCTTGTTGGGAACACAAAGTTTCTTTTCAGTTGCAAACTCCACTCCATACATATATATGGGGAGGTACAAGCTCCAACCAGGTTTTACAGTGAAAACTGCAGGAACTTCAAACTGGCACTAGGAAACAGACTGAGATACCAGAGTAAAAGTTTCTCCTGCAACCCGTTCCCCTTGTGCTAGATGAACGAACGTCTCTCCACATGCTGAGTTCTGAGAGATAAGTGTGTATGAAAGCCGTCCTTCACCTAGCTTGTTGGGAACACAAAGTTTCTTTTCAGTTGCAAACTCCACTCCATACATATATATGGGGAGGTACAAGCTCCAACCAGGTTTTACAGTGAAAACTGCAGGAACTTCAAACCGGCACTAGGAAACAGACTGAGATACCAGAGTAAAAGTTTCTCCTGCAACCCGTTCCCCTTGTGCTAGATGAACGAACGTCTCTCCACATGCTCAGTTCTGAGAGATAAGTGTGTGTGAAAGCCGCCCTTCACCTAGCTTGTTGGGAACACAAAGTTTCTTTTCAGTTGCAAACTCCACTCCATACATATATAAGGGGAGGTACTAGCTCCAACTCCGTTTTACAGTGAAAACTGCAGGAACTTCAAACCGGCACTAGGAAACAGACTGAGAAACCAGAGTAAAAGTTTCTCCTGCAACCCGTTCCTTTTGTGCTAGATGAACGAACGTCTCTCCACATGCTCAGTTCTGAGAGATATGTGTGTGTGAAAGCCGTCTTTCAACTAGATTGTTGGGAACACAAAGTTTCTTTTCAGTTGCAAACTGAACTCCATATATATATAAGGGGAGGTACTAGCTCCAAATCGGTTTTACAGTGAAAAATGCAGGAAATTCAAACCGGCACTAGGAAACAGACTGAGAAACCAGAGTAAAAGTTTCTCCTGCAACCCGTTCCCTTTGTGCTAGATGAACGAACGTCTCCCCACATGCTCAGTTCTGAGAGATAAGTATGTGTTAAAGCTGTCCTTCACCTAGCTTGTTGGGAACACAAAGTTTCTTTTCAGTTGCAAACTCCACTCCATACATATATAAGGGGAGGTACTAGCTCCAAATCGGTTTTACAGTGAAAACTGCAGGAACTTAAAACCGGCACTAGGAAACAGACTGAGAAACCAGAGAAAAAGTTTCTCCTGCAACCCGTTCCTTTTGTGCTAGATAAACGAACGTCTCTCCACATGCTCAGTTCTGAGAGATATGTGTGTGTGAAAGCCGTCTTTCAACTAGATTGTTGGGAACACAAAGTTTCTTTTCAGTTGCAAACTGAACTCCATATATATATATGGGGAGGTACTAGCTCCAAATCGGTTTTACAGTGAAAACTGCTGGAACTTCAAACCGGCACTAGGAAACAGACTGAGAAACCAGAGTAAAAGTTTCTCCTGCAACCCGTTCCCTTTGTGCTAGATGAACGAACGTCTCTCCACATGCACAGTTCTGAGAGATAAGTGTGTGTGAAAGCTGTCCTTCACCTAGCTTGTTGGGAACACAAAGTTTCTTTTCAGTTGCAAACTCCACTCCATAAATATATAGGGGGAGGTACTAGCTCCAACTCGGTTTTACAGTGAAAACTGCTGGAACTTCAAACCGGCACTAGGAAACAGACTGAGAAACCAGAGAAAAAGTTTCTCCTGCAACCCCTTCCCTTTGTGCTAGATGAACGAACGTCTCTCCACATGCTCAGTTCTGAGAGATAAGTGTGTGTGAAAGCCGTCATTCACCTAGCTTGTTGGGAACACAAAGTTTCTTTTCAGTTGCAAACTCCAAACCATACATATATATGGGGAGGTACTAGCTCCAACTCGGGTTTACAGTGAAAACTGCAGGAACTTCAAACCGGCACTACGAAACAGACTGAGAAACCAGAGTAAAAGTTTCTCCTGCAAACCGTTCCCTTTTTTGCTAGATGAACGAACGTCTCTCCACATGCTCAGTTCTGAGAGATAAGTGTGTGTTAAAGCCGTACTTCACCTAGCTTGTTGGGAACACAAAGATTCTTTTCAGTTGCAAACTCCACTCCATACATATATATGGGGAGGTACTAGCTCCAAATCGGTTTTACAGTGAAAACTGCTGGAATTTCAAACCGGCACTAGGAAACAGACTGAGAATCCAGAGTAAAAGTTTCTCCTGCAACCCGTTCCCTTTGTGCTAGATGAACGAACGTCTCTCCACATGCTCAGTTCTGAGAGATATGTGTGTGTGAAAGCCGTCCTTCACCTAGCTTGTTGGGAACACAAAGTTTCTTTTCAGTTGCAAACTCCACTCCATACATATATATGGGGAGGGACTAGCTCCAAATCGGTTTTACAGTGAAAACTGCAGGAACTTCAAACCGGCACTAGGAAACAGACTGAGAAACCAGAGTAAAAGTTTCTCCTGCAACCCCTTCCTTTTGTGCAAGATGAACGAACGTCTCTCCACATGCTCAGTTCTGAGAGATATGTGTGAGTGAAAGCCATTCTTCACCTAGCTTGTTGGGAACACAAAGTTTCTTTTCAGTTGCAAACTCCACTCCATACATATATATGGGGAGGTACTAGCTCCAACTCGGTTTTGCAGTGAAAACTGCTGGAACTTCAAACCGGCACTAGGAAACAGACTGAGAAACCAGAGTAAAAGTTTCTCCTGCAACCCGTTCCCTTTGTGCTAGATGAACGAACGTCTCTCCACATGCTCAGTTCTGAGAGATAAGTGTGTGTGAAAGCCGTCCTTCACCTAGCTTGTTGGGAACACAAAGATTCTTTTCAGTTGCAAACTCCACTCCATACATATATATGGGGAGGTACTAGCTCCAACTAGGTTTTACAGTGAAAACTGCTGGAACTTCAAACCGGCACTAGGAAACAGACTGAGAAACCAGAGAAAAAGTTTCTCCTGCAACCCGTTCCATTTGTGCTAGATGAACGAACGTCTCTCCACATGCTCAGTTCTGAGAGATATGTGTGTGTGAAAGCCGTCTTTCAACTAGATTGTTGGGAACACAAAGTTTCTTTTCAGTTGCAAACTGAACTCCATATATATATATGGGGAGGTACTAGCTCCAAATCGGTTTTACAGTGAAAACTGCTGGAACTTCAAACCGGCACTAGGAAACAGACTGAGAAACCAGAGTAAAAGTTTCTCCTGCAAACCGTTCCCTTTGTGCTAGATGAACGAACGTCTCTCCACATGCTCAGTTCTGAGAGATAAGTGTGTGTGAAAGCCGTCCTTCACCTAGCTTGTTGGGAACACAAAGATTCTTTTCAGTTGCAAACTCCACTCCATACATATATAAGGGGTGGTACTAGCTCCAAATCTGTTTTACAGTGAAAAGTGCAGGAACTTCAAACCGGCACTAGGAAACAGACTGAGAAACCAGAGAAAAAGTTTCTCCTGCAACCCCTTCCCTTTGTGCTAGATGAACGAACGTCTCTCCACATGCTCAGTTCTGAGAGATAAGTGTGTGTGAAAGCCGTCATTCACCTAGCTTGTTGGGAACACCAAGTTTCTTTTCAGTTGCAAACTCCAAACCATACATATATATGGGGAGGTACTAGCTCCAACTCGGGTTTACAGTGAAAACTGCAGGAACTTCAAACCGGCACTACGAAACAGACTGAGAAACCAGAGTAAAAGTTTCTCCTGCAAACCGTTCCCTTTGTGCTAGATGAACGAACGTCTCTCCACATGCTCAGTTCTGAGAGATAAGTGTGTGTTAAAGCCGTACTTCACCTAGCTTGTTGGGAACACAAAGATTCTTTTCAGTTGCAAACTCCACTCCATACATATATATGGGGAGGTTCTAGCTCCAAATCGGTTTTACAGTGAAAACTGCTGGAACTTCAAACCGGCACTAGGAAACAGACTGAGAATCCAGAGTAAAAGTTTCTCCTGCAACCCGTTCCCTTTGTGCTAGATGAACGAACGTCTCTCCACATGCTCAGTTCTGAGAGATATGTGTGTTTGAAAGCCGTCCTTCACCTATCTTGTTGGGAACACAAAGTTTCTTTTCAGTTGCAAACTCCACTCCATACATATATATGGGTAGGTACTAGCTCCAACTCGCTTTTACAGTGAAAACTGCTGGAACTTAAAACCGGCACTAGGAAACAGACTGAGAAACCAGAGTAAAAGTTTCCCTGCAACCCGTTCCCTTTGTGCTAGATGAACGAACGTTTCTCCACATGCTCAGTTCTGAGAGATAAGTGTGTGTGAAAGCCATCCTTCACCTAGCTTGTTGGGAACACAAAGTTTCTTTTCAGTTGCAAACTCCACTCCATACATATATATGGGGAGGGACTAGCTCCAAATCGGTTTTACAGTGAAAACTGCAGGAACTTCAAACCGGCACTAGGAAACAGACTGAGAAACCAGAGTAAAAGTTTCTCCTGCAACCCCTTCCGTTTGTGCTAGATGAACGAACGTCTCTCCACATGCTCAGTTCTGAGAGATAAGTGTGAGTGAAAGCCATCCTTCACCTAGCTTGTTGGGAACACAAAGTTTCTTTTTAGTTGCAAACTCCACTCCATACATATATATGGGGAGGTACTAGCTCCAACTCGGTTTTGCAGTGAAAACTGCTGGAACTTCAAACCGGCACTAGGAAACAGACTGAGAAACCAGAGTAAAAGTTTCTCCTGCAACCCGTTCCCTTTGTGCTAGATGAACGAACGTCTCTCCACATGCTCAGTTCTGAGAGATATGTGTGTGTGAAAGCCGTCCTTCACCTAGCTTGTTGGGAACACAAAGTTTCTTTTCAGTTGCAAACTCCACTCCATACATATATATGGGGAGGTACTAGCTCCAACTCGGTTTTACAGTGAATACTGCTGGAACTTCAAACCGGCACTAGGAAACAGACTGAGAAACCAGAGAAAAAGTTTCCCCTGCAACCCGTTCCTTTGTGCTAGATGAACGAACGTTTCTCCACATGCTCAGTTCTGAGAGATAAGTGTGTGTGAAAGCCGTCCTTCACCTAGCTTGTTGGGAACACAAAGTTTCTTTTCAGTTGCAAACTCCAATCCATACATATATATGGGGAGGTACAAGCTCCAACCAGGTTTTACAGTGAAAACTGCAGGAACTTCAAACCGGCACTAGGAAACAGACTGAGATACCAGAGTAAAAGTTTCTCCTGCAACCCGTTCCCCTTGTGCTAGATGAACGAACGTCTCTCCACATGCTGAGTTCTGAGAGATAAGTGTGTGTGAAAGCCGTCCTTCACCTAGCTTGTTGGGAACACAAAGTTTCTATTCAGTTGCAAACTCCACTCCATACATATATATGGGGAGGTACAAGCTCCAACCAGGTTTTACAGTGAAAACTGCAGGAACGTCAAACTGGCACTAGGAAACAGACTGAGATACCAGAGTAAAAGTTTCTCCTGCAACCCGTTCCCCTTGTGCTAGATGAACGAACGTCTCTCCACATGCTGAGTTCTGAGAGATAAGTGTGTGTGAAAGCCGTCCTTCACCTAGCTTGTTGGGAACACAAAGTTTCTTTTCAGTTGCAAACTCCAATCCATACATATATAAGGGGAGGTACTAGCTCCAACTCCGTTTTACAGTGAAAACTGCAGGAACTTCAAACCGGCACTAGGAAACAGACTGAGAAACCAGAGTAAAAGTTTCTCCTGCAACCCGTTCCTTTTGTGCTAGATGATCGAACGTCTCTCCACATGCTCAGTTCTGAGAGATATGTGTGTGTGAAAGCCGTCTTTCAACTAGATTGTTGGGAACACAAAGTTTCTTTTCAGTTGCAAACTGAACTCCATATATATATAAGGGGAGGTACTAGCTCCAAATCGGTTTTACAGTGAAAACTGCAGGAACTTCAAACCGGCACTAGGAAACAGACTGAGAAACCAGAGTAAAAGTTTCTCCTGCAACCCGTTCCCTTTGTGCTAGATGAACGAACGTCTCTCCACATGCTCAGTTCTGAGAGATAAGTGTGTGTGAAAGCCGACCTTAACCAAGCTTGTTGGGAACACAAAGTTTCTTTTCAGTTGCAAACTCCACTCCATACATATATATGGGGAGGTACTAGCTCCAAATCGGTTTTACAGTGAAAACTGCAGGAACTTAAAACCGGCACTAGGAAACAGACTGAGAAACCAGAGTAAAAGTTTTTCCTGCAACCCGTTCCCTTTGTGCTAGATGAACGAACGTCTCTCCACATGCTCAGTTCTGAGAGAAAAGTGTGTGTGAAAGCCGTCCTTCACCTAGCTTGTTGGGAACACAAAGATTCTTTTCAGTTGCTAACTCCACTCCATACATATATATGGGGAGGTACTAGCTCCAACTCGGTTTTACAGTGAAAACTGCTGGAATTTCAAACCGGCACTAGGAAACAGACTGAGAAACCAGAGTAAAAGTTTCTCCTGCAACCCGTTCCCTTTGTGCTAGATGAACGAACGTCTCTCCACATGCTCAGTTCTGAGAGATAAGTGTGTGTGAAAGCCGTCCTTTACCTAGCTTGTTGGGAACACAAAGTTTCTTTTCAGTTGCAAACTCCACTCCATACATATATATGGGGAGGTACTAGCTCCAACTCGGTTTTACAGTGAAAACTGCAGGAACTTCAAACCGGCACTAGGAAACAGACTGAGAAACCAGAGTAAAAGTTTCCCCTGCAACCCGTTCCCTTTGTGCTAGATGAACGAACGTTTCTCCACATGCTCAGTTCTGAGAGATAAGTGTGTGTGAAAGCCGTCCTTCACCTAGCTTGTTGGGAACACAAAGTTTCTTTTCAGTTGCAAACTCCACTCCATACATATATATGGGGAGGTACTAGCTCCAAATCGGTTTTACAGTGAAAACTGCTGGAACTTCAAACCGGCACTAGGAAACAGACTGAGAAACCAGAGTAAAAGTTTCCCCTGCAACCCCTTCCTTTGTGCTAGATGAACGAACGTCTCTCCACATGCTCAGTTCTGAGAGATAAGTGTGTGTGAAAGCCGTCCTTCACCTAGCTTGTTGGGAACACAAAGTTTCTTTTCAGATGCAAACTCCACTCCATACATATATAAGGGGAGGTACTAGCTCCAACTCGGTTTTACAGTGAAAACTGCTGGAACTTCAAACCGGCACTAGGAAACAGACTGAGAAACCAGAGTATAAGTTTCTCCTGCAACCCGTTCCATTTCTGCTAAATGAACAAACGTCTCTCCACATGCTCAGTTCTGAGAGATAAGTGTGTGTGAAAGCCTTCCTTCACATAACTTGTTGGGAACACAAAGTTTCTTTTCAGTTGCAAACTCCACTCCATACATATATATGGGGAGGTACAAGCTCCACCCAGGTTTTACAGTGAAAACTGCAGGAACTTCAAACCGGCACTAGGAAACAGACTGAGAAACCAGAGTAAAAGTTTCTCCTGCAACCCGTTCCCTTTGTGCTAGATGAACGAACGTCTCTCCACATGCTCAGTTCTGAGAGAAAAGTGTGTGTGAAAGCCGTCCTTCACCTAGCTTGTTGGGAACACAAAGTTTCTTTTCAGTTGCAAACTCCACTCCATACATATATATGGGGAGGTACTAGCTCCAACTCGGTTTTACAGTGAAAACTGCTGGAACTTCAAACCGGCACTAGGAAACAGACTGAGAAACCAGAGTAAAAGTTTCTCCTGCAACCCGTTCCCTTTCTGCTAGATGAACGAACGTCTCTCCACATGCTCAGTTCTGAGAGATAAGTGTCTGTTAAAGCCGTCCTTCACCTAGCTTGTTGGGAACACAAAGTTTCTTTTCAGTTGCAAACTCCACTCCATACATATATATGGGGAGGTACTAGCTCCAAATCGGTTTTACAGTGAAAAACGCAGGAACTTTATACCTGCACTACGAAACAGACTGAGAAACCAGAGAAAAAGTTACTCCTGCAACCCGTTCCCTTTGTGCTAGATGACGAACGTCTCTCCACATGCTCAGTTCTGAGAGATAAGTGTGTGTGAAAGCTGTCCTTCACCTAGCTTGTTGGGAACACAAAGTTTCTTTTCAGTTGCAAACTCCACTCCATACATATATATGGGGAGGTACTAGCTCCAAATCCGTTTTACAGTGAAAACTGCAGGAACTTCAAACCTGCACTAGGAAACAGACTGAGAAACCAGAGTAAAAGTTTCCCCTGCAACCCCTTCCTTTGTGCTAGATGAACGAACGTCTCTCCACATGCTCAGTTCTGAGAGATAAGTGTGTGTGAACGCCGTCCTTCACCTAGCTTGTTGGGAACACAAAGTTTCTTTTCAGATGCAAACTCCACTCCATACATATATATGGGGAGGTACTAGCTCCAACCAGGTTTTACAGTGAAAACTGCTTTAACTTCAAACCGGCACTAGGAAACAGACTGAGAAACCAGAGTATAAGTTTCTCCTGCAACCCGTTCCATTTCTGCTAAATGAACGAACGTCTCTCCACATGCTCAGTTCTGAGAGATAAGTGTGTGTGAAAGCCGTCCTTCACCTAAATTGTTGGGAACACAAAGTCTCTTTTCAGTTGCAAACTCCACTCCATACATATATATGGGGAGGTACAAGCTCCAACCAGGTTTTACAGTGAAAACTGCAGGAACTTCAAACCGGCACTAGGAAACAGACTGAGAAACCAGAGTAAATGTTTCTCCTGCAACCTGTTCCCTTTGTGCTAGATGAACGAACGTCTCTCCACATGCTCAGTTCTGAGAGATGTGTGTGTGTGAAAGCCGTCCTTCACCTAGCTTTTTGGGAACATAAAGTTTCTTTTCATTTGTAAACTCCACTCCATACATATATATGGGGAGGTACTAGCTCCAACTCGGTTTTACAGTGAAAACTGCTGGAACTTCAAACCGGCACTAGGAAACAGACTGAGAAACCAGAGTAAAAGTTTCTCCTGCAACCCATTCCCTTTGTGCTAGATGAACGAACGTCTCTCCACATGCTCAGTTCTGAGAGATAAGTGTGTGTGAAAGCCGTTCTTCACCTAGCTTGTTGGGAACACAAAGTTTCTTTTCAGTTGCAAACTCCACTCCATACATATATATGGGGAGGTACTAGATCCAACTCGGTTTTACAGTAAAAACTGCAGGAACTTAAAACCGGCACTAGGAAACAGACTGAGAAACCAGAGAAAAAGTTTTTCCTGCAACCCTTTCCCTTTGTGCTAGATGAACGAACGTCTCTCCACATGCTCAGTTCTGAGAGATAAGTGTGTGTGAAAGCCGTCCTTCACCTAGCTTGTTGGGAACACAAAGTTTCTTTTCAGTTGCAAACTCCACTCCATACATATATATGGGTAGGTACTAGCTCCAACTCGGTTTTACAGTGAAAACTGCTGGAACTTCAAACCGGCACTAGGAAACAGACTGAGAAAAAAGAGTAAAAGTTTTTCCAGCAACCCGTTCCCTTTCTGCTAAATGAACGAACGTCTCTCCACATGCTCAGTTCTGAGAGATAAGTGTGTGTGAAAGCCGTCCTTCACCTAGCTTGTTGGGAACACAAAGTTTCTTTTCAGTTGCAAACTCCACTCCATACATATATATGGGGAGGGAATAGCTCCAAATCGGTTTTACAGTGAAAACTGCAGGAACTTAAAAACGGCACTAGGAAAAAGACTGAGAAACCAGAGTAAAAGTTTCTCCTGCAACCCGTTCCCTTTGTGCTAGATGAACGAACGTCTCTCCACATGCTCAGTTCTGAGAGATGTGTGTGTGTGAAAGTCGCCCTTCACCTAGCTTTTTGGGAACATAAAGTTTCTTTTCATTTGTAAACTCCACTCCATACATATATATGGGGAGGTACTAGCTCCAACTCGGTTTTACAGTGAAAACTCCTGGAACTTCAAACCGGCACTAGGAAACAGACTGAGAAACCAGAGTAAATGTTTCTCCTGCAACCCGTTCCCTTTGTGCTAGATGAACGAACGTCTCTCCACATGCTCAGTTCTGAGAGATAATTGTGTGTGAAAGCCGTCCTTCACCTAGCTTGTTGGGAACACAAAGTTTCTTTTCAGTTGCAAACTCCACTCCATACATATATATGGGGAGGTACAAGCTCCAACCAGGTTTTACAGTGAAAACTGCAGGAACTTCAAACCGGCACTAGGAAACAGACTGAGAAACCAGAGAAAAAGTTTTTCCTGCAACCCTTTCCCTTTGTGCTAGATGAACGAACGTCTCTCCACATGCTCAGTTCTGAGAGATAAGTGTGTGTGAAAGCCGTCCTTCACCTAGCTTGTTGGGAACACAAAGTTTCTTTTCAGTTGCAAACTCCACTCCATACATATATATGGGTAGGTACTAGCTCCAACTCGGTTTTACAGTGAAAACTGCTGGAACTTCAAACCGGCACTAGGAAACAGACTGAGAAACCAGAGTAAAAGTTTTTCCAGCAACCCGTTCCCTTTCTGCTAGATGAACGAACGTCTCTCCACATGCTCAGTTCTGAGAGATAAGTGTGTGTGAAAGCCGTCCTTCACCTAGCTTGTTGGGAACACAAAGTTTCTTTTCAGTTGCAAACTCCACTCCATACATATATATGGGGAGGGACTAGCTCCAAATCGGTTTTACAGTGAAAACTGCAGGAACTTAAAAACGGCACTAGGAAAAAGACTGAGAAACCAGAGTAAAAGTTTCTCCTGCAACCCGTTCCCTTTGTGCTAGATGAACGAACGTCTCTCCACATGCTCAGTTCTGAGAGATGTGTGTGTGTGAAAGTCGCCCTTCACCTAGATTTTTGGGAACATAAAGTTTCTTTTCATTTGTAAACTCCACTCCATACATATATATGGGGAGGTACTAGCTCCAACTCGGTTTTACAGTGAAAACTCCTGGAACTTCAAACCGGCACTAGGAAACAGACTGAGAAACCAGAGTAAATGTTTCTCCTGCAACCCGTTCCCTTTGTGCTAGATGAACGAACGTCTCTCCACATGCTCAGTTCTGAGAGATAATTGTGTGTGAAAGCCGTCCTTCACCTAGCTTGTTGGGAACACAAAGTTTCTTTTCAGTTGCAAACTCCACTCCATACATATATATGGGGAGGTACTAGCTCCAATTCGGTTTTACAGTGAAAACTGCAGGAACTTAAAACCGGCACTAGGAAACAGACTGAGAAACCAGAGTAAAAGTTTCTCCTGTAACCCGTTCCTTTTGTGCTAGATGAACGAACGTCTCTCCACATGCTCAGTTCTGAGAGATATGTGTGTGTGAAAGCCGTCTTTCAAATAGATTGTTGGGAACACAAAGTTTCTTTTCAGTTGCAAACTGAACTCCATATATATATATGGGGAGGTACTAGCTCCAAATCGGTTTTACAGTGAAAACTGCTGGAACTTCAAAACGGCACTAGGAAACAGACTGAGAAACCAGAGAAAAAGTTTCTCCTGCAACCCGTTCCCTTTGTGCTAGATGACGAACGTCTCTCCACATGCTCAGTTCTGAGAGATAACTGTGTGTGAAAGCCGTCCTTCACCTAGCTTGTTGGGAACACAAAGTTTCTTTTCAGTTGCAAACCCCACTCCATACATATATATGGGGAGGTACTAGTTACAAATCGGTTTTACAGTGAAAACGGCAGGAACTTCAAACCGGCACTAGGAAACAGACTGAGAAACCAGAGCAAAAGTTTCTCCTGCAACCCGTTCCCTTTGTGCTAGATGAACGAACGTCTCTCCACATGCTCAGTTCTGAGAGATAAGTGTGTGTGAAAGCTGTCCTTCACCTAGCTTGTTGGGAACACAAAGTTTCTTTTCAGTTGCAAACTCCACTCCATACATATATATGGGGAGGTACTAGCTCCAAATCGGTTTTACAGTGAAAACTGCAGGAACTTCAAACCTGCACTAGGAAACAGACTGAGAAACCAGAGTAAAAGTTTCCCCTGCAACCCCTTCCTTTGTGCTAGATGAACGAACGTCTCTCCACATGCTCAGTTCTGAGAGATAAGTGTGTGTGAAAGCCGTCCTTCACCTAGCTTGTTGGGAACACAAAGTTTCTTTTCAGATGCAAACTCCACTCCATACATATATATGGGGAGGTACTAGCTCCAACTCGGTTTTACAGTGAAAACTGCTTTAACTTCAAACCGGCACTAGGAAACAGACTGAGAAACCAGAGTATAAGTTTCTCCTGCAACCCGTTCCATTTCTGCTAAATGAACGAACGTCTCTCCACATGCTCAGTTCTGAGAGATAAGTGTGTGTGAAAGCCGTCCTTCACCTAAATTGTTGGGAACACAAAGTCTCTTTTCAGTTGCAAACTCCACTCCATACATATATATGGGGAGGTACAAGCTCCAACCAGGTTTTACAGTGAAAACTGCTGGAACTTCAAACCGGCACTAGGAAACAGACTGAGAAACCAGAGTAAAAGTTTCTCCTGCAACCCATTCCCTTTGTGCTAGATGAACGAACGTCTCTCCACATGCTCAGTTCTGAGAGATAATTGTGTGTGAAAGCCGTTCTTCACCTAGCTTGTTGGGAACACAAAGTTTCTTTTCAGTTGCAAACTCCACTCCATACATATATATGGGGAGGTACTAGATCCAACTCGGTTTTACAGTAAAAACTGCAGGAACATAAAACCGGCACTAGGAAACAGACTGAGAAACCAGAGAAAAAGTTTTTCCTGCAACCCTTTCCCTTTGTGCTAGATGAACGAACGTCTCTCCACATGCTCAGTTCTGAGAGATAAGTGTGTGTGAAAGCCGTCCTTCACCTAGCTTGTTGGGAACACAAAGTTTCTTTTCAGTTGCAAACTCCACTCCATACATATATATGGGTAGGTACTAGCTCCAACTCGGTTTTACAGTGAAAACTGCTGGAACTTCAAACCGGCACTAGGAAACAGACTGAGAAACCAGAGAAAAAGTTTTTCCAGCAACCCGTTCCCTTTCTGCTAGATGAACGAACGTCTCTCCACATGCTCAGTTCTGAGAGATAAGTGTGTGTGAAAGCCGTCCTTCACCTAGCTTGTTGGGAACACAAAGTTTCTTTTCAGTTGCAAACTCCACTCCATACATATATATGGGGAGGGACTAGCTCCAAATCGGTTTTACAGTGAAAACTGCAGGAACTTAAAAACGGCACTAGGAAAAAGACTGAGAAACCAGAGTAAAAGTTTCTCCTGCAACCCGTTCCCTTTGTGCTAGATGAACGAACGTCTCTCCACATGCTCAGTTCTGAGAGATGTGTGTGTGTGAAAGTCGCCCTTCACCTAGCTTTTTGGGAACATAAAGTTTCTTTTCATTTGTAAACTCCACTCCATACATATATATGGGGAGGTACTAGCTCCAACTCGGTTTTACAGTGAAAACTCCTGGAACTTCAAACCGGCACTAGGAAACAGACTGAGAAACCAGAGTAAATGTTTCCCTGCAACCCGTTCCCTTTGTGCTAGATGAACGAACGTCTCTCCACATGCTCAGTTCTGAGAGATAATTGTGTGTGAAAGCCGTCCTTCACCTAGCTTGTTGGGAACACAAAGTTTCTTTTCAGTTGCAAACTCCACTCCATACATATATATGGGGAGGTACAAGCTCCAACCAGGTTTTACAGTGAAAACTGCAGGAACTTCAAACCGGCACTAGGAAACAGACTGAGAAACCAGAGTAAAAGTTTCTCCTGCAATCCGTTCCCCTTGTGCTAGATGAACGAACGTCTCTCCACATGCTCAGTTCTGAGAGATAAGTGTGTGTGAAAGCTGTCCTTCACCTAGCTTGTTGGGAACACAAAGTTTCTTTTCAGTTGCAAACTCCACTCCATACATATATATGGGGAGGTACTAGCTCCAATTCGGTTTTACAGTGAAAACTGCAGGAACTTAAAACCGGCACTAGGAAACAGACTGAGAAACCAGAGTAAAAGTTTCTCCTGTAACCCGTTCCTTTTGTGCTAGATGAACGAAAGTCTCTCCACATGCTCGGTTCTGAGAGATATGTGTGTGTGAAAGCCGTCTTTCAACTAGATTGTTGGGAACACAAAGTTTCTTTTCAGTTGCAAACTGAACTCCATATATATATATGGGGAGGTACTAGCTCCAAATCGGTTTTACAGTGAAAATTGCTGGAACTTCAAACCGGCACTAGGAAACAGACTGAGAAACCAGAAAAAAAGTTTCTCCTGCAACCCGTTCCCTTTGTGCTAGATGACGAACGTCTCTCCACATGCTCAGTTCTGAGAGATAAGTGTGTGTGAATGCTGTCCTTCACCTAGCTTGTTGGGAACACAAAGTTTCTTTTCAGTTGCAAACTCCACTCCATACATATATATGGGGAGGTACTAGCTCCAAATCGGTTTTACAGTGAAAACTGCAGGAACTTCAAACCGGCACTAGGAAACAGACTGAGATACCAGAGTAAAAGTTTCTCCTGCAACCTGTTCCCTTTGTGCTAGATGAACGAACGTCTCTCCACATGCTCAGTTCTGAGAGATAAGTGTGTGTGAAAGCCGTCCTTCAACTATCTTGTTGGGAACACAAAGTTCCTTTTCAGTTGCAAACTCCAAACCATACATATATATGGGGAGGTACTAGCTCCAACTCGGGTTTACAGAGAAAACTGCAGGAACTTCAAACCGGCACTACGAAACAGACTGAGAAACCAGAGTAAATGTTTCTCCTGCAAACCGTTCCCTTTGTGCTAGATGAACGAACGTCTCTCCACATGCTCAGTTCTGAGAGATAAGTGTGTGTGAAAGCCGTCCTTCACCTAGCTTGTTGGGAACACAAAGATTCTTTTCAGTTGCAAACTCCACTCCATACATATATATGGGGAGGTACTAGCTCCAAAACTGTTTTACAGTGAAAACTGCTGGAACTTCAAACCGGTACTAGGAAACAGACTGAGAAACCAGAGTAAAAGTTTCTCCTGCAACCCGTTCCCTTTGTGCTAGATGAACGAACGTTTCTCCACATGCTCAGTTCTGAGAGATAAGTGTGTGTGAAAGCCATTCTTCACCTAGCTTGTTGGGAACACAAAGTTTCTTTTCAGTTGCAAACTCCACTCCATACATATATATGGGGAGGTACTAGCTCCAAATCGGTTTTACAGTGAAAACTGCAGGAACTTCAAACCGGCACTAGGAAACAGACTGAGAAACCAGAGTAAAAGTTTCTCCTGCAACCCCTTCCCTTTGTGCTAGATGAACGAACGTCTCTCCACATGCTCAGTTCTGAGAGATAAGTGTGAGTGAAAGCCAACCTTCACCTAGCTTGTTGGGAACACAAAGTTTCTTTTCAGTTGCAAACTCCACTCCATACATATATATGGGGAGGTACTAGCTCCAACTCGTTTTTAGAGTGAAAACTGCTGGAACTTCAAACCGGCACTAGGAAACAGACTGAGAAACCAGAGTAAAAGTTTCTCCTGCAACCCATTCCCTTTGTGCTAGATGAACGAACGTCTCTCCACATGCTCAGTTCTGAGAGATAAGTGTGTGTGAAAGCCGTCCTTCACCTAGCTTGTTGGGAACACAAAGTTTCTTTTCAGTTGCAAACTCCACTCCATACATATATATGGGGAGGTACTAGCTCCAACTCGGTTTTACAGTGAAAACTGCAGGAACTTCAAACCGGCACTAGGAAACAGACTGAGAAACCAGAGTAAAAGTTTCCCCTGCAACCCGTTCCCTTTGTGCTAGATGAACGAACGTTTCTCCACATGCTCAGTTCTGAGAGATAAGTGTGTGTGAAAGCCGTCCTTCACCTAGCTTGTTGGGAACACAAAGTTTCTTTTCAGTTGCAAACTCCACTGCATACATATATATGGGGAGGTACTAGCTCCAAATCGGTTTTACAGTGAAAATTGCTGGAACTTCAAACCGGCACTAGGAAACAGACTGAGATACCAGAGTAAAAGTTTCTCCTGCAACCTGTTCCCCTTGTGCTAGATGAACGAACGTCTCTCCACATGCTCAGTTCTGAGAGATAAGTGTGTGTGAAAGCCGTCCTTCACCTAGCTTGTTGGGAACACAAAGTTTCTTTTCAGTTGCAAACTCCACTCCATACATATATATGGGGAGGTACTAGCTCCAACTCGGTTTTACAGTGAAAACTGCTGGAACTTCAAACCGGCACTAGGAAACAGACTGAGAAACCAGAGTAAAAGTTTCCCCTCAACCCGTTCCCTTTGTGCTAGATGAACGAACGTTTCTCCACATGCTCAGTTCTGAGAGATAAGTGTGTGTGAAAGCCGTCCTTCACCTAGCTTGTTGGGAACACAAAGTTTCTTTTCAGTTGCAAACTCCACTGCATACATATATATGGGGAGGTACTAGCTCCAAATCGGTTTTACAGTGAAAACTGCTGGAACTTCAAACCGGCACTAGGAAACAGACTGAGAAACCAGAGTAAAAGTTTCTCCTGCAACCCGTTCCGTTTCTGCTAGATGAACGAACGTTTCTCCACATGCTCAGTTCTGAGAGATAAGTGTGTGTGAAAGCCGTCCTTCACCTAGCTTGTTGGGAACACAAAGTTTCTTTTCAGTTGCAAACTCCACTCCATACATATATATGGGGAGGTACAAGCACCAACCAGGTTTTACAGTGAAAACTGCAGGAACTTCAAACCGGCACTAGGAAACAGACTGAGATACCAGAGTAAAAGTTTCTCCTGCAACCCGTTCCCCTTGTGCTAGATGAACGAACGTCTCTCCACATGCTGAGTTCTGAGAGATAAGTGTGTGTGAAAGCCGTCCTTCACCTAGCTTGTTGGGAACACAAAGTTTCTTTTCAGTTGCAAACTCCACTCCATACATATATATGGGGAGGTTCAAGCTCCAACCAGGTTTTACAGTGAAAACTGCAGGAATTTCAAACCGGCACTAGGAAAAAGACTGAGATACCAGAGTAAAAGTTTCTCCTGCAACCCGTTCCCCTTGTGCTAGATGAACGAACGTCTCTCCACATGCTCAGTTCTGAGAGATAAGTGTGTGTGAAAGCCGTCCTTCACCTAGCTTGTTGGGAACACAAAGTTTCTTTTCAGTTGCAAACTCCACTCCATACATATATATGGGGAGGTACTAGCTCAAACTCGGTTTTACAGTGAAAACTGCTGGAACTTCAAAACGGCACTAGGAAACAGACTGAGAAAACAGAGTAAAATTTTCCCCTGCAACCCGTTCCATTTGTGCTAAATGAACGAACGTTTCTCCACATGCTCAGCTCTGAGAGATAAGTGTGTGTGAAAGCCATTCTTCACCTAGCTTTTTGGGAACACAAAGTTACTTTTCAGTTGCAAACTCCACTCCATACATATATATGGGGAGGTACTAGCTCCAACTCGGTTTTACAGTGAAATCTGCAGGAACTTCAAACCGGCACTAGGAAACAGATTGAGAAACCAGAGTAAAATTTTCTCCTGCAACCCCTTCCCTTTGTGCTAGATGAACGAACGTCTCTCCACATGCTCAGTTCTGAGAGATAAGTGTGAGTGAAAGCCATCCTTCACCTAGCTTGTTGGGAACACAAAGTTTCTTTTCAGTTGCAAACTCCACTCCATACATATATATGGGGAGGTACTAGCTCCAACTCGGTTTTACAGTGAAAACTGCTGGAACTTCAAACCGGCACTAGGAAACAGACTGAGAAACCAGAGTAAAAGTTTCTCCTGCAACCCGTTCCCTTTGTGCTAGATGAACGAACGTCTCTCCACATGCTCAGTTCTGAGAGATAAGTGTGTGTGAAAGCCGTCCTTCACCTAGCTTGTTGGGAACACAAAGTTTCTTTTCAGTTGCAAACTCCACTCCATACATATATATGGGGAGGTACTAGCTCCAACTCGTTTTTACAGTAAAAACTGCAGGAAATTAAAACCGGCACTAGGAAACAGACTGAGAAACCAGAGTAAAAGTTTTTCCTGCAACCCGTTCCCTTTGTGCTAGATGAACGAACGTTTCTCCACATGCTCAGTTCTGAGAGATAAGTGTGTGTGAAAGCCGTCCTTCACCAAGCTTGTTGGGAACACAAAGTTTCTTTTCAGTTGCAAACTCCACTCCATACATATATATGGGGAGGTACTAGCTCCAAATCGGTTTTACAGTGAAAACTGCTGGAACTTCAAACCGGCACTAGGAAACAGACTGAGAAACCAGAGTAAAAGTTTCTCCTGCAACCCGTTCCCTTTCTGCTAGATGAACGAACGTTTCTCCACATGCTCAGTTCTGAGAGATAAGTGTGTGTGAAAGCCGTCCTTCACCTAGCTTGTTGGGAACACAAAGATTCTTTTCAGTTGCAAACTCCACTCCATACATATATATGGGGAGGTACAAGCTCCAACCAGGTTTTACAGTGAAACCTGCAGGAACTTCAAACCGGCACTAGGAAACAGACTGAGATACCAGAGAAAAAGTTTCTCCTGCAACCCGTTCCCCTTGTGCTAGATGAACGAACGTCTCTCCACATGCTCAGTTCTGAGAGATAAGTGTGTGTGAAAGCCGTCCTTCACCTTACTTGTTGGGAACACAAAGTCTCTTTTCAGTTGCAAACTCCACTCCATACATATATATGGGGAGGTACAAGCTCCAACCAGGTTTTACAGTGAAAACTGCTGGAACTTCAAACCGGCACTAGGAAACAGACTGAGAAACCAGAGTAAAAATTTCTCCTGCAACCCCTTCCCTTTGTGCTAGATGAACGAACGTCTCTCCACATGCTCAGTTCTGAGAGATATGTGTGAGTGAAAGCCATCCTTCACCTAGCTTGTTCGGAACACAAAGTTTCTTTTCAGTTGCAAACTCCACTCCATACATATATATGGGGAGGTACTAGCTCCAACTCGGTTTTACAGTGAAAACTGCTGGAACTTCAAACCGGCACTAGGAAACAGACTGAGAAACCAGAGTAAAAGTTTCTCCTGCAACCCGTTCCCTTTGTGCTAGATGAACGAACGTCTCTCCACATGCTCAGTTCTGAGAGTTAAGTGTGTGTGAAAGCCGTTCTTCACCTAGCTTGTTGGGAACACAAAGTTTCTTTTTAGTTGCAAACTCCACTCCATACATATATATTGGGAGGTACTAGATCCAAATCGGTTTTACAGTGAAAACTGCAGGAACTTAAAACCGGCACTAGGAAACAGACTGAGAAACCAGAGTAAAAGTTTTTCCTGCAACCCGTTCCCTTTGTGCTAGATGAACGAACGTCTCTCCACATGCTCAGTTCTGAGAGATAAGTGTGTGTGAAAACCGTCCTTCACCTAGCTTGTTGGGAACACAAAGTTTCTTTTCAGATGCAAACTACACTCCATACATATATATGGGGAGGTACTAGCTCCAACTCGGTTTTACAGTGAAAACTGCTGGAACTTCAAACCGGCACTAGGAAACAGACTGAGAAACCAGAGTAAAAGTTTTCCCTGCAACCCGTTCCCTTTCTGCTAGATGAACGAACGTCTCTCCACATGCTCAGTTCTGAGAGATAAGTGTGTGTGAAAGCCGTCCTTCACCTAGCTTGTTGGGAACACAAAGTTTCTTTTCAGTTGCAAACTCCACTCCATACATATATATGGGGAGGGACTAGCTCCAAATCGGTTTTACAGTGAAAACTGCAGGAACTTAAAACCGGCACTAGGAAAAAGACTGAGAAACCAGAGTAAAAGTTTCTCCTGCAACCCGTTCCCTTTGTGCTAGATGAACGAACGTCTCTCCACATGCTCAGTTCTGAGAGATGTGTGTGTGTGAAAGTCGCCCTTCACCTAGCTTTTTGGGAACATAAAGTTTCTTTTCATTTGTAAACTCCACTCCATACATATATATGGGGAGGTACTAGCCCCAACTCTGTTTTACATTGAAAACTCCTGGAACTTCAAACCGGCACTAGGAAACAGACTGAGAAACCAGAGTAAATGTTTCTCCTGCAACCCGTTCCCTTTGTGCTAGATGAACGAACGTCTCTCCACATGCTCAGTTCTGAGAGATAATTGTGTGTGAAAGCCGTCCTTCACCTAGCTTGTTGGGAACACAAAGTTTCTTTTCAGTTGCCAACTCCACTCCATACATATATATGGGGAGGTACAAGCTCCAACCAGGTTTTACAGTGAAAACTGCAGGTACTTCAAACCGGCACTAGGAAACAGACTGAGAAACCAGAGTAAAAGTTTCTCCTGCAATCCGTTCCCCTTGTGCTAGATGAACGAACGTCTCTCCACATGCTCAGTTCTGAGAGATAAGTGTGTGTGAAAGCCGTCCTTCACCTAGCTTGTTGGGAACACAAAGTTTCTTTTCAGTTGCAAACTCCACTCCATACATATATATGGGGAGGTACTAGCTCCAAATCGGTTTTACAGTGAAAACTGCAGGAACTTCAAACCGGCACTAGGAAACAGACTGAGAAACCAGAGAAAAAGTTTCTCCTGTAACCCGTTCCTTTTGTGCTAGATGAACGAACGTCTCTCCACATGCTCATTTCTGAGAGATAAGTGTGTGTGAAAGCCATCCTTCACCTAGCTTGTTGGGAACACAAAGTTTTTTTTCAGTTGCAAACTCCACTCCGTACATGTATATGGGGAGGTACTAGCTCCAACTCGGTTTTACAGTGAAAACTGCAGGAACTTCAAACCTGCACTAGGAAACAGACTGAGAAACCAGAGTAAAAGTTTCCCCTGCAACCCCTTCCTTTGTGCTAGATGAACGAACGTCTCTCCACATGCTCAGTTCTGAGAGATAAGTGTGTGTGAAAGCCGTCCTTCACCTAGCTTGTTGGGAACACAAAGTTTCTTTTCAGATGCAAACTCCACTCCATACATATATATGGGGAGGTACTAGCTCCAACTCGGTTTTACAGTGAAAACTGCTTTAACTTCAAACCGGCACTAGGAAACAGACTGAGAAACCAGAGTATAAGTTTCTCCTGCAACCCGTTCCATTTCTGCTAAATGAACGAACGTCTCTCCACATGCTCAGTTCTGAGAGATAAGTGTGTGTGAAAGCCGTCCTTCACCTAAATTGTTGGGAACACAAAGTCTCTTTTCAGTTGCAAACTCCACTCCATACATATATATGGGGAGGTACAAGCTCCAACCAGGTTTTACAGTGAAAACTGCAGGAACTTCAAACCGGCACTAGGAAACAGACTGAGAAACCAGAGTAAATGTTTCTCCTGCAACCTGTTCCCTTTGTGCTAGATGAACGAACGTCTCTCCACATGCTCAGTTCTGAGAGATGTGTGTGTGTGAAAGCCGTCCTTCACCTAGCTTTTTGGGAACATAAAGTTTCTTTTCATTTGTAAACTCCACTCCATACATATATATGGGGAGGTACTAGCTCCAACTCGGTTTTACAGTGAAAACTGCTGGAACTTCAAACCGGCACTAGGAAACAGACTGAGAAACCAGAGTAAAAGTTTCTCCTGCAACCCATTCCCTTTGTGCTAGATGAACGAACGTCTCTCCACATGCTCAGTTCTGAGAGATAAGTGTGTGTGAAAGCCGTTCTTCACCTAGCTTGTTGGGAACACAAAGTTTCTTTTCAGTTGCAAACTCCACTCCATACATATATATGGGGAGGTACTAGATCCAACTCGGTTTTACAGTAAAAACTGCAGGAACTTAAAACCGGCACTAGGAAACAGACTGAGAAACCAGAGAAAAAGTTTTTCCTGCAACCCTTTCCCTTTGTGCTAGATGAACGAACGTCTCTCCACATGCTCAGTTCTGAGAGATAAGTGTGTGTGAAAGCCGTCCTTCACCTATCTTGTTGGGAACACAAAGTTTCTTTTCAGTTGCAAACTCCACTCCATACATATATATGGGTAGGTACTAGCTCCAACTCGGTTTTACAGTGAAAACTGCTGGAACTTCAAACCGGCACTAGGAAACAGACTGAGAAACCAGAGTAAAAGTTTTTCCAGCAACCCGTTCCCTTTCTGCTAGATGAACGAACGTCTCTCCACATGCTCAGTTCTGAGAGATAAGTGTGTGTGAAAGCCGTCCTTCACCTAGCTTGTTGGGAACACAAAGTTTCTTTTCAGTTGCAAACTCCACTCCATACATATATATGGGGAGGGACTAGCTCCAAATCGGTTTTACAGTGAAAATTGCTGGAACTTCAAACCGGCACTAGGAAACAGACTGAGAAAGCAGAGTAAAAGTTTCTCCTGCAACCCGTTCCCGTTCTGCTAGATGAACGAACGTCTCTCCACATGCTCAGTTCTGAGAGATGTGTGTGTGTGAAAGTCGCCCTTCACCTAGCTTTTTGGGAACATAAAGTTTCTTTTCATTTGTAAACTCCACTCCATACATATATATGGGGAGGTACTAGCTCCAACTCGGTTTTACAGTGAAAACTCCTGGAACTTCAAACCGGCACTAGGAAACAGACTGAGAAACCAGAGTAAATGTTTCTCCTGCAACCCGTTCCCTTTGTGCTAGATGAACGAACGTCTCTCCACATGCTCAGTTCTGAGAGATAATTGTGTGTGAAAGCCGTCCTTCACCTAGCTTGTTGGGAACACAAAGTTTCTTTTCAGTTGCAAACTCCACTCCATACATATATATGGGGAGGTACAAGCTCCAACCAGGTTTTACAGTGAAAACTGCAGGAACTTCAAACCGGCACTAGGAAACAGACTGAGAAACCAGAGTAAAAGTTTCTCCTGCAATCCGTTCCCCTTGTGCTAGATGAACGAACGTCTCTCCACATGCTCAGTTCTGAGAGATAAGTGTGTGTGAAAGCTGTCCTTCACCTAGCTTGTTGGGAACACAAAGTTTCTTTTCAGTTGCAAACTCCACTCCATACATATATATGGGGAGGTACTAGCTCCAATTCGGTTTTACAGTGAAAACTGCAGGAACTTAAAACCGGCACTAGGAAACAGACTGAGAAACCAGAGTAAAAGTTTCTCCTGTAACACGTTCCTTTTGTGCTAGATGAACGAACGTCTCTCCACATGCTCGGTTCTGAGAGATATGTGTGTGTGAAAGCCGTCTTTCAACTAGATTGTTGGGAACACAAAGTTTCTTTTCAGTTGCAAACTGAACTCCATATATATATATGGGGAGGTACTAGCTCCAAATCGGTTTTACAGTGAAAATTGCTGGAACTTCAAACCGGCACTAGGAAACAGACTGAGAAACCAGAAAAAAAGTTTCTCCTGCAACCCGTTTCCTTTGTGCTAGATGACGAACGTCTCTCCACATGCTCAGTTCTGAGAGATAACTGTGTGTGAAAGCCGTCCTTCACCTATCTTGTTGGGAACACAAAGTTTCTTTTCAGTTGCAAACTCCACTCCATATATATATATGGGGAGGTACTAGTTACAAATCGGTTTTACAGTGAAAACGGCAGGAACTTCAAACCGGCACTAGGAAACAGACTGAGAAACCAGAGCAAAAGTTTCTCCTGCAACCCGTTCCCTTTGTGCTAGATGAACGAACGTCTCTCCACATGCTCAGTTCTGAGAGATAAGTGTGTGTGAATGCTGTCCTTCACCTAGCTTGTTGGGAACACAAAGTTTCTTTTCAGTTGCAAACTCCACTCCATACATATATATGGGGAGGTACTAGCTCCAAATCGGTTTTACAGTGAAAACTGCAGGAACTTCAAACCGGCACTAGGAAACAGACTGAGAAACCAGAGTAAAAGTTTCTCCTGCAACCCGTTCCCTTTGTGCTAGATGAACGAACGTCTCTCCACATGCTCAATTCTGAGAGATAAGTGTGTGTGAAAGCCGTCCTTCAACTAGCTTGTTGGGAACACAAAGTTTCTTTTCAGTTGCAAACTCCAAACCATACATATATATGGGGAGGTACTAGCTCCAACTCGGGTTTACAGAGAAAACTGCAGGAACTTCAAACCGGCACTACGAAACAGACTGAGAAACCAGAGTAAAAGTTTCTCCTGCAAACCGTTCCCTTTGTGCTAGATGAACGAACGTCTCTCCACATGCTCAGTTCTGAGAGATAAGTGTGTGTGAAAGCCGTCCTTCACCTAGCTTGTTGGGAACACAAAGATTCTTTTCAGTTGCAAACTCCACTCCATACATATATATGGGGAGGTACTAGCTCCAAATCTGTTTTACAGTGAAAACTGCTGGAACTTCAAACCGGTACTAGGAAACAGACTGAGAAACCAGAGTAAAAGTTTCTCCTGCAACCCGTTCCCTTTGTGCTAGATGAACGAACGTTTCTCCACATGCTCAGTTCTGAGAGATAAGTGTGTGTGAAAGCCATTCTTCACCTAGCTTGTTGGGAACACAAAGTTTCTTTTCAGTTGCAAACTCCACTCCATACATATATATGGGGAGGTACTAGCTCCAAATCGGTTTTACAGTGAAAACAGCAGGAACTTCAAACCGGCACTAGGAAACAGACTGAGAAACCAGAGTAAAAGTTTCTCCTGCAACCCCTTCCCTTTGTGCTAGATGAACGAACGTCTCTCCACATGCTCAGTTCTGAGAGATAAGTGTGAGTGAAAGCCAACCTTCACCTAGCTTGTTGGGAACACAAAGTTTCTTTTCAGTTGCAAACTCCACTCCATACATATATATGGAGAGGTACTAGCTCCAACTCGGTTTTACAGTGAAAACTGCTGGAACTTCAAACCGGCACTAGGAAACAGACTGAGAAACCAGAGTAAAAGTTTCTCCTGCAACCCATTCCCTTTGTGCTAGATGAACGAACGTCTCTCCACATGCTCAGTTCTGAGAGATAAGTGTGTGTGAAAGCCGTCCTTCACCTAGCTTGTTGGGAACACAAAGTTTCTTTTCACTTGCAAACTCCACTCCATACATATATATGGGGAGGTACTAGCTCCAACTCGGTTTTACAGTGAAAACTGCAGGAACTTCAAACCGGCACTAGGAAACAGACTGAGAAACCAGAGTAAAAGTTTCCCCTGCAAACCGTTCCCTTTGTGCTAGATGAACGAACGTTTCTCCACATGCTCAGTTCTGAGAAATAAGTGTGTGTGAAAGCCGTCCTTCACCTAGCTTGTTGGGAACACAAAGTTTCTTTTCAGTTGCAAACTCCACTGCATACATATATATGGGGAGGTACTAGCTCCAAATCGGTTTTACAGTGAAAATTGCTGGAACTTCAAACCGGCACTAGGAAACAGACTGAGAAAGCAGAGTAAAAGTTTCTCCTGCAACCCGTTCCCGTTCTGCTAGATGAACGAACGTTTCTCCACATGCTCAGTTCTGAGAGATAAGTGTGTGTGAAAGCCGTCCTTCACCTAGCTTGTTGGTAACACAAAGTTTCTTTCAGTTGCAAACTCCACTCCATACATATATATGGGGAGGTACAAGCTCCAACCAGGTTTCACAGTGAAAACTGCAGGAACTTCAAACCGGCACTAGGAAACAGACTGAGATACCAGAGTAAAAGTTTCTCCTGCAACCCGTTCCCCTTGTGCTAGATGAACGAACGTCTCTCCACATGCTGAGTTCTGAGAGATAAGTGTGTGTGAAAGCCGTCCTTCACCTAGCTTGTTGGGAACACAAAGTTTCTTTTCAGTTGCAAACTCCACTCCATACATATATATGGGGAGGTACAAGCTCCAACCAGGTTTTACAGTGAAAACTGCTGGAACTTCAAACCGGCACTAGGAAACAGACTGAGAAAGCAGAGTAAAAGTTTCTCCTGCAACCCGTTCCCGTTCTGCTAGATGAACGAACGTTTCTCCACATGCTCAGTTCTGAGAGATAAGTGTGTGTGAAAGCCGTCCTTCACCTAGCTTGTTGGTAACACAAAGTTTCTTTCAGTTGCAAACTCCACTCCATACATATATATGGGGAGGTACAAGCTCCAACCAGGTTTCACAGTGAAAACTGCAGGAACTTCAAACCGGCACTAGGAAACAGACTGAGATACCAGAGTAAAAGTTTCTCCTGCAACCCGTTCCCCTTGTGCTAGATGAACGAACGTCTCTCCACATGCTGAGTTCTGAGAGATAAGTGTGTGTGAAAGCCGTCCTTCACCTAGCTTGTTGGGAACACAAAGTTTCTTTTCAGTTGCAAACTCCACTCCATACATATATATGGGGAGGTACAAGCTCCAACCAGGTTTTACAGTGAAAACTGCAGGAACTTCAAACCGGCACTAGGAAACAGACTGAGATACCAGAGTAAAAGTTTCTCCTGCAACCCGTTCCCCTTGTGCTAGATGAACGAACGTCTCTCCACATGCTCAGTTCTGAGAGATAAGTGTGTGTGAAAGCCGTCCTTCACCTAGCTTGTTGGGAACACAAAGTTTCTTTTCAGTTGCAAACTCCACTCCATACATATATATGGGGAGGTACTAGCTCCAACTCGGTTTTACAGTGAAAACTGCTGGAACTTCAAACCGGCACTAGGAAACAGACTGAGAAACCAGAGTAAAAGTTTCCCCTCAACCCGTTCCCTTTGTGCTAGATGAACGAACGTCTCTCCACATGCTCAGTTCTGAGAGATAAGTGTGTGTGAAAGCCGTCCTTCACCTAGCTTGTTGGGAACACAAAGTTTCTTTTCAGTTGCAAACTCCACTCCATACATATATATGGGGAGGTACTAGCTCCAAATCGGTTTTACAGTGAAAACTGCTGGAACTTCAAACCGGCACTAGGAAACAGACTGAGAAACCAGAGTAAAAGTTTCTCCTGCAACCCGTTCCCTTTGTGCTAGATGAACGAACGTCTCTCCACATGCTCAGTTCTGAGAGATAAGTGTGTGTGAAAGCCGTCCTTCAACTAGCTTGTTGGGAACACAAAGTTTCTTTTCAGTTGCAAACTCCAAACCATACATATATATGGGGAGGTACTAGCTCCAACTCGGGTTTACAGAGAAAACTGCAGGAACTTCAAACCGGCACTACGAAACAGACTGAGAAACCAGAGTAAAAGTTTCTCCTGCAAACCGTTCCCTTTGTGCTAGATGAACGAACGTCTCTCCACATGCTCAGTTCTGAGAGATAAGTGTGTGTGAAAGCCGTCCTTCACCTAGCTTGTTGGGAACACAAAGATTCTTTTCAGTTGCAAACTCCACTCCATACATATATATGGGGAGGTACTAGCTCCAAATCTGTTTTACAGTGAAAACTGCTGGAACTTCAAACCGGTACTAGGAAACAGACTGAGAAACCAGAGTAAAAGTTTCTCCTGCAACCCGTTCCCTTTGTGCTAGATGAACGAACGTTTCTCCACATGCTCAGTTCTGAGAGATAAGTGTGTGTGAAAGCCATTCTTCACCTAGCTTGTTGGGAACACAAAGTTTCTTTTCAGTTGCAAACTCCACTCCATACATATATATGGGGAGGTACTAGCTCCAAATCGGTTTTACAGTGAAAACTGCAGGAACTTCAAACCGGCACTAGGAAACAGACTGAGAAACCAGAGTAAAAGTTTCTCCTGCAACCCCTTCCCTTTGTGCTAGATGAACGAACGTCTCTCCACATGCTCAGTTCTGAGAGATAAGTGTGAGTGAAAGCCAACCTTCACCTAGCTTGTTGGGAACACAAAGTTTCTTTTCAGTTGCAAACTCCACTCCATACATATATATGGAGAGGTACTAGCTCCAACTCGGTTTTACAGTGAAAACTGCTGGAACTTCAAACCGGCACTAGGAAACAGACTGAGAAACCAGAGTAAAAGTTTCTCCTGCAACCCATTCCCTTTGTGCTAGATGAACGAACGTCTCTCCACATGCTCAGTTCTGAGAGATAAGTGTGTGTGAAAGCCGTCCTTCACCTAGCTTGTTGGGAACACAAAGTTTCTTTTCACTTGCAAACTCCACTCCATACATATATATGGGGAGGTACTAGCTCCAACTCGGTTTTACAGTGAAAACTGCAGGAACTTCAAACCGGCACTAGGAAACAGACTGAGAAACCAGAGTAAAAGTTTCCCCTGCAAACCGTTCCCTTTGTGCTAGATGAACGAACGTTTCTCCACATGCTCAGTTCTGAGAAATAAGTGTGTGTGAAAGCCGTCCTTCACCTAGCTTGTTGGGAACACAAAGTTTCTTTTCAGTTGCAAACTCCACTGCATACATATATATGGGGAGGTACTAGCTCCAAATCGGTTTTACAGTGAAAATTGCTGGAACTTCAAACCGGCACTAGGAAACAGACTGAGAAAGCAGAGTAAAAGTTTCTCCTGCAACCCGTTCCCGTTCTGCTAGATGAACGAACGTTTCTCCACATGCTCAGTTCTGAGAGATAAGTGTGTGTGAAAGCCGTCCTTCACCTAGCTTGTTGGGAACACAAAGTTTCTTTCAGTTGCAAACTCCACTCCATACATATATATGGGGAGGTACAAGCTCCAACCAGGTTTCACAGTGAAAACTGCAGGAACTTCAAACCGGCACTAGGAAACAGACTGAGATACCAGAGTAAAAGTTTCTCCTGCAACCCGTTCCCCTTGTGCTAGATGAACGAACGTCTCTCCACATGCTGAGTTCTGAGAGATAAGTGTGTGTGAAAGCCGTCCTTCACCTAGCTTGTTGGGAACACAAAGTTTCTTTTCAGTTGCAAACTCCACTCCATACATATATATGGGGAGGTACAAGCTCCAACCAGGTTTTACAGTGAAAACTGCAGGAACTTCAAACCGGCACTAGGAAACAGACTGAGATACCAGAGTAAAAGTTTCTCCTGCAACCCGTTCCCCTTGTGCTAGATGAACGAACGTCTCTCCACATGCTCAGTTCTGAGAGATAAGTGTGTGTGAAAGCCGTCCTTCACCTAGCTTGTTGGGAACACAAAGTTTCTTTTCAGTTGCAAACTCCACTCCATACATATATATGGGGAGGTACTAGCTCCAACTCGGTTTTACAGTGAAAACTGCTGGAACTTCAAACCGGCACTAGGAAACAGACTGAGAAACCAGAGTAAAAGTTTCCCCTCAACCCGTTCCCTTTGTGCTAGATGAACGAACGTCTCTCCACATGCTCAGTTCTGAGAGATAAGTGTGTGTGAAAGCCGTCCTTCACCTAGCTTGTTGGGAACACAAAGTTTCTTTTCAGTTGCAAACTCCACTCCATACATATATATGGGGAGGTACTAGCTCCAAATCGGTTTTACAGTGAAAACTGCTGGAACTTCAAACCGGCACTAGGAAACAGACTGAGAAACCAGAGTAAAAGTTTCTCCTGCAACCCGTTCCCTTTCTGCTAGATGAACGAACGTTTCTCCACATGCTCAGTTCTGAGAGATAAGTGTGTGTGAAAGCCGTCCTTCACCTAGCTTGTTGGGAACACAAAGTTTCTTTTCAGTTGCAAACTCCACTCCATACATATATATGGGGAGGTACAAGCACCAACCAGGTTTTACAGTGAAAACTGCAGGAACTTCAAACCGGCACTAGGAAACAGACTGAGATACCAGAGTAAAAGTTTCTCCTGCAACCTGTTCCCCTTGTGCTAGATGAACGAACGTCTCTCCACATGCTGAGTTCTGAGAGATAAGTGTGTGTGAAAGCCGTCCTTCACCTAGCTTGTTGGGAACACAAAGTTTCTTTTCAGTTGCAAACTCCACTCCATGCATATATATGGGGAGGTTCAAGCTCCAACCAGGTTTTACAGTGAAAACTGCAGGAATTTCAAAGCGGCACTAGGAAAAAGACTGAGATACCAGAGTAAAAGTTTCTCCTGCAACCCGTTCCCCTTGTGCTAGATGAACGAACGTCTCTCCACATGCTCAGTTCTGAGAGATAAGTGTGTGTGAAAGCCGTCCTTCACCTAGCTTGTTGGGAACACAAAGTTTCTTTTCAGTTGCAAACTCCACTCCATACATATATATGGGGAGGTACTAGCTCCAACTCGGTTTTACAGTGAAAACTGCTGGAACTTCAAACCGGCACTAGGAAACAGACTGAGAAAACAGAGTAAAATTTTCCCCTGCAACCCGTTCCATTTGTGCTAAATGAACGAACGTTTCTCCACATGCTCAGTTCTGAGAAATAAGTGTGTGTGAAAGCCATTCTTCACCTAGCTTGTTGGGAACACAAAGTTACTTTTCAGTTGCAAACTCCACTCCATACATATATATGGGGAGGTACTAGCTCCAACTCGGTTTTACAGTGAAATCTGCAGGAACTTCAAACCGGCACTAGGAAACAGATTGAGAAACCAGAGTAAAAGTTTCTCCTGCAACCCCTTCCCTTTGTGCTAGATGAACGAACGTCTCTCCACATGCTCAGTTCTGAGAGATAAGTGTGTGTGAAAGCCGTCCTTCACCTAGCTTGTTGGGAACACAAAGTCTCTTTTCAGTTGCAAACTCCACTCCATACATATATATGGGGAGGTACAAGCTCCAACCAGGTTTTACAGTGAAAACTGCTGGAACTTCAAACCGGCACTAGGAAACAGACTGAGAAACCAGAGTAAAAGTTTCTCCTGCAACCTGTTCCCTTTGTGCTAGATGAACGAACGTCTCTCCACATGCTCAGTTCTGAGAGATGTGTGTGTGTGAAAGCCGTCCTTCACCTAGCTTTTTGGGAACATAAAGTTTCTTTTCATTTGTAAACTCCACTCCATACATATATATGGGGAGGTACTAGCTCCAACTCGGTTTTACAGTGAAAACTGCTGGAACTTCAAACCGGCACTAGGAAACAGACTGAGAAACCAGAGTAAAAGTTTCTCCTGCAACCCGTTCCCTTTGTGCTAGATGAACGAACGTCTCTCCACATGCTCAGTTCTGAGAGATAAGTGTGTGTGAAAGCCGTTCTTCACCTAGCTTGTTGGGAACACAAAGTTTCTTTTTAGTTGCAAACTCCACTCCATACATATATATGGGGAGGTACTAGATCCAAATCGGTTTTACAGTGAAAACTGCAGGAACTTAAAACCGGCACTAGGAAACAGACTGAGAAACCAGAGTAATAGTTTTTCCTGCAACCCGTTCCCTTTGTGCTAGATGAACGAACGTCTCTCCACATGCTCAGTTCTGAGAGATAAGTGTGTGTGAAAACCGTCCTTCACCTAGCTTGTTGGGAACACAAAGTTTCTTTTCAGATGCAAACTCCACTCCATACATATATATGGGGAGGTACTAGCTCCAACTCGGTTTTACAGTGAAAACTGCTGGAACTTCAAACCGGCACTAGGAAACAGACTGAGAAACCAGAGTAAAAGTTTTCCCTGCAACCCGTTCCCTTTCTGCTAGATGAACGAACGTCTCTCCACATGCTCAGTTCTGAGAGATAAGTGTGTGTGAAAGCCGTCCTTCACCTAGCTTGTTGGGAACACAAAGTTTCTTTTCAGTTGCAAACTCCACTCCATACATATATATGGGGAGGGACTAGCTCCAAATCGGTTTTACAGTGAAAACTGCAGGAACTTAAAACCGGCACTAGGAAAAAGACTGAGAAACCAGAGTAAAAGTTTCTCCTGCAACCCGTTCCCTTTGTGCTAGATGAACGAACGTCTCTCCACATGCTCAGTTCTGAGAGATGTGTGTGTGTGAAAGTCGCCCTTCACCTAGCTTTTTGGGAACATAAAGTTTCTTTTCATTTGTAAACTCCACTCCATACATATATATGGGGAGGTACTAGCTCCAACTCGGTTTTACATTGAAAACTCCTGGAACTTCAAACCGGCACTAGGAAACAGACTGAGAAACCAGAGTAAATGTTTCTCCTGCAACCCGTTCCCTTTGTGCTAGATGAACGAACGTCTCTCCACATGCTCAGTTCTGAGAGATAATTGTGTGTGAAAGCCGTCCTTCACCTAGCTTGTTGGGAACACAAAGTTTCTTTTCAGTTGCCAACTCCACTCCATACATATATATGGGGAGGTACAAGCTCCATCCAGGTTTTACAGTGAAAACTGCAGGTACTTCAAACCGGCACTAGGAAACAGACTGAGAAACCAGAGTAAAAGTTTCCCCTGCAATCCGTTCCCCTTGTGCTAGATGAACGAACGTCTCTCCACATGCTCAGTTCTGAGAGATAAGTGTGTGTGAAAGCCGTCCTTCACCTAGCTTGTTGGGAACACAAAGTTTCTTTTCAGTTGCAAACTCCACTCCATACATATATATGGGGAGGTACTAGCTCCAAATCGGTTTTACAGTGAAAACTGCAGGAACTTCAAACCGGCACTAGGAAACAGACTGAGAAACCAGAGAAAAAGTTTCTCCTGTAACCCGTTCCTTTTGTGCTAGATGAACGAACGTCTCTCCACATGCTCAGTTCTGAGAGATATGTGTGTGTGAAAGCCGTCTTTCAACTAGATTGTTGGGAACACAAAGTTTCTTTTCAGTTGCAAACTGAACTCCATATATATATATGGGGAGGTACTAGCTCCAAATCGGTTTTACTGTGAAAACTGCTGGAACTTCAAACCGGCACTAGGAAACAGACTGAGAAACCAGAGAAAAAGTTTCTCATGCAACCCGTTCCCTTTGTGCTAGATGAACGAACGTCTCTCCACATGCTCAGTTCTGAGAGATAACTGTGTGTGAAAGCCGTACTTCACCTAGCTTGTTGGGAACACAAAGTTTCTTTTCAGTTGCAAACTCCACTCCATACTTATATATGGGGAGGTACTAGCTACAAATCGGTTTTACAGTGAAAAGGGCAGGAACTTCAAACCGGCACTAGGAAACAGACTGAGAAACCAGAGTAAAAGTTTCTCCTGCAACCCGTTCCCTTTGTGCTAGATGAACGAACGTCTCTCCACATGCTCAGTTCTGAGAGATAAGTGTGTGTGAAAGCTGTCCTTCACCTAGCTTGTTGGGAACACAAAGTTTCTTTTCAGTTGCAAACTCCACTCCATACATATATATGGGGAGGTACTAGCTCCAAATCGGTTTTACAGTGAAAACTGCAGGAACTTCAAACAGGCACTAAGAAACAGACTGAGAAACCAGAGTAAAAGTTTCTCCTGCAACCCGTTCCCTTTGTGCTAGATGAACGAACGTCTCTCCACATGCTCAGTTCTGAGAGATAAGTGTGTGTGAAAGCCGTCCTTCACCTAGCTTGTTGGGAACACAAAGTTTCTTTTCAGTTGCAAACTCCAAACCATACATATATATGGGGAGGTACTAGCTCCAACTCGGGTTTACAGTGAAAACTGCAGGAACTTCAAACCGGCACTACGAAACAGACTGAGAAACCAGAGTAAAAGTTTCTCCTGCAAACCGTTCCCTTTGTGCTAGAGGAACGAACGTCTCTCCACATGCTCAGTTCTGAGAGATAAGTGTGTGTGAAAGCCGTCCTTCACCTAGCTTGTTGGGAACACAAAGATTCTTTTCAGTTGCAAACTCCACTCCATACATATATATGGGGAGGTACTAGCTCCAACTCGGTTTTACAGTGAAAACTGCTGGAACTTCAAACCGGCACTAGGAAACAGACTGAGAAACCAGAGTAAAAGTTTCTCCTGCAACCTGTTCCCTTTGTGCTAGATGAACGAACGTCTCTCCACATGCTAAGTTCTGAGAGATGTGTGTGTGTGAAAGCCGTACTTCACCTAGCTTTTTGGGAACATAAAGTTTCTTTTCATTTGTAAACTCCACTCCATACATATATATGGGGAGGTACTAGCTCCAAATCGGTTTTACAGTGAAAATTGCTGGAACTTCAAACCGGCACTAGGAAACAGACTGAGAAACCAGAGTAAAAGTTTCTCCTGCAACCCGTTCCCTTTCTGCTAGATGAACGAACGTTTATCCACATGCTCAGTTCTGAGAGATAAGTGTGTGTGAAAGCCGTCCTTCACCTAGCTTGTAGGGAACACAAAATTTCTTTCAGTTGCAAACTCCACTCCATATATATATATATGGGGAGGTACAAGCTCCAACCAGGTTTCACAGTGAAAACTGCAGGAACTTCAAACCGGCACTAGGAAACAGACTGAGAAACCAGAGTAAAAGTTTCTCCTGCAACCCTTTCCCTTTGTGCTAGATGAACGAACGTCTCTCCACATGCTCAGTTCTGAGAGATAAGTGTGTGTGAAAGCCTTCCTTCACCTAGCTTGTTGGGAACACAAAGTTTCTTTTCAGTTGCAAACTCCAAACCATACATATATATGGGGAGGTACTAGCTCCAACTCGGGTTTACACTGAAAACTGCAGGAACTTCAAACCGGCACTACGAAACACACTGAGAAACCAGAGTAAAAGTTTCTCCTGCAAACCGTTCCCTTTGTGCTAGATGAACGAACGTCTCTCCACATGCTCAGTTCTGAGAGATAAGTGTGTGTGAAAGCCGTCCTTCACCTAGCTTGTTGGGAACACAAAGATTCTTTTCAGTTGCAAACTCCACTCCATACATATATATGGGGAGGTACTAGCTCCAAATCGGTTTTACAGTGAAAACTGCTGGAACTTCAAACCGGCACTAGGAAACAGACTGAGAAACCAGAGTAAAAGTTTCTCCTGCAACCTGTTCCCTTTGTGCTAGATGAACGAACGTCTCTCCACATGCTAAGTTCTGAGAGATGTGTGTGTGTGAAAGCCGTACTTCACCTAGCTTTTTGGGAACATAAAGTTTCTTTTCATTTGTAAACTCCACTCCATACATATATATGGGGAGGTACTAGCTCCAAATCGGATTTACAGTGAAAATTGCTGGAACTTCAAACCGACACTAGGAAACAGACTGAGAAACCAGAGTAAAAGTTTCTCCTGCAACCCGTTCCCTTTCTGCTAGATGAACGAACGTTTCTCCACATGCTCAGTTCTGAGAGATAAGTGTGTGTGAAAGCCGTCCTTCACCTAGCTTGTTGGGAACACAAAGTTTCTTTCAGTTGCAAACTCCACTCCATACATATATATGGGGAGGTACAAGCTCCAACCAGGTTTCACAGTGAAAACTGCAGGAACTTCAAACCGGCACTAGGAAACAGACTGAGAAACCAGAGTAAAAGTTTCTCCTGCAACCCGTTCCCTTTGTGCTAGATGAACGAACGTCTCTCCACATGCTCAGTTCTGAGAGATAAGTGTGTGTGAAAGCCGTCCTTCACCTAGCTTGTTGGGAACACAAAGTTTCTTTTCAGTTGCAAACTCCAAACCATACATATATATGGGGAGGTACTAGCTCCAACTCGGGTTTACAGTGAAATCTGCAGGAACTTCAAACCGGCACTACGAAACAGACTGAGAAACCAGAGTAAAAGTTTCTCCTGCAAACCGTTCCCTTTGGGCTAGATGAACGAACGTTTCTCCACATGCTCAGTTCTGAGAGATAAGTGTGTGTGAAAGCCGTCCTTCACCTAGCTTGTTGGGAACACAAAGTTTCTTTTCAGTTGCAAACTCCACTCCATACATATATATGGGGAGGTACAAGCTCCAACCAGGTTTTACAGTGAAAACTGCAGGAACTTCAAACCGGCACTAGGAAACAGACTGAGATACCAGAGTAAAAGTTTCTCCTGCAACCCGTTCCCCTTGTGCTAGATGAACGAACGTCTCTCCACATGCTGAGTTCTGAGAGATAAGTGTGTGTGAAAGCCGTCCTTCACCTAGTTTGTTGGGAACACAAAGTTTCTTTTCAGTTGCAAACTCCACTCCATACATATATATGGGGAGGTACAAGCTCCAACCAGGTTTTACAGTGAAAACTGCAGGAACTTCAAACCGGCACTAGGAAACAGACTGAGATACCAGAGTAAAAGTTTCTCCTGCAACCCGTTCCCCTTGTGCTAGATGAACGAACGTCTCTCCACATGCTCAGTTCTGAGAGATAAGTGTGTGTGAAAGCCGTCCTTCACCTAGCTTGTTGGGAACACAAAGATTCTTTTCAGTTGCAAACTCCACTCCATACATATATATGGGGAGGTACTAGCTCCAAATCGGTTTTACAGTGAAAACTGCTGGAACTTCAAACCGGCACTAGGAAACAGACTGAGAAACCAGAGTAAAAGTTTCTCCTGCAACCTGTTCCCTTTGTGCTAGATGAACGAACGTCTCTCCACATGCTAAGTTCTGAGAGATGTGTGTGTGTGAAAGCCGTACTTCACCTAGCTTTTTGGGAACATAAAGTTTCTTTTCATTTGTAAACTCCACTCCATACATATATATGGGGAGGTACTAGCTCCAAATCGTTTTTACAGTGAAAATTGCTGGAACTTCAAACCGACACTAGGAAACAGACTGAGAAACCAGAGTAAAAGTTTCTCCTGCAACCCGTTCCCTTTCTGCTAGATGAACGAATGTTTCTCCACATGCTCAGTTCTGAGAGATAAGTGTGTGTGAAAGCCGTCCTTCACCTAGCTTGTTGGGAACACAAAGTTTCTTTCAGTTGCAAACTCCACTCCATACATATATATGGGGAGGTACAAGCTCCAACCAGGTTTCACAGTGAAAACTGCAGGAACTTCAAACCGGCACTAGGAAACAGACTGAGAAACCAGAGTAAAAGTTTCTCCTGCAACCCGTTCCCTTTGTGCTAGATGAACGAACGTCTCTCCACATGCTCAGTTCTGAGAGATAAGTGTGTGTGAAAGCCGTCCTTCACCTAGCTTGTTGGGAACACAAAGTTTCTTTTCAGTTGCAAACTCCAAACCATACATATATATGGGGAGGTACTAGCTCCAACTCGGGTTTACAGTGAAATCTGCAGGAACTTCAAACCGGCACTACGAAACAGACTGAGAAACCAGAGTAAAAGTTTCTCCTGCAAACCGTTCCCTTTGGGCTAGATGAACGAACGTTTCTCCACATGCTCAGTTCTGAGAGATAAGTGTGTGTGAAAGCCGTCCTTCACCTAGCTTGTTGGGAACACAAAGTTTCTTTTCAGTTGCAAACTCCACTCCATACATATATATGGGGAGGTACAAGCTCCAACCAGGTTTTACAGTGAAAACTGCAGGAACTTCAAACCGGCACTAGGAAACAGACTGAGATACCAGAGTAAAAGTTTCTCCTGCAACCCGTTCCCCTTGTGCTAGATGAACGAACGTCTCTCCACATGCTGAGTTCTGAGAGATAAGTGTGTGTGAAAGCCGTCCTTCACCTAGTTTGTTGGGAACACAAAGTTTCTTTTCAGTTGCAAACTCCACTCCATACATATATATGGGGAGGTACAAGCTCCAACCAGGTTTTACAGTGAAAACTGCAGGAACTTCAAACCGGCACTAGGAAACAGACTGAGATACCAGAGTAAAAGTTTCTCCTGCAACCCGTTCCCCTTGTGCTAGATGAACGAACGTCTCTCCACATGCTCAGTTCTGAGAGATAAGTGTGTGAAAGCCGTCCTTCACCTAGCTTGTTGGGAACACAAAGTTTCTTTTCAGTTGCAAACTCCACTCCATACATATATATGGGGAGGTACTAGCTCCAACTCGGTTTTACAGTGAAAACTGCTGGAACTTCAAACCGGCACTAGGAAACAGACTGAGAAACCAGAGTAAAATTTTCCTCTGCAACCAGTTCCCTTTGTGCTAGATGAACGAAAGTTTCTCCACATGCTCAGTTCTGAGAGATAAGTGTGTGTGAAAGCCGTCCTTCACCTAGCTTGTTGGGAACACAAAGTTTCTTTTCAGTTGCAAACTCCACTCCATACATATATATGGGGAGGTACTAGCTCCAACTCGGTTTTACAGTGAAAACTGCTGGAACTTCAAACCAGCACTAGGAAACAGACTGAGAAACCAGAGTAAAATTTTCCTCTGCAACCAGTTCCCTTTGTGCTAGATGAACGAACGTTTCTCCACATGCTCAGTTCTGAGAGATAAGTGTGTGTGAAAGCCATTCTTCACCTAGCTTGTTGGGAACACAAAGTTACTTTTCAGTTGCAAACTCCACTCCATACATATATATGGGGAGGTACTAGCTCCAAATCGGTTTTACAGTGAAAACTGCAGGAACTTCAAACCGGCACTAGTAAACAGACTGAGAAACCAGAGTAAAAGTTTCTCCTGCAACCTGTTCCCTTTGTGCTAGATGAACGAACGTCTCTCCACATGCTAAGTTCTGAGAGATGTGTGTGTGTGAAAGCCGTACTTCACCTAGCTTTTTGGGAACATAAAGTTTCTTTTCATTTGTAAACTCCACTCCATACATATATATGGGGAGGTACTAGCTCCAAATCGGTTTTACAGTGAAAATTGCTGGAACTTCAAACCGGCACTAGGAAACAGACTGAGAAACCAGAGTAAAAGTTTCTCCTGCAACCCGTTCCCTTTCTGCTAGATGAACGAACGTTTCTCCACATGCTCAGTTCTGAGAGATAAGTGTGTGTGAAAGCCGTCCTTCACCTAGCTTGTTGGGAACACAAAGTTTCTTTCAGTTGCAAACTCCACTCCATACATATATATGGGGAGGTACAAGCTCCAACCAGGTTTCACAGTGAAAACTGCAGGAACTTCAAACCGGCACTAGGAAACAGACTGAGAAACCAGAGTAAAAGTTTCTCCTGCAACCCTTTCCCTTTGTGCTAGATGAACGAACGTCTCTCCACATGCTCAGTTCTGAGAGATAAGTGTGTGTGAAAGCCTTCCTTCACCTAGCTTGTTGGGAACACAAAGTTTCTTTTCAGTTGCAAACTCCAAACCATACATATATATGGGGAGGTACTAGCTCCAACTCGGGTTTACAGTGAAAACTGCAGGAACTTCAAACCGGCACTACGAAACAGACTGAGAAACCAGAGTAAAAGTTTCTCCTGCAAACCGTTCCCTTTGTGCTAGATGAACGAACGTCTCTCCACATGCTAAGTTCTGAGAGATGTGTGTGTGTGAAAGCCGTACTTCACCTAGCTTTTTGGGAACATAAAGTTTCTTTTCATTTGTAAACTCCACTCCATACATATATATGGGGAGGTACTAGCTCCAAATCGGTTTTACAGTGAAAATTGCTGGAACTTCAAACCGGCACTAGGAAACAGACTGAGAAACCAGAGTAAAAGTTTCTCCTGCAATCCGTTCCCTTTCTGCTAGATGAACGAACGTCTCTCCACATGCTCAGTTCTGAGAGATAAGTGTGTGTGAAAGCCGTCCTTCACCTAGCTTGTTGGGAACACAAAGTTTCTTTCAGTTTCAAACTCCACTCCATACATATATATGGGGAGGTACAAGCTCCAACCAGGTTTCACAGTGAAAACTGCAGGAACTTCAAACCGGCACTAGGAAACAGACTGAGAAAGCAGAGTAATAGTTTCTCCTGCAACCCGTTCCCATTGTGCTAGATGAACGAACGTCTCTCCACATGCTCAGTTCTGAGAGATAAGTGTGTGTGAAAGCCGTCCTTCACCTAGCTTGTTGGGAACACAAAGTTTCTTTTCAGTTGCAAACTCCAAACCATACATATATATGGGGAGGTACTAGCTCCAACTCGGGTTTACAGTGAAATCTGCAGGAACTTCAAACCGGCACTACGAAACAGACTGAGAAACCAGAGTAATAGTTTCTCCTGCAAACCGTTCCCTTTGGGCTAGATGAACGAACGTTTCTCCACATGCTCAGTTCTGAGAGATAAGTGTGTGTGAAAGCCGTCCTTCACCTAGCTTGTTGGGAACACAAAGTTTCTTTTCAGTTGCAAACTCCACTCCATACATATATATGGGGAGGTACAAGCTCCAACCAGGTTTTACAGTGAAAACTGCAGGAACTTCAAACCGGCACTAGGAAACAGACTGAGATACCAGAGTAAAAGTTTCTCCTGCAACCCGTTCCCCTTGTGCTAGATGAACGAACGTCTCTCCACATGCTCAGTTCTGAGAGATAAGTGTGTGAAAGCCGTCCTTCACCTAGCTTGTTGGGAACACAAAGTTTCTTTTCAGTTGCAAACTCCACTCCATACATATATATGGGGAGGTACTAGCTCCAACTCGGTTTTACAGTGAAAACTGCTGGAACTTCAAACCGGCACTAGGAAACAGACTGAGAAACCAGAGTAAAATTTTCCCCTGCAACCCGTTCCCTTTGTGCTACTTGAACGAACGTTTCTCCACATGCTCAGTTCTGAGAGATAAGTGTGTGTGAAAGCCATTCTTCACCTAGCTTGTTGGGAACACAAAGTTACTTTTCAGTTGCAAACTCCACTCCATACATATATATGGGGAGGTACTAGCTCCAAATCGGTTTTACAGTGAAAACTGCAGGAACTTCAAACCCGCACTAGGAAACAGACTGAGAAACCAGAGTAAAAGTTTCTCCTGCAACCCCTTCCATTTGTGCTAGATGAACGAACGTCTCTCCACATGCTCAGTTCTGAGAGATAAGTGTGAGTGAAAGCCATCCTTCACATAGCTTGTTGGGAACACAAAGTTTATTTTCAGTTGCAAACTCCACTCCATACATATATATGGGGAGGTACTAGCTCCAACTCGGTTTTACAGTGAAAACTGCTGGAACTTCAAACCGGCACTAGGAAACAGACTGAGAAACCAGAGTAAAAGTTTCTCCTGCAAACCGTTCCCTTTGTGCTAGATGAACGAACGTCTCTCCACATGCTCAGTTCTGAGAGATAAGTGTGTGTGAAAGCCGTCCTTCACCTAGCTTGTTGGGAACACAAAGTTTCTTTTCAGTTGCAAACTCCACTCCATACATATATATGGGGAGGTACTAGCTCCAACTCGATTTTACAGTGAAAACTGCAGGAACTTCAAACCGGCACTAGGAAACAGACTGAGATACCAGAGTAAAAGTTTCCCCTGCAACCCGTTCCCCTTGTGCTAGATGAACGAACGTTTCTCCACATGCTCAGTTCTGAGAGATAAGTGTGTGTGAAAGCCGTCCTTCACCTAGCTTGTTGGGAACACAAAGTTTCTTTTCAGTTGCAAACTCCACTCCATACATATATATGGGTAGATACTAGCTCCAAATCTGTTTTACAGTGAAAACTGCTGGAACTTCAAACCGGCACTAGGAAACAGACTGAGAAACCAGAGTAAAAGTTTCTCCTGCAACCCGTTCCCTTTCTGCTAGATGAACGAACGTTTCTCCACATGCTCAGTTCTGAGAGATAAGTGTGTGTGAAAGCCGTCCTTCACCTAGCTTGTTGGGAACACAAAGTTTCTTTTCAGTTGCAAACTCCACTCCATACATATATATGGGGAGGTACAAGCTCCAACCAGGTTTTACAGTGAAAACTGCAGGAACTTCAAACCGGCACTAGGAAACAGACTGAGATACCAGAGTAAAAGTTTCTCCTGCAACCCGTTCCCCTTGTGCTAGATGAACGAACGTCTCTCCACATGCTCAGTTCTGAGAGATAAGTGTGTGTGAAAGCCGTCCTTCACCTAACTTGTTGGGAACACAAAGTCTCTTTTCAGTTGCAAACTCCACTCCATACATATATATGGGGAGGTACAAGCTCCAACCAGGTTTTACAGTGAAAACTGCTGGAACTTCAAACCGGCACTAGGAAAAAGACTGAGAAACCAGAGTAAATGTTTCTCCTGCAACCTGTTCCCTTTGTGCTAGATGAACGAACGTCTCTCCACATGCTCAGTTCTGAGAGATGTGTGTGTGTGAAAGCCGTCCTTCACCTAGCTTTTTGGAACATAAAGATTCTTTTCATTTGTAAACTCCACTCCATACATATATATGGGGAGGTACTAGCTCCAACTCGGTTTTACAGTGAAAACTGCTGGAACTTCAAACCGGCACTAGGAAACAGACTGAGAAACCAGAGTAAAAGTTTCTCCTGCAACCCGTTCCCTTTGTGCTAGATGAACGAACGTCTCTCCACATGCTCAGTTCTGAGAGATAAGTGTGTGTGAAAGCCGTTCTTCACCTAGCTTGTTGGGAACACAAAGTTTCTTTTCAGTTGCAAACTCCACTCCATACATATATATGGGGAGGTACTAGATCCAAATCGGTTTTACAGTGGAAACTGCTGGAACTTCAAACCGGCACTAGGAAACACACTGAGAAACCAGAGTAAAAGTTTTTCCTGCAACCCGTTCCCTTTGTGCTAGATGAACGAACGTCTCTCCACATGCTCAGTTCTGAGAGATAAGTGTGTGTGAAAACCGTCCTTCACCTAGCTTGTTGGGAACACAAAGTTTCTTTTCAGTTGCAAACTCCACTCCATACATATATATGGGGAGGTACTAGCTCCAACTCGGTTTTACAGTGAAAACTGCTGGAACTTCAAACCGGCACTAGGAAACAGACTGAGAAACCAGAGTAAAAGTTTTTCCTGCAACCCGTTCCCTTTCTGCTAGATGAACGAACGTCTCTCCACATGCTCAGTTCTGAGAGATAAGTGTGTGTGAAAGCCGTCCTTCACCTAGCTTGTTGGGAACACAAAGTTTCTTTTCAGTTGCAAACTCCACTCCATACATATATATGGGGAGGGACTAGCTCCAAATCGGTTTTACAGTGAAAACTGCAGGAACTTAAAACCGGCCCTAGGAAAAAGACTGAGAAACCAGAGTAAAAGTTTCTCCTGCACCCCGTTCCATTTGTGCTAGATGAACGAACGTCCCTCCACATGCTCAGTTCTGAGAGATGTGTGTGTGTGAAAGTCGCCCTTCACCTAGCTTTTTGGGAACATAAAGTTTCTTTTCATTTGTTAACTCCACTCCATACATATATATTGGGAGGTACTAGCTCCAACTCGGTTTTACAGTGAAAACACCTGGAACTTCAAACCGGCACTAGGAAACAGACTGAGAAACCAGAGTAAATGTTTCTCCTGCAACCCGTTCCCTTTGTGCTAGATGAACGAACGTCTCTCCACATGCTCAGTTCTGAGAGATAATTGTGTGTGAAAGCCTTCCTTCACCTAGCTTGTTGGGAACACAAAGTTTCTTTTCAGTTGCCAACTCCACTCCATACATATATATGGGGAGGTACAAGCTCCAACCAGGTTTTACAGTGAAAACTGCAGGAACTTCAAACCGGCACTAGGAAACAGACTGAGAAACCAGAGTAAAAGTTTCTCCTGCAATCCGTTCCCCTTGTGCTAGATGAACGAACGTCTCTCCACATGCTCAGTTCTGAGAGATAAGTGTGTGTGAAAGCCGTCCTTCACCTAGCTTGTTGGGAACACAAAGTTTCTTTTCAGTTGCAAACTCCACTCCATACATATATATGGGGAGGTACTAGCTCCAACTCGGTTTTACAGTGAAAACTGCAGGAACTTCAAACCGGCACTAGGAAACAGACTGAGAAACCAGAGTAAAAGTTTCTCCTGTAACCCGTTCCTTTTGTGCTAGATGAACGAACGTCTCTCCACATGCTCAGTTCTGAGAGATATGTGTGTGTGAAAGCCGTCTTTCAACTAGATTGTTGGGAACACAAAGTTTCTTTTCAGTTGCAAACTGAACTCCATATATATATATGGGGAGGTACTAGCTCCAACTCGGTTTTACAGTGAAAACTGCTGGAACTTCAAACCGGCACTAGGAAACAGAATGAGAAACCAGAGAAAAAGTTTCTCCTGCAACCCGTTCCCTTTGTGCTAGATGAACGAACGTCTCTCCACATGCTCAGTTCTGAGAGATAACTGTGTGTGAAAGCCGTACTTCACCTAGCTTGTTGGGAACACAAAGTTTCTTTTCAGTTGCAAACTCCACTCCATACATATATATGGGGAGGTACTAGCTACAAATCGGTTTTACAGTGAAAACGGCAGGAACTTCAAACCGGCACTAGGAAACAGACTGAGAAACCAGAGTAAAAGTTTCTCCTGCAACCCGTTCCCTTTGTGCTAGATGAACGAACGTCTCTCCACATGCTCAGTTCTGAGAGATAAGTGTGTGTGAAAGCTGTCCTTCACCTAGCTTGTTGGGAACACAAAGTTTCTTTTCAGTTGCAAACTCCACTCCATACATATATATGGGGAGGTACTAGCTCCAACTCGGTTTTACAGTGAAAACTGCTGGAACTTCAAACCGGCACTAGGAAACAGACTGAGAAACCAGAGTAAAAGTTTCTCCTGCAACCCGTTCCCTTTGTGCTAGATGAACGAACGTCTCTCCACATGCTCAGTTCTGAGAGATAAGTGTGTGTGAAAGCCGTCCTTCACCTAGCTTGTTGGGAACACAAAGTTTCTTTTCAGTTGCAAACTCCACTCCATACATATATATGGGGAGGTACTAGCTCCAACTCGGTTTTACAGTGAAAACTGCAGGAACTTCAAACCGGCACTAGGAAACAGACTGAGAAACCAGAGTAAAAGTTTCCCCTGCAACCCGTTCCCTTTGTGCTAGATGAACGAACGTTTCTCCACATGCTCAGTTCTGAGAGATAAGTGTGTGTGAAAGCCGTCTTCACCTAGCTTGTTCTGAACACAAAGTTTCTTTTCAGTTGCAAACTCCACTCCATACATATATATGGGGAAGTACTAGCTCCAAATCGGTTTTACAGTGAAAACTGCTGGAACTTCAAACCGGCACTAGGAAACAGACTGAGAAACCAGAGTAAAAGTTTCTCCTGCAACCCGTTCCCTTTCTGCTAGATGAACGAACGTTTCTCCACATGCTCAGTTCTGAGGGATAAGTGTGTGTGAAAGCCGTCCTTCACCTAGCTTGTTGGTAACACAAAGTTTCTTTTCAGTTGCAAACTCCACTCCATACATATATATGGGGTGGTACAATCTCCAACCAGGTTTTACAGTGAAAAATGCAGGAACTTCAAACCGGCACTAGGAAACAGACTGAGATACCAGAGTAAAAGTTTCTCCTGCAAACCGTTCCCCTTGTGCTAGATGAACGAACGTCTCTCCACATGCTGAGTTCTGAGAGATAAGTGTGTGTGAAAGCCGTCCTTCACCTAGCTTGTTGGGAACACAAAGTTCTTTTCAGTTGCAAACTCCACTCCATACATATATATGGGGAGGTACAAGCTCCAACCAGGTTTTACAGTGAAAACTGCAGGAACTTCAAACCGGCACTAGGAAACAGACTGAGATACCAGAGTAAAAGTTTCTCCTGCAACCCGTTCCCCTTGTGCTAGATGAACGAACGTCTCTCCACATGCTCAGTTCTGAGTGATAAGTGTGTGTGAAAGCCATCCTTCACCTAGCTTGTTGGGAACACAAAGTTTCTTTTCAGTTGCAAACTCCACTCCATACATATATATGGGGAGGTACTAGCTCCAACTCGGTTTTACAGTGAAAACTGCTGGAACTTCAAACCGGCACTAGGAAACAGACTGAGAAACCAGAGAAAAATTTTCCCCTGCAACCCGTTCCCTTTGTGCTAGATGAACGAACGTTTCTCCACATGCTCTGTTCTGAGAGATAAGTGTGTGTGAAAGCCATTCTTCACCTAGCTTGTTGGGAACACAAAGTTTCTTTTCAGTTGCAAACTCCACTCCATACATATATATGGGGAGGTACTAGCTCCAAATCGGTTTTACAGTGAAAACTGCAGGAACTTCAAACCGGCACTAGGAAAAAGACTGAGAAACCAGAGTAAAAGTTTCTCCTGCAACCCGTTCCCTTTCTGCTAGATGAACGAACGTTTCTCCACATGCTCAGTTCTGAGGGATAAGAGTGTGTGAAAGCCGTCCTTCACCTAGCTTGTTGGTAACACAAAGTTTCTTTTCAGTTGCAAACTCCACTCCATACATATATATGGGGAGGTACAATCTCCAACCAGGTTTTACAGTGAAAACTGCAGGAACTTCAAACCGGCACTAGGAAAAATACTGAGATACCAGAGTAAAAGTTTCTCCTGCAACCCGTTCCCCTTGTGCTAGATGAACGAACGTCTCTCCACATGCTCAGTTCTGAGAGATAAGTGTGTGTGAAAGCCGTCCTTCACCTAGCTTGTTGGGAACACAAAGTTTCTTTTCAGTTGCAAACTCCACTCCATACATATATATGGGGAGGTACTAGCTCCAACTCGGTTTTACAGTGAAAACTGCAGGAACTTCAAACCGGCACTAGGAAACAGACTGAGAAACCAGAGTAAAAGTTTCCCCTGCAACCCGTTCCCTTTGTGCTAGATGAACGAACGTTTCTCCACATGCTCAGTTCTGAGAGATAAGTGTGTGTGAAAGCCGTCCTTCACCTAGCTTGTTGGGAACACAAAGTTTCTTTTCAGTTGCAAACTCCACTCCATACATATATATGGGGAGGTACTAGCTCCAAATCGGTTTTACAGTGAAAACTGCTGGAACTTCAAACCGGCACTAGGAAACAGACTGAGAAACCAGAGTAAAAGTTTCTCCTGCAACCCGTTCCCTTTCTGCTAGATGAACGAACGTTTCTCCACATGCTCAATTCTGAGGGATAAGTTTGTGTGAAAGCCGTCCTTCACCTAGCTTGTTGGTAACACAAAGTTTCTTTTCAGTTGCAAACTCCACTCCATACATATATATGGGGAGGTACAATCTCCAACCAGGTTTTACAGTGAAAACTGCAGGAACTTCAAACCGGCACTAGGAAACAGACTGAGATACCAGAGTAAAAGTTTCTCCTGCAACCCGTTCCCCTTGTGCTAGATGAACGAAAGTCTCTCCACATGCTGAGTTCTGAGAGATAAGTGTGTTTGAAAGCCGTCCTTCACCTAGCTTGTTGGGAACACAAAGTTTCTTTTCAGTTGCAAACTCCACTCCATACATATATATGGGGAGGTACTAGCTCCAACTCGGTTTTACAGTGAAAACTGCTGGAACTTCAAACCGGCACTAGGAAACAGACTGAGAAACCAGAGTAAAAGTTTCTCCTGCAACCCGTTCCCTTTGTGCTAGATGAACAAACGTCTCTCCACATGCTCAGTTCTGAGAGAAAAGTGTGTGTGAAAGCCGTCCTTCACCTAGCTTGTTGGGAACACAAAGTTTCTTTTCAGTTGCAAACTCCACTCCATACATATATATGGGGAGGTACTAGCTCCAACTCGGTTTTACAGTGAAAACTGCTGGAACTTCAAACCGGCACTAGGAAACAGACTGAGAATCCAGAGTAAAAGTTTCTCCTGCAACCCGTTCCCTTTCTGCTAGATGAACGAACGTTTCTCCACATGCTCAGTTCTGAGGGATAAGTGTGTGTGAAAGCCGTCCTTCACCTAGCTTGTTGGGAACACAAAGTTTCTTTTCAGTTGCAAACTCCACTCCATACATATATATGGGGAGGTACAATCTCCAACCATGTTTTACAGTGAAAACTGCAGGAACTTCAAACCGGCACTAGGAAACAGACTGAGATACCAGAGTAAAAGTTTCTCCTGCAAACCGTTCCCCTTGTGCTAGATGAACGAACGTCTCTCCACATGCTGAGTTCTGAGAGATAAGTGTGTTTGAAAGCCGTCCTTCACCTAGCTTGTTGGGAACACAAAGTTTCTTTTCAGTTGCAAACTCCACTCCATACATATATATGGGGAGGTACTAGCTCCAACTCGGTTTTACAGTGAAAACTGCTGGAACTTCAAACCGGCACTAGGAAACAGACTGAGAAACCAGAGTAAAAGTTTCTCCTGCAAACCGTTCCCTTTGTGCTAGATGAACGAACGTCTCTCCACATGCTCAGTTCTGAGAGATAAGTGTGTGTGAAAGCCGTCCTTCACCTAGCTTGTTGGGAACACAAAGTTTCTTTTCAGTTGCAAACTCCACTCCATACATATATATGGGGAGGTACTAGCTCCAACTCGGTTTTACAGTGAAAACTGCAGGAACTTCAAACCGGCACTAGGAAACAGACTGAGAAACCAGAGTAAAAGTTTCCCCTGCAACCCGTTCCCTTTGTGCTAGATGAACGAACGTTTCTCCACATGCTCAGTTCTGAGAGATAAGTGTGTGTGAAAGCCGTCCTTCACCTAGCTTGTTGGGAACACAAAGTTTCTTTTCAGTTGCAAACTCCACTCCATACATATATATGGGGAGGTACTAGCTCCAAATCGGTTTTACAGTGAAAACTGCTGGAACTTCAAACCGGCACTAGGAAACAGACTGAGAAACCAGAGTAAAAGTTTCTCCTGCAACCCGTTCCCTTTCTGCTAGATGAACGAACGTTTCTCCACATGCTCAGTTCTGAGGGATAAGTGTGTGTGAAAGCCGTCCTTCACCTAGCTTGTTGGTAACACAAAGTTTCTTTTCAGTTGCAAACTCCACTCCATACATATATATGGGGAGGTACAATCTCCAACCAGGTTTTACAGTGAAAACTGCAGGAACTTCAAACCGGCACTAGGAAACAGACTGAGATACCACAGTAAAAGTTTCTCCTGCAACCCGTTCCCCTTGTGCTAGATGAACGAACGTCTCTCCACATGCTGAGTTCTGAGAGATAAGTGTGTGTGAAAGCCGTCCTTCACCTAGCTTGTTGGGAACACAAAGTTTCTTTTCAGTTGCAAACTCCACTCCATACATATATATGGGGAGGTACTAGCTCCAACTCGGTTTTACAGTGAAAACTGCTTGAACTTCAAACCGGCACTAGGAAACAGACTGAGAAACCAGAGTAAAAGTTTCTCCTGCAACCCGTTCCCTTTGTGCTAGATGAACGAACGTCTCTCCACATGCTCAGTTCTGAGAGATAAGTGTGTGTGAAAGCCGTCCTTCACCTAGCTTGTTGGGAACACAAAGTTTCTTTTCAGTTGCAAACTCCACTCCATACATATATATGGGGAGGTACTAGCTCCAACTCGGTTTTACAGTGAAAACTGCAGGAACTTCAAACCGGCACTAGGAAACAGACTGAGAAACCAGAGTAAAAGTTTCCCCTGCAACCCGTTCCCTTTGTGCTAGATGAACGAACGTTTCTCCACATGCTCAGTTCTGAGAGATAAGTGTGTGTGAAAGCCTCCTTCACCTAGCTTGTTGGGAACACAAAGTTTCTTTTCAGTTGCAAACTCCACTCCATACATATATATGGGGAGGTACTAGCTCCAAATCGGTTTTACAGTGAAAACTGCTGGAACTTCAAACCGGCAGTAGGAAACAGACTGAGAAACCAGAGTAAAAGTTTCTCCTGCAACCCGTTCCCTTTTGCTAGATGAACGAACGTTTATCCACATGCTCAGTTCTGAGGGATAAGTGTGTGTGAAAGCCGTCCTTCACCTAGCTTGTTGGTAACACAAAGTTTCTTTTCAGTTGCAAACTCCACTCCATACATATATATGGGGAGGTACAATCTCCAACCAGGTTTTACAGTGAAAACTGCAGGAACTTCAAACCGGCACTAGGAAACAGACTGAGATACCAGAGTAATAGTTTCTCCTGCAACCCGTTCCCCTTGTGCAAGATGAACGAACGTCTCTCCACATGCTGAGTTCTGAGAGATAAGTGTGTGTGAAAGCCGTCCTTCACCTAGCTTGTTGGGAACACAAAGTTTCTTTTCAGTTGCAAACTCCACTCCATACATATATATGGGGAGGTACAAGCTCCAACCAGGTTTTACAGTGAAAACTGCAGGAACTTCAAACCGGCACTAGGAAACAGACTGAGATACCAGAGTAAAAGTTTCTCCTGCAACCCGTTCCCCTTGTGCTAGATGAACGAACGTCTCTCCACATGCTCAGTTCTGAGAGATAAGTGTGTGTGAAAGCCATCCTTCACCTAGCTTGTTGGGAACACAAAGTTACTTTTCAGTTGCAAACTCCACTCCATACATATATATGGGGAGGTACTAGCTCCAACTCGGTTTTACAGTGAAAACTGCTGGAACTTCAAACCGGCACTAGGAAACAGACTGAGAAACCAGAGTAAAATTTTCCCCTGCAACCCGTTCCCTTTGTGCTAGATGAACGAAAGTTTCTCCACATGCTCATTTCTGAGAGATAAGTGTGTGTGAAAGCCATTCTTCACCTAGCTTGTTGGGAACACAAAGTTTCTTTTCAGTTGCAAACTCCACTCCATACATATATATGGGGAGGTACTAGCTCCAAATCGGTTTTACAGTGAAAACTGCAGGAACTTCAAACCGGCACTAGGAAACAGACTGAGAAACCAGAGTAAAAGTTTCTCCTGCAACCCCTTCCATTTGTGCTAGATGAACGAACGTCTCTCCACATGCTCAGTTCTGAGAGATAAGTGTGAGTGAAAGCCATCCTTCACCTAGCTTGTTGGGAACACAAATTTCTTTTCAGTTGCAAACTCCACTCCATACATATATATGGGGAGGTACTAGCTCCAACTCGGTTTTACAGTGAAAACTGCTGGAACTTCAAACCGGCACTAGGAAACAGACTGAGAAACCAGAGTAAAAGTTTCTCCTGCAACCCGTTCCCTTTGTGCTAGATGAACGAACGTCTCTCCACATGCTCAGTTCTGAGAGATAAGTGTGTGTGAAAGCCGTCCTTCACCTAGCTTGTTGGGAACACAAAGTTTCTTTTCAGTTGCAAACTCCACTCCATACATATATATGGGGAGGTACTAGCTCCAACTCGGTTTTACAGTGAAAACTGCAGGAACTTCAAACCGGCACTAGGAAACAGACTGAGAAACCAGAGTAAAAGTTTCCCCTGCAACCCGTTCCCTTTGTGCTAGATGAACGAACGTTTCTCCACATGCTCAGTTCTGAGAGATAAGTGTGTGTGAAAGCCGTCCTTCACCTAGCTTGTTGGGAACACAAAGTTTCTTTTCAGTTGCAAACTCCACTCCATACATATATATGGGGAGGTACAAGCTCCAACCAGGTTTTATAGTGAAAACTGCAGGAACTTCAAACCGGCCCTAGGAAACAGACTGAGATACCAGAGTAAAATTTCTCCTGCAACCCGTTCCCCTTGTGCTAGATGAACGAACGTCTCTCCACATGCTCAGTTCTGAGAGATAAGTGTGTGTGAAAGCCGTCCTTCACCTAGCTTGTTGGGAACTCAAAGTTTCTTTTCAGTTGCAAACTCCACTCCATACATATATATGGGGAGGTACTAGCTCCAACTCGGTTTTACAGTGAAAACTGCAGGAACTTCAAACCGGCACTAGGAAACAGACTGAGAAACCAGAGAAAAAGTTTCCCCTGCAACCCGTTCCCTTTGTGCTAGATGAACGAACGTTTCTCCACATGCTCAGTTCTGAGAGATATGTGTGTGTGAAAGCCGTCCTTCACCTAGCTTGTTGGGAACACAAAGTTTCTTTTCAGTTGCAAACTCCACTCCATACATATATATGGGGAGGTACTAGCTCCAAATCGGTTTTACAGTGAAAACTGCTGGAACTTCAAACCGGCACTAGGAAACAGACTGAGAAACCACAGTAAAAGTTTCTCCTGCAAACCGTTCCCTTTCTGCTAGATGAACGAACGTTTCTCCACATGCTCAGTTCTGAGAGATAAGTGTGTGTGAAAGCCGTCCTTCACCTAGCTTGTTGGGAACACAAAGTTTCTTTTCAGTTGCAAACTCCACTCCATACATATATATGGGGAGGTACTAACTCCAACCAGGTTTTACAGTGAAAACTGCAGGAACTTCAAACCGGCACTAGGAAACAGACTGAGATACCAGAGTAAAAGTTTCTCCTGCAACCCGTTCCCCTTGTGCTAGATGAACGAACGTCTCTCCACATGCTGAGTTCTGAGAGATAAGTGTGTGTGAAAGCCGTCCTTCACCTAGCTTGTTGGGAACACAAAGTTTCTTTTCAGTTGCAAACTCCACTCCATACATATATATGGGGAGGTACAAGCTCCAACCAGGTTTTACAGTGAAAACTGCAGGAACTTCAAACCGGCACTAGGAAACAGACTGAGATACCAGAGTAAAAGTTACTCCTGCAACCCGTTCCCCTTGTGCTAGATGAACGAAAGTCTCTCCACATGCTCAGTTCTGAGAGATAAGTGTGTGTGAAAGCCGTCCTTCACCTAGCTTGTTGGGAACACAAAGTTTCTTTTCAGTTGCAAACTCCACTCCATACATATATAAGGGGAGGTACTAGCTCCAACTCCGTTTTACAGTGAAAACTGCAGGAACTTCAAACCGGCACTAGGAAACAGACTGAGAAACCAGAGTAAATGTTTCTCCTGCAACCCGTTCCTTTTGTGCTAGATGAATGAACGTCTCTCCACATGCTCAGTTCTGAGAGTTATGTGTGTGTGAAAGCCGTCTTTCAACTAGATTGTTTGGAACACAAAGTTTCTTTTCAGTTGCAAACTGAACTCCATATATATATATGGGGAGGTACTAGCTCCAAATCAGTTTTACAGTGAAAACTGCAGGAACTTCAAACCGGGACTAGGAAACAGACTGAGAAACCAGAGTAAAAGTTTCTCCTGCAACCCCTTCCCTTTGTGCTAGATGAACGAACGTCTCTCCACATGCTCAGTTCTGAGAGATAAGTGTGAGTGAAAGCCATCCTTCACCTAGCTTGTTGGGAACACAAATTTCTTTTCAGTTGCAAACTCCACTCCATACATATATATGGGGAGGTACTAGCTCCAACTCGGTTTTACAGTGAAAACTGCTGGAACTTCAAACCGGCACTAGGAAACAGACTGAGAAACCAGAGTAAAAGTTTCTCCTGCAACCCGTTCCCTTTGTGCTAGATGAACGAACGTCTCTCCACATGCTCAGTTCTGAGAGATAAGTGTGTGTGAAAGCCGTCCTTCACCTAGCTTGTTGGGAACACAAAGTTTCTTTTCAGTTGCAAACTCCACTCCATACATATATATGGGGAGGTACTAGCTCCAACTCGGTTTTACAGTGAAAACTGCAGGAACTTCAAACCGGCACTAGGAAACAGACTGAGAAACCAGAGTAAAAGTTTCCCCTGCAACCCGTTCCCTTTGTGCTAGATGAACGAACGTTTCTCCACATGCTCAGTTCTGAGAGATAAGTGTGTGTGAAAGCCGTCCTTCACCTAGCTTGTTGGGAACACAAAGTTTCTTTTCAGTTGCAAACTCCACTCCATACATATATATGGGGAGGTACAAGCTCCAACCAGGTTTTATAGTGAAAACTGCAGGAACTTCAAACCGGCCCTAAGAAACAGACTGAGATACCAGAGTAAAAGTTTCTCCTGCAACCCGTTCCCCTTGTGCTAGATGAACGAACGTCTCTCCACATGCTCAGTTCTGAGAGATAAGTGTGTGTGAAAGCCGTCCTTCACCTAGCTTGTTGGGAACTCAAAGTTTCTTTTCAGTTGCAAACTCCACTCCATACATATATATGGGGAGGTACTAGCTCCAACTCGGTTTTACAGTGAAAACTGCAGGAACTTCAAACCGGCACTAGGAAACAGACTGAGAAACCAGAGAAAAAGTTTCCCCTGCAACCCGTTCCCTTTGTGCTAGATGAACGAACGTTTCTCCACATGCTCAGTTCTGAGAGATATGTGTGTGTGAAAGCCGTCCTTCACCTAGCTTGTTGGGAACACAAAGTTTCTTTTCAGTTGCAAACTCCACTCCATACATATATATGGGGAGGTACTAGCTCCAAATCGGTTTTACAGTGAAAACTGCTGGAACTTCAAACCGGCACTAGGAAACAGACTGAGAAACCACAGTAAAAGTTTCTCCTGCAAACCGTTCCCTTTCTGCTAGATGAACGAACGTTTCTCCACATGCTCAGTTCTGAGAGATAAGTGTGTGTGAAAGCCGTCCTTCACCTAGCTTGTTGGGAACACAAAGTTTCTTTTCAGTTGCAAACTCCACTCCATACATATATATGGGGAGGTACTAGCTCCAACCAGGTTTTACAGTGAAAACTGCAGGAACTTCAAACCGGCACTAGGAAACAGACTGAGATACCAGAGTAAAAGTTTCTCCTGCAACCCGTTCCCCTTGTGCTAGATGAACGAACGTCTCTCCACATGCTGAGTTCTGAGAGATAAGTGTGTGTGAAAGCCGTCCTTCACCTAGCTTGTTGGGAACACAAAGTTTCTTTTCAGTTGCAAACTCCACTCCATACATATATATGGGGAGGTACTAGCTCCAACTCCGTTTTACAGTGAAAACTGCAGGAACTTCAAACCGGCACTAGGAAACAGACTGAGAAACCAGAGTAAATGTTTCTCCTGCAACCCGTTCCTTTTGTGCTAGATGAATGAACGTCTCTCCACATGCTCAGTTCTGAGAGTTATGTGTGTGTGAAAGCCGTCTTTCAACTAGATTGTTTGGAACACAAAGTTTCTTTTCAGTTGCAAACTGAACTCCATATATATATATGGGGAGGTACTAGCTCCAAATCAGTTTTACAGTGAAAACTGCAGGAACTTCAAACCGGGACTAGGAAACAGACTGAGAAACCAGAGTAAAAGTTTCTCCTGCAACCCCTTCCCTTTGTGCTAGATGAACGAACGTCTCTCCACATGCTCAGTTCTCAGAGATAAGTGTGTGTGAAAGCTGTCCTTCACCTAGCTTGTTGGGAACACAAAGTTTCTTTTCAGTTGCAAACTCCACTCCATACATATATATGGGGTGGTACTAGCTCCAAATCGGTTTTACAGTGAAAACTGCAGGAACTTCAAACCGGCACTAGGAAACAGACTGAGAAACCAGAGTAAAAGTTTCTCCTGCAACCCGTTCACTTTGTGCTTGATGAACGAACGTTTCTCCACATGCTCAGTTCTGAGAGATAAGTGTGTGTGAAAGCCGTCCTTCACCTAGCTTGTTGGGAACACAAAGTTTCTTTTCAGTTGCTAACTCCAATCCATACATATATATGGGGAGGTACTAGCTCCAAATCGGTTTTACAGTGAAAACTGCAGGAACTTCAAACCGGCACTAGGAAAAAACTGAGAAACCAGAGTAAATGTTTTTCCTGCAACCCGTTCCCTTTGTGCTAGATGAACGAACGTCTCTCCACATGCTCAGTTCTGAGAGATAAGTGTGTGTGAAAGCCATCCTTCACCTAGCTTGTTGGGAACACAAAGTTTCTTTTCAGTTGCAATTTCCACTCCATACATATATATGGGGAGGTACTAGCTCCAACTCGGTTTTACAGTGAAAACTGCTGGAACTTCAAACCGGCACTAGGAAACAGACTGAGAAACCAGAGTATAAGTTCCTCCTGCATCCCGTTCCCTTTCTGCTAGATGAACGAACGTCTCTCCACATGCTCAGTTCTGAGAGATAACTGTGTGTGAAAGCCGTACTTCACCTAGCTTGTTGGGAACACAAAGTTTCTTTTCAGTTGCAAACTCCACTCCATACATATATATGGGGAGGTACAAGCTCCACCCAAGTTTTACAGTGAAAACTGCAGGAACTTCAAACCGGCACTAGGAAACAGACTGAGAAACCAGAGTAAAAGTTTCTCCTGCAACCTGTTCCCTTTGTGCTAGATGAACGAACGTCTCTCCACATGCTCAGTTCTGAGAGATGTGTGTGTGTGAAAGCCGTCCTTCACCTAGCTTTTTGGGAACATAAAGTTTCTTTTCATTTGTAAACTCCACTCCATACATATATATGGGGAGGTACTAGCTCCAACTCGGTTTTACAGTGAAAACTGCTGGACCTTCAAACCGGCACTAGGAAAAAGACTGAGAGACCAGAGTAAAAGTTTCTCCTGCAAACCGTTCCCTTTGTGCTAGATGAACGAACGTCTCTCCACATGCTCAGTTCTGAGAGATAAGTGTGTGTGAAAGCCGTCCTTCACCTAGCTTGTTGGGAACACAAAGTTTCTTTTCAGTTGCAAACTCCACTCCATACATATATATGGGGAGGTACAAGCTCCAACCAGGTTTTACAGTGAAAACTGCTGGAACTTCAAACCGGCACTAGGAAACAGACTGAGATACCAGAGTAAAAGTTTCTCCTGCAACCCGTTCCACTTGTGCTAGATGAACGAACGTCTCTCCACATGCTCAGTTCTGAGAGATAAGTGTGTGTGAAAGCCGTCCTTCACCTAGCTTGTTGGGAACACAAAGTTTCTTTTCAGTTGCAAACTCCACTCCATACATATATATGGGGAGGTACTAGCTCCAACTCCGTTTTACAGTGAAAACTGCAGGAACTTCAAACCGGCACTAGGAAACAGCCTGAGAAACCAGAGTAAATGTTTCTCCTGCAACCCGTTCCTTTTGTGCTAGATGAACGAACGTCTCTCCACATGCTCAGTTCTGAGAGATATGTGTGTGTGAAAGCCGTCTTTCAACTAGATTGTTGGGAACACAAAGTTTCTTTTCAGTTGCAAACTGAACTCCATATATATATATGGGGAGGTACCAGCTCCAAATCAGTTTTACAGTGAAAACTGCAGGAACTTCAAACCGGCACTAGGAAAAAGACTGAGAGACCAGAGTAAAAGTTTCTCCTGCAACCCGTTCCCTTTGTGCTAGATGAACGAACGTCTCTCCACATGCTCAGTTCTGAGAGATAAGTGTGTGTGAAAGCCGTCCTTCACCTAGCTTGTTGGGAACACAAAGTTTCTTTTCAGTTGCAAACTCCACTCCATACATATATATGGGGAGGTACAAGCTCCAACCAGGTTTTACAGTGAAAACTGCTGGAACTTCAAACCGGCACTAGGAAACAGACTGAGATACCAGAGTAAAAGTTTCTCCTGCAACCCGTTCCACTTGTGCTAGATGAACGAACGTCTCTCCACATGCTCAGTTCTGAGAGATAAGTGTGTGTGAAAGCCGTCCTTCACCTAGCTTGTTGGGAACACAAAGTTTCTTTTCAGTTGCAAACTCCACTCCATACATATATATGGGGAGGTACTAGCTCCAACTCCGTTTTACAGTGAAAACTGCAGGAACTTCAAACCGGCACTAGGAAACAGACTGAGAAACCAGAGTAAATGTTTCTCCTAAAACCCGTTCCTTTTGTGCTAGATGAACGAACGTCTCTCCACATGCTCAGTTCTGAGAGATATGTGTGTGTGAAAGCCGTCTTTCAACTAGATTGTTGGGAACACAAAGTTTCTTTTCAGTTGCAAACTGAACTCCATATATATATATGGGGAGGTACCAGCTCCAAATCAGTTTTACAGTGAAAACTGCAGGAACTTCAAACCGGCACTAGGAAACAGACTGAGAAACCAGAGTAAAAGTTTCTCCTGCAACCCGTTCCCTTTGTGCTAGATGAACGAACGTCTCTCCACATGCTCAGTTCTCAGAGATAAGTGTGTGTGAAAGCTGTCCTTCACCTAGCTTGTTGGGAACACAAAGTTTCTTTTCAGTTGCAAACTCCACTCCATACATATATATGGGGAGGTACTAGCTCCAAATCGGTTTTACAGTGAAAACTGCAGGAACTTCAAACCGGCACTAGGAAACAGACTGAGAAACCAGAGTAAAAGTTTCTCCTGCAACCCGTTCAATTTGTGCTAGATGAACGAACGTTTCTCCACATGCTCAGTTCTGAGAGATAAGTGTGTGTGAAAGCCGTCCTTCACCTAGCTTGTTGGGAACACAAAGTTTCTTTTCAGTTGCAAACTCCACTCCATACATATATATGGGGAGGTACTAGCTCCAAATCGGTTTTACAGTGAAAACTGCAGGAACTTCAAACCGGCACTAGGAAAAAGACTGAGAAACCAGAGTAAAAGTTTCTCCTGCAACCCCTTCCCTTTGTGCTAGATGAACGATCGTCTCTCCACATGCTCAGTTCTGAGAGATAAGTGTGTGTGAAAGCCATCCTTCACCTAGCTTGTTGGGGACACAAAGTTTCTTTTCAGTTGCAATCTCCACTCCATACATATATATGGGGAGGTACTAGCTCCAACTCGGTTTTACAGTGAAAACTGCTGGAACTTCAAACCGGCACTAGGAAACAGACTGAGAAACCAGAGTATAAGTTTCTCCTGCAACCCGTTCCCTTTCTGCTAGATGAACGAACGTCTCTCCACATGCTCAGTTCTGAGAGATAACTGTGTGTGAAAGCCGTACTTCACCTAGCTTGTTGGGAACACAAAGTTTCTTTTCAGTTGCAAACTCCAATCCATACATATATATGGGGAGGTACAATCTCCACCAAGGTTTTACAGTGAAAACTGCAGGAACTTCAAACCGGCACTAGGAAACAGACTGAGAAACCAGAGTAAAAGTTTCTCCTGCAACCTGTTCCCTTTGTGCTAGATGAACGAACGTCTCTCCACATGCTCAGTTCTGAGAGATGTGTGTGTGTGAAAGCCGTCCTTCACCTAGCTTTTAGGGAACATAAAGTTTCTTTTCATTTGTAAACTCTACTCCATACATATATATGGGGAGGTACTAGCTCCAACTCGGTTTTACAGTGAAAACTGCTGGAACTTCAAACCGGCACTAGGAAAAAGACTGAGAGACCAGAGTAAAAGTTTCTCCTGCAACCCGTTCCCTTTGTGCTAGATGAACGAATGTCTCTCCACATGCTCAGTTCTGAGAGATAAGTGTGTGTGAAAGCCGTACTTCACCTAGCTTGTTGGGAACACAAAGTTTCTTTTCAGTTGCAAACTCCACTCCATACATATATATGGGGAGGTACAAGCTCCAACCAGGTTTTACAGTGAAAACTGCTGGAACTTCAAACCGGCACTAGGAAACAGACTGAGATACCAGAGTAAAAGTTTCTCCTGCAACCCGTTCCACTTGTGCTAGATGAACGAACGTCTCTCCACATGCTCAGTTCTGAGAGATAAGTGTGTGTGAAAGCCGTCCTTCACCTAGCTTGTTGGGAACACAAAGTTTCTTTTCAGTTGCAAACTCCACTCCATACATATATATGGGGAGGTACTAGCTCCAACTCCGTTTTACAGTGAAAACTGCAGGAACTTCAAACCGGCACTAGGAAACAGACTGAGAAACCAGAGTAAATGTTTCTCCTGCAACCCGTTCCTTTTGTGCTAGATGAACGAACGTCTCTCCACATGCTCAGTTCTGAGAGATATGTGTGTGTGAAAGCCGTCTTTCAACTAGATTGTTGGGAACACAAAGTTTCTTTTCAGTTGCAAACTGAACTCCATATATATATATGGGGAGGTACCAGCTCCAAATCAGTTTTACAGTGAAAACTGCAGGAACTTCAAACCGGCACTAGGAAACAGACTGAGAAACCAGAGTAAAAGTTTCTCCTGCAACCCGTTCCCTTTGTGCTAGATGAACGAACATCTCTCCACATGCTCAGTTCTCAGAGATAAGTGTGTGTGAAAGCTGTCCTTCACCTAGCTTGTTGGGAACACAAAGTTTCTTTTCAGTTGCAAACTCCACTCCATACATATATATGGGGAGGTACTAGCTCCAAATCGGTTTTACAGTGAAAACTGCAGGAACTTCAAACCGGCACTAGGAAACAGACTGAGAAACCAGAGTAAAAGTTTCTCCTGCAACCCGTTCCCTTTGTGCTAGATGAACGAACATCTCTCCACATGCTCAGTTCTCAGAGATAAGTGTGTGTTAAAGCTGTCCTTCACCTAGCTTGTTGGGAACACAAAGTTTCTTTTCAGTTGCAAACTCCACTCCATACATATATATGGGGAGGTACTAGCTCCAAATCGGTTTTACAGTGAAAACTGCAGGAACTTCAAACCGGCACTAGGAAACAGACTGAGAAACCAGAGTAAAAGTTTCTCCTGCAACCCGTTCAATTTGTGCTAGATGAACGAACGTTTCTCCACATGCTCAGTTCTGAGAGATAAGTGTGTGTGAAAGCCGTCCTTCACCTAGCTTGTTGGGAACACAAAGTTTCTTTTCAGTTGCAAACTCCACTCCATACATATATATGGGGAGGTACTAGCTCCAAATCGGTTTTACAGTGAAAACTGCAGGAACTTCAAACCGGCACTAGGAAACAGACTGAGAAACCAGAGTAAAAGTTTCTCCTGCAACCCGTTCACTTTGTGCTTGATGAACGAACGTTTCTCCACATGCTCAGTTCTGAGAGATAAGTGTGTGTGAAAGCCGTCCTTCACCTAGCTTGTTGGGAACACAAAGTTTCTTTTCAGTTGCAAACTCCACTCCATACATATATATGGGGAGGTACAAGCTCCACCCAAGTTTTACAGTGAAAACTGCAGGAACTTCAAACCGGCACTAGGAAACAGACTGAGAAACCAGAGTAAAAGTTTCTCCTGCAACCTGTTCCCTTTGTGCTAGATGAACGAACGTCTCTCCACATGCTCAGTTCTGAGAGATGTGTGTGTGTGAAAGCCGTCCTTCACCTAGCTTTTTGGGAACATAAAGTTTCTTTTCATTTGTAAACTCCACTCCATACATATATATGGGGAGGTACTAGCTCCAACTCGGTTTTACAGTGAAAACTGCTGGACCTTCAAACCGGCACTAGGAAAAAGACTGAGAGACCAGAGTAAAAGTTTCTCCTGCAAACCGTTCCCTTTGTGCTAGATGAACGAACGTCTCTCCACATGCTCAGTTCTGAGAGATAAGTGTGTGTGAAAGCCGTCCTTCACCTAGCTTGTTGGGAACACAAAGTTTCTTTTCAGTTGCAAACTCCACTCCATACATATATATGGGGAGGTACTAGCTCCAAATCGGTTTTACAGTGAAAACTGCAGGAACTTCAAACCGGCACTAGGAAACAGACTGAGAAACCAGAGTAAAAGTTTCTCCTGCAACCCGTTCACTTTGTGCTTGATGAACGAACGTTTCTCCACATGCTCAGTTCTGAGAGATAAGTGTGTGTGAAAGCCGTCCTTCACCTAGCTTGTTGGGAACACAAAGTTTCTTTTCAGTTGCAAACTCCACTCCATACATATATATGGGGAGGTACAAGCTCCACCCAAGTTTTACAGTGAAAACTGCAGGAACTTCAAACCGGCACTAGGAAACAGACTGAGAAACCAGAGTAAAAGTTTCTCCTGCAACCTGTTCCCTTTGTGCTAGATGAACGAACGTCTCTCCACATGCTCAGTTCTGAGAGATGTGTGTGTGTGAAAGCCGTCCTTCACCTAGCTTTTTGGGAACATAAAGTTTCTTTTCATTTGTAAACTCCACTCCATACATATATATGGGGAGGTACTAGCTCCAACTCGGTTTTACAGTGAAAACTGCTGGACCTTCAAACCGGCACTAGGAAAAAGACTGAGAGACCAGAGTAAAAGTTTCTCCTGCAAACCGTTCCCTTTGTGCTAGATGAACGAACGTCTCTCCACATGCTCAGTTCTGAGAGATAAGTGTGTGTGAAAGCCGTCCTTCACCTAGCTTGTTGGGAACACAAAGTTTCTTTTCAGTTGCAAACTCCACTCCATACATATATATGGGGAGGTACAAGCTCCAACCAGGTTTTACAGTGAAAACTGCTGGAACTTCAAACCGGCACTAGGAAACAGACTGAGATACCAGAGTAAAAGTTTCTCCTGCAACCCGTTCCACTTGTGCTAGATGAACGAACGTCTCTCCACATGCTCAGTTCTGAGAGATAAGTGTGTGTGAAAGCCGTCCTTCACCTAGCTTGTTGGGAACACAAAGTTTCTTTTCAGTTGCAAACTCCACTCCATACATATATATGGGGAGGTACTAGCTCCAACTCCGTTTTACAGTGAAAACTGCAGGAACTTCAAACCGGCACTAGGAAACAGCCTGAGAAACCAGAGTAAATGTTTCTCCTGCAACCCGTTCCTTTTGTGCTAGATGAACGAACGTCTCTCCACATGCTCAGTTCTGAGAGATATGTGTGTGTGAAAGCCGTCTTTCAACTAGATTGTTGGGAACACAAAGTTTCTTTTCAGTTGCAAACTGAACTCCATATATATATATGGGGAGGTACCAGCTCCAAATCAGTTTTACAGTGAAAACTGCAGGAACTTCAAACCGGCACTAGGAAAAAGACTGAGAGACCAGAGTAAAAGTTTCTCCTGCAACCCGTTCCCTTTGTGCTAGATGAACGAACGTCTCTCCACATGCTCAGTTCTGAGAGATAAGTGTGTGTGAAAGCCGTCCTTCACCTAGCTTGTTGGGAACACAAAGTTTCTTTTCAGTTGCAAACTCCACTCCATACATATATATGGGGAGGTACAAGCTCCAACCAGGTTTTACAGTGAAAACTGCTGGAACTTCAAACCGGCACTAGGAAACAGACTGAGATACCAGAGTAAAAGTTTCTCCTGCAACCCGTTCCACTTGTGCTAGATGAACGAACGTCTCTCCACATGCTCAGTTCTGAGAGATAAGTGTGTGTGAAAGCCGTCCTTCACCTAGCTTGTTGGGAACACAAAGTTTCTTTTCAGTTGCAAACTCCACTCCATACATATATATGGGGAGGTACTAGCTCCAACTCCGTTTTACAGTGAAAACTGCAGGAACTTCAAACCGGCACTAGGAAACAGACTGAGAAACCAGAGTAATTGTTTCTCCTAAAACCCGTTCCTTTTGTGCTAGATGAACGAACGTCTCTCCACATGCTCAGTTCTGAGAGATATGTGTGTGTGAAAGCCGTCTTTCAACTAGATTGTTGGGAACACAAAGTTTCTTTTCAGTTGCAAACTGAACTCCATATATATATATGGGGAGGTACCAGCTCCAAATCAGTTTTACAGTGAAAACTGCAGGAACTTCAAACCGGCACTAGGAAACAGACTGAGAAACCAGAGTAAAAGTTTCTCCTGCAACCCGTTCCCTTTGTGCTAGATGAACGAACGTCTCTCCACATGCTCAGTTCTCAGAGATAAGTGTGTGTGAAAGCTGTCCTTCACCTAGCTTGTTGGGAACACAAAGTTTCTTTTCAGTTGCAAACTCCACTCCATACATATATATGGGGAGGTACTAGCTCCAAATCGGTTTTACAGTGAAAACTGCAGGAACTTCAAACCGGCACTAGGAAACAGACTGAGAAACCAGAGTAAAAGTTTCTCCTGCAACCCGTTCAATTTGTGCTAGATGAACGAACGTTTCTCCACATGCTCAGTTCTGAGAGATAAGTGTGTGTGAAAGCCGTCCTTCACCTAGCTTGTTGGGAACACAAAGTTTCTTTTCAGTTGCAAACTCCACTCCATACATATATATGGGGAGGTACTAGCTCCAAATCGGTTTTACAGTGAAAACTGCAGGAACTTCAAACCGGCACTAGGAAAAAGACTGAGAAACCAGAGTAAAAGTTTCTCCTGCAACCCCTTCCCTTTGTGCTAGATGAACGATCGTCTCTCCACATGCTCAGTTCTGAGAGATAAGTGTGTGTGAAAGCCATCCTTCACCTAGCTTGTTGGGGACACAAAGTTTCTTTTCAGTTGCAATCTCCACTCCATACATATATATGGGGAGGTACTAGCTCCAACTCGGTTTTACAGTGAAAACTGCTGGAACTTCAAACCGGCACTAGGAAACAGACTGAGAAACCAGAGTATAAGTTTCTCCTGCAACCCGTTCCCTTTCTGCTAGATGAACGAACGTCTCTCCACATGCTCAGTTCTGAGAGATAACTGTGTGTGAAAGCCGTACTTCACCTAGCTTGTTGGGAACACAAAGTTTCTTTTCAGTTGCAAACTCCAATCCATACATATATATGGGGAGGTACAATCTCCACCAAGGTTTTACAGTGAAAACTGCAGGAACTTCAAACCGGCACTAGGAAACAGACTGAGAAACCAGAGTAAAAGTTTCTCCTGCAACCTGTTCCCTTTGTGCTAGATGAACGAACGTCTCTCCACATGCTCAGTTCTGAGAGATGTGTGTGTGTGAAAGCCGTCCTTCACCTAGCTTTTAGGGAACATAAAGTTTCTTTTCATTTGTAAACTCTACTCCATACATATATATGGGGAGGTACTAGCTCCAACTCGGTTTTACAGTGAAAACTGCTGGAACTTCAAACCGGCACTAGGAAAAAGACTGAGAGACCAGAGTAAAAGTTTCTCCTGCAACCCGTTCCCTTTGTGCTAGATGAACGAATGTCTCTCCACATGCTCAGTTCTGAGAGATAAGTGTGTGTGAAAGCCGTACTTCACCTAGCTTGTTGGGAACACAAAGTTTCTTTTCAGTTGCAAACTCCACTCCATACATATATATGGGGAGGTACAAGCTCCAACCAGGTTTTACAGTGAAAACTGCTGGAACTTCAAACCGGCACTAGGAAACAGACTGAGATACCAGAGTAAAAGTTTCTCCTGCAACCCGTTCCACTTGTGCTAGATGAACGAACGTCTCTCCACATGCTCAGTTCTGAGAGATAAGTGTGTGTGAAAGCCGTCCTTCACCTAGCTTGTTGGGAACACAAAGTTTCTTTTCAGTTGCAAACTCCACTCCATACATATATATGGGGAGGTACTAGCTCCAACTCCGTTTTACAGTGAAAACTGCAGGAACTTCAAACCGGCACTAGGAAACAGACTGAGAAACCAGAGTAAATGTTTCTCCTGCAACCCGTTCCTTTTGTGCTAGATGAACGAACGTCTCTCCACATGCTCAGTTCTGAGAGATATGTGTGTGTGAAAGCCGTCTTTCAACTAGATTGTTGGGAACACAAAGTTTCTTTTCAGTTGCAAACTGAACTCCATATATATATATGGGGAGGTACCAGCTCCAAATCAGTTTTACAGTGAAAACTGCAGGAACTTCAAACCGGCACTAGGAAACAGACTGAGAAACCAGAGTAAAAGTTTCTCCTGCAACCCGTTCCCTTTGTGCTAGATGAACGAACGTCTCTCCACATGCTCAGTTCTCAGAGATAAGTGTGTGTGAAAGCTGTCCTTCACCTAGCTTGTTGGGAACACAAAGTTTCTTTTCAGTTGCAAACTCCACTCCATACATATATATGGGGAGGTACTAGCTCCAAATCGGTTTTACAGTGAAAACTGCAGGAACTTCAAACCGGCACTAGGAAACAGACTGAGAAACCAGAGTAAAAGTTTCTCCTGCAACCCGTTCAATTTGTGCTAGATGAACGAACGTTTCTCCACATGCTCAGTTCTGAGAGATAAGTGTGTGTGAAAGCCGTCCTTCACCTAGCTTGTTGGGAACACAAAGTTTCTTTTCAGTTGCAAACTCCACTCCATACATATATATGGGGAGGTACTAGCTCCAAATCGGTTTTACAGTGAAAACTGCAGGAACTTCAAACCGGCACTAGGAAAAAGACTGAGAAACCAGAGTAAAAGTTTCTCCTGCAACCCCTTCCCTTTGTGCTAGATGAACGATCGTCACTCCACATGCTCAGTTCTGAGAGATAAGTGTGTGTGAAAGCCATCCTTCACCTAGCTTGTTGGGGACACAAAGTTTCTTTTCAGTTGCAATCTCCACTCCATACATATATATGGGGAGGTACTAGCTCCAACTCGGTTTTACAGTGAAAACTGCTGGAACTTCAAACCGGCACTAGGAAACAGACTGAGAAACCAGAGTATAAGTTTCTCCTGCAACCCGTTCCCTTTCTGCTAGATGAACGAACGTCTCTCCACATGCTCAGTTCTGAGAGATAACTGTGTGTGAAAGCCGTACTTCACCTAGCTTGTTGGGAACACAAAGTTTCTTTTCAGTTGCAAACTCCAATCCATACATATATATGGGGAGGTACAATCTCCACCAAGGTTTTACAGTGAAAACTGCAGGAACTTCAAACCGGCACTAGGAAACAGACTGAGAAACCAGAGTAAAAGTTTCTCCTGCAACCTGTTCCCTTTGTGCTAGATGAACGAACGTCTCTCCACATGCTCAGTTCTGAGAGATGTGTGTGTGTGAAAGCCGTCCTTCACCTAGCTTTTAGGGAACATAAAGTTTCTTTTCATTTGTAAACTCTACTCCATACATATATATGGGGAGGTACTAGCTCCAACTCGGTTTTACAGTGAAAACTGCTGGAACTTCAAACCGGCACTAGGAAAAAGACTGAGAGACCAGAGTAAAAGTTTCTCCTGCAACCCGTTCCCTTTGTGCTAGATGAACGAATGTCTCTCCACATGCTCAGTTCTGAGAGATAAGTGTGTGTGAAAGCCGAACTTCACCTAGCTTGTTGGGAACACAAAGTTTCTTTTCAGTTGCAAACTCCACTCCATACATATATATGGGGAGGTACAAGCTCCACCCAAGTTTTACAGTGAAAACTGCAGGAACTTCAAACCGGCACTAGGAAACAGACTGAGAAACCAGAGTAAAAGTTTCTTCTGCAACCTGTTCCCTTTGTGCTAGATGAACGAACGTCTCTCCACATGCTCAGTTCTGAGAGATGTGTGTGTGTGAAAGCCGTCCTTCACCTAGCTTTTTGGGAACATAAAGTTTCTTTTCATTTGTAAACTCCACTCCATACATATATATGGGGAGGTACTAGCTCCAACTCGGTTTTACAGTGAAAACTGCTGGAACTTCAAACCGGCACTAGGAAAAAGACTGAGAGACCAGAGTAAAAGTTTCTCCTGCAACCCGTTCCCTTTGTGCTAGATGAACGAACGTCTCTCCACATGCTCAGTTCTGAGAGATAAGTGTGTGTGAAAGCCGTCCTTCACCTAGCTTGTTGGGAACACAAAGTTTCTTTTCAGTTGCAAACTCCACTCCATACATATATATGGGGAGGTACAAGCTCCAACCAGGTTTTACAGTGAAAACTGCTGGAACTTCAAACCGGCACTAGGAAACAGACTGAGATACCAGAGTAAAAGTTTCTCCTGCAACCCGTTCCACTTGTGCTAGATGAACGAACGTCTCTCCACATGCTCAGTTCTGAGAGATAAGTGTGTGTGAAAGCCGTCCTTCACCTAGCTTGTTGGGAACACAAAGTTTCTTTTCAGTTGCAAACTCCACTCCATACATATATATGGGGAGGTACTAGCTCCAACTCCGTTTTACAGTGAAAACTGCAGGAACTTCAAACCGGCACTAGGAAACAGACTGAGAAACCAGAGTAAATGTTTCTCCTGCAACCCGTTCCTTTTGTGCTAGATGAACGAACGTCTCTCCACATGCTCAGTTCTGAGAGATATGTGTGTGTGAAAGCCGTCTTTCAACTAGATTGTTGGGAACACAAAGTTTCTTTTCAGTTGCAAACTGAACTCCATATATATATATGGGGAGGTACCAGCTCCAAATCAGTTTTACAGTGAAAACTGCAGGAACTTCAAACCGGCACTAGGAAAAAGACTGAGAGACCAGAGTAAAAGTTTCTCCTGCAACCCGTTCCCTTTGTGCTAGATGAACGAACGTCTCTCCACATGCTCAGTTCTGAGAGATAAGTGTGTGTGAAAGCCGTCCTTCACCTAGCTTGTTGGGAACACAAAGTTTCTTTTCAGTTGCAAACTCCACTCCATACATATATATGGGGAGGTACAAGCTCCAACCAGGTTTTACAGTGAAAACTGCTGGAACTTCAAACCGGCACTAGGAAACAGACTGAGATACCAGAGTAAAAGTTTCTCCTGCAACCCGTTCCACTTGTGCTAGATGAACGAACGTCTCTCCACATGCTCAGTTCTGAGAGATAAGTGTGTGTGAAAGCCGTCCTTCACCTAGCTTGTTGGGAACACAAAGTTTCTTTTCAGTTGCAAACTCCACTCCATACATATATATGGGGAGGTACTAGCTCCAACTCCGTTTTACAGTGAAAACTGCAGGAACTTCAAACCGGCACTAGGAAACAGACTGAGAAACCAGAGTAAATGTTTCTCCTGCAACCCGTTCCTTTTGTGCTAGATGAACGAACGTCTCTCCACATGCTCAGTTCTGAGAGATATGTGTGTGTGAAAGCCGTCTTTCAACTAGATTGTTGGGAACACAAAGTTTCTTTTCAGTTGCAAACTGAACTCCATATATATATATGGGGAGGTACCAGCTCCAAATCAGTTTTACAGTGAAAACTGCAGGAACTTCAAACCGGCACTAGGAAACAGACTGAGAAACCAGAGTAAAAGTTTCTCCTGCAACCCGTTCCCTTTGTGCTAGATGAACGAACGTCTCTCCACATGCTCAGTTCTCAGAGATAAGTGTGTGTGAAAGCTGTCCTTCACCTAGCTTGTTGGGAACACAAAGTTTCTTTTCAGTTGCAAACTCCACTCCATACATATATATGGGGAGGTACTAGCTCCAAATCGGTTTTACAGTGAAAACTGCAGGAACTTCAAACCAGCACTAGGAAACAGACTGAGAAACCAGAGTAAAAGTTTCTCCTGCAACCCGTTCAATTTGTGCTAGATGAACGAACGTTTCTCCACATGCTCAGTTCTGAGAGATAAGTGTGTGTGAAAGCCGTCCTTCACCTAGCTTGTTGGGAACACAAAGTTTCTTTTCAGTTGCAAACTCCACTCCATACATATATATGGGGAGGTACTAGCTCCAAATCGGTTTTACAGTGAAAACTGCAGGAACATCAAACCGGCACTAGGAAAAAGACTGAGAAAGCAGAGTAAAAGTTTCTCCTGCAAACCGTTCCCTTTGTGCTAGATGAACGATCGTCTCTCCACATGCTCAGTTCTGAGAGATGTGTGTGTGTGAAAGCCATCCTTCACCTAGCTTGTTGGGGACACAAAGTTTCTTTTCAGTTGCAATCTCCACTCCATACATATATATGGGGAGGTACTAGCTCCAACTCGGTTTTACAGTGAAAACTGCTGGAACTTCAAACCGGCACTAGGAAACAGACTGAGAAACCAGAGTATAAGTTTCTCCTGCAACCCGTTCCCTTTCTGCTAGATGAACGAACGTCTCTCCACATGCTCAGTTCTGAGAGATAACTGTGTGTGAAAGCCGTACTTCACCTAGCTTGTTGGGAACACAAAGTTTCTTTTCAGTTGCAAACTCCAATCCATACATATATATGGGGAGGTACAATCTCCACCCAGGTTTTACAGTGAAAACTGCAGGAACTTCAAACCGGCACTAGGAAACAGACTGAGAAACCAGAGTAAAAGTTTCTCCTGCAACCTGTTCCCTTTGTGCTAGATGAACGAACGTCTCTCCACATGCTCAGTTCTGAGAGATGTGTGTGTGTGAAAGACGTACTTCACCTAGCTTTTAGGGAACATAAAGTTTCTTTTCATTTGTAAACTCCACTCCATACATATATATGGGGAGGTACTAGCTCCAACTCGGTTTTACAGTGAAAACTGCTGGAACTTCAAATCGGCACTAGGAAAAAGACTGAGAGACCAGAGTAAAAGTTTCTCCTGCAACCCGTTCCCTTTGTGCTAGATGAACGAATGTCTCTCCACATGCTCAGTTCTGAGAGATAAGTGTGTGTGAAAGCCGTCCTTCACCTAGCTTGTTGGGAACACAAAGTTTCTTTTCAGTTGCAAACTCCACTCCATACATATATATGGGGAGGTACTAGCTCCAAATCGGTTTTACAGTGAAAACTGCAGGAACTTAAAACCGGCACTAGGAAAAAGACTGAGAAACCAGAGTAAAAGTTTTTCCTGCAACACGTTCCCTTTGTGCTAGATGAACGAACGTCTCTCCACATGCACAGTTCTGAGAGAAAAGTGTGTGTGAAAGCCATCCTTCACCTAACTTGTTGGGAACACAAAGTTTCTTTTCAGTTGCAAACTCCACTCCATACATATATATGGGGAGGTACTAGCTCCAACTCGGTTTTACAGTGAAAACTGCAGGAACTTCAAACCGGCACTAGGAAACAGACTGAGAAACCAGAGTAAAAGTTTCTCCTGTAACCCGTTCCTTTTGTGCTAGATGAACGAACGTCTCTCCACATGATCAGTTCTGAGAGATATGTGTGTGTGAAAGCCGTCTTTCAACTAGAGTGTTGGGAACACAAAGTTTCTTTTCAGTTGCAAACTCCACTCCATACATATATATGGGGAGGTACTAGCTCCATATCGGTTTTACAGTGAAAACTGCAGGAAATTCAAACCGGAACTAGGAAACAGACTGAGAAACCAGAGTAAAAGTTTCTCCTGCAACCCGTTCCCTTTGTGCTAGATGAACGAACGTTTCTCCACATGCTCAGTTCTGAGAGATAAGTGTGTGTGAAAGCCGTCCTTCACCTAGCTTGTTGGGAACACTAAGATTCTTTTCAGTTGCAAACTCCACTCCATACATATATATGGGGAGGTACTAGCTCCAAATCGGTTTTACAGTGAAAACTGCAGGAACTTCAAACCGGCACTAGGAAACAGACTGAGAAACCAGAGCAAAAGTTTCTCCTGCAACCCGTTCCCTTTGTGCTAGATGAACGAACGTCTCTCCACATGCTCAGTTCTGAGAGATAAGTGTGTGTGAAAACCGTCCTTCACCTAGCTTGTTGGGAACACAAAGTTTCTTTTCAGTTGCAAACTCCACACCATACATATATATGGGGAGGTACTTGCTCCAACTCGGGTTTACAGTGAAAACTGCAGGAACTTCAAACCGGCACTACGAAACAGACTGAGAAACCACAGTAAAAGTTTCTCCTGCAAACCGTTCCCTTTGTGCTAGATGAACGAACGTCTCTCCACATGCTCAGTTCTGAGAGATAAGTGTGTGTGAAAGCCGTCCTTCACCTAGCTTGTTGGGAACACAAAGATTCTTTTCAGTTGCAAACTCCACTCCATACATATATATGGGGAGGTACTAGCTCCAACTCGGTTTTACAGTGAAAACTGCTGGAACTTCATACCGGCACTAGGAAACAGACTGAGAAACCAGAGTAAAAGTTTCCCCTGCAACCCGTTCCCTTTGTGCTAGATGAACGAACGTTTCTCCACATGCTCAGTTCTGAGAGATAAGTGTGTGTGAAAGCCATCCTTCACCTAGCTTGTTGGGAACACAAAGTTTCTTTTCAGTTGCAAACTCCACTCCATACATATATATGGGGAGGTACTAGCTCCAAATCGGTTTTACAGTGAAAACTGCTGGAACTTCAAACCGGCACTAGGAAACAGACTGAGAAACCAGAGTAAAAATTTCTCCTGCAACCCCTTCCCATTGTGCTAGATGAACGAACGTCTCTCCACATGCTCAGTTCTGAGAGATAAGTGTGTGTGAAAGCCATACTTCACCTAGCTTGTTGGGAACACAAAGTTTCTTTTCAGTTGCAAACTCCACTCCATACATATATATGGGGAGGTACTAGCTCCAACTCGGTTTTACAGTGAAAACTGCTGGAACTTCAAACCGGCACTAGGAAACAGACTGAGAAACCAGAGTAAAAGTTTCCCCTGCAACCCGTTCCCTTTGTGCTAGATGAACGAACGTTTCTCCACATGCTCAGTTCTGAGAGATAAGTGTGTGTGAAAGCCATCCTTCACCTAGCTTGTAGGGAACACAAAGTTTCTTTTCAGTTGCAAACTCCACTCCATACATATATATGGGGAGGTACTAGCTCCAAATCGGTTTTACAGTGAAAACTGCTGGAACTTCAAACCGGCACTAGGAAACAGACTGAGAAACCAGAGTAAAAATTTCTCCTGCAACCCCTTCCCTTTGTGCTAGATGAACGAACGTCTCTCCACATGCTCAGTTCTGAGAGATAAGTGTGTGTGAAAGCCATCCTTCACCTAGCTTGTTGGGAACACAAAGTTTCTTTTCAGTTGCAAACTCCACTCCATACATATATATGGGGAGGTACTAGCTCCAACTCGGTTTTACAGTGAAAACTGCTGGAACTTCAAACCGGCACTAGGAAACAGACTGAGAAACCAGAGTAAAAGTTTCCCCTGCAACCCGTTCCCTTTGTGCTAGATGAACGAACGTTTCTCCACATGCTCAGTTCTGAGAGATAAGTGTGTGTGAAAGCCGTCCTTCACCTAGCTTGTTGGGAACACTAAGATTCTTTTCAGTTGCAAACTCCACTCCATACATATATATGGGGAGGTACTAGCTCCAAATCGGTATTACAGTGAAAACTGCAGGAACTTCAAACCGGCACTAGGAAACAGACTGAGAAACCAGAGTAAAAGTTTCTCATGCAACCCCTTCCCTTTGTGTTAGATGAACGAACGTCTCTCCACATGCTCAGTTCTGAGAGATAAGTGTGTGTGAAAGCCATCCTTCACCTAGCTTGTTGGGAACACAAAGTTTCTTTTCAGTTGCAAACTCCACTCCATACATATATATGGGGAGGTACTAGCTCCAACTCGGTTTTACAGTGAAAAATGCTGGAACTTCAAACAGGCACTAGGAAACAGACTGAGAAACCAGAGTAAAAGTTTCTCCTGCAACCCGTTCCCTTTGTGCTAGATGAACGAACGTCTCTCCACATGCTCAGTTCTGAGAGATAAGTGTCTGTTAAAGCCGTCATTCACCTAGCTTGTTGGGAACACAAAGTTTCTTTTCAGTTGCAAACTCCACTCCATACATATATATGGGGAGGTACTAGCTCCAAATCGGTTTTACAGTGAAAAATGCAGGAACTTAATACCTGCACTACGAAACAGACTGAGAAACCAGAGTAAAAGTTTCTCCTGCAACCCGTTCCCTTTGTGCTAGATGAACGAACGTCTCTCCACATGCTCAGTTCTGAGAGATAAGTGTGTGTGAAAGCCGTCCTTCACCTAGCTTGTTGGGAACACAAAGTTTCTTTTCAGTTGCAAACTCCAGTCCATACATATATATGGGGAGGTACTAGCTCCAACTCGGTTTTACAGTGAAAACTGATGGAACTTCAAACCGGCACTAGGAAACAGACTGAGAAACCAGAGGAAAAGTTTCCCCTGCAACCCGTTCCCTTTGTGCTAGATGAACGAACGTTTCTCCACATGCTCAGTTCTGAGAGATAAGTGTGTGTGAAAGCCGTCCTTCACCTAGCTTGTTGGGAACACAAAGTTTCTTTTCAGTTGCAAACTCCACTCCATACATATATATGGGGAGGTACAGCTCCAAATCGGTTTTACAGTGAAAACTGCAGGAACTTCAAACCGGCACTAGGAAACAGACTGAGAAACCAGAGTAAAAGTTTCCCCTGCAACCCCTTCCTTTGTGCTAGATGAACGAACGTCTCTCCACATGCTCAGTTCTGAGAGATAAGTGTGTGTGAAAGCCGTCCTTCACCTAGCTTGTTGGGAACACAAAGTTTCTTTTCAGATGCAAACTCCTCTCCATACATATATATGGGGAGGTACTAGCTCCAACTCGGTTTTACAGTGAAAACTGCTGGAACTTCAAACCGGCACTAGGAAACAGACTGAGAAACCAGAGTATAAGTTTCTCCTGCAACCCGTTCCCTTTCTGTTAGATGAACGAACGTCTCTCCACATGCTCAGTTCTGAGAGATAATTGTGTGTGAAAGCCGTCCTTGACCTAACTTGTTGGGAACACAAAGTCTCTTTTCAGTTGCAAACTCCACTCCATACATATATATGGGGAGGTAAAAGCTCCAACCAAGTTTTACAGTGAAAACTGCAGGAACTTCAAACCGGCACTAGGAAACAGAATGAGAAACCAGAGTAAAAGTTACTCCTGCAACCTGTTCCCTTTGTGCTAGATGAACGAAAGTCTCTCCACATGCTCAGTTCTGAGAGATGGTTGTGTGTGAAAGCCGTCCTTCACCTAGCATTTTGGGAACATAAATTTTCTTTTCATTTGTAAACTCCACTCCATACATATATATGGGGAGGTACTAGCTCCAACTCAGTTTTACAGTGAAAACGGCTGGAACTTCAAACCGGCACTAGGAAACAGACTGAGAAACCAGAGTAAAAGTTTCTCCTGCAACCCGTTCACTTTGTGCTAAATTAACGAACGTCTCTCCACATGCTCAGTTCTGAGGGATAAGTGTGTGTGAAAGCCGTCCTTCACCTAGCTTGTTGGGAACACAAAGTTTCTTTTCAGTTGCAAACTCCACTCCATACATATATATGGGGAGGTACTAGCTCCAACTCGGTTTTACAGTGAAAACTGCTGGAACATCAAACCGTCACGAGGAAACAGACTGAGAAACCAGAGTAAAAGTTTTTCCTGCAACCCGTTCCCTTTCTGCTAGATGAACAAACGTCTCTCCACATGCTCAGTTCTGAGAGATAAGTGTGTGTGAAAGCCGTCCTTCACCTAGCTTGTTGGGAACACAAAGTTTCTTTTCAGTTGCAAACTCCACTCCATACATATATATGGGGAGGGACTAGCTCCAAATCGGTTTTACAGTGAAAACTGCAGGAACTTAAAACCGGCACTAGGAAAAAGACTGAGAAACCAGAGTAAAAGTTTCTCCTGCAACCCGTTCCTTTTGTGCTAGATGAACGAACGTCTCTCCACATGCTCAGTTCTGAGAGATGTGTGTGTGTGAAAGTCGCCCTTCACCTAGCTTTTTGGGAACATAAAGATTCTTTTCATTTGTAAACTCCACTCCATACATATATATGGGGAGGTACTAGCTCCAACTCGGTTTTACAGTGAAAACTCCTGGAACTTCAGACCGGCACTAGGAAACAGACTGAGAAACCAGAGTAAATGTTTCTCCTGCAACCCGTTCCTTTTGTGCTAGATGAACGAACGTCTCTCCACATGCTCAGTTGTGAGAGATAATTGTGTGTGAAAGCCGTCCTTCACCTAGCTTGTTGGGAACACAAAGTTTCTTTTCAGTTGCAAACTCCACTCCATACATATATATGGGGAGGTACAAGCTCCAACCAGGTTTTACAGTGAAAACTGCAGGAACTTCAAACCGGCACTAGGAAACAGACTGAGAAACCAGAGTAAAAGTTTCTCCTGCAATCCGTTCCCCTTGTGCTAGATGAACGAACGTCTCTCCACATGCTCAGATCTGAGAGATAAGTGTGTGTGAACGCCGTCCTTCACCTAGCTTGTTGGGAACACAAAGTTTCTTTTCAGTTGCAAACTCCACTCCATACATATATATGGGGAGGTACTAGCTCCAACTCGGTTTTACAGTGAAAACTGCAGGAACTTCAAACCGGCACTAGGAAACAGACTGAGAAACCAGAGTAAAAGTTTCTCCTGTAACCCGTTTCTTTTGTGCTAGATGAACGAACGTCTCTCCACATGCTCAGTTCTGAGAGATATGTGTGTGTGAAAGCCGTCTTTCAACTAGATTGTTGGGAACACAAAGTTTCTTTTCAGTTGCAAACTCCACTCCATACATATATATGGGGAGGTACTAGCTCCAAATCGGTTTTACAGTTTAAACGGCAGGAACTTCAAACCGGCACTAGGAAACAGACTGAGAAACCAGAGAAAAAGTTTCTCCTGCAGCCCGTTCCCTTTGTGCTAGATGAACGAACGTCTCTCCACATGCTCAGTTCTGAGACATAAGTGTGTGTGAAAGCCGTCCTTCACCTAGCTTGTTGGGAACACAAAGTTTCTTTTCAGTTGCAAACTCCACTCCATACATATATATGGGGAGGTACTAGCTCCAACTCGGTTTTACAGTGAAAACTGCTGGAACTTCAAACCGGCACTAGGAAACAGACTGAGAAACCAGAGTAAAAGTTTCCCCTGCAACCCGTTCCCTTTGTGCTAGATGAACGAACGTTTCTCCACATGCTCAGTTCTGAGAGATAAGTGTGTGTGAAAGCCATTCTTCACCTAGCTTGTTGGGAACACAAAGTTTCTTTTCAGTTGCAAACTCCACTCCATACATATATATGGGTAGGTACTAGCTCCAAATCGGTTTTACAGTGAAAACTGCAGGAAACTCAAACCGGCACTAGGAAACAGACTGAGAAACCAGAGTAAAAGTTTCTCCTGTAACCCGTTTCTTTTGTGCTAAATGAACGAACGTCTCTCCACATGCTCAGTTCTGAGAGATATGTGTGTGTAAAAGCCGTCTTTCAACTAGATTGTTGGGAACACAAAGTTTATTTTCAGTTGCAAACTGAACTCCATATATATATATGGGGAGGTACTAGCTCCAAATCGGTTTTACAGTGAAAACTGCTGGAACTTCAAACCGGCACTAGGAAACAGACTGAGAAACCAGAGAAAAAGTTTCTCCTGCAACCCGTTCCCTTTGTGCTAGATGAACGAATGTCTCTCCACATGCTCAGTTCTGAGAGATAATTGTGTGTGAAACCGTCCTTCACCTAGCTTGTTGGGATCACAAAGTTTCTTTTCAGTTGCAAACTCCACTCCATACATATATATGGGGAGGTACTAGCTACAAATCGGTTTTACAGTGAAAACGGCAGGAAATTCAAACCGGCACTAGGAAACAGACTGCGAAACCAGAGTAAAAGTTTCTCCTGCAACCCGTTCCCTTTGTGCTAGATGAACGAACGTCTCTCCACATGCTCAGTTCTGAGAGATAAGTGTGTGTGAAAGCTGTCCTTCACCTAGCTTGTTGGGAACACAAAGTTTCTTTTCAGTTGCAAACCCCACTCCATACATATATATGGGGAGGTACAAGCTCCAACTCGGTTTTACAGTGAAAACTGCAGGAACTTCAAACCGGCACTAGGAAACAGACTGAGAAACCAGAGTAAAAGTTTCTCCTGCAACCCGTTCCCTTTTTGCTAGATGAACGAACGTCTCTCCACATGCTCAGTTCTGAGAGATAAGTGTGTGTGAAAGCCGTCCTTCACCTAGCTTGTTGGGAACAAAAAGTTTCTTTTCAGTTGCAAACTCCAAACCATACATATATATGGGGAGGTACTAGCTCCAACTCGGTTTTACAGTGAAAACTGCTGGAACTTCAAACCGGCACTAGGAAACAGACTGAGAAACCAGAGTAAAAGTTTTCCCTGCAAACCGTTCCCTTTGTGCTAGATGAACGAACGTTTCTCCACATGCTCAGTTCTGAGAGATAAGTGTGTTTGAAAGCCATCCTTCACCTAGCTTGTTGGGAACACAAAGTTTCTTTTCAGTTGCAAACTCCACTCCATACATATATATGGGGAGGTATTAGCTCCAAATCGGTTTTACAGTGAAAACTGCAGGAACTTCAAACCGGCACTAGGAAACAGACTGAGAAACCAGAGTAAAAGTTTCTCCTGCAACCCGTTCCCCTTGCGCTAGATGAACGAACGTCTCTCCACATGCTCAGTTCTGAGAGATAAGTTTGTGTGAAAGCCGTCCTTCACCTAGCTTGTTGGGAACACAAAGTTTCTTTTCAGTTGCAAACTCCACTCCATACATATATATGGGGAGGTACAAGCTCCAACCAGGTTTTACAGTGAAAACTGCAGGAACTTCAAACCGGCACTAGGAAACAGACTGAGATACCAGAGTAAAAGTTTCTCCTGCAACCCGTTCCCCTTGTGCTAGATGAACGAACGTCTCTCCACATGCTCAGTTCTGAGAGATAATTGTGTGTGAAAGCCGTCCTTCACCTAGCTTGTTGGGAACACAAAGTTTCTTTTCAGTTGCAAACTCCACTCCATACATATATATGGGGAGGTACAAGCTCCAACCAGCTTTTACAGTGAAAACTGCAGGAACTTCAAACCGGCACTAGGAAACAGACTGAGATACCAGAGTAAAAGCTTCTCCTGCAACCCGATCCCCTTGTGCTAGATGAACGAACGTCTCTCCACATGCTCAGTTCTGAGAGATAAATGTGTGTGAAAGCCGTACTTCACCTAGCTTGTTAGGAACACAAAGTTTCTTTTCAGTTGCAAACTCCACTCCATACATATATATGGGGAGGTACTAGCTCCAACTCCGTTTTACAGTGAAAACTGCAGGAACTTCAAACCGGCACTAGGAAACAGACTGAGAAACCAGAGTAAAAGTTTCTCCTGCAACCCGTTCCTTTTGTGCTAGATGAACGAACGTCTCTCCACATGCTCAGTTCTGAGAGATATGTGTGTGTGAAAGCCGTCTTTCAACTAGATTGTTGGGAACACAAAGTTTCTTTTCAGTTGCAAACTGAACTCCATATATATATATGGGGAGGTACAAGCTCCAAATCGGTTTTACAGTGAAAACTGCTGGAACTTCAAACCGGCACTAGGAAACAGACTGTGAAACCAGAGTAAAAGTTTCTCCTGCAACCCGTTCCCTTTGTGCTAGATGAACGAACGTCTCTCTACATGCTCAGTTCTGAGAGATAAGTGTGTGTGAAAGCCGTCCTTCACCTAGCTTGTTGGGAACACAAAGTTTCTTTTCAGTTGCAAACGCCACTCCATACATATATATGGGGAGGTACTAGCTCCAAATCGGTTTTACAGTGAAAACTGCAGGAACTTCAAACCGGCACTACGAAACAGACTGAGAAACCAGAGTAAAAGTTTCTCCTGCAACCCGTTCCCTTTGTGCTAGATGAACGAACGTCTCTCCACATGCTCAGTTCTGAGAGATAAGTGTGTGTGAAAGCTGTACTTCACCTAGCTTGATGGGAACACAAAGTTTCTTTTCAGTTGCAAACTCCACTCCATACATATATATGGGGAGGTACTAGCTCCAAATTGGTTTTACAGTGAAAACTGCAGGAACTTCAAACCGGCACTAGGAAACAGACTGAGAAACCAGAGTAAAAGTTTCTCCTGCAACCCGTTCCCTTTGTGCTAGATGAACGAACGTCTCTCCACATGCTCAGTTCTGAGAGATAAGTGTGTGTGAAAGCCGTCCTTCACCTAGCTTGTTGGGAACACAAAGATACTTTTCAGTTGCAAACTCCAATCCATACATATATATGGGGAGGTACTAGCTCCAACTCGGTTTTACAGTGAAAACTGCTGGAACTTCAAACCGGCACTAGGAAAAAGACTGAGAAACCAGAGTAAAAGTTTTTCCTGCAACCCGTTCCCTTTGTGCTAGATGAACGAACGTCTCTCCACATGCTCAGTTCTGAGAGATAAGTGTGTGTGAAAGCCGTCCTTCACCTAGCTTGTTGGGAACACAAAGTTTCTTTTCAGTTGCAAACTCCACTCCATACATATATATGGGGAGGTACTAGCTCCAAATCGGTTTTACAGTGAAAACTGCAGGAACTTCAAACCGGCACTAGGAAACAGACTGAGAAACCAGAGTAAAAGTTTCTCCTGCAACCCGTTCCCTTTGTGCTAGATGAACGAACGTCTCTCCACATGCTCAGTTCTGAGAGATAAGTGTGTGTGAAAGCCATCCTTCACCTAGCTTGTTGGGAACACAAAGTTTCTTTTCATTTGTAAACTCCACTCCATACATATATATGGGGAGGTACTAGCTCCAACTCGGTTTTACAGTGAAAACTGCTGGAACTTCAAACCGGCACTAGGAAAAAGACTGAGAAACCAGAGTAAAAGTTTCTCCTGCAACCCGTTCCCTTTGTGCTAGATGAACGAACGTCTCTCCACATGCTCAGTTCTGAGAGATAAGTGTGTGTGAAAGCCGTCCTTCACTTAGCTTGTTGGGAACACAAAGTTTCTTTTCAGTTGCAAACTCCACTCCATACATATATATGGGGAGGTACTAGCTCCAAATCGGTTTTACAGTGAAAACTGCAGGAACTTCAAACCGGCACTAGGAAAAAGACTGAGAAACCAGAGTAAAAGTTTTTCCTGCAACCCGTTCCCTTTTTGCTAGATGAACGAACGTCTCTCCACATGCTCAGTTCTGAGAGATAAGTGTGTGTGAAAGCCGTCCTTCACCTAGCTTGTTGGGAACACAAAGTTTCTTTTCAGTTGCAAACACCACTCCATACATATATATGGGGAGGTACTAGCTCCAACTCTGTTTTACAGTGAAAACTGCTGGAACTTCAAACCGGCACTAGGAAAAAGACTGAGAAACCAGAGTAAAAGTTTCCCCTGCAACCCGTTCCCTTTGTGCTAGATGAACGAACGTCTCTCCACATGCTCAGTTCTGAGAGATAAGTGTGAGTGAAAGCCGTCCTTCACCTAGCTTGTTGGGAACACAAAGTTTCTTTTCAGTTGCAAACTCCACTCCATACATATATATGGGGAGGTACTAGCTACAAATCGGTTTTACAGTGAAAACGGCAGGAAATTCAAACCGGCACTAGGAAACAGACTGAGAAACCAGAGTAAAAGTTTCTCCTTCAACCCGTTCCCTTTGTGCTAGATGAACGAACGTCTCTCCACATGCTCAGTTCTGAGAGATAAGTGTGTGTGAAAGCTGTCCTTCACCTATCTTGTTGGGAACACAAAGTTTCTTTTCAGTTGCAAACCCCACTCCATACATATATATGGGGAGGTACAAGCTCCAACTCGGTTTTACAGTGAAAACTGCAGGAACTTCAAACCGGCACTAGGAAACAGACTGAGAAACCAGAGTAAAAGTTTCTCCTGCAACCCGTTCCCTTTTTGCTAGATGAACGAACGTCTCTCCACATGCTCAGTTCTGAGAGATAAGTGTGTGTGAAAGCCGTCCTTCACCTAGCTTGTTGGGAACAAAAAGTTTCTTTTCAGTTGCATACTCCAAACCATACATATATATGGGGAGGTACTAGCTCCAACTCGGTTTTACAGTGAAAACTGCTGGAACTTCAAACCGGCACTAGGAAACAGACTGAGATACCAGAGTAAAAGTTTCTCCTGCAACCCGTTCCCCTTGTGCTAGATGAACGAACGTCTCTCCACATGCTCAGTTCTGAGAGATAAGTGTGTGTGAAAGCCGTCCTTCACCTAGCTTGTTGGGAACACAAAGTTTCTTTTCAGTTGCAAACTCCACTCCATACATATATATGGGGAGGTACAAGCTCCAACCAGGTTTTACAGTGAAAACTGCAGGAACTTCAAACCGGCACTAGGAAACAGACTGAGATACCAGAGTAAAAGCTTCTCCTGCAACCCGTTCCCCTTGTGCTAGATGAACGAACGTCTCTCCACATGCTCAGTTCTGAGAGATAAATGTGTGTGAAAGCCGTACTTCACCTAGCTTGTTGGGAACACAAAGTTTCTTTTCAGTTGCAAACTCCACTCCATACATATATATGGGGAGGTACTAGCTCCAACTCCGTTTTACAGTGAAAACTGCAGGAACTTCAAAACGGCACTAGGAAACAGACTGAGAAACCAGAGTAAAAGTTTCTCCTGCAACCCGTTCCTTTTGTGCTAGATGAACGAACGTCTCTCCACATGCTCAGTTCTGAGAGATAAGTGTGTGTGAAAGCCATCCTTCACCTAGCTTGTTGGGAACACAAAGTTTCTTTTCAGTTGCAAACTCCACTCCATACATATATATGGGGAGGTACTAGCTCCAAATCGGTTTTACAGTGAAAACTGCAGGAACTTCAAACCGGCACTACGAAACAGACTGAGAAACCAGAGTAAAAGTTTCTCCTGCAACCCGTTCCCTTTGTGCTAGATGAACGAACGTCTCTCCACATGCTCAGTTCTGAGAGATAAGTGTGTGTGAAAGCTGTACTTCACCTAGCTTGTTGGGAACACAAAGTTTCTTTTCAGTTGCAAACTCCACTCCATACATATATATGGGGAGGTACTAGCTCCAAATTGGTTTTACAGTGAAAACTGCAGGAACTTCAAACCGGCACTAGGAAACAGACTGAGAAACCAGAGTAAAAGTTTCTCCTGCAACCCGTTCCCTTTGTGCTAGATGAACGAACGTCTCTCCACATGCTCAGTTCTGAGAGATAAGTGTGTGTGAAAGCCGTCCTTCATCTAGCTTGTTGGGAACACAAACATTCTTTTCAGTTGCAAACTCCACTCCATACATATATATGGGGAGGTACTAGCTCCAACTCGGTTTTACAGTGAAAACTGCTGGAACTTCAAACCAGCACTAGGAAAAAGACTGAGAAACCAGAGTAAAAGTTTTTCCTGCAACCCGTTCCCTTTGTGCTAGATGAACGAACGTCTCTCCACATGCTCAGTTCTGAGAGATAAGTGTGTGTGAAAGCCGTCCTTCACCAAGCTTGTTGGGAACACAAAGTTTCTTTTCAGTTGCAAACTCCACTCCATACATATATATGGGGAGGTACTAGCTCCAAATCGGTTTTACAGTGAAAACTGCAGGAACTTCAAACCGGCACTAGGAAACAGACTGAGAAACCAGAGTAAAAGTTTCTCCTGCAACCCGTTCCTTTTGTGCTAGATGAACGAACGTCTCTCCACATGCTCAGTTCTGAGAGATAAGTGTGTGTGAAAGCCATCCTTCACCTAGCTTGTTGGGAACACAAATTTTCTTTTCAGTTGCAAACTCCACTCCATACATATATATGGGGAGGTACTAGCTCCAACTCCGTTTTACAGTGAAAACTGCAGGAACTTCAAACCGGCACTAGGAAACAGACTGAGAAACCAGAGTAAAAGTTTCTCCTGCAACCCGTTCCTTTTGTGCTAGATGAACGAACGTCTCTCCACATGCTCAGTTCTGAGAGATATGTGTGTGTGAAAGCCGTCTTTCAACTAGATTGTTGGGAACACAAAGTTTCTTTTCAGTTGCAAACTGAACTCCATATATATATATGGGGAGGTACAAGCTCCAAATCGGTTTTACAGTGAAAACTGCTGGAACTTCAAACCGGCACTAGGAAACAGACTGTGAAACCAGAGTAAAAGTTTCTCCTGCAACCCGTTCCCTTTGTGCTAGATGAACGAACGTCTCTCCACATGCTCAGTTCTGAGAGATAAGTGTGTGTGAAAGCCGTCCTTCACCTAGCTTGTTGGGAACACAAAGTTTCTTTTCAGTTGCAAACTCCACTCCATACATATATATGGGGAGGTACTAGCTCCAAATCGGTTTTACAGTGAAAACTGCAGGAACTTCAAACCGGCACTACGAAACAGACTGAGAAACCAGAGTAAAAGTTTCTCCTGCAACCCGTTCCCTTTGTGCTAGATGAACGAACGTCTCTCCACATGCTCAGTTCTGAGAGATAAGTGTGTGTGAAAGCTGTACTTCACCTAGCTTGTTGGGAACACAAAGTTTCTTTTCAGTTGCAAACTCCACTCCATACATATATATGGGGAGGTACTAGCTCCAAATTGGTTTTACAGTGAAAACTGCAGGAACTTCAAACCGGCACTAGGAAACAGACTGAGAAACCAGAGTAAAAGTTTCTCCTGCAACCCGTTCCCTTTGTGCTAGATGAACGAACGTCTCTCCACATGCTCAGTTCTGAGAGATAAGTGTGTGTGAAAGCCGTCCTTCATCTAGCTTGTTGGGAACACAAACATTCTTTTCAGTTGCAAACTCCACTCCATACATATATATGGGGAGGTACTAGCTCCAACTCGGTTTTACAGTGAAAACTGCTGGAACTTCAAACCGGCACTAGGAAAAAGACTGAGAAACCAGAGTAAAAGTTTTTCCTGCAACCCGTTCCCTTTGTGCTAGATGAACGAACGTCTCTCCACATGCTCAGTTCTGAGAGATAAGTGTGTGTGAAAGCCGTCCTTCACCTAGCTTGTTGGGAACACAAAGTTTCTTTTCAGTTGCAAACTCCACTCCATACATATATATGGGGAGGTACTAGCTCCAAATCGGTTTTACAGTGAAAACTGCAGGAACTTCAAACCGGCACTAGGAAACAGACTGAGAAACCAGAGTAAAAGTTTCTCCTGCAACCCGTTCCCTTTGTGCTAGATGAACGAACGTCTCTCCACATGCTCAGTTCTGAGAGATAAGTGTGTGTGAAAGCCATCCTTCACCTAGCTTGTTGGGAACACAAATTTTCTTTTCAGTTGCAAACTCCACTCCATACATATATATGGGGAGGTACTAGCTCCAACTCGGTTTTACAGTGAAAACTGCTGGAACTTCAAACCGGCACTAGGAAACAGACTGAGAATCCAGAGTAAAAGTTTCTCCTGCAACCCGTTCCCTTTCTGCTAGATGAACGAACGTCTCTCCACATGCTCAGTTCTGAGAGAAAACTGTGTGTGAAAGCCGTCCTTCACCTAGCTTGTTGGGAACACAAAGTTTCTTTTCAGTTGCAAACTCCACTCTATATATATATATGTGGAGGTACAAGCTCCACCCAGGTTTTACAGTGAAAACTGCAGGAACTTCAAACCGGCACTAGGAAACAGACTGAAAATCCAGAGTAAAAGTTTCTTCTGCAACCTGTTCCTTTGTGCTAGATGAACGAACGTCTCTCCACATGCTCAGTTCTGAGAGATGTGTGTGTGTGAAAGCCGTCCTTCACCTAGCTTTTTGGGAAAATAAAGTTTCTTTTCATTTGTAAACTCCACTCCATACATATATATGGGGAGGTACTAGCTCCAACTCGGTTTTACAGTGAAAACTGCTGGAACTTCAAACCGGCACTAGGAAAAAGACTGAGAAACCAGAGTAAAAGTTTCTCCTGCAACCCGTTCCCTTTGTGCTAGATGAACGAACGTCTCTCCACATGCTCAGTTCTGAGAGATAAGTGTGTGTGAAAGCCGTCCTTCACTTAGCTTGTTGGGAACACAAAGTTTCTTTTCAGTTGCCAACTCCACTCCATACATATATATGGGGAGGTACTAGCTCCAAATCGGTTTTACAGTGAAAACTGCAGGAACTTCAAACCGGCACTAGGAAAAATACTGAGAAACCAGAGTAAAAGTTTTTCCTGCAACCCGTTCCCTTTTTGCTAGATGAACGAACGTCTCTCCACATGCTCAGTTCTGAGAGATAAGTGTGTGTGAAAGCCGTCCTTCACCTAGCTTGTTGGGAACACAAAGTTTCTTTTCAGTTGCAAACTCCACTCCATACATATATATGGGGAGGTACTAGCTCCAACTCTGTTTTACAGTGAAAACTGCTGGAACTTCAAACCGGCACTAGGAAAAAGACTGAGAAACCAGAGTAAAAGTTTCTCCTGCAACCCGTTCCCTTTGTGCTAGATGAACGAACGTCTCTCCACATGCTCAGTTCTGAAAGATAAGTGTGAGTGAAAGCCGTCCTTCACCTAGCTTGTTGGGAACACAAAGTTTCTTTTCAGTTGCAAACTCCACTCCATACATATATATGGGGAGGTACTAGCTCCAAATCGGTTTTACAGTGAAAACTGCAGGAACTTCAAACCGGCACTAGGAAAAAGACTGAGAAACCAGAGTAAAAGTTTTTCCTGCATCACGTTCCCTTTGTGCTAGATGAACGAACGTCTCTCCACATGCTCAGTTCTGAGAGATAAGTGTGTGTGAAAGCCGTCCTTCACCTAGCTTGTTGGGAACACAAAGTTTCTTTTCAGTTGCAAACTCCACTCCATACATATATATGGGGAGGTACTAGCTCCAACTCGGTTTTACAGTGAAAACTGCAGGAACTTCAAACCGGCACTAGGAATCAGACTGAGAAACCAGAGTAAAAGTTTCTCCTGCAACCCGTTCCCTTTCTGCTAGATGAACGAACGTCTCTCCACATGCTCAGTTCTGAGAGATAAGTGTGTGTGAAAGCCGTCCTTCACCTAGCTTGTTGGGAACACAAAGTTTCTTTTCAGTTGCAAACTCCACTCCATACATATATATGGGGAGGTACTAGCTCCAAATCGGTTTTACAGTGAAAACTGCAGGAACTAAATACCGGCACTAGGAAACAGACTGAGAAACCAGAGTAATAGTTTCCCCTGCAACCCGTTCCCTTTGTGCTAGATGAACGAACTTTTCTCCACATGCTCAGTTCTGAGAGATAAGTGTGTGTGAAAGCCGTCCTTCACCTAGCTTGTTGGGAACACAAAGTTTCTTTTCAGTTGCAAACTCCACTCCATACATATATATGGGGAGGTACTAGCTCCAACACGGTTTTACAGTGAAAACTGCTGGAACTTCAAACCGGCACAAGGAAACAGACTGAGAAACCAGAGTAAAAGTTTCCCCTGCAACCCGTTCCCTTTGTGCTAGATGAACGAACTTTTCTCCACATGCTCAGTTCTGAGAGATAAGTGTGTGTGAAAGCCGTACTTCACCTAGCTTGCTGGGAACACAAAGTTTCTTTTCAGTTGCAAACTCCACTCCATACATATATATGGGAAGGTACTAGCTCCAAATCGGTTTTACAGAGAAAACTGCAGGAACTTCAAACCGGCACTAGGAAACAGACTGAGAAACCAGAGTAAAAGTTTCCCCTGCAACCCCTTCCTTTGTGCTAGATGAACGAACGTCTCTCCACATGCTCAGTTCTGAGAGATAAGTGTGTGTGAAAGCCGTCCTTCACCTAGCTTGTTGGGAACACAAAGTTTCTTTTCAGATGCAAACTCCACTCCATACATATATATGGGGAGGTACTAGCTCCAACTCGGTTTTACAGGGAAAACTGCTGGAACTTCAAACCGGCACTAGGAAACAGACTGAGAAACCAGAGTATAAGTTTCTCCTGCATCCCGTTCCCTTTCAGCTAGATGAACGAACGTCTCTCCACATGCTCAGTTCTGAGACATAAGTGTGTGTGAAAGCCGTCCTTCAACTAACTTGTTGGGAACACAAAGTCTCTTTTCAGTTGCAAACTCCACTCCATACATATATATGGGGAGGTACAAGCTCCAACCAGGTTTTACAGTGAAAACTGCAGGAACTTCAAACCGGCACTAGGAAAAAGACTGAGAAACCAGAGTAAAAGTTTCTCCTGCAACCTGTTCCCTTTGTGCTAGATGAACGAACGTCTCTCCACATGCTCAGTTCTGAGAGATGTGTGTGTGTGAAAGCCGTCCTTCACCTAGCTTTTTGGGAACATAAAGTTTCTTTTCATTTGTAAACTAAACTCCATACATATATATGGGGAGGTACTAGCTCCAACTCGGTTTTACAGTGAAAACTGCTGGAACTTCAAACCGGCACTAGGAAACAGACTGAGAAACCAGAGTAAAAGTTTCTCCTGCAACCCGTTCCCTTTGTGCTAGATGAACGAACGTCTCTCCACATGCTCAGTTCTGAGAGATAAGTGTGTGTGAAAGCCGTCCTTCACCTAGCTTGTTGGGAACACAAAGTTTCTTTTCAGTTGCAAACTCCACTCCATACATATATATGGGGAGGTACTAGCTCCAAATCGGTTTTACAGTGAAAAATGCAGGAACTTCAAAACGGCACTAGGAAACAGACTGAGAAACCAGAGTAAAAGTTTTTCCTGCAACCCGTTCCCTTTGTGCTAGATGAAAGAACGTCTCTCCACATGCTCAGTTCTGAGAGATAAGTGTGTGTGAAAGCCGTCCTTCACCTAGCTTGTTGGGAACACAAAGTTTCTTTTCAGTTGCAAACTCCACTCCATACATATATATGGGGAGGTACTAGCTCCAAATCGGTTTTACAGTGAAAACTGCAGGAACTTAATACCGGCACTAGGAAACAGACTGAGAAACCAGATTAAAAGTTTCTCCTGCAACCCGTTCCCTTTGTGCTAGATGAACGAACGTCTCTCCACATGCTCAGTTCTGAGAGATAAGTGTGTGTGAAAGCCGTTCTTCACCTAGCTTGTTGGGAACACAAAGTTTCTTTTCAGTTGCAAACTCCACTCCATACATATATATGGGGAGGTACTAGCTCCAACTCCGTTTTACAGTGAAAACTGCTGGAATTTCAAACCGGCACTAGGAAACAGACTGAGAAACCAGAGTAAAAGTTTCTCCTGCAACCCGTTCCCTTTCTGCTAGATGAACGAACGTCTCTCCACATGCTCAGTTCTGAGAGATAAGTGTGTGTGAAAGCCGTCCTTCACCGAGCTTGTTGGGAACACAAAGTTTCTTTTCAGTTGCAAACTCCACTCCATACATATATATGGGGAGGTACTAGCTCCAAATCGGTTTTACAGTGAAAACTGCAGGAACATCAAACCGGCACTAGGAAACAGACTGAGAAACCAGAGTAAAAGATTCTCCTGCAAACCGTTCCCTTTGTGCTAGATGAACGAACGTCTCTCCACATGCTCAGTTCTGAGAGATAAGTGTGTGTGAAAGCCGTCCTTCACCTAGCTTGTTGGGAACACAAAATTTCTTTTCAGTTGCAAACTCCACTCCATACATATATAAGGGGAGGTACTAGCTCCAACTCGGTTTTACAGTGAAAACTGCTGGAACTTCAAACCGGCACTAGGAAACAGACTGAGAAACCAGAGTAAAAGTTTCTCCTGCAACACGTTCCCTTTGTGCTAGATGAACGAACGTCTCTCCACATGCTCAGTTCTGAGAGATATGTGTGTGTGAAAGCCGTCCTTCACCTAGCTTGTTGGGAACACAAAGTTTCTTTTCAGTTGCAAACTCCACTCCATACATATATATGGGGAGGTACAAGCTCCAACCAGGTTTTACAGCGAAAACTGCAGGAACTTCAAACCGGCACTAGGAAACAGACTGAGAAACAAGAGTAAAAGTTTCTCCTGCAACCTGTTCCATTTGTGCTAGATGAACGAACGTCTCTCCACATGCTCAGTTCTGAGAGATGTGTGTGTGTGAAAGCCGTCCTTCACCTAGCTTATTGGGAACATAAAGTTTCTTTTCATTTGTAAACTCCACTCCATACATATATATGGGGAGGTACTAGCTCCAAATCGGTTTTACAGTGAAAACTGCAGGAACTTCAAACCGGCACTAGGAAATAGACTGAGAAACCAGAGTAAAAGTTTCGCCTGCAACCCGTTCCCTTTGTGCTAGATGAACGAAAGTCTCTCCACATGCTCAGTTCTGAGAGATAAATGTTTGTGAAAGCCGTCCTTCACCTAGCTTGTTGGGAACACAAAGTTTCTTTTCAGTTGCAAACTCCACTCCATACATATATATGGGGAGGTACTAGCTCCAACTCGGTTTTACAGTGAAAACTGCTGGAACTTCAAACCGGCACTAGGAAACAGACTGAGAAACCAGAGTAAAAGTTTCTCCTGCAACCCGTTCCCTTTGTGCTAGATGAACGAACGTCTCTCCACATGCTCAGTTCTGAGAGATAAATGTGTGTGAAAGCCGTCCTTCACCTAGCTTGTTGGGAACATAAAGTTTCTTTTCAGTTGCAAACTCCACTCCATACATATATATGAGGAGGTACTAGCTCCAAATCGGTTTTGCAGTGAAAACTGCAGGAACTTAATACCGGCACTAGGAAACAGACTGAGAAACCAGAGTAAAAGTTTCTCCTGCAACCCGTTCCCTTTGTGCTAGATGAACGAACGTCTCTCCACATGCTCAGTTCTGAGAGATAAGTGTGTGTGAAAGCCGTCCTTCACCTAGCTTGTTGGGAACACAAAGTTTCTTTTCAGTTGCAAACTCCACTCCATACATATATAAGGGGAGGTACCAGCTCCAACTCGGTTTTACAGTGAAAACTGCTGGAACTTCAAACCGGCACTAGGAAACAGACTGAGAAACCAGAGTAAAAGTTTCTCCTGCAACCCGTTCCCTTTGTGCTAGATGAACGAACGTCTCTCCACATGCTCAGTTCTGAGAGATAAATGTGTGTGAAAGCCGTCCTTCACCTAGCTTGTTGGGAACATAAAGTTACTTTTCAGTTGCAAACTCCACTCCATACATATATATGGGGAGGTACTAGCTCCAAATCGGTTTTGCAGTGAAAACTGCAGGAACTTAATACCGGCACTAGGAAACAGACTGAGAAACCAGAGTAAAAGTTTTTCCTGCAACCCGTTCCCTTTGTGCTAGATGAACGAACGTCTCTCCACATGCTCAGTTCTGAGAGATAAGTGTGTGTGAAAGCCGTCCTTCACCTAGCTTGTTGGGAACACAAAGTTTCTTTTCAGTTGCAAACTCCACTCCATACATATATAAGGGGAGGTACTAGCTCCAACTCGGTTTTACAGTGAAAACTGCTGGAACTTCAAACCGGCACTAGGAAACAGACTGAGAAACCAGAGTAAAAGTTTCTCCTGCAACCCGTTCCCTTTGTGCTAGATGAACGAACGTCTCTCCACATGCTCAGTTCTGAGAGATAAATGTGTGTGAAAGCCGTCCTTCACCTAGCTTGTTGGGAACACAATGTTTCTTTTCAGTTGCAAACTCCACTCCATACATATATATGGGGAGGTACTAGCTCCAAATCGGTTTTACAGTGAAAACTGCAGGAACTTAATACCGGCACTAGGAAACAGACTGAGAAACCAGAGTAAAAGTTTCTCCTGCAACCCGTTCCCTTTGTGCTAGATGAACGAACGTCTCTCCACATGCTCAGTTCTGAGAGATAAGTGTGTGTGAAAGCCGTCCTTCACCGAGCTTGTTGGGAACACAAAGTTTCTTTTCAGTTGCAAACTCCACTCCATACATATATATTGGGAGGTACTAGCTCCAAATCGGTTTTACAGTGAAAACTGCAGGAACATCAAACCGGCACTAGGAAACAGACTGAGAAACCAGAGTTAAATTTTCTCCTGCAACCTGTTCCCTTTGTGCTAGATGAACGAACGTCTCTCCACATGCTCAGTTCTGAGAGATGTGTGTGTGTGAAAGCCGTCCTTCACCTAGCTTTTTGGGAAAATAAAGTTTCTATTCATTTGTAAACTCCACTCCATATATATATATGGGGAGGTACTAGCTCCAACTCGGTTTTACAGTGAAAACACCTGGAACTTCAAACCGGCACTAGGAAACAGACTGAGAAACCAGAGTAAAAGTTTCTCCTGCAACCCGTTCCCCTTGTGCTAGATGAACGAACGTCTCTCCACATGTTGAGATCTGAGAGGTAGGTGTGTGTGAAAGCCGTCCTTCACCTAGCTTGTTGGGAACACAAAGTTTCTTTTCAGTTACAAACTCCAATCCATACATATATATGGGGAGGTACCAGCACCAAATCGGTTTTACAGTGAAAACTGCAGGAACTTCAAACCGGCACTAGGAAACACACTGAGAATCCAGAGTAAAAGTTTCTCCTGGAACCCGTTCCTTTTGTGCTACATGAACGAACGTCTCTCCACAAGCTCAGTTCTGAGAGATAAGTGTGTGTGAAAGCTGTCCTTCACCTAGCTTGTTGGGAACACAAAGTTTCTTTTCAGTTGCAAACTCCACTCCATACATATATATGGGGAGGTACTAGCTCCAACTCGGTTTTACAGTGAAAACTGCATGAACTTCAACCGGCACTAGGAAACAGACTGAGAAACCAGAGTAAAAGTTTCTCCTGCAACCCCTACCCTTTGTGCTAGATGAATGAACGTCTCTCCACATGCACAGTTCTGAGAGATAAATGTGTGTGAAAGCCGCCCTTCACCTAGCTTGTTGGGAACACAAAGTTTCTTTTCAGTTGCAAACTCCACTCCATACATATATATGGGGAGGTACTAGCTCCAAATCGGTTTTACAGTGAAAACTGCAGGAACTTCAAACCGGCACTAGGAAACAGACTGAGAAACCAGAGTAAAAGTTTCTCCTGCAACCGGTTCCTTTTGAGCTAGATGAACGAACGTCTCTCCACATGCTCAGTTCTGAGAGATAAGTGTGTGTGAAAGCCGTACTTCACCTAGCTTGTTGGGAACACAAAGTTTCTTTTCAGTTGCAAACTCCACTCCATACATATATATGGGGAGGTACTAGCTCCAAACCGGTTTTACAGTGAAAACTGCAGGAACTTAAAACCGGCACTAGGAAACAGACTGAGAAACCAGAGTAAAAGTTTTACCTGCAACCCGTTCCCTTTGTGCTAGATGAACGAACGTCTCTCCACATGCTCAGTTCTGAGAGATAAGTGTGTGTGAAAGCCGTCCTTCACCTAGCTTGTTGGGAACACAAAGTTTCTTTTCAGTTGCAAACTCCAATCCATACATATATAAGGGGAGGTACTAGCTCCAACTCGGTTTTACAGTGAAAACTGCTGGAACTTCAAACCGGCACTAGGAAACAGACTGAGAAACCAGAGTAATAGTTTCTCCTGCAACCCGTTCCCTTTGTGCTAGATGAACGAACGTCTCTCCACATGCTCAGTTCTGAGAGATAAATGTGTGTGAAAGCCGTCCTTCACCTAGCTTGTTGGGAACACAATGTTTCTTTTCAGTTGCAAACTCCACTCCATACATATATATGGGGAGGTACTAGCTCCAAATCGGTTTTACAGTGAAAACTGCAGGAACTTAATACCGGCACTAGGAAACAGACTGAGAAACCAGAGTAAAAGTTTCTCCTGCAACCCGTTCCCTTTGTGCTAGATGAACGAACGTCTCTCCACATGCTCAGTTCTGAGAGATAAGTGTGTGTGAAAGCCGTCCTTCACCTAGCTTGTTGGGAACACAAAGTTTCTTTTCAGTTGCAAACTCCACTCCATACATATATAAGGGGAAGTACTAGCTCCAACTCGGTTTTACAGTGAAAACTGCTGGAACTTCAAACCGGCACTAGGAAACAGACTGAGAAACCAGAGTAAAAGTTTCTCCTGCAACACGTTCCCTTTGTGCTAGATGAACGAACGTCTCTCCACATGCTCAGTTCTGAGAGATATGTGTGTGTGAAAGCCGTCCTTCACCTAGCTTGTTGGGAACACAAAGTTTCTTTTCAGTTGCAAACTCCACTCCATACATATATATGGGGAGGTACAAGCTCCAACCAGGTTTTACAGCGAAAACTGCAGGAACTTCAAACCGGCACTAGGAAACAGACTGAGAAACCAGAGTAAAAGTTTCTCCTGCAACCTGTTCCATTTGTGCTAGATGAACGAACGTCTCTCCACATGCTCAGTTCTGAGAGATGTGTGTGTGTGAAAGCCGTCCTTCACCTAGCTTATTGGGAACATAAAGTTTCTTTTCATTTGTAAACTCCACTCCATACATATATATGGGGAGGTACTAGCTCCAAATCGGTTTTACAGTGAAAACTGCAGGAACTTCAAACCGGCACTAGGAAATAGACTGAGAAACCAGAGTAAAAGTTTCTCCTGCAACCCGTTCCCTTTGTGCTAGATGAACGAAAGTCTCTCCACATGCTCAGTTCTGAGAGATAAATGTGTGTGAAAGCCGTCCTTCACCTAGCTTTTTGGGAACACAAAGTTTCTTTTCAGTTGCAAACTCCACTCCATACATATATATTGGGAGGTACTAGCTCCAACTCGGTTTTACAGTGAAAACTGCTGGAACTTCAAACCGGCACAGGGAAAAAGACTGAGAAACCAGAGTAAAAGTTTCTCCTGCAACCCGTTCCCTTTGTGCTAGATGAACGAACGTCTCTCCACATGCTCAGTTCTGAGAGAAAAATGTGTGTGAAAGCCGTCCTTCACCTAGCTTGTTGGGAACATAAAGTTTCTTTTCAGTTGCAAACTCCACTCCATACATATATATGGGGAGGTACTAGCTCCAAATCGGTTTTGCAGTGAAAACTGCAGGAACTTAATACCGGCACTAGGAAACAGACTGAGAAACCAGAGTAAAAGTTTCTCCTGCAACCCGTTCCCTTTGTGCTAGATGAACGAACGTCTCTCCACATGCTCAGTTCTGAGAGATAAGTGTGTGTGAAAGCCGTCCTTCACCTAGCTTGTTGGGAACACAAAGTTTCTTTTCAGTTGCAAACTCCACTCCATACATATATAAGGGGAGGTACTAGCTCCAACTCGGTTTTACAGTGAAAACTGCTGGAACTTCAAACCGGCACTAGGAAACAGACTGAGAAACCAGAGTAAAAGTTTCTCCTGCAACCCGTTCCCTTTGTGCTAGATGAACGAACGTCTCTCCACATGCTCAGTTCTGAGAGATAAGTGTGTGTGAAAGCCGTTCTTCACCTAGCTTGTTGGGAACACAAAGTTTCTTTTCAGTTGCAAACTCCACTCCATACATATATATGGGGAAGTACTAGCTCCAAATCGGTTTTGCAGTGAAAACTGCAGGAACTTAATACCGGCACTAGGAAACAGACTGAGAAACCAGAGTAAAAGTTTCTCCTGCAACCCGTTCCCTTTGTGCTAGATGAACGAACGTCTCTCCACATGCTCAGTTCTGAGAGATAAGTGTGTGTGAAAGCCGTCCTTCACCTAGCTTGTTGGGAACACAAAGTTTCTTTTCAGTTGCAAACTCCACTCCATACATATATAAGGGGAGGTACTAGCTCCAACTCGGTTTTACAGTGAAAACTGCTGGAACTTCAAACCGGCACTAGGAAACAGACTGAGAAACCAGAGTAAAAGTTTCTCCTGCAACCCGTTCCCTTTGTGCTAGATGAACGAACGTCTCTCCACATGCTCAGTTCTGAGAGATAAATGTGTGTGAAAGCCGTCCTTCACCTAGCTTGTTGGGAACATAAAGTTACTTTTCAGTTGCAAACTCCACTCCATACATATATATGGGGAGGTACTAGCTCCAAATCGGTTTTGCAGTGAAAACTGCAGGAACTTAATACCGGCACTAGGAAACAGACTGAGAAACCAGAGTAAAAGTTTTTCCTGCAACCCGTTCCCTTTGTGCTAGATGAACGAACGTCTCTCCACATGCTCAGTTCTGAGAGATAAGTGTGTGTGAAAGCCGTCCTTCACCTAGCTTGTTGGGAACACAAAGTTTCTTTTCAGTTGCAAACTCCAATCCATACATATATAAGGGGAGGTACTAGCTCCAACTCGGTTTTACAGTGAAAACTGCTGGAACTTCAAACCGGCACTAGGAAACAGACTGAGAAACCAGAGTAAAAGTTTCTCCTGCAACCCGTTCCCTTTGTGCTAGATGAACGAACGTCTCTCCACATGCTCAGTTCTGAGAGATAAATGTGTGTGAAAGCCGTCCTTCACCTAGCTTGTTGGGAACACAATGTTTCTTTTCAGTTGCAAACTCCACTCCATACATATATATGGGGAGGTACTAGCTCCAAATCGGTTTTACAGTGAAAACTGCAGGAACTTAATACCGGCACTAGGAAACAGACTGAGAAACCAGAGTAAAAGTTTCTCCTGCAACCCGTTCCCTTTGTGCTAGATGAACGAACGTCTCTCCACATGCTCAGTTCTGAGAGATAAGTGTGTGTGAAAGCCGTCCTTCACCTAGCTTGTTGGGAACACAAAGTTTCTTTTCAGTTGCAAACTCCACTCCATACATATATAAGGGGAGGTACTAGCTCCAACTCGGTTTTACAGTGAAAACTGCTGGAACTTCAAACCGGCACTAGGAAACAGACTGAGAAACCAGAGTAAAAGTTTCTCCTGCAACACGTTCCCTTTGTGCTAGATGAACGAACGTCTCTCCACATGCTCAGTTCTGAGAGATATGTGTGTGTGAAAGCCGTCCTTCACCTAGCTTGTTGGGAACACAAAGTTTCTTTTCAGTTGCAAACTCCACTCCATACATATATATGGGGAGGTACAAGCTCCAACCAGGTTTTACAGCGAAAACTGCAGGAACTTCAAACCGGCACTAGGAAACAGACTGAGAAACCAGAGTAAAAGTTTCTCCTGCAACCTGTTCCATTTGTGCTAGATGAACGAACGTCTCTCCACATGCTCAGTTCTGAGAGATGTGTGTGTGTGAAAGCCGTCCTTCACCTAGCTTTTTGGGAACATAAAGTTTCTTTTCATTTGTAAATTCCACTCCATTCATATATATGGGGAGGTACTAGCTCCAAATCGGTTTTACAGTGAAAACTGCAGGAACTTCAAACCGGCACTAGGAAATAGACTGAGAAACCAGAGTAATAGTTTCTCCTGCAACCCGTTCCCTTTGTGCTAGATGAACGAACGTCTCTCCACATGCTCAGTTCTGAGAGATAAATGTGTGTGAAAGCCGTCCTTCACCTAGCTTGTTGGGAACACAAAGTTTCTTTTCAGTTGCAAACTCCACTCCATACATATATATGGGGAGGTACTAGCTCCAACTCGGTTTTACAGTGAAAACTGCTGGAACTTCAAACCGGCACTAGGAAACAGACTGAGAAACCAGAGTAAAAGTTTCTCCTGCAACCCGTTCCATTTGTGCTAGATGAACGAACGTCTCTCCACATGCTCAGTTCTGAGAGATAAATGTGTGTGAAAGCCGTCCTTCACCTAGCTTGTTGGGAACATAAAGTTACTTTTCAGTTGCAAACTCCACTCCATACATATATATGGGGAGGTACTAGCTCCAAATCGGTTTTGCAGTGAAAACTGCAGGAACTTAATACCGGCACTAGGAAACAGACTGAGAAACCAGAGTAAAAGTTTCTCCTGCAACCCATTCCCTTTGTGCTAGATGAACGAACGTCTCTCCACATGCTCAGTTCTGAGAGATAAGTGTGTGTGAAAGCCGTCCTTCACCTAGCTTGTTGGGAACACAAAGTTTCTTTTCAGTTGCAAACTCCACTCCATACATATATAAGGGGAGGTACTAGCTCCAACTCGGTTTTACAGTGAAAACTGCTGGAACTTCAAACCGGCACTAGGAAACAGACTGAGAAACCAGAGTAAAAGTTTCTTCTGCAACACGTTCCCTTTGTGCTAGATGAACGAACGTCTCTCCACATGCTCAGTTCTGAGAGATATGTGTGTGTGAAAGCCGTCCTTCACCTAGCTTGTTGGGAACACAAAGTTTCTTTTCAGTTGCAAACTCCACTCCATACATATATATGGGGAGGTACTAGCTCCAACCAGGTTTTACATTGAAAACTGTAGGAACTTCAAACCGGCACTAGGAAACAGACTGAGAAACCAGAGTAAAAGTTTCTCCTGCAACCCGTTCCCTTTGTGCTAGATGAACGAACGTCTCTCCACATGCTCAGTTCTGAGAGATAAGTGTGTGTGAAAGCCGTCCTTCACCTAGCTTGTTGGGATCACAAAGTTTCTTTTCAGTTGCAAACTCCACTCCATACATATATATGGGGAGGTACTAGCTCCAAATCGGTTTTACAGTGAAAACTGCAGGAACTTCAAACCGGCACTAGGAAACAGACTGAGAAACCAGAGTAAAAGTTTCTCCTGCAACCTGTTCCCTTTGTGCTAGATGAACGAACGTCTCTCCACATGCTCAGTTCTGAGAGATGTGTGTGTGTGAAAGCCGTCCTTCACCTAGCTTTTTGGGAACATAAAGCTTCTTTTCATTTGTAAATTCCACTCCATACATATATATGGAAAGGTACTAGCTCCAACTCGGTTTTACAGTGAAAACTGCTGGAACTTCAAACCGGCACTAGGAAACAGACTGAGAAACCAGAGTAAAAGTTTCTCCTGCAACCTGTTCCCTTTGTGCTAGATGAACGAACGTCTCTCCACATGCTCAGTTCTGAGTGATGTGTGTGTGTGAAAGCCGTCCTTCACATAGATTTTTGGGAACATAAAGTTTCTTTTCATTTGTAAACTCCACTCCATACATATATATGGGGAGGTACTAGCTCCAACTCGGTTTTACAGTGAAAACTGCAGGAACTTCAAACCGGCACTAGGAAACAGACTGAGAAACCAGAGTAAAAGTTTCCCCTGCAACCCGTTCCCCTTGTGCTAGATGAACGAACGTCTCTCCACATGTTCATTTCTGAGAGGTAGGTGTGTGTGAAAGCCGTCCTTCACCTAGCTTGTTGGGAACACAAAGTTTCTTTTCAGTTACAAACACCAATCCATACATATATATGGGGAGGTACTAGCACCAAATCGGTTTTACAGTGAAAACTGCTGGAACTTCAAACCGGCACTAGGAAACACACTGAGAAACCAGAGTAAAAGTTTCTCCTGGAACCCGTTCCTTTTGTGCTACATGAACGAACGTCTCTCCACAAGCTCAGTTCTGAGAGATAAGTGTGTGTGAAAGCCGTCCTTCAACTAGCTTGTTGGGAACACAAAGTTTCTTTTCAGTTGCAAACTCCACTCCATACATATATATGGGGAGGTACCAGCTCCAACTCGGTTTTACAGTGAAAACTGCATGAACTTCAAACCGGCACTAGGAAACAGACTGAGAAACCAGAGTAAAAGTTTCTCCTGCAACCCGTTCCCTTTGTGCTAGATGAACGAACGTCTCTCCACATGCTAAGTTCTGAGAGATAAGTGTGTGTGGAAGCCGTCCTTCACCTAGCTTGTTGGGAACACAAAGTTTCTATTCAGTTGCAAACTCCACTCCATACATATATATGGGGAGGTACTAGCTCCAACTCGCTTTTACAGTGAAAACTGATGGAACTTCAAACCGGCACTAGGAAACAGACTGAGAAACCAGAGTAAAAGTTTCTCCTGCAAACCGTTCCCTTTGTGCTAGATGAACGAACGTCTCTCCAAATGCTCAGTTCTGAGAGATAAATGTGTGTGAAAGCCGTCCTTCACCTAGCTTGTTGGGAACACAAAGTTTCTTTTCAGTTGCAAAATCCACTCCATACATATATATGGGGAGGTACTAGATCCAACCAGGTTTTAAAGTGAAAACTGCAGGAACTTCAAACCGGCACTAGGAAACAGACTGAGAAACCAGAGTAAAAGTTTCTCCTGCAACCCGTTCACTTTGTGCTAGATGAACGAACGTCTCTCCACATGCTCATTTCTGAGAGATAAGTGTGTGTGAAAGCCGTCCTTCACCTAGCTTGTTGGGAACACAAAATTTCTTTTCAGTTGCAAACTCCACTCCATACATATATATGGGGAGGTACTAGCTCCAACCAGGTTTTACAGGGAAAACTGCAGGAACTTCAAACCGGCACTAGGAAACAGACTGAGAAACCAGAGTAAAAGTTTCCCCTGCAACATGTTCCCTTTGTGCTAGATGAACGAACGTCTCTCCACATGCTCAGTTCTGAGAGATAAGTGTGTGTGAAAGCCGTCCTTCACCTAGCTTGTTGGGAACACAAAGTTTCTTTTCAGTTGCAAACTCCACTCCATACATATATATGGGGAGGTACTAGCTCCAACTCGGTTTTACAGTGAAAACTGCTGGAACTTCAAACCGGCACTAGGAAACAGACTGAGAAACAAGAGTAAAAGTTTCTCCTGCAACCCGTTCCCTTTGAGCTAGATGAACGAACGTCTCTCCACTAGCTCAGTTCTGAGAGATAAGTGTGTGTGAAAGCCGTCCTTCACCTAGATTGTTTGGAACAAAAGTTTCTTTTCAGTTGCAAACTCCACTCCATACATATATATGGGGAGGTACTAGCTCCAACCAAGTTTTACAGTGAAAACTGCTGGAACTTCAAACCGGCACTAGGAAACTGAGAAACCAGAGTAAAAGTTTCTCCTGCAACCCGTTCCATTTGTGCTACATGAACGAACGTCTCTCCACATGCTCAGTTCTGAGAGATAAGTGTGTGTGAAAGCCGTCCTTCACCTAGCTTGTTGGGAACACAAAGTTTCTTTTCAGTTGCAAACTCCAATCCATACATATATATGGGGAGGTACTAGCTCCAACCAGGTTTTACAGTGAAAACTGCAGGAACTTCAAACCGGCACTAGGAAACAGACTGAGAAACCAGAGTAAAAGTTTCTCCTGCAACCCGTTCCCTTTGTGCTAGATGAACGAACGTCTCTCCACATGCTCAGTTCTGAGAGATAAGTGTGTGTTAAAGCCGTCCTTCACCTAGCTTGTTGGGAACACAAAGTTTCTTTTCAGTTGCAAACTCCAATCCATACATATATATGGGGAGGTACTAGCTCCAACCAGGTTTTACAGTGAAAACTGCAGGAACTTCAAACCGGCACTAGGAAACAGACTGAGAAAACAGAGTAAAAGTTTCTCCTGCAACCCGTTCCCTTTGTGCTAGATGAACGAACGTCTCTCCACATGCTCAGTTCTGAGAGATGTGTGTGTGTGAAAGCCGTCCTTCACCTAGCTTTTTGGGAAAATAAAGTTTCTTTTCATTTGTAAACTCCACTCCATATATATATATGGGGAGGTACTAGCTCCAACTCGGTTTTACAGTGAAAACTCCTGGAACTTCAAACCGGCACTAGGAAACAGACTGAGAAACCAGAGTTAAATTTTCTCCTGCAACCTGTTCCCTTTGTGCTAGATGAACGAACGTCTCTCCACATGCTCAGTTCTGAGAGATGTGTGTGTGTGAAAGCCGTCCTTCACCTAGCTTTTTGGGAAAATAAAGTTTCTTTTCATTTGTAAACTCCACTCCATATATATATATGGGGAGGTACTAGCTCCAACTCGGTTTTACAGTGAAAACTCCTGGAACTTCAAACCGGCACTAGGAAACAGACTGAGAAACCAGAGTAAAAGTTTCTCCTGCAACCCGTACCACTTGTGCTAGATGAACGAACGTCTCTCCACATGTTGAGATCTGAGAGGTAGGTGTGTGTGAAAGCCGTCCTTCACCTAGCTTGTTGGGAACACAAAGTTTCTTTTCAGTTACAAACTCCAATCCATACATATATATGGGGAGGTACTAGCACCAAATCGGTTTTACAGTGAAAACTGCAGGAACTTCAAACCGGCACTAGGAAACACACTGAGAATCCAGAGTAAAAGTTTCTCCTGGAACCCGTTCCTTTTGTGCTACATGAACGAACGTTTCTCCACAAGCTCAGTTCTGAGAGATAAGTGTGTGTGAAAGCTGTCCTTCACCTAGCTTGTTGGGAACACAAAGTTTCTTTTCAGTTGCAAACTCCACTCCATACATATATATGGGGAGGTACTAGCTCCAACTCGGTTTTACAGTGAAAACTGCATGAACTTCAACCGGCACTAGGAAACAGACTGAGAAACCAGAGTAAAAGTTTCTCCTGCAACCCCTACCCTTTGTGCTAGATGAATGAACGTCTCTCCACATGCACAGTTCTGAGAGATAAATGTGTGTGAAAGCCGTCCTTCACCTAGCTTGTTGGGAACACAAAGTTTCTTTTCAGTTGCAAACTCCACTCCATACATATATATGGGGAGGTACTAGCTCCAAATCGGTTTTACAGTGAAAACTGCAGGAACTTCAAACCGGCACTAGGAAACAGACTGAGAAACCAGAGTAAAAGTTTCTCCTGCAACCGGTTCCTTTTGAGCTAGATGAACGAACGTCTCTCCACATGCTCAGTTCTGAGAGATAAGTGTGTGTGAAAGCCGTACTTCACCTAGCTTGTTGGGAACACAAAGTTTCTTTTCAGTTGCAAACTTCACTCCATACATATATATGGGGAGGTTCTAGCTCCAACTCGGTTTTACAGTGAAAACTGCTGGAACTTCAAACCGGCACTAGGAAACAGACTGAGAAACCAGAGTAAAAGTTTCTCCTGCAACCCGTTCCCTTTGTGCTAGATGAACGAACGTCTCTCCACATGCTCAGTTCTGAGAGATAAGTGTGTGTGAAAGCCGTTCTTCACCTAGCTTGTTGGGAACACAAAGTTTCTTTTCAGTTGCAAACTCCACTCCATACATATATATGGGGAGGTACTAGCTCCAAACCGGTTTTACAGTGAAAACTGCAGGAACTTAAAACCGGCACTAGGAAACAGACTGAGAAACCAGAGTAAAAGTTTTACCTGCAACCCGTTCCCTTTGTGCTAGATGAACGAACGTCTCTCCACATGCTCAGTTCTGAGAGATAAGTGTGTGTGAAAGCCGTCCTTCACCTAGCTTGTTGGGAACACAAAGTTTCTTTTCAGTTGCAAACTCCACTCCATACATATATAAGGGGAGGTACTAGCTCCAACTCGGTTTTACAGTGAAAACTGCTGGAACTTCAAACCGGCACTAGGAAACAGACTGAGAAACCAGAGTAATAGTTTCTCCTGCAACCCGTTCCCTTTGTGCTAGATGAACGAACGTCTCTCCACATGCTCAGTTCTGAGAGATAAATGTGTGTGAAAGCCGTCCTTCACCTAGCTTGTTGGGAACACAATGTTTCTTTTCAGTTGCAAACTCCACTCCATACATATATATGGGGAGGTACTAGCTCCAAATCGGTTTTACAGTGAAAACTGCTGGAACTTAATACCGGCACTAGGAAACAGACTGAGAAACCAGAGTAAAAGTTTGTCCTGCAACCCGTTCCCTTTTTGCTAGATGAACGAACGTCTCTCCACATGCTCAGTTCTGAGAGATAAGTGTGTGTGAAAGCCGTCCTTCACCTAGCTTGTTGGGAACACAAAGTTTCTTTTCAGTTGCAAACTCCACTCCATACATATATAAGGGGAGGTACTAGCTCCAACTCGGTTTTACAGTGAAAACTGCTGGAACTTCAAACCGGCACTAGGAAACAGACTGAGAAACCAGAGTAAAAGTTTCTCCTGCAACACGTTCCCTTTGTGCTAGATGAACGAACGTCTCTCCACATGCTCAGTTCTGAGAGATATGTGTGTGTGAAAGCCGTCCTTCACCTAGCTTGTTGGGAACACAAAGTTTCTTTTCAGTTGCAAACTCCACTCCATACATATATATGGGGAGGTACAAGCTCCAACCAGGTTTTACAGCGAAAACTGCAGGAACTTCAAACCGGCACTAGGAAACAGACTGAGAAACCAGAGTAAAAGTTTCTCCTGCAACCTGTTCCATTTGTGCTAGATGAACGAACGTCTCTCCACATGCTCAGTTCTGAGAGATGTGTGTGTGTGAAAGCCGTCCTTCACCTAGCTTATTGGGAACATAAAGTTTCTTTTCATTTGTAAACTCCACTCCATACATATATATGGGGAGGTACTAGCTCCAAATCGGTTTTACAGTGAAAACTGCAGGAACTTCAAACCGGCACTAGGAAATAGACTGAGAAACCAGAGTAAAAGTTTCTCCTGCAACCCGTTCCCTTTGTGCTAGATGAACGAAAGTCTCTCCACATGCTCAGTTCTGAGAGATAAATGTGTGTGAAAGCCGTCCTTCACCTAGCTTGTTGGGAACACAAAGTTTCTTTTCAGTTGCAAACTCCACTCCATACATATATATGGGGAGGTACTAGCTCCAACTCGGTTTTACAGTGAAAACTGCTGGAACTTCAAACCGGCACTAGGAAACAGACTGAGAAACCAGAGTAAAAGTTTCTCCTGCAACCCGTTCCCTTTGTGCTAGATGAACGAACGTCTCTCCACATGCTCAGTTCTGAGAGATAAATGTGTGTGAAAGCCGTCCTTCACCTAGCTTGTTGGGAACATAAAGTTTCTTTTCAGTTGCAAACTCCACTCCATACATATATATGGGGAGGTACTAGCTCCAAATCGGTTTTGCAGTGAAAACTGCAGGAACTTAATACCGGCAATAGGAAACAGACTGAGAAACCAGAGTAAAAGTTTCTCCTGCAACCCGTTCCCTTTGTGCTAGATGAACGAACGTCTCTCCACATGCTCAGTTCTGAGAGATAAGTGTGTGTGAAAGCCGTCCTTCACCTAGCTTGTTGGGAACACAAAGTTTCTTTTCAGTTGCAAACTCCACTCCATACATATATAAGGGGAGGTACTAGCTCCAACTCGGTTTTACAGTGAAAACTTCTGGAACTTCAAACCGGCACTAGGAAACAGACTGAGAAACCAGAGTAAAAGTTTCTCCTGCAACCCGTTCCCTTTGTGCTAGATGAACGAACGTCTCTCCACATGCTCAGTTCTGAGAGATAAATGTGTGTGAAAGCCGTCCTTCACCTAGCTTGTTGGGAACATAAAGTTTCTTTTCAGTTGCAAACTCCACTCCATACATATATATGGGGAGGTACTAGCTCCAAATCGGTTTTGCAGTGAAAACTGCAGGAACTTAATACCGGCACTAGGAAACAGACTGAGAAACCAGAGTAAAAGTTTCTCCTGCAACCCGTTCCCTTTGTGCTAGATGAACGAACGTCTCTCCACATGCTCAGTTCTGAGAGATAAGTGTGTGTGAAAGCCGTCCTTCACCTAGCTTGTTGGGAACACAAAGTTTCTTTTCAGTTGCAAACTCCACTCCATACATATATAAGGGGAGGTACTAGCTCCAACTCGGTTTTACAGTGAAAACTGCTGGAACTTCAAACCGGCACTAGGAAACAGACTGAGAAACCAGAGTAAAAGTTTCTCCTGCAACCCGTTCCCTTTGTGCTAGATGAACGAACGTCTCTCCACATGCTCAGTTCTGAGAGATAAATGTGTGTGAAAGCCGTCCTTCACCTAGCTTGTTGGGAACATAAAGTTACTTTTCAGTTGCAAACTCCACTCCATACATATATATGGGGAGGTACTAGCTCCAAATCGGTTTTGCAGTGAAAACTGCAGGAACTTAATACCGGCACTAGGAAACAGACTGAGAAACCAGAGTAAAAGTTTTTCCTGCAACCCGTTCCCTTTGTGCTAGATGAACGAACGTCTCTCCACATGCTCAGTTCTGAGAGATAAGTGTGTGTGAAAGCCGTCCTTCACCTAGCTTGTTGGGAACACAAAGTTTCTTTTCAGTTGCAAACTCCACTCCATACATATATAAGGGGAGGTACTAGCTCCAACTCGGTTTTACAGTGAAAACTGCTGGAACTTCAAACCGGCACTAGGAAACAGACTGAGAAACCAGAGTAAAAGTTTCTCCTGCAACCCGTTCCCTTTGTGCTAGATGAACGAACGTCTCTCCACATGCTCAGTTCTGAGAGATAAATGTGTGTGAAAGCCGTCCTTCACCTAGCTTGTTGGGAACACAATGTTTCTTTTCAGTTGCAAACTCCACTCCATACATATATAAGGGGAGGTACTAGCTCCAACTCGGTTTTACAGTGAAAACTGCTGGAACTTCAAACCGGCACTAGGAAACAGACTGAGAAACCAGAGTAAAAGTTTCTCCTGCAACACGTTCCCTTTGTGCTAGATGAACGAACGTCTCTCCACATGCTCAGTTCTGAGAGATATGTGTGTGTGAAAGCCGTCCTTCACCTAGCTTGTTGGGAACACAAAGTTTCTTTTCAGTTGCAAACTCCACTCCATACATATATATGGGGAGGTACAAGCTCCAACCAGGTTTTACAGCGAAAACTGCAGGAACTTCAAACCGGCACTAGGAAACAGACTGAGAAACCAGAGTAAAAGTTTCTCCTGCAACCTGTTCCATTTGTGCTAGATGAACGAACGTCTCTCCACATGCTCAGTTCTGAGAGATGTGTGTGTGTGAAAGCCGTCCTTCACCTAGCTTTTTGGGAACATAAAGTTTCTTTTCATTTGTAAACTCCACTCCATTCATATATATGGGGAGGTATTAGCTCCAAATCGGTTTTACAGTGAAAACTGCAGGAACTTCAAACCGGCACTAGGAAATAGACTGAGAAACCAGAGTATTAGTTTCTCCTGCAACCCGTTCCCTTTGTGCTACATGAACGAACGTCTCTCCACATGCTAAGTTCTGAGAGATAAGTGTGTGTGGAAGCCGTCCTTCACCTAGCTTGTTGGGAACACAAAGTTTCTATTCAGTTGCAAACTCCACTCCATACATATATATGGGGAGGTACTAGCTCCAACTCGCTTTTACAGTGAAAACTGATGGAACTTCAAACCGGCACTAGGAAACAGACTGAGAAACCAGAGTAAAAGTTTCTCCTGCAAACCGTTCCCTTTGTGCTAGATGAACGAACGTCTCTCCAAATGCTCAGTTCTGAGAGATAAATGTGTGTGAAAGCCGTCCTTCACCTAGCTTGTTGGGAACACAAAGTTTCTTTTCAGTTGCAAAATCCACTCCATACATATATATGGGGAGGTACTAGATCCAACCAGGTTTTAAAGTGAAAACTGCAGGAACTTCAAACCGGCACTAGGAAACAGACTGAGAAACCAGAGTAAAAGTTTCTCCTGCAACCCGTTCACTTTGTGCTAGATGAACGAACGTCTCTCCACATGCTCATTTCTGAGAGATAAGTGTGTGTGAAAGCCGTCCTTCACCTAGCTTGTTGGGAACACAAAATTTCTTTTCAGTTGCAAACTCCACTCCATACATATATATGGGGAGGTACTAGCTCCAACCAGGTTTTACAGGGAAAACTGCAGGAACTTCAAACCGGCACTAGGAAACAGACTGAGAAACCAGAGTAAAAGTTTCCCCTGCAACATGTTCCCTTTGTGCTAGATGAACGAACGTCTCTCCACATGCTCAGTTCTGAGAGATAAGTGTGTGTGAAAGCCGTCCTTCACCTAGCTTGTTGGGAACACAAAGTTTCTTTTCAGTTGCAAACTCCACTCCATACATATATATGGGGAGGTACTAGCTCCAACTCGGTTTTACAGTGAAAACTGCTGGAACTTCAAACCGGCACTAGGAAACAGACTGAGAAACAAGAGTAAAAGTTTCTCCTGCAACCCGTTCCCTTTGAGCTAGATGAACGAACGTTTCTCCACTAGCTCAGTTCTGAGAGATAAGTGTGTGTGAAAGCCGTCCTTCACCTAGATTGTTTGGAACAAAAGTTTCTTTTCAGTTGCAAACTCCACTCCATACATATATATGGGGAGGTACTAGCTCCAACCAAGTTTTACAGTGAAAACTGCTGGAACTTCAAACCGGCACTAGGAAACTGAGAAACCAGAGTAAAAGTTTCTCCTGCAACCCGTTCCATTTGTGCTACATGAACGAACGTCTCTCCACATGCTCAGTTCTGAGAGATAAGTGTGTGTGAAAGCCGTCCTTCACCTAGCTTGTTGGGAACACAAAGTTTCTTTTCAGTTGCAAACTCCAATCCATACATATATATGGGGAGGTACTAGCTCCAACCAGGTTTTACAGTGAAAACTGCAGGAACTTCAAACCGGCACTAGGAAACAGACTGAGAAACCAGAGTAAAAGTTTCTCCTGCAACCCGTTCCCTTTGTGCTAGATGAACGAACGTCTCTCCACATGCTCAGTTCAGAGAGATAAGTGTGTGTTAAAGCCGTCCTTCACCTAGCTTGTTGGGAACACAAAGTTTCTTTTCAGTTGCAAACTCCAATCCATACATATATATGGGGAGGTACTAGCTCCAACCAGGTTTTACAGTGAAAACTGCAGGAACTTCAAACCGGCACTAAGAAACAGACTGAGAAAACAGAGTAAAAGTTTCTCCTGCAACCCGTTCCCTTTGTGCTAGATGAATGAACGTCTCTCCACATGCTCAGTTCTGAGAGATGTGTGTGTGTGAAAGCCGTCCTTCACCTAGCTTTTTGGGAAAATAAAGTTTCTTTTCATTTGTAAACTCCACTCCATATATATATATGGGGAGGTACTAGCTCCAACTCGGTTTTACAGTGAAAACTCCTGGAACTTCAAACCGGCACTAGGAAACAGACTGAGAATCCAGAGTTAAATTTTCTCCTGCAACCTGTTCCCTTTGTGCTAGATGAACGAACTTCTCTCCACATGCTCAGTTCTGAGAGATGTGTGTGTGTGAAAGCCGTCCTTCACCTAGCTTTTTGGGAAAATAAAGTTTCTTTTCATTTGTAAACTCCACTCCATATATATATATGGGGAGGTACTAGCTCCAACTCGGTTTTACAGTGAAAACTCCTGGAACTTCAAACCGGCACTAGGAAACAGACTGAGAAACCAGAGTAAAAGTTTCTCCTGCAACCCGTTCCCCTTGTGCTAGATGAACGAACGTCTCTCCACATGTTGAGATCTGAGAGGTAGGTGTGTGTGAAAGCCGTCCTTCACCTAGCTTGTTGGGAACACAAAGTTTCTTTTCAGTTACAAACTCCAATCCATACATATATATGGGGAGGTACTAGCACCAAATCGGTTTTACAGTGAAAACTGCAGGAACTTCAAACCGGCACTAGGAAACACACTGAGAAACCAGAGTAAAAGTTTCTCCTGGAACCCGTTCCTTTTGTGCTACATGAACGAACGTTTCTCCACAAGCTCAGTTCTGAGAGATAAGTGTGTGTGAAAGCTGTCCTTCACCTAGCTTGTTGGGAACACAAAGTTTCTTTTCAGTTGCAAACTCCACTCCATACATATATATGGGGAGGTACTAGCTCCAACTCGGTTTTACAGTGAAAACTGCATGAACTTCAACCGGCACTAGGAAACAGACTGAGAAACCAGAGTAAAAGTTTCTCCTGCAACCCCTACCCTTTGTGCTAGATGAATGAACGTCTCTCCACATGCACAGTTCTGAGAGATAAATGTGTGTGAAAGCCGTCCTTCACCTAGCTTGTTGGGAACACAAAGTTTCTTTTCAGTTGCAAACTCCACTCCATACATATATATGGGGAGGTACTAGCTCCAAATCGGTTTTACAGTGAAAACTGCAGGAACTTCAAACCGGCACTAGGAAACAGACTGAGAAACCAGAGTAAAAGTTTCTCCTGCAATCGGTTCCTTTTGAGCTAGATGAACGAACGTCTCTCCACATGCTCAGTTCTGAGAGATAAGTGTGTGTGAAAGCCGTACTTCACCTAGCTTGTTGGGAACACAAAGTTTCTTTTCAGTAGCAAACTTCACTCCATACATATATATGGGGAGGTTCTAGCTCCAACTCGGTTTTACAGTGAAAACTGCTGGAACTTCAAACCGGCACTAGGAAACAGACTGAGAAACCAGAGTAAAAGTTTCTCCTGCAACCCGTTCCCTTTGTGCTAGATGAACGAAAGTCTCTCCACATGCTCAGTTCTGAGAGATAAGTGTGTGTGAAAGCCGTTCTTCACCTAGCTTGTTGGGAACACAAAGTTTCTTTTCAGTTGCAAACTCCACTCCATACATATATATGGGGAGGTACTAGCTCCAAACCGGTTTTACAGTGAAAACTGCAGGAACTTAAAACCGGCACTAGGAAACAGACTGAGAAACCAGAGTAAAAGTTTTACCTGCAACCCGTTCCCTTTGTGCTAGATGAACGAACGTCTCTCCACATGCTCAGTTCTGAGAGATAAGTGTGTGTGAAAGCCGTCCTTCACCTAGCTTGTTGGGAACACAAAGTTTCTTTTCAGTTGCAAACTCCACTCCATACATATATAAGGGGAGGTACTAGCTCCAACTCGGTTTTACAGTGAAAACTGCTGGAACTTCAAACCGGCACTAGGAAACAGACTGAGAAACCAGAGTAATAGTTTCTCCTGCAACCCGTTCCCTTTGTGCTAGATGAACGAACGTCTCTCCACATGCTCAGTTCTGAGAGATAAATGTGTGTGAAAGCCGTCCTTCACCTAGCTTGTTGGGAACACAATGTTTCTTTTCAGTTGCAAACTCCACTCCATACATATATATGGGGAGGTACTAGCTCCAAATCGGTTTTACAGTGAAAACTGCTGGAACTTAATACCGGCACTAGGAAACAGACTGAGAAACCAGAGTAAAAGTTTCTCCTGCAACCCGTTCCCTTTGTGCTAGATGAACGAACGTCTCTCCACATGCTCAGTTCTGAGAGATAAGTGTGTGTGAAAGCCGTCCTTCACCTAGCTTGTTGGGAACACAAAGTTTCTTTTCAGTTGCAAACACCACTCCATACATATATAAGGGGAGGTACTAGCTCCAACTCGGTTTTACAGTGAAAATTGCTGGAACTTCAAACCGGCACTAGGAAACAGACTGAGAAACCAGAGTAAAAGTTTCTCCTGCAACACGTTCCCTTTGTGCTAGATGAACGAACGTCTCTCCACATGCTCAGTTCTGAGAGATATGTGTGTGTGAAAGCCGTCCTTCACCTAGCTTGTTGGGAACACAAAGTTTCTTTTCAGTTGCAAACTCCACTCCATACATATATATGGGGAGGTACAAGCTCCAACCAGGTTTTACAGCGAAAACTGCAGGAACTTCAAACCGGCACTAGGAAACAGACTGAGAAACCAGAGTAAAAGTTTCTCCTGCAACCTGTTCCATTTGTGCTAGATGAACGAACGTCTCTCCACATGCTCAGTTCTGAGAGATGTGTGTGTGTGAAAGCCGTCCTTCATCTAGCTTATTGGGAACATAAAGTTTCTTTTCATTTGTAAACTCCACTCCATACATATATATGGGGAGGTACTAGCTCCAAATCGGTTTTACAGTGAAAACTGCAGGAACTTCAAACCGGCACTAGGAAATAGACTGAGAAACCAGAGTAAAAGTTTCTCCTGCAACCCGTTCCCTTTGTGCTAGATGAACGAAAGTCTCTCCACATGCTCAGTTCTGAGAGATAAATGTGTGTGAAAGCCGTCCTTCACCTAGCTTGTTGGGAACACAAAGTTTCTTTTCAGTTGCAAACTCCACTCCATACATATATATGGGGAGGTACTAGCTCCAACTCGGTTTTACAGTGAAAACTGCTGGAACTTCAAACCGGCACTAGGAAACAGACTGAGAAACCAGAGTAAAAGTTTCTCCTGCAACCCGTTCCCTTTGTGCTAGATGAACGAACGTCTCTCCACATGCTCAGTTCTGAGAGATAAATGTGTGTGAAAGCCGTCCTTCACCTAACTTGTTGGGAACATAAAGTTTCTTTTCAGTTGCAAACTCCACTCCATACATATATATGGGGAGGTACTAGCTCCAAATCGGTTTTGCAGTGAAAACTGCAGGAACTTAATACCGGCACTAGGAAACAGACTGAGAAACCAGAGTAAAAGTTTCTCCTGCAACCCGTTCCCTTTGTGCTAGATGAACGAACGTCTCTCCACATGCTCAGTTCTGAGAGATAAGTGTGTGTGAAAGCCGTCCTTCACCTAGCTTGTTGGGAACACAAAGTTTCTTTTCAGTTGCAAACTCCACTCCATACATATATAAGGGGAGGTACTAGCTCCAACTCGGTTTTACAGTGAAAACTTCTGGAACTTCAAACCGGCACTAGGAAACAGACTGAGAAACCAGAGTAAAAGTTTCTCCTGCAACCCGTTCCCTTTGTGCTAGATGAACGAACGTCTCTCCACATGCTCAGTTCTGAGAGATAAATGTGTGTGAAAGCCGTCCTTCACCTAGCTTGTTGGGAACATAAAGTTTCTTTTCAGTTGCAAACTCCACTCCATACATATATATGGGGAGGTACTAGCTCCAAATCGGTTTTGCAGTGAAAACTGCAGGAACTTAATACCGGCACTAGGAAACAGACTGAGAAACCAGAGTAAAAGTTTCTCCTGCAACCCGTTCCCTTTGTGCTAGATGAACGAACGTCTCTCCACATGCTCAGTTCTGAGAGATAAGTGTGTGTGAAAGCCGTCCTTCACCTAGCTTGTTGGGAACACAAAGTTTCTTTTCAGTTGCAAACTCCACTCCATACATATATAAGGGGAGGTACTAGCTCCAACTCGGTTTTACAGTGAAAACTGCTGGAACTTCAAACCGGCACTAGGAAACAGACTGAGAAACCAGAGTAAAAGTTTCTCCTGCAACCCGTTCCCTTTGTGCTAGATGAACGAACGTATCTCCACATGCTCAGTTCTGAGAGATAAATGTGTGTGAAAGCCGTCCTTCACCTAGCTTGTTGGGAACATAAAGTTACTTTTCAGTTGCAAACTCCACTCCATACATATATATGGGGAGGTACTAGCTCCAAATCGGTTTTGCAGTGAAAACTGCAGGAACTTAATACCGGCACTAGGAAACAGACTGAGAAACCAGAGTAAAAGTTTTTCCTGCAACCCGTTCCCTTTGTGCTAGATGAACGAACGTCTCTCCACATGCTCAGTTCTGAGAGATAAGTGTGTGTGAAAGCCGTCCTTCACCTAGCTTTTTGGGAACACAAAGTTTCTTTTCAGTTGCAAACTCCACTCCATACATATATAAGGGGAGGTACTAGCTCCAACTCGGTTTTACAGTGAAAACTGCTGGAACTTCAAACCGGCACTAGGAAACAGACTGAGAAACCAGAGTAAAAGTTTCTCCTGCAACCCGTTCCCTTTGTGCTAGATGAACGAACGTCTCTCCACATGCTCAGTTCTGAGAGATAAATGTGTGTGAAAGCCGTCCTTCACCTAGCTTGTTGGGAACACAATGTTTCTTTTCAGTTGCAAACTCCACTCCATACATATATAAGGGGAGGTACTAGCTCCAACTCGGTTTTACAGTGAAAACTGCTGGAATTTCAAACCGGCACTAGGAAACAGACTGAGAAACCAGAGTAAAAGTTTCTCCTGCAACACGTTCCCTTTGTGCTAGATGAACGAACGTCTCTCCACATGCTCAGTTCTGAGAGATATGTGTGTGTGAAAGCCGTCCTTCACCTAGCTTGTTGGGAACACAAAGTTTCTTTTCAGTTGCAAACTCCACTCCATACATATATATGGGGAGGTACAAGCTCCAACCAGGTTTTACAGCGAAAACTGCAGGAACTTCAAACCGGCACTAGGAAACAGACTGAGAAACCAGAGTAAAAGTTTCTCCTGCAACCTGTTCCATTTGTGCTAGATGAACGAACGTCTCTCCACATGCTCAGTTCTGAGAGATGTGTGTGTGTGAAAGCCGTCCTTCACCTAGCTTTTTGGGAACATAAAGTTTCTTTTCATTTGTAAACTCCACTCCATTCATATATATGGGGAGGTATTAGCTCCAAATCGGTTTTACAGTGAAAACTGCAGGAACTTCAAACCGGCACTAGGAAATAGACTGAGAAACCAGAGTAATAGTTTCTCCTGCAACCCGTTCCCTTTGTGCTAGATGAACGAAAGTCTCTCCACATGCTCAGTTCTGAGAGATAAATGTGTGTGAAAGCCGTCCTTCACCTAGCTTGTTGGGAACACAAAGTTTCTTTTCAGTTGCAAACTCCACTCCATACATATATATGGGGAGGTACTAGCTCCAACTCGGTTTTACAGTGAAAACTGCTGGAACTTCAAACCGGCACAAGGAAACAGACTGAGAAACCAGAGTAAAAGTTTCTCCTGCAACCCGTTCCATTTGTGCTAGATGAACGAACGTCTCTCCACATGCTAAGTTCTGAGAGATAAATGTGTGTGAAAGCCGTCCTTCACCTAGCTTGTTGGGAACATAAAGTTACTTTTCAGTTGCAAACTCCACTCCATACATATATATGGGGAGGTACTAGCTCCAAATCGGTTTTGCAGTGAAAACTGCAGGAACTTAATACCGGCACTAGGAAACAGACTGAGAAACCAGAGTAAAAGTTTCTCCTGCAACCCATTCCCTTTGTGCTAGATGAACGAACGTCTCTCCACATGCTCAGTTCTGAGAGATAAGTGTGTGTGAAAGCCGTCCTTCACCTAGCTTGTTGGGAACACAAAGTTTCTTTTCAGTTGCAAACTCCACTCCATACATATATAAGGGGAGGTACTAGCTCCAACTCGGTTTTACAGTGAAAACTGCTGGAACTTCAAACCGGCACTAGGAAACAGACTGAGAAACCAGAGTAAAAGTTTCTTCTGCAACATGTTCCCTTTGTGCTAGATGAACGAACGTCTCTCCACATGCTCAGTTCTGAGAGATATGTGTGTGTGAAAGCCGTCCTTCACCTAGCTTGTTGGGAACACAAAGTTTCTTTTCAGTTGCAAACTCCACTCCATACATATATATGGGGAGGTACTAGCTCCTACCAGGTTTTACATTGAAAACTGTAGGAACTTCAAACCGGCACTAGGAAACAGACTGAGAAACCAGAGTAAAAGTTTCTCCTGCAACCCGTTCCCTTTGTGCTAGATGAACGAACGTCTCTCCACATGCTCAGTTCTGAGAGATAAGTGTGTGTGAAAGCCGTCCTTCACCTAGCTTGTTGGGATCACAAAGTTTCTTTTCAGTTGCAAACTCCACTCCATACATATATATGGGGAGGTACAAGCTCCAACAAGGTTTTACAGTGAAAACTGCAGGAACTTCAAACCGGCACTAGGAAACAGACTGAGAAACCAGAGTAAAAGTTTCTCCTGCAACCTGTTCCCTTTGTGCTAGATGAACGAACGTCTCTCCACATGCTCAGTTCTGAGAGATGTGTGTGTGTGAAAGCCGTCCTTCACCTAGCTTTTTGGGAACATAAAGCTTCTTTTCATTTGTAAATTCCACTCCATACATATATATGGAAAGGTACTAGCTCCAACTCGGTTTTACAGTGAAAACTGCTGGAACTTCAAACCGGCACTAGGAAACAGACTGAGAAACCAGAGTAAAAGTTTCTCCTGCAACCTGTTCCCTTTGTGCTAGATGAACGAACGTCTCTCCACATGCTCAGTTCTGAGTGATGTGTGTGTGTGAAAGCCGTCCTTCACATAGATTTTTGGGAACATAAAGTTTCTTTTCATTTGTAAACTCCACTCCATACATATATATGGGGAGGTACTAGCTCCAACTCGGTTTTACAGTGAAAACTGCAGGAACTTCAAACCGGCACTAGGAAACAGACTGAGAAACCAGAGTAAAAGTTTCTCCTGCAACCCGTTCCCCTTGTGCTAGATGAACGAACGTCTCTCCACATGTTCATTTCTGAGAGGTAGGTGTGTGTGAAAGCCGTCCTTCACCTAGCTTGTTGGGAACACAAAGTTTCTTTTCAGTTACAAACACCAATCCATACATATATATGGGGAGGTACTAGCACCAAATCGGTTTTACAGTGAAAACTGCTGGAACTTCAAACCGGCACTAGGAAACACACTGAGAAACCAGAGTAAAAGTTTCTCCTGGAACCCGTTCCTTTTGTGCTACATGAACGAACGTCTCTCCACAAGCTCAGTTCTGAGAGATAAGTGTGTGTGAAAGCCGTCCTTCAACTAGCTTGTTGGGAACACAAAGTTTCTTTTCAGTTGCAAACTCCACTCCATACATATATATGGGGAGGTACCAGCTCCAACTCGGTTTTACAGTGAAAACTGCATGAACTTCAAACCGGCACTAGGAAACAGACTGAGAAACCAGAGTAAAAGTTTCTCCTGCAACCCGTTCCCTTTGTGCTAGATGAACGAACGTCTCTCCACATGCTAAGTTCTGAGAGATAAGTGTGTGTGGAAGCCGTCCTTCACCTAGCTTGTTGGGAACACAAAGTTTCTATTCAGTTGCAAACTCCACTCCATACATATATATGGGGAGGTACTAGCTCCAACTCGCTTTTACAGTGAAAACTGCTGGAACTTCAAACCGGCACTAGGAAACAGACTGAGAAACCAGAGTAAAAGTTTCTCCTGCAACCCGTTCCCTTTCTGATAGATGAACGAACGTCTCTCCACATGCTCAGTTCTGAGAGATAAATGTGTGTGAAAGCCGTCCTTCACCTAGCTTGTTGGGAACACAAAGTTTCTTTTCAGTTGCAAAATCCACTCCATACATATATATGGGGAGGTACTAGATCCAACCAGGTTTTAAAGTGAAAACTGCAGGAACTTCAAACCCGCACTAGGAAACAGACTGAGAAACCAGAGTAAAAGTTTCTCCTGCAACCCGTTCCCTTTGTGCTAGATGAACGAACGTCTCTCCACATGCTCATTTCTGAGAGATAAGTGTGTGTGAAAGCCGTCCTTCACCTAGCTTGTTGGGAACACAAAATTTCTTTTCAGTTGCAAACTCCACTCCATACATATATATGGGGAGGTACTAGCTCCAACCAGGTTTTACAGGGAAAACTGCAGGAACTTCAAACCGGCACTAGGAAACAGACTGAGAAACCAGAGTAAAAGTTTCCCCTGCAACATGTTCCCTTTGTGCTAGATGAACGAACGTCTCTCCACATGCTCAGTTCTGAGAGATAAGTGTGTGTGAAAGCCGTCCTTCACCTAGCTTGTTGGGAACACAAAGTTTCTTTTCAGTTGCAAACTCCACTCCATACATATATATGGGGAGGTACTAGCTCCAACTCGGTTTTACAGTGAAAACTGCTGGAACTTCAAACCGGCACTAGGAAACAGACTGAGAAACAAGAGTAAAAGTTTCTCCTGCAACCCGTTCCCTTTGAGCTAGATGAACGAACGTCTCTCCACTAGCTCAGTTCTGAGAGATAAGTGTGTGTGAAAGCCGTCCTTCACCTAGATTGTTTGGAACAAAAGTTTCTTTTCAGTTGCAAACTCCACTCCATACATATATATGGTGAGTTACTAGCTCCAACCAAGTTTTACAGTGAAAACTGCTGGAACTTCAAACCGGCACTAGGAAACTGAGAAACCAGAGTAAAAGTTTCTCCTGCAACCCGTTCCATTTGTGCTACATGAACGAACGTCTCTCCACATGCTCAGTTCTGAGAGATAAGTGTGTGTGAAAGCCGTCCTTCACCTAGCTTGTTGGGAACACAAAGTTTCTTTTCAGTTGCAAACTCCAATCCATACATATATATGGGGAGGTACTAGCTCCAACCAGGTTTTACAGTGAAAACTGCAGGAACTTCAAACCGGCACTAGGAAACAGACTGAGAAACCAGAGTAAAAGTTTCTCCTGCAACCCGTTCCCTTTGTTCTAGATGAACGAACGTCTCTCCACATGCTCAGTTCTGAGAGATAAGTGTGTGTTAAAGCCGTCCTTCACCTAACTTGTTGGGAACACAAAGTTTCTTTTCAGTTGCAAACTCCAATCCATACATATATATGGGGAGGTACTAGCTCCAACCAGGTTTTACAGTGAAAACTGCAGGAACTTCAAACCGGCACTAGGAAACAGACTGAGAAAACAGAGTAAAAGTTTCTCCTGCAACCCGTTCCCTTTGTGCTAGATGAACGAACGTCTCTCCACATGCTCAGTTCTGAGAGATAAGTGTGTGTGAAAGCCGTCCTTCACCTAGCTTGTTGGGAACACAAAGTTTCTTTTCAGTTGCAACCTCCACTCCATACATATATATGGGGAGGTACTAGCTCCAACCAGGTTTTACAGAGAAAACTGCAGGAACTTCAAACCGGCACTAGGAAACAGACTGAGAAACCAGAGTAAAAGTTTCTCCTGCAACCCGTTCCCTTTAGGCTAGATGAACGAACGTCTCTCCACATGCTAAGTTCTGAGGGATATGTGCGTGTGAAAGCCGTACTTCACCAAGCTAGTTGGGAACACAAAGTTTCTTTTCAGTTGCAAACTACACTCCATACATATATATGGGGAGGTACTTGATCCAACTCGTTTTTACAGGGAAAAATGCAGGAACTTCAAACCGGCACTAGGAAACAGACTGAGAAACCAGAGTAAAAGTTTCTCCTGCAACCCGTTCCCTTTGTGCTAGATGAACGAACGTCTCTCCACATGCTCAGTTCTGAGAGATAAGTGTGTGTGAAAGCCGTCCTTCACCTAGCTTGTTGGGAACACAAAGTTTCTTTTCAGTTGCAAACTCCACTCCATACATATATATGGGGAGGTACTAGCTCCAACCAGTTTTTACAGTGAAAACTGCAGGAAATTCAAACCGGCACTAGGAAACAGACTGAGAAACCAGAGTAAAAGTTTCTCCTGCAACCAGTTCTTTTTGTGGTAGATGAACGAATGTTTCTTAACATTCTCAGTTCTGAGAGATAAGTGTGTGTGAAAACGGTCCTTCACCTAGCTTGTTGGGAACACAAAGTTTCTTTACATTTGCAAACTCCACTCCGTACATATATATGGGGTAGTACAAGCTCCAACTCGGTTTTACAGTGAAAACTGCAGGAACTTCAAACCGGCACTAGGAAACAGACTGAGAAACCAGAGTAAAAGTTTCTCCTGCAACCAGTTCTCTTTGTGGTAGATGAACGAACGTCTCTCCACATGATCAGTTCTGAGAGATAAGTGTGTGTGAAAGCTGTTCTTCACCTAGCTTGTTGGGAACACAAAGTTTCTTTTCAGTTGCAAACTCCACTCCATACATATATATGGGGAGGTACTAGCTCCAAATCGGTTTTACAGTGAAAACAGCAGGAACATCATACCGGCACTAGGAAACAGACTGAGAAACCAGAGTAAAAGTTTCTCCTGCAACCCGTTCCCTTTGTGCTAGATGAACGAAAGTCTCTCCACATGCTCAGTTCTGAGAGATAAGTGTGTGTGAAAGCCGTCCTTCACCTAGCTTGTTGGGAACACAAAGTTTCTTTTCAGTTGCAAACTCCACTCCATACATATATATGGGGAGGTACAAGCTCCAACCAGGTTTTACAGTGAAAACTGCAGGAACTTCAAACCGGCACTAGGAAACAGACTGAGATACCAGAGTAAAAGTTTCTCCTGCAACCCGTTCCCCTTGTGCTAGATGAACGAACGTCTCTCCACATGCTCAGTTCTGAGAGATAAGTGTGTGTGAAAGCCGTCCTTCACCTAGCTTGTTGGGAACACAAAGTTTCTTTTCAGTTGCAAACTCTACTCCATACATATATATGGGGAGGTACTAGCTCCAACTCCGTTTTACAGTGAAAACTGCAGGAACTTCAAACCGGCAATAGGAAACAGACTGAGAAACCAGAGTAAAAGTTTCTCCTGCAACCCGTTCCTTTTGTGCTAGATGAACGAACGTCTCTCCACATGCTCAGTTCTGAGAGATATGTGTGTGTGAAAGCCGTCTTTCAACTAGATTGTTGGGAACACAAAGTTTCTTTTCAGTTGCAAACTGAACTCCATATATATATATGGGGAGGTACTAGCTCCAAATCGGTTTTACAGTGAAAACTGCAGGAACTTCAAACCGGCACTAGGAAACAGACTGAGAAACCAGAGTAAAAGTTTCTCCTGCAACCCGTTCCCTTTGTGCTAGATGAACGAACGTCTCTCCACATGCTCAGTTCTGAGAGATAAGTGTGTGTGAAAACCGCCCTTCACCTAGCTTGTTGGGAACACAAAGTTTCTTTTCAGTTGCAAACTCCACTCCATACATATATATGGGGAGGTACTAGCTCCAAATCGGTTTTACAGTGAAAACTGCAGGAACTTCAAACCGGCACTAGGAAACAGACTGAGAAACCAGAGTAAAAGTTTCTCCTGCAAACCGTTCCCTTTGTGCTAGATGAACGAACGTCTCTCCACATGCTCAGTTCTGAGAGATAACTGTGTGTGAAAGCTGTCCTTCACCTAGCTTGTTGGGAACACAAAGTTTCTTTTCAGTTGCAAACTCCACTCCATACATATATATGGGGAGGTACTAGCTCCAAATCGGTTTTACAGTGAAAACTGCAGGAACTTCAAACCGGCACTAGGAAACAGACTGAGAAACCAGAGTAAAAGTTTCCCCTGCAACCCGTTCCCTTTGTGCTAGATGAACGAACGTCTCTCCACATGCTCATTTCTGAGAGATACGTGTGTGTGAAAGCCGTCCTTCACCTAGCTTGTTGGGAACACAAAGTTTCTTTTCAGTTGCAAACTCCACACCATACATATATATGGGGAGGTACTAGCTCCAACTCGGGTTTACAGTGAAAACTGCAGGAACTTCAAACCGGCACTACGAAACAGACTGAGAAACCAGAGTAAAAGTTTATCCTGCAAACCATTCCATTTGTGGTAGATGAACGAACGTCTCTCCACATGCTCAGTTCTGAGAGATAAGTGTGTGTGAAAGCCGTCCTTCAACTAGCTTGTTGGGAACACAAAGATTCTTTTCAGTTGCAAACTCCACTCCATACATATATATGGGGAGGTACTAGCTCCAACTCGGTTTTACAGTGAAAACTGCTGGAACTTCAAACCGGCACTAGGAAACAGACTGAGAAACCAGAGTAAAAGTTTCTCCTGCAACCAGTTCCCTTTGTGCTAGATGAACGAACGTCTCTCCACATGCTCAGTTCTGAGAGATAAGTGTGTGTGAAATCCGTCCTTCACCTAGCTTGTTGGGAACACAAAGTTTCTTTTCAGTTGCAAACTCCACTCCATACATATATATGGGGAGGTACTAGCTCCAACTCGGTTTTACAGTGAAAACTGCTGGAACTTCAAACCGGCACTAGGAAACAGACTGAGAAACCAGAGAAAAAGTTTCCCCTGCAACCCGTTCCCTTTGTGCTAGATGAACGAACGTTTCTCCACATGCTCAGTTCTGAGAGATAAGTGTGTGTGAAAACGGTCCTTCACCTAGCTTGTTGGGAACACAAAGTTTCTTTACATTTGCAAACTCCACTCCGTACATATATATGGGGTAGTACAAGCTCCAACTCGGTTTTACAGTGAAAACTGCAGGAACTTCAAACCGGCACTAGGAAACAGACTGAGAAACCATAGTAAAAGTTTCTCCTGCAACCAGTTCTCTTTGTGGTAGATGAACGAACGTCTCTCCACATGATCAGTTCTGAGAGATAAGTGTGTGTGAAAGCTGTTCTTCACCTAGCTTGTTGGGAACACAAAGTTTCTTTTCAGTTGCAAACTCCACTCCATACATATATATGGGGAGGTACTAGCTCCAAATCGGTTTTACAGTGAAAACAGCAGGAACATCATACCGGCACTAGGAAACAGACTGAGAAACCAGAGTAAAAGTTTCTCCTGCAACCCGTTCCCTTTGTGCTAGATGAACGAAAGTCTCTCCACATGCTCAGTTCTGAGAGATAAGTGTGTGTGAAAGCCGTCCTTCACCTAGCTTGTTGGGAACACAAAGTTTCTTTTCAGTTGCAAACTCCACTCCATACATATATATGGGGAGGTACAAGCTCCAACCAGGTTTTACAGTGAAAACTGCAGGAACTTCAAACCGGCACTAGGAAACAGACTGAGATACCAGAGTAAAAGTTTCTCCTGCAACCCGTTCCCCTTGTGCTAGATGAACGAACGTCTCTCCACATGCTCAGTTCTGAGAGATAAGTGTGTGTGAAAGCCGTCCTTCACCTAGCTTGTTGGGAACACAAAGTTTCTTTTCAGTTGCAAACTCCACTCCATACATATATATGGGGAGGTACTAGCTCCAACTCCGTTTTACAGTGAAAACTGCAGGAACTTCAAACCGGCAATAGGAAACAGACTGAGAAACCAGAGTAAAAGTTTCTCCTGCCACCCGTTCCTTTTGTGCTAGATGAACGAACGTCTCTCCACATGCTCAGTTCTGAGAGATATGTGTGTGTGAAAGCCGTCTTTCAACTAGATTGTTGGGAACACAAAGTTTCTTTTCAGTTGCAAACTGAACTCCATATATATATATGGGGAGGTACTAGCTCCAAATCGGTTTTACAGTGAAAACTGCAGGAACTTCAAACCGGCACTAGGAAACAGACTGAGAAACCAGAGTAAAAGTTTCTCCTGCAACCCGTTCCCTTTGTGCTAGATGAACGAACGTCTCTCCACATGCTCAGTTCTGAGAGATAAGTGTGTGTGAAAACCGCCCTTCACCTAGCTTGTTGGGAACACAAAGTTTCTTTTCAGTTGCAAACTCCACTCCATACATATATATGGGGAGGTACTAGCTGCAACTCGGTTTTACAGTGAAAACTGCAGGAACTTCAAACCGGCACTAGGAAACAGACTGAGAAACCAGAGTAAAAGTTTCTCCTGCAAACCGTTCCCTTTGTGCTAGATGAACGAACGTCTCTCCACATGCTCAGTTCTGAGAGATAACTGTGTGTGAAAGCTGTCCTTCACCTAGCTTGTTGGGAACACAAAGTTTCTTTTCAGTTGCAAACTCCACTCCATACATATATATGGGGAGGTACTAGCTCCAAATCGGTTTTACAGTGAAAACTGCAGGAACTTCAAACCGGCACTAGGAAACAGACTGAGAAACCAGAGTAAAAGTTTCCCCTGCAACCCGTTCCCTTTGTGCTAGATGAACGAACGTCTCTCCACATGCTCATTTCTGAGAGATACGTGTGTGTGAAAGCCGTCCTTCACCTAGCTTGTTGGGAACACAAAGTTTCTTTTCAGTTGCAAACTCCACACCATACATATATATGGGGAGGTACTAGCTCCAACTCGGGTTTACAGTGAAAACTGCAGGAACTTCAAACCGGCACTACGAAACAGACTGAGAAACCAGAGTAAAAGTTTATCCTGCAAACCATTCCATTTGTGCTAGATGAACGAACGTCTCTCCACATGCTCAGTTCTGAGAGATAAGTGTGTGTGAAAGCCGTCCTTCAACTAGCTTGTTGGGAACACAAAGATTCTTTTCAGTTGCAAACTCCACTCCATACATATATATGGGGAGGTACTAGCTCCAACTCGGTTTTACAGTGAAAACTGCTGGAACTTCAAACCGGCACTAGGAAACAGACTGAGAAACCAGAGTAAAAGTTTCTCCTGCAAACAGTTCCCTTTGTGCTAGATGAACGAACGTCTCTCCACATGCTCAGTTCTGAGAGATAAGTGTGTGTGAAATCCGTCCTTCACCTAGCTTGTTGGGAACACAAAGTTTCTTTTCAGTTGCAAACTCCACTCCATACATATATATGGGGAGGTACTAGCTCCAACTCGGTTTTACAGTGAAAACTGCTGGAACTTCAAACCGGCACTAGGAAACAGACTGAGAAACCAGAGAAAAAGTTTCCCCTGCAACCCGTTCCCTTTGTGCTAGATGAACGAACGTTTCTCCACATGCTCAGTTCTGAGAGATAAGTGTGTGTGAAAGCCGTCCTTCACCTAGCTTGTTGGGAACACATAGTTCCTTTTCAGTTGCTAACTCCACTCCATACATATATATGGGGAGGTACTAGCTCCAAATCAGTTTTACAGTGAAAACTGCAAGAACTTCAAACCGGCACTACGAAACAGACTGAGAAACCAGAGTAAAAGTTTCTCCTGCAACCACTTCCCTTTGTGCTAGATGAACGAACGTCTCTCCCCATGCTCAGTTCTGAGAGATAACTGTGTGTGAAAGCCGTCCTTCACCTAGCTTGTTGGGAACACAAAGTTTCTTTTCAGTTGCAAACTCCACTCCATACATATATATGGGGAGGTACAAGCTCCACCCAGGTTTTACAGTGAAAACTGCAGGAACTTCAAACGACACTAGGAAACAGACTGAGAAACCAGAGTAAAAGTTTCTCCTGCAACCCGTTCCCTTTGTGCTAGATGAACGAAAGTCTCTCCACATGCTCATTTCTGAGAGATGTGTGTGTGTGAAAGCCGTCCTTCACCTAGCTTTTTGGGAACATAAAGTTTCTTTTCAGTTGCAAACTCCACTCCATACATATATATGGGGAGGTACTAGCTCCAACTCGGTTTTACAGTGAAAACTGCAGGAACTTAAAACCGGCACTAGGAAACAGACTGAGAAACCAGAGTAAAAGTTTTTCCTGCAACCCGTTCCCTTTGTGCTAGATGAACGAACGTCTCTCCACATGCTCAGTTCTGAGAGAAATGTGTGTGTGAAAGCCGTCCTTCACCTAGCTTGTTGGGAACACAAAGTTTCTTTTCAGTTGCAAACTCCACTCCATACATATATATGGGGAGGTTCTAGCTCCAACTCGGTTTTACAGTGAAAACTGCTGGAACTTCAAACCAGCACTAGGAAACAGACTGAGAAACCAGAGTAAAAGTTTTTCCTGCAACCCGTTCCCTTTGTGCTAGATGAACGAACGTCTCTCCACATGCTCAGTTCTGAGAGAAAAGTGTGTGTGAAAGCCGTCCTTCACCTAGCTTGTTGGGAACACAAAGTTTCTTTTCAGTTGCAAACTCCACTCCATACATATATATGGGGAGGTACTAGCTCCAACTCGGTTTTACAGTGAAAACTGCTGGAACTTCAAACCGGCACTAGGAAACAGACTGAGAAACCAGAGTAAAAGATTCCCCTGCAACCCGTTCCCTTTCTGCTAGATGAACGAACGTTTCTCCACATGCTCAGTTCTGAGAGATAAGTGTGTGTGAAAGCCGTACTTCACCTAGCTTGTTGGGAACACAAAGTTTCTTTTCAGTTGCAAACTCCACTCCATACATATATATGGGGAGGTACTAGCTCCAAATCGGTTTTACAGTGAAAACTGCAGGAACTTCAAACCGGCACTAGGAAACAGACTGAGAAACCAGAGTAAAAGTTTCCCCTGCAACCCCTTCCTTTGTGCTGGATGCACGAACGTCTCTCCACATCCTCAGTTCTGAGAGATGTGTGTGTGTGAAAGCCGTTCTTCACCTAGCTTTTTGGGAACATAAAGTTTCTTTTCATTTGTAAACTCCAATCCATACATATATATGGGGAGGTACTAGCTCCAACTCGGTTTTACAGTGAAAACTGCTGGAACTTCAAACCGGCACTAGGAAAAAGACTGAGAAACCAGAGTAAAAGTTTCTCCTGCAACCCGTTCCCTTTGTGCTAGATGAACGAACGTCTCTCCACATGCTCAGTTCTGAGAGATAAGTGTGTGTGAAAGCCGTCCTTCACCTAGCTTGTTGGGAACACAAAGTTTCTTTTCAGTTGCAAACTCCACTCCATACATATATATGGGGAGGTACTAGCTCCAACTCTGTTTTACAGTGAAACCTGCTGGAACTTCAAACCGGCACTAGGAAACAGACTGAGAAAGCAGAGAAATAGTTTCTCCTGCAACCCGTTCCCTTGGTGCTAGATGAACGAACGTCTCTCCAAATGCTCAGTTCTGAGAGATAAGTGTGTGTGAAAGCCGTCCTTCACCTAACTTGTTATGAACACAAAGTCTCTTTTCAGTTGCAAACTCCACTCCATATATATATATGGGGAGGTACAAGCTCCAACCAGGTTTTACAGTGAAAACTGCAGGAACTTCAAACCGGCACTAGGAAACAGACTGAGAAACCAGAGTAAAAGTTTCTCCTGCAACCTGTTCCCTTTGTGCTAGATGAACGAACGTCTCTCCACATGCTCAGTTCTGAGAGATGTGTGTGTGTGAAAGCCGTCCTTCACCTAGCTTTTTGGGAACATAAAGTTTCTTTTCATTTGTAAACTCCACTCCATACATATAAATGGGGAGGTACTAGCTCCAAATCGGTTTTACAGTGAAAACTGCAGGAACTTAATACCGGCACTAGGAAACAGACTGAGAAACCAGAGTAAAAGTTTCTCCTGCAACCCGTTCCCTTTGTGCTAGATGAACGAACGTCTCTCCACATGCTCAGTTCTGAGAGATAAGTGTGTGTGAAAGCCGTCCTTCACCTAGCTTGTTGGGAACACAAAGTTTCTTTTCAGTTGCAAACTCCAATCCATACATATATATGGGGAGGTACTAGCTCCAACCAGGTTTTACAGTGAAAACTGCAGGAACTTCAAACCGGCACTAGGAAACAGACTGAGATACCAGAGTAAAAGTTGCTCCTGCAACCCGTTCCCTTTGTGCTAGATGAACGAACGTCTTTCCACATGATCAGTTCTGAGAGATAAGTGTGTGTGAAAGCCGTCCTTCACCTAGCTTGTTGGGATCACAAAGTTTCTTTTCAGTTGCAAACTCCACTCCATACATATATATGGGGAGGTACAAGATCCAACCAGGTTTTACAGTGAAAACTGCAGGAACTTCAAACCGGCACTAGGAAAAAGACTGAGAAACCAGAGTAAAAGTTTCTCCTGCAACCTGTTCCGTTTGTGCTAGATGAACGAACGTCTCTCCACATGCTCAGTTCTGAGAGATGTGTGTGTGTGAAAGCCGTCCTTCACCTAGCTTTTTGGGAACATAAAGCTTCTTTTCATTTGTAAATTCCACTCCATACATATATATGGAGAGGTACTAGCTCCAACTCGGTTTTACAGTGAAAACTGCTGGAACTTCAAACCGGCACTAGGAAACAGACTGAGAAACCAGAGTAAAAGTTTCTCCTGCAACCCGTTCCATTTGTGCTAGATGAACGAACGTCTCTCCACATGCTCAGTTCTGAGAGATAAGTGTGTGTGAAAGCCGTCCTTCACCTAGCTTGTTGGGAACACAAAGTTTCTTTTCAGTTGCAAACTCCACTCCATACATATATATGGGGAGGTACTAGCTAAAACTCCGTTTTACAGTGAAAACAGCTGGAATTTCAACCCGGCACTAGGAAACAGACTGAGAAACCAGAGTAATAGTTTCTCCTGCAACCCGTTCCCTTTCTGCTAGATGAACGAACGTCTCTCCACATGCTCAGTTCTGAGAGATAAGTGTGTGTGAAAGCCGTCCTTCACCGAGCTTGTTGGGAACACAAAGATTCTTTAAAGTTGCAAACTCCACTCCATACATATATATGGGTAGGTACTAGCTCCAAATCGGTTTTACAGTGAAAACTGCAGGAACTTCAAACCGGCACTAGGAAACAGACTGAGAAACCAGAGTAAAAGTTTCTCCTGCAAACGGTTCCCTTTCTGCTTGATGAACGAACGTCTCTCCACATGCTCAGTTCTGAGAGATAAGTGTGTGTGAAAGCCGTCCTTCACCTAGCTTGTTGGGAACACAAAGTTTCTTTTCAGTTGCAAACTCCACTCCATACATATATATGCGGAGGTACTAGCTCCAACCAGGTTTTACAGTGAAAACTGCAGGAACTTCAAACCGGCACTAGGAAACAGACTGAGAAACCAGAGTAAAAGTTTCTCCTGCAACCCGTTCCCTTTGTGCTAGATGAACGAACGTCTCTCCACATGCTCAGTTCTGAGAGATAAGTGTGTGTGAAAGCCGTCCTTCACCTAGCTTGTTGGGAACACAAAGTTTCTTTTCAGTTGCAAACTCCACTCCATACATATATATGGGGAGGTAATAGCTCCAACTCGCTTTTACAGTGAAAACTGATGGAACTTCAAACCGGCACTAGGAAACAGACTGAGAAACCAGAGTTAAATTTTCTCCTGCAACCTGTTCCCTTTGTGCTAGATGAACGAACGTCTCTCCACATGCTCAGTTCTGAGAGATGTGTGTGTGTGAAAGCCGTCCTTCACCTAGCTTTTTGGTAACATAAAGTTTCTTTTCATTTGTAAACTCCACACCATACATATATATGGGGAGGTACAAGCTCCAACTCGGTTTTACAGTGAAAACTCCTGGAACTTCAAACCGGCACTAGGAAACAGACTGAGAAACCAGAGTAAAAGTTTCTCCTTCAACCCGTTCCCCTTGTGCTAGATGAACGAACGTCTCTCCACATGTTCAGTTCTGAGAGGTAAGTGTGTGTGAAAGCCGTCCTTCACCTAGCTTGTTGGGAACACAAAGTTTCTTTTCAGTTGCAAACTCCACTCCATACATATATATGGGGAGGTACTAGCTCCAAATCGGTTTTAGAGTGAAAACTGCAGGAACTTCAAACCGGCACTAGGAAACAGACTGAGAAACCAGAGTAAAAGTTTCTCCTGGAACCCTTTCCTTTTGTGCTACATGAACGAACGTCTCTCCACAAGCTCAGTTCTGAGAGATAAGTGTGTGTTAAAGCCGTCCTTCACCTAGCTTGTTGGGAACACAAAGTTTCTTTTCAGTTGCAAACTCCACTCCATACATATGTATGGGGAGGTACTAGCTCCAACTCGGTTTTACAGTGAAAACTGCAGGAACTTCAAACCGGCACTAGGAAACAGACTGAGAAACCAGAGTAAAAGTTTCTCCTGCAACCCCTTCCCTTTGTGCTAGATGAACGAAAGTCTCTCCACATGCACAGTTCTGAGAGATAAGTGTGTGTGAAAGCCGTCCTTCACCTAGCTTGTTGGGAACACAAAGTTTCTTTTCAGTTGCAAACTCCACTCCATACATATATATGGGGAGGTACTAGCTCCAACTCGGTTTTACAGTGAAAACTGCAGGAACTTCAAACCGGCACTAGGAAACAGACTGAGAAACCAGAGTAAAAGTTTCTCCTGCAACCCGTTCCTTTTGAGCTAGATGAACGTACGTCTCTCCACATGCTCAGTTCTGGGAGATTAGTGTGTGTGAAAGCCGTCCTTCACCTAGCTTGTTGGGAACACAAAGTTCTTTTCAATTGCAAACTCCACTCCATACATATATATGGGGAGGTACAAGCTCCAACTCGGTTTTAATGTGAAAACTGCAGGAACTTCAAACCGGCACTAGGAAACAGACTGAGAAACCAGAGTAAAAATTTCTCCTGCAACCCGTTCCCTTTCTGCTAGATGAACGAACGTCTCTCCACATGCTCAGTTCTGAGAGATAAGTGTGTGTTAAAGCCGTCCTTCACCTAGCTTGTTGGGAACACAAAGTTTCTTTTCAGTTCCAAACTCCACTCCATACATATATATGGGGAGGAACTAGCTCCAACTCGCTTTTACAGTGAAAACTGATGGAACTTCAAACCGGCACTAGGAAACAGACTGAGAAACCAGAGTAAAAGATTCTCCTGCAACCCGTTCCCTTTGTGCTAGATGAACGAACGTCTCTCCACATGCTCAGTTCTGAGAGATAAGTGTGTGTGAAAGCCGTCCTTCACCTAGCTTGTTGGGAACACAAAATTTCTTTTCAGTTGCAAACTCCACTCCATACATATATATGGGGAGGTACTAGCTCCAACCATGTTTTACAGGGAAATCTGCAGGAACTTCAAACCGGCACTAGGAAACAGACTGAGAAACCAGAGTAAAAGTTTCCTCTGCAACCTGTTCCCTTTGTGCTAGATGAACGAACGTCTCTCCACATGCTCAGTTCTGAGAGATAAGTGTGTGTGAAAGCCGTCCTTCACATAGCTTGTTGGGAACACAAAGTTTCTTTTCAGTCGCAAACTCCACTCCATACATATATATGGGGAGGTACTAGCTCCAACTCGGTTTTACAGTGAAAACTGCTGGAACTTCAAACCGGCACTAGGAAACAGACTGAGAAACCAGAGTAAAAGTTTCTCCTGCAACCCGTTCCCTTTGAGCTAGATGAACGAACGTCTCTCCACAAGCTCAGTTCTGAGAGATAAGTGTGTGTGAAAGCCGTCCTTCACGTAGATTGTTGGGAACAAAAGTTTCTTTTCAGTTGCAAACTCCACTCCATACATATATATGGGGAGGTATTAGCTCCAACCAAGTTTTACAGTGAAAACTGCTGGAACTTCAAACCGGCACTAGGAAACTGAGAAACCAGAGTAAAAGTTTCTCCTGCAACCCGTTCAATTTGTGCTACATGAACGAACGTCTCTCCACATGCTCAGTTCTGAGAGATAAGTGTGTGTGAAAGCCGTCCTTCACCTAGCTTGTTGGGAACACAAAGTTTCTTTTCAGTTGCAAACTCCAATCCATACATATATATGGGGAGGTACTAGCTCCAACCAGGTTTTACAGTGAAAACTGCAGGAACTTCAAACCGGCACTAGGAAACAGACTGAAAATCCAGAGTAAAAGTTTCTCCTGCAACCCGTTCCCTTTGTGCTAGATGAACGAACGTCTCTCCACATGCTCAGTTCTGAGAGATAAGTGTGTGTTAAAGCCGTCCTTCACCTAGCTTGTTGGGAACACAAAGTTTCTTTTCAGTTGCAAACTCCACTCCATACATATATATGGGTAGGTACTAGCTCCAACCAGGTTTTACAGTGAAAACTGCAGGAACTTCAAACCGGCACTAGGAAACAGACTGAGAAACCAGAGTAAAAGTTTCTCCTGCAACCCGTTCCCTTTGTGCTAGATGAACGAACGTCTCTCCACATGCTCACTTCTGAGAGATAAGTGTGTGTGAAAGCCGTCCTTCACCTAGCTTGTTGGGAACACAAAGTTTCTTTTCAGTTGCAAACACCACTCCATACATATATATGGGGAGGTACTAGCTCCAACCAGGTTTTACAGTGAAAACTGCAGGAACTTCAAACCGGCACTAGGAAACAGACTGAGAAACCAGAGTAAAAGTTTCTCCTGCAACCCTTTCCCTTTCTGCTAGATGAACGAACGTCTCTCCACATGCTCAGTTCTGAGGGATATGTGCGTGTGAAAGCCGTACTTCACCAAGCTAGTTGGGAACACAAAGTTTCTTTTCAGTTGCAAACTCCACTCCATACATATATATGGGGAGGTACTTGATCCAACTCGGTTTTACAGGGAAAAATGCAGGAACTTCAAACCGGCACTAGGAAACAGACTGAGAAACCAGAGTAAAAGTTTAACCTGCAACCCGTTCCCTTTCTGCTAGATGAACGAACGTCTCTCCACATGCTCATTTCTGAGAGATAAGTGTGTTTGAAAGCCGCCCTTCACCTAGCTTGTTGGGAACACAAAGTTTCTTTTAAGTTGCAAACTCATATCAATACATATATATGGGGGGGTAGTAGCTCCAACTCGGTTTTACAGTGAAAACTGCAGGAACTTCAAACCGGCACTAGGAAACAGACTGAAAAACCAGAGTAAAAGTTTCTCCTGCAACCCGTTCCCTTTCTGCTAGATGAACGAACGTCTCTCCACATGCTCAGTTCTGAGAAATAAGTGCGTGTGAAAGCCGTCCTTCACCTTGCTTGTTGGGAACACAAAGTTCCTTTCAGTGGCAAACTCCACTCCATACATATATATGGGAAGGTACTAGCTCCAAATCTGTTTTACAGTGTAAATTGCAGGTACTTCATACCGGCACAGGGAAACAGACTGAGAAACCACAGTAAAAGTTTCTCCTGCAACCAGTTCTTTTTGTGGTAGATGAACGAACGTCTCTTAACATTCTCAGTTCTGAGAGATAAGTGTGTGTGAAAACGGTCCTTCACCTAGCTTGTTGGGAACAAAAGTTTCTTTTCAGTTGCAAACTCCACTCCATACATATATATGGGGAGGTACTAGCTCCAACCAAGTTTTTCAGTGAAAACTTCTGGAACTTCAAACCTGCACTAGGAAACAGAGAAACCAGAGTAAAAGTTTCTCCTGCAACCAGTTCTTTTTGTGGTAGATGAACGAACGTCTCTTAACATTCTCAGTTCTGAGAGATAATTGTGTGTGAAAACGGTCCTTCACCTAGCTTGTTGGGAACACAAAGTTTCTTTACATTTGCAACTCCACTCCGTACATATATATGGGGTAGTACAAGCTCCAACTAGGTTTTTCAGTGAAAACTGCAGGAACTTCAAACCGGCACTAGGAAACAGACTGAGAAACCAGAGTAAAAGTTTCTCCTGCAACCAGTTCTCTTTGTTTTAGATGAACGAAAGTCTCTCCACATGATCAGTTCTGAGAGATAAGTGTGTGTGAAAGCTGTTCTTCACCTAGCTTGTTGGGAACACAAAGATTCTTTTCAGTTGCAAACTCCATTCCATACATATATATGTTGAGGTACTAGCTCCAAATCGGTTTTACAGTGAAAACTGCAGGAACATCATACCGGCACTAGGAAACAGACTGAGAAACCAGAGTAAAAGTTTATCCTGCAACCCGTTCCCTTTGTGCTAGATGAACGAACGTCTCTCCACATGCTCAGTTCTGAGAGATAAGTGTGTGTGAAAGCCGTCCTTCACCTAGCTTGTTGGGAACACAAAGTTTCTTTTCAGTTGCAAACTCCACACCATACATATATATGGGGAGGTACTAGCTAAAACTCGGTTTTACAGTGAAAACTGCAGGAAATTCAAATCGGCACTACGAAACAGACTGAGAATCCAGAGTAAAAGTTTCTCCTGCAAACCGTTCCCTTTTTGCTAGATGAACGAACGTCTCTCCACATGCTCAGTTCTGAGAGATAAGTGTGTGTGAAAGCCGTCCTTCACCTAGCTTGTTGGGAACACAAAGTTCCTTTCAGTGGCAAACTCCACTCCATACATATATATGGGGAGGTACTAGCTCCAAATCTGTTTTACAGTGTAAATTGCAGGTACTTCATACCGGCACTAGGAAACAGATTGAGAAACCACAGTAAAAGTTTCTCCTGCAACCAGTTCTTTTTGTGGTAGATGAACGAACGTCTCTTAACATTCTCAGTTCTGAGAGATAAGTGTGTGTGAAAACGGTCCTTCACCTAGCTTGTTGGGAACACAAAGTTTCTTTACATTTGCAAACTCCACTCCATACATATATATGGGGAGGTACTAGCTCCAACTCTGTTTTACAGTGAAAACTGCTGGAACTTCAAACCGGCACTAGGAAACAGACTGAGAATCCAGAGTAAAAGTTTCTCCTGCAACCCGTTCCCTTTGAGCTAGATGAACGAACGTCTCTCCACAAGCTCAGTTCTGAGAGATAAGTGTGTGTGAAAGACGTCCTTCACCTAGATTGTTGGGAACAAAAGTTTCTTTTCAGTTGCAAACTCCACTCCATACATATATATGGGGAGGTACTAGCTCCAACCAAGTTTTTCAGTGAAAACTGCTGGAACTTCAAACCTGCACTAGGAAACAGAGAAACCAGAGTAAAAGTTTCTCCTGCAACCAGTTCTTTTTGTGGTAGATGAACGAACGTCTCTTAACATTCTCAGTTCTGAGAGATAATTGTGTGTGAAAACGGTCCTTCACCTAGCTTGTTGGGAACACAAAGTTTCTTTACATTTGCAACTCCACTCCGTACATATATATGGGGTAGTACAAGCTCCAACTAGGTTTTACAGTGAAAACTGCAGGAACTTCAAACCGGCACTAGGAAACAGACTGAGAAACCAGAGTAAAAGTTTCTCCTGCAACCAGTTCTCTTTGTTTTAGATGAACGAACGTCTCTCCACATGATCAGTTCTGAGAGATAAGTGTGTGTGAAAGCTGTTCTTCACCTAGCTTGTTGGGAACACAAAGTTTCTTTTCAGTTGCAAACTCCATTCCATACATATATATGTTGAGGTACTAGCTCCAAATCGGTTTTACAGTGAAAACTGCAGGAACATCATACCGGCACTAGGAAACAGACTGAGAAACCAGAGTAAAAGTTTATCCTGCAACCCGTTCCCTTTGTGCTAGATGAACGAACGTCTCTCCACATGCTCAGTTCTGAGAGATAAGTGTGTGTGAAAGCCGTCCTTCACCTAGCTTGTTGGGAACACAAAGTTTCTTTTCAGTTGCAAACTCCACACCATACATATATATGGGGAGGTACTAGCTAAAACTCGGTTTTACAGTGAAAACTGCAGGAACTTCAAATCGGCACTACGAAACAGACTGAGAATCCAGAGTAAAAGTTTCTCCTGCAAACCGTTCCCTTTTTGCTAGATGAACGAACGTCTCTCCACATGCTCAGTTCTGAGAGATAAGTGTGTGTGAAAGCCGTCCTTCACCTAGCTTGTTGGGAACACAAAGTTCCTTTCAGTGGCAAACTCCACTCCATACATATATATGGGGAGGTACTAGCTCCAAATCTGTTTTACAGTGTAAATTGCAGGTACTTCATACCGGCACTAGGAAACAGACTGAGAAACCACAGTAAAAGTTTCTCCTGCAACCAGTTCTTTTTGTGGTAGATGAACGAACGTCTCTTAACATTCTCAGTTCTGAGAGATAAGTGTGTGTGAAAACGGTCCTTCACCTAGCTTGTTGGGAACACAAAGTTTCTTTACATTTGCAAACTCCACTCCGTACATATATATGGGGTAGTACAAGCTCCAACTCGGTTTTACACTGAAAACTGCAGGAACTTCAAACCGGCACTAGGAAACAGACTGAGAAACCAGAGTAAAAGTTTCTCCTGCAACCAGTTCTCTTTGTGGTAGATGAACGAACGTCTCTCCACATGATCAGTTCTGAGAGATAAGTGTGTGTGAAAGCTGTTCTTCACCTAGCTTGTTGGGAACACAAAGTTTCTTTTCAGTTGCAAACTCCACTCCATACATATATAAGGGGAGGTACAAGCTCAACCCAGGTTTTACAGTGAAAACTGCAGGAACATCATACCGGCACTAGGAAACAGACTGAGAAACCAGAGTAAAAGTTTATCCTGCAACCCGTTCCCTTTGTGCTAGATGAACGAACGTCTCTCCACATGCTCAGTTCTGAGAGATAATTGTGTGTTAAAGCCGTCCTTCACCTAGCTTGTTGGGAAAACAAAGTTTCTTTTCAGTTGCAAACTCCACACCATACATATATATGGGGAGGTACTAGCTCCAACTCGGTTTTACAGTGAAAACTGCAGGAACTTTAAACCGGCACTACGAAACAGACTGAGAAACCAGAGTAAAAGTTTCTCCTGCAACCCGTTCCCTTAGTGCTAGATGAACGAACGTCTCTCCACATGCTCAGTTCTGAGAGATAAGTGTGTGTGAAAGCCGTCCTTCACCTAGCTTGTTGGGAACACAAAGATTCTTTTCAGTTGCAAACTCCACTCCATACATATATATGGGGAGGTACTAGCTCCAACCAAGTTTTACAGTGAAAACTGCTGGAACTTCAACCCGGCACTAGGAAACAGAGAAACCAGAGTAAAAGTTTCTCCTGCAACCAGTTCTTTTTGTGGTAGATGAACGAACGTCTCTTAACATTCTCAGTTCTGAGAGATAAGTGTGTGTGAAAACGGTCCTTCACCTAGCTTGTTGGGAACACAAAGTTTCTTTACATTTGCAAACTCCACTCCGTACATATATATGGGGTAGTACAAGCTCCAACTCGGTTTTACAGTGAAAACTGCAGGAACTTAAAACCGGCACTAGGAAACAGACTGAGAAACCAGAGTAAAAGTTTCTCCTGCAACCAGTTCTCTTTGTGGTAGATGAACGAACGTCTCTCCACATGATCAGTTCTGAGAGATAAGTGTGTGTGAAAGCTGTTCTTCACCTAGCTTGTTGGGAACACAAAGTTTCTTTTCAGTTGCAAACTCCATTCCATACATATATATGGGGAGGTACTAGCTCCAAATCGGTTTTACAGTGAAAACTGCAGGAACATCATACCGGCACTAGGAAACAGACTGAGAAACCAGAGTAAAAGTTTATCCTGCAACCCGTTCCCTTTGTGCTAGATGAACGAACGTCTCTCCACATGCTCAGTTCTGAGAGATAAGTGTGTGTGAAAGCCGTCCTTCACCTAGCTTGTTGGGAACACAAAGTTTCTTTTCAGTTGCAAACTCCACTCCATACATATATATGGGGAGGTACTAGCTCCAACTCGGTTTTACAGTGAAAACTGAAGGAACTTCAAACCGGCACTAGGAAACAGACTGAGAAACCAGAGTAAAGGTTTCTCCTGCAACCCGTTCCCTTTATGCTAGTTGAACGAACGTCTCTCCACATGCTCAATTCTGAGAGATAAGTGTGTGTGAAGCCGTCCTTCACCTAGCTTGTTGGGAATACAAAGTTTCTTTTCATTTGTAAACTCCACTCCATACATATATATGGGGAGGTACTAGCTCCAACTCGGTTTTACAGTAAAAACTGCTGGAACTTCAAACCGGCACTAGGAAACAGACTGAGAAACCAGAGTAAAAGTTTCTCCTGCAACCCGTTCCCTTTGTGCTAGATGAACGAACGTCTCTCCACATGCTCAGTTCTGAGAGATAATTGTGTGTGAAAGCCGTCCTTCACCTAGCTTGTTGGGAACACAAAGTTTCTTTTCAGTTGCAAACTCCACTACATACATATATATGGGGAGGTACTAGCTCCAAATCGTTTTTACAGTGAAAACTGCAGGAACTTCAAACCGGCACTAGGAAACAGACTGAGAAACCAGAGTAAAAGTTTCTCCAGCAACCCGTTCCCTTTGTGCTAGATGAACGAACGTCTCTCCACATGCTCAGTTCTGAGAGATAAGTGTGTGTGAAAGCCGTCCTTCACCTAGCTTGTTGTGAATACAAAGATTCTTTTCAGTTGCAAACTCCACTCCATACATATATATGGGGATGTACTAGCTCCAACTCAGTTTTACAGTGAAAACTGCTGGAACTTCAAACCGGCACTAGGAAACAGACTGAGAAACCAGAGTAAAAGTTTCTCCTGCAACCCATTCCCTTTGTGCTAGATGAACGAACGTCTCTCCACATGCTCAGTTCTGAGAGATAAGTGTGTGTGAAAGCCGTCCTTCACCTAGCTTGTTGGGAACACAAAGTTTCTTTTCAGTTGCAAACTCCACTCCATACATATATATGGGGAGGTACTAGCTCCAACTCGGTTTTACAGTGAAAACTGCTAGAACTTCAAACCGGCACTAGGAAACAGACTGAGAAACCAAAGTAAAAGTTTCCCTGCAACCCGTTCCCTTTGTGCTAGATGAACGAACGTTTCTCCACATGCTCAGTTCTGAGAGATAAGTGTGTGTGAAAGCCGTCCTTCACCTAGCTTGTTGGGAACACAAAGTTTCTTTTCAGTTGCAAACTCCACTCCATACATATATATGGGGAGGTACTAGCTCCAAATCGCTTTTACAGTGAAAACTGCAGGAACTTCAAACCGGCACTAGGAAACAGACTGAGAAACCAGAGAAAAGTTTCTCCTGCAACCACTTCCCTTTGTGCTAGATGAACGAACGTCTCTCCACATGCTCAGTTCTGAGAGATAAGTGTGTGTGAAAGCCGTCCTTCACCTAGCTTGTTGGGAACACAAAGTTTCTTTTCAGTTGCCAACTCCACTCCATACATATATATGGGGAGGTACTAGCTCCAACTCGGTTTTACAGTGAAAACTGCAGGAACTTCAAACCGGCACTAGGAAACAGTCTGAGATACCAGAGTAAAAGTTTCTCCTGCAACCCGTTCCCATTGTGCTGCATGAACGAACGTCTCTCCACAAGCTCAGTTCTGAGAGATAAGTGTGTGTGAAAGCCGTCCTTCACATAGCTTGTTGGGAACACAAAGTTTCTTTTCAGTTGCAAACTCCATTCCATACATATATATGGGGAGGTACTAGCTCCAACTCGGTTTTACAGTGAAAACTGAAGGAACTTCAAACCGGCACTAGGAAACAGACTGAGAAACCAGAGTAAAAGTTTCTCCTGCAACCCGTTCCCTTTCTGCTAGATGAACGAACGTCTCTCCACATGCTCAGTTCTGAGAGATAAGTGTGTGTGAAAGCCGTCCTTCACCTAGCTTGTTGGGAACACAAAGTTTCTTTTAAGTTGCAAACTCCACTCCATACATATATATGGGGAGGTACTAGCTCCAACTCGCTTTTACAGTGAAAACTGCTGGAACTTCAAACCGGCACTAGGAAACAGACTGAGAAACCAGAGTAAAAGTTTCTCCTGCAACCCGTTCCCTTTGTGCTAGATGAACGAACGTCTCTCCACATGCTCAGTTCTGAGAGATAAGTGTGTGTGAAAGCCGTACTTCACCTAGCTTGTTGGGAACACAAAGTTTCTTTTCAGTTGCAAACTCCACTCCATACATATATATGTGGAGGTACTAGCTCCAACCAGGTTTTACAGTGAAAACTGCAGGAACTTCAAACCGGCACTAGGAAACAGACTGAGAAACCAGAGTAAAAGTTTCTTCTGCAACCAGTTCCCTTTGTGCTAGATGAACGAACGTCTCTCCACATGCTCAGTTCTGAGAGATAAGTGTGTGTGAAAGCCGTCCTTCACCGAGCTTGTTGGGAACACAAAGTTTCTTTTCAGTTGCAAACTCCACTCCATACATATATATGGGGAGGTACTAGCTCCATCCAGGTTTTACAGTGAAAACTGCAGGAACTTCAAACCGGCACTAGGAAACAGACTGAGAAACCAGAGTAAAAGTTTCTCCTGCAAACTGTTCCCTTTGTGCTAGATGAACGAACGTCTCCCCACATGCTCAGTTCTGAGAGATGTGTGTGTGTGAAAGCCGTCCTTCACCTAGCTTGTTGGGAACAAAAAGATTCTTTTCAGTTGCAAACTCCACTCCATACATATATATGGGGAGGTACTAGCTCCAACTCGGTTTTACAGTGAAAACTGCTGGAACTTCAAACCGGCACTAGGAAACAGACTGAGAAACCAGAGTAAAAGTTTCTCCTGCAACCCGTTCCCTTTGAGCTAGATGAACGAACGTCTCTCCACAAGCTCAGTTCTGAGAGATAAGTGTGTGTGAAAGCCGTCCTTCACCTAGCTTTTTGGGAACATAAAGTTTCTTTTCAGTTGTAAACTCCACTCCATACATATATATGGGGAGGAACTAGCTCCAACTCGGTTTTACAGTGAAAACTGCTGGAACTTCAAACCGGCACTAGGAAACAGACTGAGAAACCATAGTAATAGTTTCTCCTGCAACCTGTTCCCTTTGTGCTAGATGAACGAACGTCTCTCCACATGCTCAGTTCTGAGAGATAAGTGTGTGTGAAAGCCGTTCTTCACCTAACTTGTTGGGAACACAAAGTTTCTTTTCAGTGGCGAACTCCACTCCATACATATATATGGGGAGGTACTAGCTCCAAATCGGTTTTACAGTGAAAACTGCAGGAACTTCAAACCGGCACTAGGAAACAGACTGAGAAAACAGAGTAAAAGTTTCTCCTGCAACCCGTTCCCTTTGTGCTAGATGAACGAACGTCTCTCCACATGCTCAGTTCTGAGAGATATGTGTGTGTGAAAACCGTCCTTCACCTAGCTTGTTGGGAACACAAAGTTTCTTTTCAGTTGCAAACTCCACTCCATACATATATATGTGGAGGTACTAGCTCCAACCAGGTTTTACAGTGAAAACTGCAGGAACTTCAAACCAGCACTAGGAAACAGACTGAGAAACCAGAGTAAAAGTTTCTCCTGCAACCTGTTCCAATTGTGCTAGATGAACGAACGTCTCTCCACATGCTCAGTTCTGAGAGATGTGTGTGTGAGAAAGCCGTCCTTCACCTAGCTTTTTGGGAACATAAAGTTTCTTTGAATTTGTAAACTCCACTCCATACATATATATGGGGAGGTACTAGCTCCAACTCGGTTTACAGTGAAAAGTGCTGGAACTTCAAACCGGCACTAGGAAACAGACTGAGAAACCAGAGTAAATGTTTCTCCTGCAACCCGTTCCCTTTGTGCTACATAAACGAACGTCTCTCCACATGTTAAGTTCTGAGAGATAAGTGTGTGTGAAAGCCGTCCTTCACCTAGCTTGTTGGGAACACAAAGTTTCTTTTCAGTTGCAAACTCCACTCCATACATATATATGGGGAGGTACTATCTCCAAATCGGTTTTACAGTGAAAACTGCTGGAACTTCAAACCGGCACTAGGAAACAGACGTAGAAACCAGAGTAAAAGTTTCTCCTGCAAACCGTTCCCTTTGTGCTAGATGAACGAACGTCTCTCCACATGCTCAGTTCTGAGAGATAAGTGTGTGTGAAAGGCGTCCTTCACCTAGCTTGTTGGGAACACAAAGTTTCTTTTCAGTTGCAAACTCCACTCCATACATATATATGGGGAGGTATTAGCTGCAACTCGGTTTTACAGTGAAAACTGCTGGAACTTCAAACCGGCACTAGGAAACAGACTGAGAAACCAGAGTAAAAGTTTCTCCTGCAACCCGTTCCCTTTGTGCTAGATGAACGAACGTCTCTCCACATGCTCAGTTCTGAGAGATAAGTGTGTGTGAAAGCCGTCCTTCACCTAGCTTGTTGGGAACACAAAGTTTCTTTTCAGTTGCAAACTCCAATCCATACATATATATAGGGAGGTACTAGCTCCAACCAGGTTTTACAGTGAAAACTGCAGGAACTTCCAACCGGCACTAGGAAACAGACTGAGAAACCAGAGTAATAGTTTCTCCTGCAACCTGTTCCCTTTGTGCTAGATGAACGAACGTCTCTCCACATGCTCAGTTCTGAGAGATGTGTGTGTGTGAAAGCCGTCCTTCACCTAGCTTTTTGGGAAAATAAAGTTTCTTTTCAATTGTAAACTCCACTCCATACATATATATGGGGAGGTACTAGCTCCAACTCGGTTTTACAGTGAAAACTGCTGGAACTTCAAACTGGCACTAGGAAACAGACTGAGAAACCATAGTAATAGTTTCTCCTGCAAACCGTTCCCTTTGTGCTAGATGAACGAACGTCTCTCCACATGCTCAGTTCTGAGAGATAAGTGTGTGTGAAAGCCGTTCTTCACCTAGCTTGTTGGGAACACAAAGTTTCTTTTCAGTTGCAAACTCCACTCCATACATATATATGGGGAGGTACTAGCTCCAACCAGGTTTTACAGTGAAAACTGCAGGAACTTCAAACCGGCACTAGGAAACAGACTGAGAAACCAGAGTAAAAGTTTCTCCTGCAACCCGTTCCCTTTGTGCTACATAAACGAACGTCTCTCCACATGTTAAGTTCTGAGAGATAAGTGTGTGTGAAAGCCGTCCTTCACATAGCTTTTTGGGAACATAAAGTTTCTTTTCAATTGTAAACTCCACTCCATACATATATATGGGGAGGTACTAGCTCCAACTCGGTTTTACAGTGAAAACTGCTGGAATTTCAAACCGGCACTAGGAAACAGACTGAGAAACCAGAGTAAAAGTTTCTCCTGCAACCCGTTCCCTTTGTGCTAGATGAACGAACGTCTCTCCACATGCTCAGTTCTGAGAGATAAGTGTGTGTGAAAGCCGTCCTTCACCTATCTTGTTTGGAACACAAAGTTTCTTTTCAGTTGCAAACTCCACTCCATACATATATATGGGGAGGTACTAGCTCCAACCAGGTTTTACAGTGAAAACTGCAGGAACTTCAAACCGGCACTAGGAAACAGACTGAGAAACCAGAGTAAAAGTTTCTCCTGCAACCCGTTCCCTTTGTGCTATATGAACGAACGTCTCTCCACATGCTCAGTTCTGAGAGATAAGTGTGTGTGAAAGCCGTCCTTCACCTAGCTTGTTGGGAACACAAAGTTTCTTTTCAGTTGCAAACTCCACTCCATACATATATATGGGGAGGTACTAGCTCCAAATCGGTTTTACAGTGAAAACTGCAGGAACTTCAAACCGGCACTAGGAAACAGACTGAGAAACCAGAGTAAAAGTTTCTCCTGCAACCATTTCTCTTTGTGGTAGATGAACGAACGTCTCTCCACATGATCAGTTCTGAGAGATAAGTGTGTGTGAAAGCTGTTCTTCACCTAGCTTGTTGGGAACACAAAGTTTCTTTTCAGTTGCAAACTCCACTCCATACATATATATGGGGAGGTACTAGCCCCAAATCGGTTTTACAGTGAAAACTGCAGGAACATCATACCGGCACTAGGAAACAGACTGAGAAACCAGAGTAAAAGTTTCTCCTGCAACCCGTTCCCTTTGTGCTAGATGAACGAACGTCTCTCCACATGCTCAGTTCTGAGAGATAATTGTGTGTTAAAGCCGTCCTTCACCTAGCTTGTTGGGAAAACAAAGTTTCTTTTCAGTTGCAAACTCCACACCATACATATATATGGGGAGGTACTAGCTCCAACTCGGTTTTACAGTGAAAACTGCAGGAACTTTAAACCGGCACTACGAAACAGACTGAGAAACCAGAGTAAAAGTTTCTCCTGCAACCCGTTCCCTTAGTGCTAGATGAACGAACGTCTCTCCACATGCTCAGTTCTGAGAGATAAGTGTGTGTGAAAGCCGTCCTTCACCTAGCTTGTTGGGAACACAAAGATTCTTTTCAGTTGCAAACTCCACTCCATACATATATATGGGGAGGTACTAGCTCCAACCAACTTTTACAGTGAAAACTGCTGGAACTTCAACCCGGCACTAGGAAACAGAGAAACCAGAGTAAAAGTTTCTCCTGCAACCAGTTCTTTTTGTGGTAGATGAACGAACGTCTCTTAACATTCTCAGTTCTGAGAGATAAGTGTGTGTGAAAACGGTCCTTCACCTAGCTTGTTGGGAACACAAAGTTTCTTTACATTTGCAAACTCCACTCCGTACATATATATGGGGTAGTACAAGCTCCAACTCGGTTTTACAGTGAAAACTGCAGGAACTTCAAACCGGCACTAGGAAACAGACTGAGAAACCAGAGTAAAAGTTTCTCCTGCAACCAGTTCTCTTAGTGGTAGATGAACGAACGTCTCTCCACATGCTCAGTTCTGAGAGATAAGTGTGTGTGAAAGCTGTTCTTCACCTAGCTTGTTGGGAACACAAAGTTTCTTTTCAGTTGCAGACTCCATTCCATACATATATATGGGGAGGTACTAGCTCCAAATCGGTTTTACAGTGAAAACTGCAGGAACATCATAACGGCACTAGGAAACAGACTGAGAAACCAGAGTAAAAGTTTCTCCAGCAACCCGTTCCCTTTGTGCTAGATGAACGAACGTCTCTCCACATGCTCAGTTCTGAGAGATAAGTGTGTGTGAAAGCCGTCCTTCACCTAGCTTGTTGGGAATACAAAGATTCTTTTCAGTTGCAAACTCCACTCCATACATATATATGGTGATGTACTAGCTTCAACTCGGTTTTACAGTGAAAACTGCTGGAACTTCAAACCGGCACTAGGAAACAGACTGAGAAACCAAAGTAAAAGTTTCCCTGCAAACCGTTCCCTTTGTGCTAGATGAACGAACGTTTATCCACATGCTCAGTTCTGAGAGATAATTGTGTGTGAAAGCCGTCCTTCACCTAGCTTGTTGGGAACACAAAGTTTCTTTTCAGTTGCAAACTCCACTCCATACATATATATGTGGAGGTACTAGCTCCAAATCGCTTTTACAGTGAAAACTGCAGGAACTTCAAACCGGCACTAGGAAACAGACTGAGAAACCAGAGAAAAGTTTCTCCTGCAACCCCTTCCCTTTGTGCTAGATGAACGAACGTCTCTCCACATGCTCAGTTCTGAGAGATAAGTGTGTGTGAAAGCCGTCCTTCACCTAGCTTGTTGGGAACCCAAAGTTTCTTTTCAATTGCAAACTCCACACCATACATAAATATGGGGAGGTACTAGCTCCAACACGGTTTTACAGTAAAAACTGCTGGAACTTCAAACCGGCACTAGGAAACAGACTGAGAAACCAGAGTAAATATTTCTCCTGCAACCCGTTCCTTTTGAGCTAGATGAACGAACGTCTCTCCACATGCTCTGTTCTGAGAGATAAGTGTGTGTGAAAGCCGTCCTTAACCAAGCATGTTGGGAAAACAAAGTTTCTTTTCAGTTGCCAACTCCACTCCATACATATATATGGGGAGGTACTAGCTCCAACTCGGTTTTACAGTGAAAACTGCAGGAACTTCAAACCGGCACTAGGAAACAGACTGAGAAACCAGAGTAAAAGTTTCTCCTGCAACCCGTTCCCATTGTGCTACATGAACGAACGTCTCTCCACAAGCTCAGTTCTGAGAGATAAGTGTGTGTGAAAGCCGTCCTTCACCTAGCTTTTTGGGAACACAAAGTTTCTTTTCAGTTGCAAACTCCATTCCATACATATATATGGGGAGGTACTAGCTCCAACTCGGTTTTACAGTGAAAACTGAAGGAACTTCAAACCGGCACTAGGAAACAGACTGAGAAACCAGAGTAAAAGTTTCTCCTGCAACCCGTTCCCTTTCTGCTAGATGAACGAACGTCTCTCCACATGCTCAGTTCTGAGAGATAATTGTGTGTGAAAGCCGACCTTCACCTAGCTTGTTGGGAACACAAAGTTTCTTTTCAGTTGCAAACTCCACTCCATACATATATATGGGGAGGTACTAGCTCCAACTCGCTTTTACAGTGAAAACTGCTGGAACTTCAAACCGGCACTAGGAAACAGACTGAGAAACCAGAGTAAAAGTTTCTCCTGCAACCCGTTCCCTTTGTGCTAGATGAACGAACGTCTCTCCACATGCTCAGTTCTGAGAGATAAGTGTGTGTGAAAGCCGTACTTCACCTAGCTTGTTGGGAACACAAAGTTTCTTTTCAGTTTCAAACTCCACTCCATACATATATATGGGGAGGTACTAGCTCCAACCAGGTTTTACAGTGAAAACTGCAGGAACTTCAAACCGGCACTAGGAAACAGACTGAGAAACCAGAGTAAAAGTTTCTTCTGCAACCAGTTCCCTTTGTGCTAGATGAACGAACGTCTCTCCACATGCTCAGTTCTGAGAGATAAGTGTGTGTGAAAGCCGTCCTTCACCGAGCTTGTTGGGAACACAAAGTTTCTTTTCAGTTGCAAACTCCACTCCATACATATATATGGGGAGGTACTAGCTCCATCCAGGTTTTACAGTGAAAACTGCAGGAACTTCAAACCGGCACTAGGAAACAGACTGAGAAACCAGAGTAAAAGTTTCTCCTGCAACCTGTTCCCTTTTTGCTAGATGAACGAACGTCTCCCCACATGCTCAGTTCTGAGAGATGTGTGTGTGTGAAAGCCGTCCTTCACCTATCTTTTTGGGAACATAAAGTTTCTTTTCATTTGTAAACTCCACTCCATACATATATATGGGGAGGTACTAGCTCCAACTCGGTTTTACAGTGAAAAGTGCTGGAACTTCAAACCGGCACTAGGAAACAGACTGAGAAACCAGAGTAAAAGTTTCTCCTGCAACCCGTTCCCTTTGTGCTAGATGAACGAACGTCTCTCCACATGCTCAGTTCTGAGAGATAAGTGTGTGTGAAAGCCGAACTTCACCTAGCTTGTTGGGAACAAAAAGATTCTTTTCAGTTGCAAACTCCACTCCATACATATATATGGGGAGGTACAAGCTCCAACTCGGTTTTACAGTGAAAACTGCTGGAACTTCAAACCGGCACTAGGAAACAGACTGAGAAACCAGAGTAAAAGTTTCTCCTGCAACCCGTTCCCTTTGAGCTAGATGAACGAACGTCTCTCCACAAGCTCAGTTCTGAGAGATAAGTGTGTGTGAAAGCCGTCCTTCACCTAGCTTTTTGGGAACATAAAGTTTCTTTTCAGTTGTAAACTCCACTCCATACATATATATGGAGAGGTACTAGCTCCAACTCGGTTTTACAGTGAAAACTGCTGGAACTTCAAACCGGCACTAGGAAACAGACTGAGAAACCATAGTAATAGTTTCTCCTGCAACCTGTTCCCTTTGTGCTAGATGAACGAACGTCTCTCCACATGCTCAGTTCTGAGAGATAAGTGTGTGTGAAAGCCGTTCTTCACCTAACTTGTTGGGAACACAAAGTTTCTTTTCAGTTGCAAACTCCACTCCATACATATATATGGGGAGGTACTAGCTCCAAATCGGTTTTACAGTGAAAACTGCAGGAACTTCAAACCGGCACTAGGAAACAGACTGAGAAAACAGAGTAAAAGTTTCTCCTGCAACCCGTTCCCTTTGTGCTAGATGAACGAACGTCTCTCCACATGCTCAGTTCTGAGAGATATGTGTGTGTGAAAACCGTCCTTCACCTAGCTTGTTGGGAACACAAAGTTTCTTTTCAGTTGCAAACTCCACTCCATACATATATATGTGGAGGTACTAGCTCCAACCAGGTTTTACAGTGAAAACTGCAGGAACTTCAAACCAGCACTAGGAAACAGACTGAGAAACCAGAGTAAAAGTTTCTCCTGCAACCTGTTCCAATTGTGCTAGATGAACGAACGTCTCTCCACATGCTCAGTTCTGAGAGATGTGTGTGTGAGAAAGCCGTCCTTCACCTAGCTTTTTGGGAACATAAAGTTTCTTTGAATTTGTAAACTCCACTCCATACATATATATGGGGAGGTACTAGCTCCAACTCGGTTTACAGTGAAAAGTGCTGGAACTTCAAACCGGCACTAGGAAACAGACTGAGAAACCAGAGTAAATGTTTCTCCTGCAACCCGTTCCCTTTGTGCTACATAAACGAACGTCTCTCCACATGTTAAGTTCTGAGAGATAAGTGTGTGTGAAAGCCGTCCTTCACCTAGCTTGTTGGGAACACAAAGTTTCTTTTCAGTTGCAAACTCCACTCCATACATATATATGGGGAGGTACTATCTCCAAATCGGTTTTACAGTGAAAACTGCTGGAACTTCAAACCGGCACTAGGAAACAGACGTAGAAACCAGAGTAAAAGTTTCTCCTGCAAACCGTTCCCTTTGTGCTAGATGAACGAACGTCTCTCCACATGCTCAGTTCTGAGAGATAAGTGTGTGTGAAAGGCGTCCTTCACCTAGCTTGTTGGGAACACAAAGTTTCTTTTCAGTTGCAAACTCCACTCCATACATATATATGGGGAGGTATTAGCTGCAACTCGGTTTTACAGTGAAAACTGCTGGAACTTCAAACCGGCACTAGGAAACAGACTGAGAAACCAGAGTAAAAGTTTCTCCTGCAACCCGTTCCCTTTGTGCTAGATGAACGAACGTCTCTCCACATGCTCAGTTCTGAGAGATAAGTGTGTGTGAAAGCCGTCCTTCACCTAGCTTGTTGGGAACACAAAGTTTCTTTTCAGTTGCAAACTCCAATCCATACATATATATAGGGAGGTACTAGCTCCAACCAGGTTTTACAGTGAAAACTGCAGGAACTTCCAACCGGCACTAGGAAACAGACTGAGAAACCAGAGTAATAGTTTCTCCTGCAACCTGTTCCCTTTGTGCTAGATGAACGAACGTCTCTCCACATGCTCAGTTCTGAGAGATGTGTGTGTGTGAAAGCCGTCCTTCACCTAGCTTTTTGGGAACATAAAGTTTCTTTTCAATTGTAAACTCCACTCCATACATATATATGGGGAGGTACTAGCTCCAACTCGGTTTTACAGTGAAAACTGCTGGAACTTCAAACTGGCACTAGGAAACAGACTGAGAAACCATAGTAATAGTTTCTCCTGCAAACCGTTCCCTTTGTGCTAGATGAACGAACGTCTCTCCACATGCTCAGTTCTGAGAGATAAGTGTGTGTGAAAGCCGTTCTTCACCTAGCTTGTTGGGAACACAAAGTTTCTTTTCAGTTGCAAACTCCACTCCGTACATATATATGGGGAGGTACTAGCTCCAACCAGGTTTTACAGTGAAAACTGCAGGAACTTCAAACCGGCACTAGGAAACAGACTGAGAAACCAGAGTAAAAGTTTCTCCTGCAACCCGTTCCCTTTGTGCTACATAAACGAACGTCTCTCCACATGTTAAGTTCTGAGAGATAAGTGTGTGTGAAAGCCGTCCTTCACATAGCTTTTTGGGAACATAAAGTTTCTTTTCAATTGTAAACTCCACTCCATACATATATATGGGGAGGTACTAGCTCCAACTCGGTTTTACAGTGAAAACTGCTGGAATTTCAAACCGGCACTAGGAAACAGACTGAGAAACCAGAGTAAAAGTTTCTCCTGCAACCCGTTCCCTTTGTGCTAGATGAACGAACGTCTCTCCACATGCTCAGTTCTGAGAGATAAGTGTGTGTGAAAGCCGTCCTTCACCTATCTTGTTTGGAACACAAAGTTTCTTTTCAGTTGCAAACTCCACTCCATACATATATATGGGGAGGTACTAGCTCCAACCAGGTTTTACAGTGAAAACTGCAGGAACTTCAAACCGGCACTAGGAAACAGACTGAGAAACCAGAGTAAAAGTTTCTCCTGCAACCCGTTCCCTTTGTGCTATATGAACGAACGTCTCTCCACATGCTCAGTTCTGAGAGATAAGTGTGTGTGAAAGCCGTCCTTCACCTAGCTTGTTGGGAACACAAAGTTTCTTTTCAGTTGCAAACTCCACTCCATACATATATATGGGGAGGTACTAGCTCCAAATCGGTTTTACAGTGAAAACTGCAGGAACTTCAAACCGGCACTAGGAAACAGACTGAGAAACCAGAGTAAAAGTTTCTCCTGCAACCATTTCTCTTTGTGGTAGATGAACGAACGTCTCTCCACATGATCAGTTCTGAGAGATAAGTGTGTGTGAAAGCTGTTCTTCACCTAGCTTGTTGGGAACACAAAGTTTCTTTTCAGTTGCAAACTCCACTCCATACATATATATGGGGAGGTACTAGCCCCAAATCGGTTTTACAGTGAAAACTGCAGGAACATCATACCGGCACTAGGAAACAGACTGAGAAACCAGAGTAAAAGTTTCTCCTGCAACCCGTTCCCTTTGTGCTAGATGAACGAACGTCTCTCCACATGCTCAGTTCTGAGAGATAATTGTGTGTTAAAGCCGTCCTTCACCTAGCTTGTTGGGAAAACAAAGTTTCTTTTCAGTTGCAAACTCCACACCATACATATATATGGGGAGGTACTAGCTCCAACTCGGTTTTACAGTGAAAACTGCAGGAACTTTAAACCGGCACTACGAAACAGACTGAGAAACCAGAGTAAAAGTTTCTCCTGCAACCCGTTCCCTTAGTGCTAGATGAACGAACGTCTCTCCACATGCTCAGTTCTGAGAGATAAGTGTGTGTGAAAGCCGTCCTTCACCTAGCTTGTTGGGAACACAAAGATTCTTTTCAGTTGCAAACTCCACTCCATACATATATATGGGGAGGTACTAGCTCCAACCAAGTTTTACAGTGAAAACTGCTGGAACTTCAACCCGGCACTAGGAAACAGAGAAACCAGAGTAAAAGTTTCTCCTGCAACCAGTTCTTTTTGTGGTAGATGAACGAACGTCTCTTAACATTCTCAGTTCTGAGAGATAAGTGTGTGTGAAAACGGACCTTCACCTAGCTTGTTGGGAACACAAAGTTTCTTTACATTTGCAAACTCCACTCCGTACATATATATGGGGTAGTACAAGCTCCAACTCGGTTTTACAGTGAAAACTGCAGGAACTTCAAACCGGCACTAGGAAACAGACTGAGAAACCAGAGTAAAAGTTTCTCCTGCAACCAGTTCTCTTAGTGGTAGATGAACGAACGTCTCTCCACATGCTCAGTTCTGAGAGATAAGTGTGTGTGAAAGCTGTTCTTCACCTAGCTTGTTGGGAACACAAAGTTTCTTTTCAGTTGCAAACTCCATTCCATACATATATATGGGGAGGTACTAGCTCCAAATCGGTTTTACAGTGAAAACTGCAGGAACATCATAACGGCACTAGGAAACAGACTGAGAAACCAGAGTAAAAGTTTCTCCAGCAACCCGTTCCCTTTGTGCTAGATGAACGAACGTCTCTCCACATGCTCAGTTCTGAGAGATAAGTGTGTGTGAAAGCCGTCCTTCACCTAGCTTGTTGGGAATACAAAGATTCTTTTCAGTTGCAAACTCCACTCCATACATATATATGGTGATGTACTAGCTTCAACTCGGTTTTACAGTGAAAACTGCTGGAACTTCAAACCGGCACTAGGAAACAGACTGAGAAACCAAAGTAAAAGTTTCCCTGCAAACCGTTCCCTTTGTGCTAGATGAACGAACGTTTATCCACATGCTCAGTTCTGAGAGATAATTGTGTGTGAAAGCCGTCCTTCACCTAGCTTGTTGGGAACACAAAGTTTCTTTTCAGTTGCAAACTCCACTCCATACATATATATGTGGAGGTACTAGCTCCAAATCGCTTTTACAGTGAAAACTGCAGGAACTTCAAACCGGCACTAGGAAACAGACTGAGAAACCAGAGAAAAGTTTCTCCTGCAACCCCTTCCCTTTGTGCTAGATGAACGAACGTCTCTCCACATGCTCAGTTCTGAGAGATAAGTGTGTGTGAAAGCCGTCCTTCACCTAGCTTGTTGGGAACCCAAAGTTTCTTTTCAATTGCAAACTCCACACCATACATAAATATGGGGAGGTACTAGCTCCAACACGGTTTTACAGTAAAAACTGCTGGAACTTCAAACCGGCACTAGGAAACAGACTGAGAAACCAGAGTAAATATTTCTCCTGCAACCCGTTCCTTTTGAGCTAGATGAACGAACGTCTCTCCACATGCTCTGTTCTGAGAGATAAGTGTGTGTGAAAGCCGTCCTTAACCAAGCATGTTGGGAACACAAAGTTTCTTTTCAGTTGCCAACTCCACTCCATACATATATATGGGGAGGTACTAGCTCCAACTCGGTTTTACAGTGAAAACTGCAGGAACTTCAAACCGGCACTAGGAAACAGACTGAGAAACCAGAGTAAAAGTTTCTCCTGCAACCCGTTCCCATTGTGCTACATGAACGAACGTCTCTCCACAAGCTCAGTTCTGAGAGATAAGTGTGTGTGAAAGCCGTCCTTCACCTAGCTTTTTGGGAACACAAAGTTTCTTTTCAGTTGCAAACTCCATTCCATACATATATATGGGGAGGTACTAGCTCCAACTCGGTTTTACAGTGAAAACTGAAGGAACTTCAAACCGGCACTAGGAAACAGACTGAGAAACCAGAGTAAAAGTTTCTCCTGCAACCCGTTCCCTTTCTGCTAGATGAACGAACGTCTCTCCACATGCTCAGTTCTGAGAGATAATTGTGTGTGAAAGCCGACCTTCACCTAGCTTGTTGGGAACACAAAGTTTCTTTTCAGTTGCAAACTCCACTCCATACATATATATGGGGAGGTACTAGCTCCAACTCGCTTTTACAGTGAAAACTGCTGGAACTTCAAACCGGCACTAGGAAACAGACTGAGAAACCAGAGTAAAAGTTTCTCCTGCAACCCGTTCCCTTTGTGCTAGATGAACGAACGTCTCTCCACATGCTCAGTTCTGAGAGATAAGTGTGTGTGAAAGCCGTACTTCACCTAGCTTGTTGGGAACACAAAGTTTCTTTTCAGTTGCAAACTCCACTCCATACATATATATGGGGAGGTACTAGCTCCAACCAGGTTTTACAGTGAAAACTGCAGGAACTTCAAACCGGCACTAGGAAACAGACTGAGAAACCAGAGTAAAAGTTTCTTCTGCAACCAGTTCCCTTTGTGCTAGATGAACGAACGTCTCTCCACATGCTCAGTTCTGAGAGATAAGTGTGTGTGAAAGCCGTCCTTCACCGAGCTTGTTGGGAACACAAAGTTTCTTTTCAGTTGCAAACTCCACTCCATACATATATATGGGGAGGTACTAGCTCCATCCAGGTTTTACAGTGAAAACTGCAGGAACTTCAAACCGGCACTAGGAAACAGACTGAGAAACCAGAGTAAAAGTTTCTCCTGCAACCTGTTCCCTTTTTGCTAGATGAACGAACGTCTCCCCACATGCTCAGTTCTGAGAGATGTGTGTGTGTGAAAGCCGTCCTTCACCTATCTTTTTGGGAACATAAAGTTTCTTTTCATTTGTAAACTCCACTCCATACATATATATGGGGAGGTACTAGCTCCAACTCGGTTTTACAGTGAAAAGTGCTGGAACTTCAAACCGGCACTAGGAAACAGACTGAGATACCAGAGTAAAAGTTTCTCCTGCAACCCGTTCCCTTTGTGCTAGATGAACGAACGTCTCTCCACATGCTCAGTTCTGAGAGATAAGTGTGTGTGAAAGCCGAACTTCACCTAGCTTGTTGGGAACAAAAAGATTCTTTTCAGTTGCAAACTCCACTCCATACATATATATGGGGAGGTACTAGCTCCAACTCGGTTTTACAGTGAAAACTGCTGGAACTTCAAACCGGCACTAGGAAACAGACTGAGAAACCAGAGTAAAATTTTCTCCTGCAACCCGTTCCCTTTGAGCTAGATGAACGAACGTCTCTCCACAAGCTCAGTTCTGAGAGATAAGTGTGTGTGAAAGCCGTCCTTCACCTAGCTTTTTGGGAACATAAAGTTTCTTTTCAGTTGTAAACTCCACTCCATACATATATATGGAGAGGTACTAGCTCCAACTCGGTTTTACAGTGAAAACTGCTGGAACTTCAAACCGGCACTAGGAAACAGACTGAGAAACCATAGTAATACTTTCTCCTGCAACCTGTTCCCTTTGTGCTAGATGAACGAACGTCTCTCCACATGCTCAGTTCTGAGAGATAAGTGTGTGTGAAAGCCGTTCTTCACCTAACTTGTTGGGAACACAAAGTTTCTTTTCAGTTGCAAACTCCACTCCATACATATATATGGGGAGGTACTAGCTCCAAATCGGTTTTACAGTGAAAACTGCAGGAACTTCAAACCGGCACTAGGAAACAGACTGAGAAAACAGAGTAAAAGTTTCTCCTGCAACCCGTTCCCTTTGTGCTAGATGAACGAACGTCTCTCCACATGCTCAGTTCTGAGAGATATGTGTGTGTGAAAACCGTCCTTCACCTAGCTTGTTGGGAACACAAAGTTTCTATTCAGTTGCAAACTCCACTCCATACATATATATGGGGAGGTACTAGCTCCAACCAGGTTTTACAGTGAAAACTGCAGGAACTTCAAACCGGCACTAGGAAACAGACTGAGAATCCAGAGTAAATGTTTCTCCTGCAACCTGTTCCAATTGTGCTAGATGAACGAACGTCTCTCCACATGCTCAGTTCTGAGAGATGTGTGTGTGAGAAAGCCGTCCTTCACCTAGCTTTTTGGGAACATAAAGTTTCTTTGAATTTGTAAACTCCACTCCATACATATATATGGGGAGGTACTAGCTCCAACTCGGTTTTACAGTGAAAAGTGCTGGAACTTCAAACCGGCACTAGGAAACAGACTGAGAAACCAGAGTAAATGTTTCTCCTGCAACCCGTTCCCTTTGTGCTACATAAACGAACGTCTCTCCACATGTTAATTTCTGAGAGATAAATGTGTGTGAAAGCCGTCCTTCACCTAGCTTGTTGGGAACACAAAGTTTCTTTTCAGTTGCAAACTCCACTCCATACATATATATGGGGAGGTATTAGCTGCAACTCGGTTTTACAGTGAAAACTGCTGGAACTTCAAACCGGCACTAGGAAACAGACTGAGAAACCAGAGTAAAAGTTTCTCCTGCAACCCGTTCCCTTTGTGCTAGATGAACGAACGTCTCTCCACATGCTCAGTTCTGAGAGATAAGTGTGTGTGAAAGCCGTCCTTCACCTAGCTTGTTGGGAACACAAAGATTCTTTTCAGATGCAAACTCCACTCCATACATATATATGGGGAGGTACTAGCTCCAACCAGGTTTTACAGTGAAAACTGCAGGAACTTCAAACCGGCACTAGGAAACAGACTGAGAAACCAGAGTAAAAGTTTCTCCTGCAACCTGTTCCCTTTGTGCTAGATGAACGAACGTCTCTCCACATGCTCAGTTCTGAGAGATGTGTGTGTGTGAAAGCCGTACTTCACATAGCTTTTTGGGAACATAAAGTTTCTTTTCAATTGTAAACTCCACTCCATACATATATATGGGGAGGTACTAGCTCCAACTCGGTTTTACAGTGAAAACTGCTGGAATTTCAAACCGGCACTAGGAAACAGACTGAGAAACCAGAGTAAAAGTTTCTCCTGCAACCCGTTCCCTTTGTGCTAGATGAACGAACGTCTCTCCACATGCTCAGTTCTGAGAGATAAGTGTGTGTGAAAGCCGTACTTCACCTAGCTTGTTGGGAACACAAAGTTTCTTTTCAGTTGCAAACTCCACTCCATACATATATATGGGGAGGTACTAGCTCCAACCAGGTTTTACAGTGAAAACTGCAGGATCTTCAAACCGGCACTAGGAAACAGACTGAGAAACCAGAGCAAAAGTTTCTCCTGCAACCTGTTCCCTTTGTGCTAGATGAACGAACGTCTCTCCACATGCTCAGTTCTGAGAAATGTGTGTGTGTGAAAGCCGTCCTTCACCTAGCTTTTTGGGAACATAAAGTTTCTTTTCATTTGTAAACTCCACTCCATACATATATATGGGGAGGTACTAGCTCCAACTCGGTTTTACAGTGAAAACTACTGGAACTTCAAACCGGCACTAGGAAACAGACTGAGAAACCAGAGTAAAATTTTCTCCTGCAACCCGTTCCCTTTGTGCTAGATGAACGAACGTCTCTCCACATGCTCAGTTCTGAGAGATAAGTGTGTGTGAAAGCCGTCCTTCACCTAGCTTGTTGGGAACACAAAGTTTCTTTTCAGTTGCAAACTCCACTCCATACATATATATGGGGAGGTATTAGCTGCAACTCGGTTTTACAGTGAAAACTGCAGGAACTTCAAACCGGCACTAGGAAACAGACTGAGAAACCAGAGTAAAATTTTCTCCTGCAACCCGTTCCCTTTGTGCTAGATGAACGAACGTCTCTCCACATGCTCAGTTCTGAGAGATATGTGTGTGTGAAAGCCGTCCTTCACCTAGCTTGTTGGGAACACAAAGTTTCTTTTCAGTTGCAAACTCCACTCCATACATATATATGGGGAGGTACAAGCTGCAACTCGGTTTTACAGTGAAAACTGCTGGAACTTCAAACCGGCACTAGGAAACAGACTGAGAAACCAGAGTAAAATTTTCTCCTGCAACCCGTTCCCTTTGTGCTAGATGAACGAACGTCTCTCCACATGCTCAGTTCTGAGAGATAAGTTTGTGTTAAAGCCGTCCTTCACCTATCTTGTTTGGAACACAAAGTTTCTTTTCAGTAGCAAACTCCACTCCATACATATATATGGGGAGGTACTAGCTCCAACCAGGTTTTACAGTGAAAACTGCAGGTACTTCAAACCGGCATTAGGAAACAGACTGAGAAACCAGAGTAAAAGTTTCTCCTGCAACCCGTTCCATTTTTGCTAGATGAACGAACGTCTCTCCACATGCTCAGTTCTGAGAGATAAGTGTGTGTGAAAGCCGTCCTTCACCTAGCTTGTTGGGAACACAAAGTTTCTTTTCAGTTGCAAACTCCACTCCATACATATATATGGGGAGGTACTAGCTCCAAATCTGTTTTACAGTGAAAACTGCAGGAAATTCAAACCGGCACTAGGAAACAGACTGAGAAACCAGAGTAAAAGTTTCTCCTGCAACCCGTTCCCTTTGGGCTAGATGAACGAACGTCTCTCCACATGCTCAGTTCTGAGATATATGTGTGTGTGAAAGCCGTCCTTCACCTAGCTTGTTGGGAACACAAAGTTTCTTTTCAGTTGCAAACTCCACTCCATATATATATATGGGGAGGTACTAGATCCAAATCGGTTTTACAGTGAGAACCGCTGGAACTTCAAACCGGCACTAGGAAACAGACTGAGAAACCAGAGTAAAAGTTTCTCCTGCAACCAGTTCCCTTTGTGCTAGATGAACGAACGTCTCTCCACATGCTCAGTTCTGAGAGATAAGTGTGTGTGAAAGCCGTCCTTAACCTATCTTGTTGCGAACACAATGTTTCTTTTCAGTTGCAAACTCCACTCCGTACATATATATGCGGAGGTACTAGCTCCAACCAGGTTTTACAGTGAAAACTGCAGGAACTTCAAACCGGCACTAGGAAACAGACTGAGAAACCAGAGTAAAAGTTTCTCCTGCAACCTGTTCCCTTTGTGCTAGATGAACGAACGTCTCTCCACATGCTCAGTTCTGAGAGATGTGTGTGTGTGAAAGCCGTACTTCACCTAGCTTTTTGGGAAAATAAAGTTTCTTTTCATTTGTAAGCTCCACTCCATACATATATATGGGGAGGTACTAGCTCCAACTCGGTTTTACAGTGAAAACTGCTGGAACTTCAAACCGGCACTAGGAAACAGACTGAGAAACCAGAGTAAAAGTTTCTCCTGCAACCCGTTCCCTTTCTGCTAGGGGAACGAACGCCTCTCCACATGCTCAGTTCTGAGAGATAATTGTGTGTGAAAGCCGTCCTTCACCTAGCTTGTTGGGAACACAAAGTTTCTTTTCAGTTGCAAACTCCACTCCATACATATATATGGGGAGGTACTAGCTCCAACTCGCTTTTACAGTGAAAACTGCTGGAACTTCAAACCGGCACTAGGAAACAGACTGAGAAACCAGAGTAAAAGTTTCTCCTGCAACCCGTTCCCTCTTTGCTAGATGAACGAACGTCTCTCCACATGCTCAGTTCTGAGAGATAAGTGTGTGTGAAAGCCGTCCTTCACCTAGCTTGTTGGGAACACAAAGTTTCTTTTCAGTTGCAAACTCCACTCCGTACATATATATGGGGAGGTACTAGCTCCAACCAGGTTTTACAGTGAAAACTGCAGGAACTTCAAACCGGCACTAGGAAACAGACTGAGAAAGCAGAGTAAAAGTTTCTCCTGCAACCTGTTCCCTTTGTGCTAGATGAACGAACGTCTCTCCACATGCTCAGTTCTGAGAGATGTGTGTGTGTGAAAGCCGTCCTTCACCTAGCTTGTTGGGAACATAAAGTTTCTTTTCATTTGTAAACTCCACTCCATACATATATATGGGGAGGTACTAGCTCCAAATCGGTTTTACAGTGAAAACTGCAGGAACTTCAAACCGGCACTAGGAAACAGACTGAGAAACCAGAGTAAAAGTTTCTCCTGCAACCCGTTCCCTTTCTGCTAGGGGAACGAACGTCTCTCCACATGCTCAGTTCTGAGAGATAAGTGTGTGTGAAAGCCGTTATTCACCTAGCTTGTTGGGAACACAAAGTTTCTTTTCAGTTGCAAACTCCACTCCATACATATATATGCGGAGGTACTAGCTCCAACCAGGTTTTACAGTGAAAACTGCAGGAACTTCAAACCGGCACTAGGAAACAGACTGAGAAACCAGAGTAAAAGTTTCTCCTGCAACCTTTTCCCTTTGTGCTAGATGAACGAACGTCTCTCCACATGCTCAGTTCTGAGAGATGTGTGTGTGTGAAAGCCGTCCTTCACCTACCTTTTTGGGAACATAAAGTTTCTTTTCAAATGTAAACTCCACTCCATACATATATATGGGGAGGTACTAGCTCCAACTCGGTTTTACAGTGAAAACTGCTGGAACTTCAAACCGGCACTAGGAAACAGACTGAGAAACCAGAGTAAAATTTTCTCCTGCAACCCGTTCCCTTTGTGCTAGATGAACGAACGTCTCTCCACATGCTCAGTTCTGAGAGTTATGTGTGTGTGAAAGCCGTCCTTCACCTAGCTTGTTGGGAACACAAAGTTTCTTTTCAGTTGCAAACTCCACTCCATACATATATATGGGGAAGTATTAGCTGCAACTCGGTTTTACAGTGAAAACTGCTGGAACTTCAAACCGGCACTAGGAAACAGACTGAGAAACCAGAGTAAAAGTTTCTCCTGCAACCCGTTCCCTTTGTGCTAGATGAACGAACGTCTCTCCACATGCTCAGTTCTGAGAGATAAGTGTGTGTGAAAGCCGTCCTTCAAATATCTTGTTTGGAAAACAAAGTTTCTTTTCAGTTGCAAACTCCACTCCATACATATATATGGGGAGGTACTAGCTCCAACCAGGTTTTACAGTGAAAACTGCAGGAACTTCAAACCGGCACTTGGAAACAGACTGAGAAACCAGAGTAAAATTTTCTCCTGCAACCCGTTCCCTTTGTGCTAGATGAACGAACGTCTCTCCACATGCTCAGTTCTGAGAGATATGTGTGTGTGAAAGCCGTCCTTCACCTAGCTTGTTGGGAACACAAAGTTTCTTTTCAGTTGCAAACTCCACTCCATACATATATATGGGGAGGTACAAGCTGCAACTCGGTTTTACAGTGAAAACTGCAGGAAATTCAAACCGGCACTAGGAAACAGACTGAGAAACCAGAGTAAAAGTTTCTCCTGCAACCCGTTCCCTTTGTGCTAGATGAACGAACGTCTCTCCACATGCTCAGTTCTGAGAGATAAATGTGTGTGAAAGCCGTCCTTCACCTAGCTTGTTGGGAACACAAAGTTCCTTTTCAGTTGCAAACTCCCCTCCATATATATATATGGGGAGGTACTAGTTCCAAATCGGTTTTACAGTGAGAACTGCTGGAACTTCAAACCGGCACTAGGAAACAGACTGAGAAACCAGAGTAACAGTTTCTCCTGCAACCCGTTCCCTTTGTGCTAGATGAACGAACGTCTCTCCACATGCTCAGTTCTAAGAGATAAGTGTGTGTGAAAGCCGTCCTTTACCTATCTTGTTGGGAACACAATGTTTCTTTTTAGTTGCAAACTCCACTCCGTACATATATATGCGGAGGTACTAGCTCCAACCAGGTTTTACAGTGAAAACTGCAGGAACTTCAAACCGGCACTAGGAAACAGACTGAGAAACCAGAGTAAAAGTTTCTCCTGCAACCTGTTCCCTTTGTGCTAGATGAACGAACGTCTCTCCACATGCTCAGTTCTGAGAGATGTGTGTGTGTGAAAGCCGTACTTCACCTAGCTTTTTGGGAACATAAAGTTTCTTTTCATTTGTAAACTCCACTCCATACATATATATGGGGAGGTACTAACTCCAACTCGGTTTTACAGTGAAAACTGCTGGAACTTCAAACCGGCACTAGGAAACAGACTGAGAAACCAGAGTAAAAGTTTCTCCTGCAACCCGTTCCCTTTCTGCTAGATGAACGAACGTCTCTCCACATGCTCAGTTCTGAGAGATAAGTGTGTGTGAAAGCCGTCCTTCACCTAGCTTGTTGGGAACACAAAGTTTCTTTTCAGTTGCAAACTCCACTCCATACATATATAATGGGAGGTACTAGCTCCAACTCGGTTTTACAGTGAAAACTGCTGGAACTTCAAACCGGCACTAGGAAACAGACTGAGAAACCAGAGTAAAAGTTTCTCCTGCAACCCGTTCCCTTTGTGCTAGATGAACGAACGTCTCTCCACATGCTCAGTTCTGAGAGATAAGTGTGTGTGAAAGCCATCCTTCACCTAACTTGTTGGGAACACAAAGTTTCTTTTCAGTTGCAAACTCCACTCCATACATATATATGGGGAGGTACGAGCTCCAACCAGGTTTTACAGTGAAAACTGCAGGAACTTCAAACCGGCACTAGGAAACAGACTGAGAAAGCAGAGTATAAGTTTCTCCTGCAACCTGTTCCCTTTGTGCTAGATGAACGAACGTCTCTCCACATGCTCAGTTCTGAGATTTGTGTGTGTGTGAAAGCCGTCCTTCACCTAGCTTTTTGGGAACATAAAGTTTCTTTTCATTTGTAAACTCCACTCCATACATATATATGGGGAGGTACTAGCTCCAAATCGGTTTTACAGTGAAAACTGCAGGAACTTCAAACCGGCACTAGGAAACAGACTGAGAAACCAGAGTAAAAGTTTCTCCTGCAACCCGTTCCCTTTCTGCTAGGGGAACGAACGTCTCTCCACATGCTCAGTTCTGAGAGATAAGTGTGTGTGAAAGCCGTCCTTCAACTATCTTGTTTGGAACACAAAGTTTCTTTTCAGTTGCAAACTCCACTCCATACATATATATGGGGAGGTTCTAGCTCCAACCAAGTTTTACAGTGAAAACTGCAGGAACTTAAAACCGGCACTAGGAAACAGACTGAGAAACCAGAGTAAAAGTTTCTCCTGCAACCCGTTCCCTTTGTGCTAGATGAACGAACGTCTCTCCACATGCTCAGTTCTGAGAGATGTGTGTGTGTGAAAGCCGTCCTTCACCTAGCTTGTTGGGAACACAAAGTTTCTTTTCAGTTGCAAACTCCACTCCATACATATATATGGGAAGGTACTAGCTCCAACCAGGTTTTACAGTGAATACTGCAGGAACTTCAAACCGGCACTAGGAAACAGACTGAGAAACCAGAATATAGTTTCTCCTGAAAACCGTTCCCTTTCTGCTAGATGAACGAACGTCTCTCCACATGCTCAGTTCTGAGAGATAAGTGTGTGTGAAAGCCGTCCTTCACCTAGCTTGTTGGGAACACAAAGATTCTTTTCAGTTGCAAACTCCACTCCATACATATATATGGGGAGGTACTAGCCCCAAATCGGTTTTACAGTGAAAACTGCAGGAAATTCTAACCGGCACAAGGAAACACTCTGAGAAACCAGAGTAAAAGTTTCCCCTGCAACCCGTTCCCTTTGTGCTAGATGAACGAACGTCTCTCCACATGCTCAGTTCTGAGAGATAAGTGTGTGTGAAAGCCGTCCTTACCTAGCTTGTTGGGAACACAAAGTTTCTTTTCAGTTGCAAACTCCACTCCATACATATATATGGGGAGGTACTAGCTCCAAATCGGTTTTACAGTGAAAACTGCAGGAACTTCAAACCGGCACTACGAAACAGACTGAGAAACCAGAGTAAAAGTTTCTCCTGCAACCCGTTCCCTTTGTGCTAGATGAACGAACGTCTCTCCACATGCTCATTTCTGAGAGATAAGTGTGTGTGAAAGCCGTCCTTCACCTAGCTTGTTGGGAACACAAAGTTTCTTTTCAGTTGCAAACTCCACTCCATACATATATATGGGGAGGTACAAGCTCCAACCAGGTTTTACAGTGAAAACTGCAGGAACTTCAAACCGGCACTAGGAAACAGACTGAGAAACCAGAGTAAAAGTTTCTCCTGCAACCTGTTCCCTTTGTGCTAGATGAACGAAAGTCTCTCCACATGCTCAGTTCTGAGAGATGTGTGTGTGTGAAAGCCGTCCTTCACCTAGCTTTTTGGGAACATAAAGTTTCTTTTCATTTGTTAACTCCACTCCATACATATATATGGGGAGGTACTAGCTCCAACTCGGTTTTACAATGAAAACTGCAGGAACTTCAAACCGGCACTAGGAAACAGACTACGTAACCAGAGTAAAAGTTTCTCCTGCAACGCGTTACATTTGTGCTAGATTAACGAACGTCTCTCCACATGCTCAGTTCTGAGAGATAATTGTGTGTGAAAGCCGACCTTCACATAGCTTGTTGGGAACACAAAGATTCTTTTCAGTTGCAAACTCCACTCCATACATATATATGGGGAGGTACTTGCTCCAAATCGGTTTTACAGTGAAAACTGCAGGAACTTCAAACCGGCACTAGGAAAAAGACTGAGAAACCAGAGTAAAAGTTTCTCCTGCAACCCGTTCCCTTTGTGCTAGATGAACGAACGTCTCTCCACATGCTCAGTTCTGAGAGATGTGTGTGTGTGAAAGCCGTCCTTCACCTAGCTTGTTGGGAACATAAAGTTTCTTTTCAGTTGCAAACTCCACTCCATACATATATATGGGGAGGTTCTAGCTCCAACTCGGTTTTACAGTGAAAACTGCAGGAACTTCAAACCGGCACTAGGAAACAGACTGAGAAACCAGAGTAAAAGTTTCTCCTGCAACCCGTTCCATTTGTGCTAGATGAACGAACGTCTCTCCACATGCTCAGTTCTGAGAGATAAGTGTGTGTGAAACCGTCCTTCACCTAGCTTGTTGGGAACACAAAGATTCTTTTCAGTTGCAAACTCCAATCCATACATATATATGGGGAGGTACTTGCTCCAAATCGGTTTTACAGTGAAAACTGCAGGAACATCAAACCGGCACAAGGAAAAAGACTGAGAAACCAGAGTAAAGTTTCTCCTGCAACCTCTTCCCTTTGTGCTAGATGAACGAACGTCTCTCCACATGCTCAGTTCTGAGAGATATGTGTGTGTGAAAGCCGTCCTTCACCTAGCTTGTTGGGAAAATAAAGTTTCTTTTCAATTGTAAACTCCACTCCATACATATATATGGGGAGGTACTAGCTCCAACTCGGTTTTACAGTGAAAACTGCAGGAACTTCAAACCGGCACTAGGAAACAGACTGAGAAACCAGAGTAAAAGTTTCTCCTGCAACCCGTTCCATTTGTGCTAGATGAACGAACGTCTCTCCACATGCTCAGTTCTGAGAGATAAGTGTGTGTGAAACCGTCCTTCACCTAGCTTGTTGGGAACACAAAGTTTCTATTCAGTTGCAAACTCCAATCCATACATATATATGGGGAGGTACTAGCTCCAACCAGGTTTTACAGTGAAAACTGCAGGAACTTCAAACCGGCACTAGGAAACAGACTGAGAAACCAGAGTAAAAGTTTCTCCTGCAACCTGTTCCCTTTGTGCAGGATGAACGAACGTCTCTCCACATGCTCAGTTCTGAGAGATGTGTGTGTGTGAAAGCCGTCCTTCACCTAGCTTGTTGGGAACATAAAGTTTCTTTTCAGTTGCAAACTCCACTCCATACATATATATGGGGAGGTTCTAGCTCCAACTCGGTTTTACAGTGAAAACTGCAGGAACTTCAAACCGGCACTAGGAAACAGACTGAGAAACCAGAGTAAAAGTTTCTCCTGCAACCCGTTCCATTTGTGCTAGATGAACGAACGTCTCTCCACATGCTCAGTTCTGAGAGATAAGTGTGTGTGAAACCGTCCTTCACCTAGCTTGTTGGGAACACAAAGATTCTTTTCAGTTGCAAACTCCAATCCATACATATATATGGGGAGGTACTTGCTCCAAATCGGTTTTACAGTGAAAACTGCAGGAACATCAAACCGGCACAAGGAAAAAGACTGAGAAACCAGAGTAAAGTTTCTCCTGCAACCTCTTCCCTTTGTGCTAGATGAACGAACGTCTCTCCACATGCTCAGTTCTGAGAGATATGTGTGTGTGAAAGCCGTCCTTCACCTAGCTTGTTGGGAAAATAAAGTTTCTTTTCAATTGTAAACTCCACTCCATACATATATATGGGGAGGTACTAGCTCCAACTCGGTTTTACAGTGAAAACTGCAGGAACTTCAAACCGGCACTAGGAAACAGACTGAGAAACCAGAGTAAAAGTTTCTCCTGCAACCCGTTCCATTTGTGCTAGATGAACGAACGTCTCTCCACATGCTCAGTTCTGAGAGATAAGTGTGTGTGAAACCGTCCTTCACCTAGCTTGTTGGGAACACAAAGTTTCTATTCAGTTGCAAACTCCAATCCATACATATATATGGGGAGGTACTAGCTCCAACCAGGTTTTACAGTGAAAACTGCAGGAACTTCAAACCGGCACTAGGAAACAGACTGAGAAACCAGAGTAAAAGTTTCTCCTGCAACCTGTTCCCTTTGTGCAGGATGAACGAACGTCTCTCCACATGCTCAGTTCTGAGAGATGTGTGTGTGTGAAAGCCGTCCTTCACCTAGCTTGTTGGGAACATAAAGTTTCTTTTCAATTGTAAACTCCACTCCATACATATAAATGGGGAGGTACTAGCTCCAAATCGGTTTTACAGTGAAAACTGCTGGAACTTCAAACCGGCACTAGGAAACAGACTGAGAAACCATAGTAATAGTTTCTCCTGCAACCCGTTCCCTTTGTGCTAGATGAACGAACGTCTCTCCACATGCTCAGTTCTGAGAGATAAGTGTGTGTGAAATCCGTCCTTCACCTAGCTTGTTGGGAACACAAAGTTTCTTTTCAGTTGCAAACTCCACTCCATACATATATATGGGGAGGTACTAGCTCAAACTCGCTTTTACAGTGAAAACTGCTGGAACTTCAAACAGGCAATAGGAAACAGACTGAGAAACCAGAGTAAAAGTTTCTCCTGCAACCCGTTCCCTTTCTGCTAGATGAACGAACGTCTCTCCACATGCTCAGTTCTGAGAGATAAGTGTGTGTGAAAGCCGTCCTTCACCTAGCTTGTTGGGAACACAAAGTTTCTTTTCAGTTGCAAACTCCAATCCATACATATATATGGGGAGGTACTAGCTCCAACCAGGTTTTACAGTGAAAACTGCAGGAACTTCAAACAGGCACTAGGAAACAGACTGAGAAACCAGAGTAAAAGTTTCTCCTGCAACCCGTTCCCTTTGTGCTAGATGAACGAACGTCTCTCCACATGCTCAGTTCTGAGAGATGTGTGTGTGTGAAATCCGTCCTTCACCTAGCTTGTTGGGAAAATAAAGTTTCTTTTCAGTTGTAAACTCCACTCCATACATATATATGGGGAGGTACTAGCTCCAACTCGGTTTTACTGTGAAAACTGCTGGAACTTCAAACCGGCACTAGGAAACAGACTGAGAAACCAGAGTAAAAGTTTATCCTGCAACCCGTTCCATTTGTTCTAGATGAACGAAAGTCTCTCCACATGCTCAGTTCTGAGAGATAAGTGTGTGTGAAAGCCGTCCTTCACCTAGCTTGTTGGGAACACAAAGTTTCTTTTCAGTTGCAAACTCCACTCCATACATATATATGGGGAGGTACTAGCTCCAACCAGGTTTTACAGTGAAAACTGCAGGAACTTCAAACAGGCACTAGGAAACAGACTGAGAAACCAGAGTAAAGTTTCTCCTGCAACCTCTTCCCTTTGTGCTAGATGAACGAACGTCTCTCCACATGCTCAGTTCTGAGAGATGTGTGTGTGTGAAAGCCGTCCTTCACCTAGCTTGTTGGGAAAATAAAGTTTCTTTTCAATTGTAAACTCCACTCCATACATATATATGGGGAGGTACTAGCTCCAACTCGGTTTTACTGTGAAAACTGCAGGAACTTCAAACCGGCACTAGGAAACAGACTGAGAAACCAGAGTAAAAGTTTCTCCTGCAACCCGTTCCATTTGTGCTAGATGAACGAACGTCTCTCCACATGCTCAGTTCTGAGAGATAAGTGTGTGTGAAAGCCGTCCTTCACCTAGCTTGTTGGGAACACAAAGTTTCTTTTCAGTTGCAAACTCCACTCCATACATATATATGGGGAGGTACTAGCTCCAACACGCTTTTACAGTGAAAACTGCTGGAACTTCAAACCGGCACTAGGAAACAGACTGAGAATCCAGAGTAAAAGTTTCTCCTGCAAACCGTTCCCTTTGTGCTAGATGAACGAACGTCTCTCCACATGCTCAGTTCTGAGAGATAAGTGTGTGTGAATGCCGTCCTTCACCTATCTTGTTTGGAACACAAAGTTTCTTTTCAGTTGCAAACTTCTCTCCATACATATATATGGGGAGGTACTAGCTCCAACCAGGTTTTACAGTGAAAACTGCAGGAACTTCAAACCGGCACTAGGAAACAGACTGAGAAACCAGAGTAAAAGTTTCTCCTGCAACCCGTTCCCTTTGTGCTAGATGAACGAACGTCTCTCCACATGCTCAGTTCTCAGAGATAAGTGTGTGTGAAAGCCGTCCTTCACCTAGCTTTTTGGGAACATAAAGTTTCTTTTCATTTGTAAACTCCACTCCATACATATAAATGGGGAGGTACTAGCTCCAAATCGGTTTTACAGTGAAAACTGCTGGAACTTCAAACCGGCACTAGGAAACAGACTGAGAAACCAGAGTAAAATTTTCCCTGCAACCCGTTCCATTTGTGCTAGATGAACGAACGCCTCTCCACATGCTCAGTTCTGAGAGATAAGTGTGTGTGAAAGCCGTCCTTCACCTAGCTTGTTGGGAACACAAAGTTTCTTTTCAGTTGCAAACTCAACTCCATACATATATATGGGGAGGTACTAGCTGCAACTCGGTTTTACAGTGAAAACTGCAGGAACTTCAAACCGGCACTAGGAAACAGACTGAGAAACCAGAGTAAAAGTTTCTCCTGCAAACCGTTCCCTTTGTGCTAGATGAACGAACGTCTCTCCACATGCTCAGTTCTGAGAGATGTGTGTGTGTGAATGCCGTCCTTCACCTATCTTGTTTGGAACATAAAGTTTCTTTTCAGTTGCTAACTCCACTCCATACATATATATGGGGAGGTACTAGCTCCAACCAGGTTTTAAGGTGAAAACTGCAGGAACTTCAAACCGGCACTAGGAAACAGACTGAGAAACCAGAGTAAATGTTTCTCCTGCAAACCGTTCCCTTTGTGCTAGATGAACGAACGCCTCTCCACATGCTCAGTTCTGAGAGATAAGTGTGTGTGAAAGCCGTCCTTCACCTAGCTTGTTGGGAACACAAAGTTTCTTTTCAGTTGCAAACTCCACTCCATACATATATATGGGGAGGTACTAGCCCCAAATCGGTTTTACAGTGAAAAATGCAGGAACTTCAAACCGGCACTAGGAAACAGACTGAGAAACCAGAGTAAAAGTTTCTCCTGCAACCCGTTCCCTTTCTGCTAGATGAACGAACGTCTCTCCACATGCTCAGTTCTGAGAGATAAGTGTGTGTGAAAGCCGTCCTTCACCTAGCTTGTTGGGAACACAAAGTTTCTTTTCAGTTGCAAACTCCACTCCATACATATATATGGGGAGGTACTAGCTCCAAATCTGTTTTACAGTGAAAACTGCAGGAATTTCAAACCGGCACTAGGAAACAGACTGAGAAACCAGAGTAAAAGTTTCTCCTGCAACCTGTTCCCTTTGTGCTAGATGAACGAACGTCTCTCCACATGCTCAGTTCTGAGAGATGTGTGTGTGTGAAAGCCGTCCTTCACCTAGCTTTTTGGGAACATAAAGTTTCTTTTCAATTGTAAACTCCTCTCCATACATATATATGGGGAGGTACTAGATCCAACTCGGTTTTACAGTGAAAACTGCTGGAACTTCAAACCGGCACTAGGAAACAGACTGAGAAACCATAGTAATAGTTTCTCCTGCAACCCGTTCCCTTTGTGCTAGATGAACGAACGTCTCTCCACATGCTCAGTTCTGAGAGATGTGTGTGTGTGAAAGCCGTCCTTCACCTAGCTTTTTGGGAACATAAAGTTTCTTTTCAATGGTAAACCCCACTCCATACATATATATGGGGAGGTACTAGCTCCAACTCGGTTTTACAGTGAAAACTGCTGGAACTTCAAACCGGCACTAGGAAACAGTGACAAACCATAATAATAGTTTCTACTGCAAACCGTTCCCTTTGTGCTAGATGAACGAACGTCTCTCCACATGCTCAGTTCTGAGAGATAAGTGTGTGTGAAAGCCGTCCTTCACCTAGCTTGTTGGGAACACAAAGTTTCTTTTCAGTTGCAAACTCCACTCCATACATATATATGGGGAGGTACTATCTCCAACCATGTTTTACAGTGAAAACTGCAGGAACTTCAAACCGGCACTAGGAAACAGACTGAGAAACCAGAGTAAATGTTTCTCCTGCAACCTGTTCCCTTTGTGCTAGATGAACGAACGTCTCTCCACATGCTCAGTTCTGAGAGATGTGTGTGTGTGAAAGCCGTCCTTCACCTAGCTTTTTGGGAACACAAAGTTTCTTTTCAGTTGCAAACTCCACTCCATACTTATATATGGGGAGGTACAAGCTGCAACTCGGTTTTACAGTGAAAACTGCTGGAACTTCAAACCGGCACTATGAAACAGACTGAGAAACCAGAGTAAAAGTTTCTCCTGCAACCCGTTCCCTTTGTGCTAGATGAACGAACGTCTCTCCACATGCTCAGTTCTGAGAGATAAGTGTGTGTGAAAGCCGTCCTTCACCTATCTTGTTTGGAACACAAAGTTTCTTTTCAGTTGCAAACTCCACTCCATACATATATATGGGGAGGTACTAGCTCCAACCAGGTTTTACAGTGAAAACTGCAGGAACTTCAAACCGGCACTAGGAAACAGACTGAGAAACCAGAGTAAATGTTTCTCCTGCAACCCGTTCCCTTTTTGCTAGATGAACGAACGTCTCTCCACATGCTCAGTTCTGAGAGATAAGTGTGTGTGAAAGCCGTCCTTCACCTAGCTTGTTGGGAACACAAAGTTTCTTTTCAGTTGCAAACTCCACTCCATACATATATATGGGGAGGTACTAGCCCCAAATCTGTTTTAAAGTGAAAACTGCAGGAACTTCAAACCGGCACTAGGAAACAGACTGTGAAACCAGAGTAAAAGTTTCTCCTGCAACCCGTTCCATTTGTGCTAGATGAACGAACGTCTCTCCACATGCTCAGTTCTGAGAGATAAGTGTGTGTGAAAGCCGTCCTTCACCTAGCTTGTTGGGAACACAAAGTTTCTTTTCAGTTGCAAACTCCACTCCATACATATATATGGGTAGGTACTAGCTCCAAATCGGTTTTACAGTGAAAACTGCTGGAACTTCAAACCGGCACTAGGAAACAGACTGAGAATCCAGAGTAAAAGTTTCTCCTGCAACCCGTTCCCTTTGTGCTAGATGAACGAACGTCTCTCCACATGCTCAGTTCTGAGAGATAAGTGTGTGTGAAAGCCGTCCTTCACCTAGCTTGTTGGGAACACAAAGATTCTTTTCAGTTGCAAACTCCACACCGTACATATATATGCGGAGGTACTAGCTCCAACCAGGTTTTACAGTGAAAACTGCAGGAACTTCAAACCGGCACTAGGAAACAGACTGAGAAACCAGAGTAAAAGTTTCTCCTGCAACCTGTTCCCTTTGTGCTAGATGAACGAACGTCTCTCCACATGCTCAGTTCTGAGAGATGTGTGTGTGTGAAAGCCGTACTTCACCTAGATTTTGGGAACATAAAGTTTCTTTTCATTTGTAAACTCCACTCCATACATATATATGGGGAGGTACTAGCTCCAACTCGGTTTTACAGTAAAAACTGCTGGAAATTCAAACCGGCACTAGGAAACAGACTGAGAAACCAGAGTAAAAGTTTCTCCTGCAACCCGTTCCATTTCTGCTAGGGGAACGAACGTCTCTCCACATGCTCAGTTCTGAGAGATAAGTGTGTGTGAAAGCCTTCCTTCACCTAGCTTGTTGGGAACAAAAAGTTTCTTTTCAGTTGCCAACTCCACTCCATACATATATATGGGGAGTTACTAGCTCCAACTCGGTTTTACAGTGAAAACTGCTGGAACTTCAAACCGGCAATAGGAAACAGACTGAGAAACCAGAGTAAAAGTTTCTCCTGCAACCCGTTCCCTTTGTGCTAGATGAACGAACGTCTCTCCACATGCTCAGTTCTGAGAGATAAGTGAGTGTGAAAGCCGTCCTTCACCTAGCTTGTTGGGAACACAAAGTTTCTTTTCAGTTGCAAACTCCACTCCGTACATATATATGCGGCGGTACTAGCTCCAACCAGGTTTTACAGTGAAAACTGCAGGAACTTCAAACCGGCACTAGGAAACAGACTGAGAAAGCAGAGTAAAACTTTCTCCTGCAACCTGTTCCCTTTGTGCTAGATGAACGAAAGTCTCTCCACATGCTCAGTTCTGAGAGATGTGTGTGTGTGAAAGCCGTCCTTCACCTAGCTTTTTGGGAACATAAAGTTTCTTTTCATTTGTAAACTCCTCTCCATACATATATATGGGGAGGTACTAGCTCCAAATCGGTTTTACAGTGAAAACTGCTGGAACTTCAAACCGGCACTAGGAAACAGACTGAGAAACCAGAGTAAAAGTTTCTCCTACATCCCGTTCCCTTTCTGCTAGGGGAACGAACGTCTCTCCACATGCTCAGTTCTGAGAGATAAGTGTGTGTGAAAGCCGTCCTTCACCTAGCTTGTTGGGAACACAAAGTTTCTTTTCAGTTGCTAACTCCACTCCATACATATATATGCGGAGGTACTAGCTCCTACCAGGTTTTACAGTGAAAACTGCAGGAACTTCAAACCGGCACTAGGAAACAGACTGAGAAACCAGAGTAAAAGTTTCTCCTGCAACCTGTTCCCTTTGTGCTAGATGAACGAACGTCTCTCCACATGCTCAGTTCTGAGAGATATGTGTGTGTGAAGCCGTCCTTCACCTACATTTTTGGGAACATAAAGTTTCTTTTCAATTGTAAACTCCACTCCATACATATATATGGGGAGGTACTAGCTCCAACTCGGTTTTACAGTGAAAACTGCTGGAACTTCAAACCGGCACTAGGAAACAGACTGAGAAACCAGAGTAATAGTTTCTCCTGCAACCCGTTCCCTTTGTGCTAGATGAACGAACGTCTCTCCACATGCTCAGTTCTGAGAGATAAGTGTGTGTGAATGCCGTCCTTCACCTATCTTGTTTGGAACACAAAGTTTCTTTTCAGTTGCAAACTCCACTCCATACATATATATGGGGAGGTACTAGCTCCAACCAGGTTTTACAGTGAAAACTGCAGGAACTTCAAACCGGCACTAGGAAACAGACTGAGAAACCAGAGTAAAAGTTTCTCCTGCAAACCGTTCCCTTTGTGCTAGATGAACGAACGTCTCTCCACATGCTAAGTTCTGAGAGATAAGTGTGTGTGAAAGCCGTCCTTCACCTAGCTTGTTGGGAACACAAAGTTTCTTTTCAGTTGCAAACTCCACTCCATACATATATAAGGGGAGGTACTAGCCCCAAATCGGTTTTACAGTGAAAAATGCAGGAACTTCAAACCGGCACTAGGAAACAGACTGAGAAACCAGAGTAAAATTTCTCCTGCAACCCGTTCCCTTTCTGCTAGATGAACGAACGTCTCTCCACATGCTCAGTTCTGAGAGATAAGTGTGTGTGAAAGCCGTCCTTCACCTAGCTTGTTGGGAACACAAAGTTTCTTTTCAGTTGCAAACTCCACTCCATACATATATATGGGGAGGTACTAGCTCCAAATCTGTTTTACAGTGAAAACTGCAGGATTTTCAAACCGGCACTAGGAAACAGACTGAGAAACCAGAGTAAAAGTTTCTCCTGCAACCTGTTCCCTTTGTGCTAGATGAACGAACGTCTCTCCACATGCTCAGTTCTGAGAGATGTGTGTGTGTGAAAGCCGTCCTTCACCTAGCTTTTTGGGAACATAAAGTTTCTTTTCAATTGTAAACTCCTCTCCATACATATATATGGGGAGGTACTAGCTCCAACTCGGTTTTACAGTGAAAACTGCTGGAACTTCAAACCGGCACTAGGAAACAGACTGAGAAACCATAGTAATAGTTTCTCCTGCAACCCGTTCCCTTTGTGCTAGATGAACGAACGTCTCTCCACATGCTCAGTTCTGAGAGATGTGTGTGTGTGAAAGCCGTCCTTCACCTAGCTTTTTGGGAACATAAAGTTTCTTTTCAATGGTAAACTCCACTCCATACATATATATGGGGAGGTACTAGCTCCAACTCGGTTTTACAGTGAAAACTGCTGGAACTTCAAACCGGCACTAGGAAACAGTGACAAACCATAATAATAGTTTCTACTGCAAACCGTTCCCTTTGTGCTAGATGAACGAACGTCTCTCCACATGCTCAGTTCTGAGAGATAAGTGTGTGTGAAAGCCGTCCTTCACCTAGCTTGTTGGGAACACAAAGTTTCTATTCAGTTGCAAACTCCACTCCATACATATATATGGGGAGGTACTAGCTCCAACCATGTTTTACAGTGAAAACTGCAGGAACTTCAAACCGGCACTAGGAAACAGACTGAGAAACCAGAGTAAATGTTTCTCCTGCAACCTGTTCCCTTTGTGCTAGATGAACGAACGTCTCTCCACATGCTCAGTTCTGAGAGATGTGTGTGTGTGAAAGCCGTCCTTCACCTAGCTTTTTGGGAACATAAAGTTTCTTTTCATTTGTAAACTCCACTCCATACATATATATGGGGAGGTACTAGCTCCAACTCGGTTTTACAGTGAAAACTGCTGGAACTTCAAACCGGCACTAGGAAACAGACTGAGAAACCAGAGTAAAATTTTCTCCTGCAACCCGTTCCCTTTGTGCTAGATGAACGAACGTCTCTCCACATGCTCAGTTCTGAGAGATATGTGTGTGTGAAAGCCGTCCTTCACCTAGCTTGTTGGGAACACAAAGTTTCTTTTCAGTTGCAAACTCCACTCCATACATATATATGGGGAGGCACAAGCTGCAACTCGGTTTTACAGTGAAAATTGCTGGAACTTCAAACCGGCACTAGGAAACAGACTGAGAAACCAGAGTAAAAGTTTCTCCTGCAACCCGTTCCCTTTGTGCTAGATGAACGAACGTCTCTCCACATGCTCAGTTCTGAGAGATAAGTGTGTGTGAAAGCCGTCCTTCACCTATCTTGTTTGGAACACAAAGTTTCTTTTCAGTTGCAACTCCACTCCATACATATATATGGGGAAGTACTAGCTCCAACCAGGTTTTACAGTGAAAACTGCAGGAACTTCAAACCGGCACTAGGAAACAGACTGAGAAACCAGAGTAAATGTTTCTCCTGCAACCCGTTCCCTTTTTGCTAGATGAACGAACGTCTCTCCACATGCTCAGTTCTGAGAGATAAGTGTGTGTGAAAGCCGTCCTTCACCTAGCTTGTTGGGAACACAAAGTTTCTTTTCAGTTGCAAACTCCACTCCATACATATATATGGGGAGGTACTAGCCCCAAATCTGTTTTACAGTGAAAACTGCAGGAACTTCAAACCGGCACTAGGAAACAGACTGTGAAACCAGAGTAAAAGTTTCTCCTGCAACCCGTTCCCTTTGTGCTAGATGAACGAACGTCTCTCCACATGCTCAGTTCTGAGAGATAAGTGTGTGTGAAAGCCGTCCTTCACCTAGCTTGTTGGGAACACAAAGTTTCTTTTCAGTTGCCAACTCCACTCCATACATATATATGGGGAGTTACTAGCTCCAACTCGGTTTTACAGTGAAAACTGCTGGAACTTCAAACCGGCAATAGGAAACAGACTGAGAAACCAGAGTAAAAGTTTCTCCTGCAACCCGTTCCCTTTGTGCTAGATGAACGAACGTCTCTCCACATGCTCAGTTCTGAGAGATAAGTGAGTGTGAAAGCCGTCCTTCACCTAGCTTGTTGGGAACACAAAGTTTCTTTTCAGTTGCAAACTCCACTCCGTACATATATATGCGGCGGTACTAGCTCCAACCAGGTTTTACAGTGAAAACTGCAGGAACTTCAAACCGGCACTAGGAAACAGACTGAGAAAGCAGAGTAAAACTTTCTCCTGCAACCTGTTCCCTTTGTGCTAGATGAACGAAAGTCTCTCCACATGCTCAGTTCTGAGAGATGTGTGTGTGTGAAAGCCGTCCTTCACCTAGCTTGTTGGGAACACAAAGTTTCTTTTCAGTTGCAAACTCCACTCCATACATATATATGGGGAGGTACTAGCTCCAAATCTGTTTTACAGTGAAAACTGCAGGATTTTCAAACCGGCACTAGGAAACAGACTGAGAAACCAGAGTAAAAGTTTCTCCTGCAACCTGTTCCCTTTGTGCTAGATGAACGAACGTCTCTCCACATGCTCAGTTCTGAGAGATGTGTGTGTGTGAAAGCCGTCCTTCACCTAGCTTTTTGGGAACATAAAGTTTCTTTTCAATTGTAAACTCCTCTCCATACATATATATGGGGAGGTACTAGCTCCAACTCGGTTTTACAGTGAAAACTGCTGGAACTTCAAACCGGCACTAGGAAACAGACTGAGAAACCATAGTAATAGTTTCTCCTGCAACCCGTTCCCTTTGTGCTAGATGAACGAACGTCTCTCCACATGCTCAGTTCTGAGAGATGTGTGTGTGTGAAAGCCGTCCTTCACCTAGCTTTTTGGGAACATAAAGTTTCTTTTCAATGGTAAACTCCACTCCATACATATATATGGGGAGGTACTAGCTCCAACTCGGTTTTACAGTGAAAACTGCTGGAACTTCAAACCGGCACTAGGAAACAGTGACAAACCATAATAATAGTTTCTACTGCAAACCGTTCCCTTTGTGCTAGATGAACGAACGTCTCTCCACATGCTCAGTTCTGAGAGATGTGTGTGTGTGAAAGCCGTCCTTCACCTAGCTTGTTGGGAACACAAAGTTTCTTTTCAGTTGCAAACTCCACTCCATACATATATATGGGGAGGTACTAGCTCCAAATCTGTTTTACAGTGAAAACTGCAGGATTTTCAAACCGGCACTAGGAAACAGACTGAGAAACCAGAGTAAAAGTTTCTCCTGCAACCTGTTCCCTTTGTGCTAGATGAACGAACGTCTCTCCACATGCTCAGTTCTGAGAGATGTGTGTGTGTGAAAGCCGTCCTTCACCTAGCTTTTTGGGAACATAAAGTTTCTTTTCAATTGTAAACTCCTCTCCATACATATATATGGGGAGGTACTAGCTCCAACTCGGTTTTACAGTGAAAACTGCTGGAACTTCAAACCGGCACTAGGAAACAGACTGAGAAACCATAGTAATAGTTTCTCCTGCAACCCGTTCCCTTTGTGCTAGATGAACGAACGTCTCTCCACATGCTCAGTTCTGAGAGATGTGTGTGTGTGAAAGCCGTCCTTCACCTAGCTTTTTGGGAACATAAAGTTTCTTTTCAATGGTAAACTCCACTCCATACATATATATGGGGAGGTACTAGCTCCAACTCGGTTTTACAGTGAAAACTGCTGGAACTTCAAACCGGCACTAGGAAACAGTGACAAACCATAATAATAGTTTCTACTGCAAACCGTTCCCTTTGTGCTAGATGAACGAACGTCTCTCCACATGCTCAGTTCTGAGAGATAAGTGTGTGTGAAAGCCGTCCTTCACCTAGCTTGTTGGGAACACAAAGTTTCTATTCAGTTGCAAACTCCACTCCATACATATATATGGGGAGGTACTAGCTCCAACCATGTTTTACAGTGAAAACTGCAGGAACTTCAAACCGGCACTAGGAAACAGACTGAGAAACCAGAGTAAATGTTTCTCCTGCAACCTGTTCCCTTTGTGCTAGATGAACGAACGTCTCTCCACATGCTCAGTTCTGAGAGATGTGTGTGTGTGAAAGCCGTCCTTCACCTAGCTTTTTGGGAACATAAAGTTTCTTTTCATTTGTAAACTCCACTCCATACATATATATGGGGAGGTACTAGCTCCAACTCGGTTTTACAGTGAAAACTGCTGGAACTTCAAACCGGCACTAGGAAACAGACTGAGAAACCAGAGTAAAATTTTCTCCTGCAACCCGTTCCCTTTGTGCTAGATGAACGAACGTCTCTCCACATGCTCAGTTCTGAGAGATATGTGTGTGTGAAAGCCGTCCTTCACCTAGCTTGTTGGGAACACAAAGTTTCTTTTCAGTTGCAAACTCCACTCCATACATATATATGGGGAGGCACAAGCTGCAACTCGGTTTTACAGTGAAAATTGCTGGAACTTCAAACCGGCACTAGGAAACAGACTGAGAAACCAGAGTAAAAGTTTCTCCTGCAACCCGTTCCCTTTGTGCTAGATGAACGAACGTCTCTCCACATGCTCAGTTCTGAGAGATAAGTGTGTGTGAAAGCCGTCCTTCACCTATCTTGTTTGGAACACAAAGTTTCTTTTCAGTTGCAACTCCACTCCATACATATATATGGGGAAGTACTAGCTCCAACCAGGTTTTACAGTGAAAACTGCAGGAACTTCAAACCGGCACTAGGAAACAGACTGAGAAACCAGAGTAAATGTTTCTCCTGCAACCCGTTCCCTTTTTGCTAGATGAACGAACGTCTCTCCACATGCTCAGTTCTGAGAGATAAGTGTGTGTGAAAGCCGTCCTTCACCTAGCTTGTTGGGAACACAAAGTTTCTTTTCAGTTGCAAACTCCACTCCATACATATATATGGGGAGGTACTAGCCCCAAATCTGTTTTACAGTGAAAACTGCAGGAACTTCAAACCGGCACTAGGAAACAGACTGTGAAACCAGAGTAAAAGTTTCTCCTGCAACCCGTTCCCTTTGTGCTAGATGAACGAACGTCTCTCCACATGCTCAGTTCTGAGAGATAAGTGTGTGTGAAAGCCGTCCTTCACCTAGCTTGTTGGGAACACAAAGTTTCTTTTCAGTTGCCAACTCCACTCCATACATATATATGGGGAGTTACTAGCTCCAACTCGGTTTTACAGTGAAAACTGCTGGAACTTCAAACCGGCAATAGGAAACAGACTGAGAAACCAGAGTAAAAGTTTCTCCTGCAACCCGTTCCCTTTGTGCTAGATGAACGAACGTCTCTCCACATGCTCAGTTCTGAGAGATAAGTGAGTGTGAAAGCCGTCCTTCACCTAGCTTGTTGGGAACACAAAGTTTCTTTTCAGTTGCAAACTCCACTCCGTACATATATATGCGGCGGTACTAGCTCCAACCAGGTTTTACAGTGAAAACTGCAGGAACTTCAAACCGGCACTAGGAAACAGACTGAGAAAGCAGAGTAAAACTTTCTCCTGCAACCTGTTCCCTTTGTGCTAGATGAACGAAAGTCTCTCCACATGCTCAGTTCTGAGAGATGTGTGTGTGTGAAAGCCGTCCTTCACCTAGCTTTTTGGGAACATAAAGTTTCTTTTCATTTGTAAACTCCACTCCATACATATATATGGGGAGGTACTATCTCCAACTCGGTTTTACAGTGAAAACTGCTGGAACTTCAAACCGACACTAGGAAACAGACTGAGAAACCAGAGTAATAGTTTCTCCTGCAACCCGTTCCCTTTGTGCTAGATGAACGAACGTCTCTCCACATGCTCAGTTCTGAGAGATAAGGGTGTGTGAAAGCCGTCCTTCACCTAGCTTGTTGGGAACACAAAGTTTCTTTTCAGTTGCAAACTCCACTCCATACATATATATGCGGAGGTACTAGCTCCAACCAGGTTTTACAGTGAAAACTGCAGGAACTTCAAACCGGCACTAGGAAACAGACTGAGAAACCAGAGTAAAAGTTTCTCCTGCAACCTGTTCCCTTTGTGCTAGATGAACGAACGTCTCTCCACATGCTCAGTTCTGAGAGATGTGTGTGTGTGAAAGCCGTCCTTCACCTACATTTTTGGGAACATAAAGTTTCTTTTCAATTGTAAACTCCACTCCATACATATATATGGGCAGGTACTAGCTCCAAATCGGTTTTATAGTGAAAACTGCAGGAACTTCAAACCGGCACTTGGAAACAGACTGAGAAACCAGAGTAAAAGTTTCTCCTGCAACCCGTTCCCCTTGTGCTAGATGAACGAACGTCTCTCCACATGCTCAGTTCTGAGAGATAAGTGTGTGTGAAAGCCGTCCTTCACCTAGCTTGTTGGGAACACAAAGTTTCTTTTCAGTTGCAAACTCCACTCCATACATATATATGCGGAGGTACTAGCTCCAACCAGGTTTTACAGTGAAAACTGCAGGAACTTCAAACCGGCACTAGGAAACAGACTGAGAAACCAGAGTAAAAGTTTCTCCTGCAACCTGTTCCCTTTGTGCTAGATGAACGAACGTCTCTCCACATGCTCAGTTCTGAGAGATGTGTGTGTGTGAAAGCCGTCCTTCACCTAGCTTTTTGGGAACATAAAGTTTCTTTTCATTTGTTAACTCCACTCCATACATATATATGGGGAGGTACTAGCTCCAACTCGGTTTTACAGTGAAAACTGCTGGAAATTCAAACCGGCACTAGGAAACAGACTGAGAAACCAGAGTAAAAGTTTCTCCTGCAACCCGTTCCCTTTCTGCTAGGGGAACGAACGTCTCTCCACATGCTAAGTTCTGAGGGATAAGTGTGTGTGAAAGCCGTCCTTCACCTAGCTTGTTGGGAACACAAAGTTTCTTTTCAGTTGCAAACTCCACTCCATACATATATAAGGGGAGGTACTAGCCCCAAATCGGTTTTACAGTGAAAAATGCAGGAACTTCAAACCGGCACTAGGAAACAGACTGAGAAACCAGAGTAAAATTTCTCCTGCAACCCGTTCCCTTTCTGCTAGATGAACGAACGTCTCTCCACATGCTCAGTTCTGAGAGATAAGTGTGTGTGAAAGCCGTCCTTCACCTAGCTTGTTGGGAACACAAAGTTTCTTTTCAGTTGCAAACTCCACTCCATACATATATATGGGGAGGTACTAGCTCCAAATCTGTTTTACAGTGAAAACTGCAGGATTTTCAAACCGGCACTAGGAAACAGACTGAGAAACCAGAGTAAAAGTTTCTCCTGCAACCTGTTCCCTTTGTGCTAGATGAACGAACGTCTCTCCACATGCTCAGTTCTGAGAGATGTGTGTGTGTGAAAGCCGTCCTTCACCTAGCTTTTTGGGAACATAAAGTTTCTTTTCATTTGTTAACTCCACTCCATACATATATATGGGGAGGTACTAGCTCCAACTCGGTTTTACAGTGAAAACTGCTGGAACTTCAAACCGGCACTAGGAAACAGACTGAGAAACCAGAGTAAAAGTTTCTCCTGCAACCTGTTCCCTTTGTGCTAGATGAACGAACGTCTCTCCACATGCTCAGTTCTGAGAGATGTGTGTGTGTGAAAGCCGTCCTTCACCTAGCTTTTTGGGAACATAAAGTTTCTTTTCATTTGTTAACTCCACTCCATACATATATATGGGGAGGTACTAGCTCCAACTCGGTTTTACAGTGAAAACTGCTGGAAATTCAAACCGGCACTAGGAAACAGACTGAGAAACCAGAGTAAAAGTTTCTCCTGCAACCCGTTCCCTTTCTGCTAGGGGAACGAACGTCTCTCCACATGCTAAGTTCTGAGGGATAAGTGTGTGTGAAAGCCGTCCTTCACCTAGCTTGTTGGGAACACAAAGTTTCTTTTCAGTTGCAAACTCCACTCCATACATATATAAGGGGAGGTACTAGCCCCAAATCGGTTTTACAGTGAAAAATGCAGGAACTTCAAACCGGCACTAGGAAACAGACTGAGAAACCAGAGTAAAATTTCTCCTGCAACCCGTTCCCTTTCTGCTAGATGAACGAACGTCTCTCCACATGCTCAGTTCTGAGAGATAAGTGTGTGTGAAAGCCGTCCTTCACCTAGCTTGTTGGGAACACAAAGTTTCTTTTCAGTTGCAAACTCCACTCCATACATATATATGGGGAGGTACTAGCTCCAAATCTGTTTTACAGTGAAAACTGCAGGATTTTCAAACCGGCACTAGGAAACAGACTGAGAAACCAGAGTAAAAGTTTCTCCTGCAACCTGTTCCCTTTGTGCTAGATGAACGAACGTCTCTCCACATGCTCAGTTCTGAGAGATGTGTGTGTGTGAAAGCCGTCCTTCACCTAGCTTTTTGGGAACATAAAGTTTCTTTTCATTTGTTAACTCCACTCCATACATATATATGGGGAGGTACTAGCTCCAACTCGGTTTTACAGTGAAAACTGCTGGAAATTCAAACCGGCACTAGGAAACAGACTGAGAAACCAGAGTAAAAGTTTCTCCTGCAACCCGTTCCCTTTCTGCTAGGGGAACGAACGTCTCTCCACATGCTAAGTTCTGAGGGATAAGTGTGTGTGAAAGCCGTCCTTCACCTAGCTTGTTGGGAACACAAAGTTTCTTTTCAGTTGCAAACTCCACTCCATACATATATAAGGGGAGGTACTAGCCCCAAATCGGTTTTACAGTGAAAAATGCAGGAACTTCAAACCGGCACTAGGAAACAGACTGAGAAACCAGAGTAAAATTTCTCCTGCAACCCGTTCCCTTTCTGCTAGATGAACGAACGTCTCTCCACATGCTCAGTTCTGAGAGATAAGTGTGTGTGAAAGCCGTCCTTCACCTAGCTTGTTGGGAACACAAAGTTTCTTTTCAGTTGCAAACTCCACTCCATACATATATATGGGGAGGTACTAGCTCCAAATCTGTTTTACAGTGAAAACTGCAGGATTTTCAAACCGGCACTAGGAAACAGACTGAGAAACCAGAGTAAAAGTTTCTCCTGCAACCTGTTCCCTTTGTGCTAGATGAACGAACGTCTCTCCACATGCTCAGTTCTGAGAGATGTGTGTGTGTGAAAGCCGTCCTTCACCTAGCTTTTTGGGAACATAAAGTTTCTTTTCAATTGTAAACTCCTCTCCATACATATATATGGGGAGGTACTAGCTCCAACTCGGTTTTACAGTGAAAACTGCTGGAACTTCAAACCGGCACTAGGAAACAGACTGAGAAACCATAGTAATAGTTTCTCCTGCAACCCGTTCCCTTTGTGCTAGATGAACGAACGTCTCTCCACATGCTCAGTTCTGAGAGATGTGTGTGTGTGAAAGCCGTCCTTCACCTAGCTTTTTGGGAACATAAAGTTTCTTTTCAATGGTAAACTCCACTCCATACATATATATGGGGAGGTACTAGCTCCAACTCGGTTTTACAGTGAAAACTGCTGGAACTTCAAACCGGCACTAGGAAACAGTGACAAACCATAATAATAGTTTCTACTGCAAACCGTTCCCTTTGTGCTAGATGAACGAACGTCTCTCCACATGCTCAGTTCTGAGAGATAAGTGTGTGTGAAAGCCGTCCTTCACCTAGCTTGTTGGGAACACAAAGTTTCTATTCAGTTGCAAACTCCACTCCATACATATATATGGGGAGGTACTAGCTCCAACCATGTTTTACAGTGAAAACTGCAGGAACTTCAAACCGGCACTAGGAAACAGACTGAGAAACCAGAGTAAATGTTTCTCCTGCAACCTGTTCCCTTTGTGCTAGATGAACGAACGTCTCTCCACATGCTCAGTTCTGAGAGATGTGTGTGTGTGAAAGCCGTCCTTCACCTAGCTTTTTGGGAACATAAAGTTTCTTTTCATTTGTAAACTCCACTCCATACATATATATGGGAGGTACTAGCTCCAACTCGGTTTTACAGTGAAAACTGCTGGAACTTCAAACCGGCACTAGGAAACAGACTGAGAAACCAGAGTAAAATTTTCTCCTGCAACCCGTTCCCTTTGTGCTAGATGAACGAACGTCTCTCCACATGCTCAGTTCTGAGAGATATGTGTGTGTGAAAGCCGTCCTTCACCTAGCTTGTTGGGAACACAAAGTTTCTTTTCAGTTGCAAACTCCACTCCATACATATATATGGGGAGGCACAAGCTGAAACTCGGTTTTACAGTGAAAATTGCTGGAACTTCAAACCGGCACTAGGAAACAGACTGAGAAACCAGAGTAAAAGTTTCTCCTGCAACCCGTTCCCTTTTTGCTAGATGAACGAACGTCTCACAACATGCTCAGTTCTGAGAGATAAGTGTGTGTGAAAGCCGTCCTTCACCTAGCTTGTTGGGAACACAAAGTTTCTTTTCAGTTGCAAACTCCACTCCATACATATATATGGGGAGGTACTAGCCCCAAATCTGTTTTACAGTGAAAACTGCAGGAACTTCAAACCGGCACTAGGAAACAGACTGTGAAACCAGAGTAAAAGTTTCTCCTGCAACCCGTTCCCTTTGTGCTAGATGAACGAACGTCTCTCCACATGCTCAGTTCTGAGAGATAAGTGTGTGTGAAAGCCGTCCTTCACCTAGCTTGTTGGGAACACAAAGTTTCTTTTCAGTTGCCAACTCCACTCCATACATATATATGGGGAGTTACTAGCTCCAACTCGGTTTTACAGTGAAAACTGCTGGAACTTCAAACCGGCAATAGGAAACAGACTGAGAAACCAGAGTAAAAGTTTCTCCTGCAACCCGTTCCCTTTGTGCTAGATGAACGAACGTCTCTCCACATGCTCAGTTCTGAGAGATAAGTGAGTGTGAAAGCCGTCCTTCACCTAGCTTGTTGGGAACACAAAGTTTCTTTTCAGTTGCAAACTCCACTCCGTACATATATATGCGGCGGTACTAGCTCCAACCAGGTTTTACAGTGAAAACTGCAGGAACTTCAAACCGGCACTAGGAAACAGACTGAGAAAGCAGAGTAAAACTTTCTCCTGCAACCTGTTCCCTTTGTGCTAGATGAACGAAAGTCTCTCCACATGCTCAGTTCTGAGAGATGTGTGTGTGTGAAAGCCGTCCTTCACCTAGCTTTTTGGGAACATAAAGTTTCTTTTCATTTGTAAACTCCACTCCATACATATATATGGGGAGGTACTATCTCCAACTCGGTTTTACAGTGAAAACTGCTGGAACTTCAAACCGACACTAGGAAACAGACTGAGAAACCAGAGTAATAGTTTCTCCTGCAACCCGTTCCCTTTGTGCTAGATGAACGAACGTCTCTCCACATGCTCAGTTCTGAGAGATAAGTGTGTGTGAAAGCCGTCCTTCACCTAGCTTGTTGGGAACACAAAGTTTCTTTTCAGTTGCAAACTCCACTCCATACATATATATGCGGAGGTACTAGCTCCAACCAGGTTTTACAGTGAAAACTGCAGGAACTTCAAACCGGCACTAGGAAACAGACTGAGAAACCAGAGTAAAAGTTTCTCCTGCAACCTGTTCCCTTTGTGCTAGATGAACGAACGTCTCTCCACATGCTCAGTTCTGAGAGATGTGTGTGTGTGAAAGCCGTCCTTCACCTACATTTTTGGGAACATAAAGTTTCTTTTCAATTGTAAACTCCACTCCATACATATATATGGGCAGGTACTAGCTCCAAATCGGTTTTATAGTGAAAACTGCAGGAACTTCAAACCGGCACTTGGAAACAGACTGAGAAACCAGAGTAAAAGTTTCTCCTGCAACCCGTTCCCCTTGTGCTAGATGAACGAACGTCTCTCCACATGCTCAGTTCTGAGAGATAAGTGTGTGTGAAAGCCGTCCTTCACCTAGCTTGTTGGGAACACAAAGTTTCTTTTCAGTTGCAAACTCCACTCCATACATATATATGCGGAGGTACTAGCTCCAACCAGGTTTTACAGTGAAAACTGCAGGAACTTCAAACCGGCACTAGGAAACAGACTGAGAAACCAGAGTAAAAGTTTCTCCTGCAACCTGTTCCCTTTGTGCTAGATGAACGAACGTCTCTCCACATGCTCAGTTCTGAGAGATGTGTGTGTGTGAAAGCCGTCCTTCACCTAGCTTTTTGGGAACATAAAGTTTCTTTTCATTTGTTAACTCCACTCCATACATATATATGGGTAGGTACTAGCTCCAACTCGGTTTTACAGTGAAAACTGCTGGAAATTCAAACCGGCACTAGGAAACAGACTGAGAAACCAGAGTAAAAGTTTCTCCTGCAACCCGTTCCCTTTCTGCTAGGGGAACGAACGTCTCTCCACATGCTCAGTTCTGAGAGATAAGTGTGTGTGAAAGCCGTCCTTCACCTAGCTTGTTGGGAACACAAAGTTTCTTTTCAGTTGCAAACTCCACTCCATACATATATATGGGGAGGTACTAGCTCCAACTCGGTTTTACAGTGAAAACTGCTGGAACTTCAAACCGGCACTAGGAAACAGACTGAGAAACCAGAGTAAAAGTATCTCCTGCAACCCGTTCCCTTTGTGCTAGATGAACGAACGTCTCTCCACATGCTCAGTTCTGAGAGATAAGTGTGTGTGAAAGCCGTCCTTCACCTAGCTTGTTGGGAACACAAAGTTTCGTTTCAGTTGCAAACTCCACTCCATACATATATATGCGGAGGTACTAGCTCCAACCAGGTTTTACAGTGAAAACTGCAGGAACTTCAAACCGGCACTAGGAAACAGACTGAGAAACCAGAGTAAAAGTTTCTCCTGCAACCTGTTCCCTTTGTGCTAGATGAACGAACGTCTCTCCACATGCTCATTTCTGAGAGATGTGTGTGTGTGAAAGCCGTCCTTCACCTACATTTTTGGGAACATAAAGTTTCTTTTCAATTGTAAACTCCACTCCATACATATATATGGGGAGGTACTAGCTCCAACTCGGTTTTACAGTGAAAACTGCTGGAACTTCAAACCGGCACTAGGAAACAGACTGAGAAACCAGAGTAATAGTTTCTCCTGCAACCCGTTCCCTTTGTGCTAGATGAACGAACGTCTCTCCACATGCTCAGTTCTGAGAGATAAGTGTGTGTGAAAGCCGTCCTTCACCTAGCTTGTTGGGAACACAAAGTTTCTTTTCAGTTGCAAACTCCACTCCATACATATATATGCGGAGGTACTAGCTCCAACCAGGTTTTACAGTGAAAACTGCAGGAACTTCAAAACGGCACTAGGACACAGACTGAGAAACCAGAGTAAAAGTTTCCCCTGCAACCTGTTCCCTTTGTGCTAGATGAACGAACGTCTCTCCACATGCTCAGTTCTGAGAGATGTGTGTGTGTGAAAGCCGTCCTTCACCTAGCTTTTTGGGAACATAAAGTTTCTTTTCATTTGTAAACTCCACTCCATACATATATATGGGGAGGTACTAGCTTCAACTCTGTTTTACAGCGAAAACTGCTGGAACATCAAACCGGCACTAGGAAACAGACTGAGAAACCAGAGTAAAATTTTCTCCTGCAACCCGTTCCCTTTGTGCTAGATTAACGAACGTCTCTCCACATACTCAGTTCTGAGAGATAAGTGTGTGTGAAAGCCGTCCTTCACCTAGCTTTTTGGGAACACAAAGTTTCTTTTCAGTTGCAAACTCCACTCCATACATATATATGGGGAGATACTAGCTTCAACTCGGTTTCACAGTGAAAACTGCTGGAACTTCAAACAAGCACTAGGAAACAGACTGAGAAACCAGAGTAATAGTTTCTCCTGCATCCTGTTCCCTTTGTGCTAGATGAACGAACGTCTCTCCACATGCTCAGTTCTGAGAGATAAGTGTGTGTGAAAGCCGTCCTTCACCTATCTTGTTTGGAACACAAAGTTTCTTTTCAGTTGCAAACCCCACTCCATACATATATATGGGGAGGTACTAGCTCCAACCAAGTTTTACAGTGAAAACTGCAGGAACTTAAAACCGGCACTAGGAAACAGACTGAGAAACCAGAGAAATAGTTTCTCGTGCAACCCGTTCCCTTTGTGCTAGATGAACGAACGTTTCTCCACATGCTCAGTTCTGAGAGATAAGTGTGTGTGAAAGCCGTCCTTCACCTAGCTTGTTGGGAACACAAAGTTTCTTTTCAGTTGCAAACTCCAATCCATACATATATATGGGGAGGTACTAGCTCCAACCAGGTTTTACAGTGAAAACTGCAGGAACTTCAAACCGGCACTAGGAAACAGACTGAGAAACCAGAGTAAAAGTTTCTCCTGCAACCCGTTCCCTTTCTGCTACATGAACGAACGTCTCTCCACATGCTCAGTTCTGAGAGATAAGTGTGTGTGAAAGCCGTCCTTCAACTAGCTTGTTGGGAACACAAAGATCCTTTTCAGTTGCAAACCCCACTCCATACATATATATGGGGAGGTACTAGCTCCAAATCGGTTTTACAGTGAAAACTGCAGGAAATTCAAACCGGCACAAGGAAACACTCTGAGATACCAGAGTAAAAGTTTCCCCTTCAACCCGTTCCCTTTGTGCTAGATGAACGAACGTCTCTCCACATGCTCAGTTCTGAGAGATAAGTGTGTGTGAAAGCCGTCCTTCACCTAGCTTGTTGGGAACACAAAGTTTCTTTTCAGTTGCAAACTCCACTCCATACATATATATGGGGAGGTACTAGCTCCAAATCGGTTTTACAGTGAAAACTGCAGGAACTTAAAACCGGCACTAGGAAACAGACTGAGAAACCAGAGTAAAAGTTTCTCCTGCAACCCGTTCCCTTTGTGCTAGATGAACGAACGTCTCTCCACATGCTCATTTCTGAGAGATAAGTGTGTGTGAAAGCCGTCCTTCACCTAGCTTGTTGGGAACACAAAGTTTCTTTTCAGTTGCAAACTCCACTCCATACATATATATGCGGAGGTACTAGCTCCAACCAGGTTTTACAGTGAAAACTGCATGAACTTCAAACCGGCACTAGGAAACAGACTGAGAAACCAGAGTAAAAGTTTCTCCTGCAACCTTTTCCCTTTGTGCTAGATGAACGAACGTCTCTCCACATGCTCAGTTCTGAGAGATGTGTGTTTGTGAAAGCCGTCCTTCACCTAGCTTGTTGGGAACACAAAGTTTCTTTTCAGTTGCAAACTCCACTCCATACATATATATGCGGAGGTACTAGCTCCAACCAGGTTTTACAGTGAAAACTGCAGGAACTTCAAACCGGCACTAGGAAACAGACTGAGAAACCAGAGTAAAAGTTTCTCCTGCAACCCGTTCCCTTTGTGCTAGATGAACGAACGTCTCTCCACATGCTCAGTTCTGAGAGATAAGTGTGTGTGAAAGCCGTCCTTCACCTAGCTTGTTGGGAACACAAAGTTTCTTTTCAGTTGCAAACTCCACTCCATACATATATATGGGGAGGTACTAGCTCCAACCAGGTTTTACAGTGAAAACTGCAGGAACTTCAAACCGGCACTAGGAAACAGACTGAGAAACCAGAGTAAAAGTTTCTCCTGCAACCCGTTCCCTTTCTGCTAGATGAACGAACGTCTCTCCACATGCACTGTTCTGAGAGATAAGTGTGTGTGAAAGCCGTCCTTCACCTAGCTTGTTAGGAACACAAAGATTCCTTTCAGTTGCAAACTCCACTCCATACATATATATGGGGAGGTACTAGCTCCAAATCGGTTTTACAGTGAAAACTGCAGGAAATTCAAACCGGCACAAGGAAACAATCTGAGAAACCAGAGTAAAAGTTTCCCCTGCAACCCGTTCCCTTTGTGCTAGATGAACGAACGTCTCTCCACATGCTCAGTTCTGAGAGATAAGTGTGTGTGAAAGCTGTCCTTCACCTAGCTTGTTGGGAAACAATGTTTCTTTTCAGTTGCAAACTCCACTCCATACATATATATGGGGAGGTACTAGCTCCAAATCGGTTTTACAGTGAAAACTGCAGGAACTTCAAACCGGCACTAGGAAACAGACTGAGAAACCAGAGTAAAAGTTTCTCCTGCAACCCGTTCCCTTTGTGCTAGATGAACGAACGTCTCTCCACATGCTCATTTCTGAGAGATAAGTGTGTGTGAAAGCCGTCCTTCACCTAGCTTGTTGGGAACACAAAGTTTCTTTTCAGTTGCAAACACCACTCCATACATATATATGCGGAGGTACTAGCTCCAACCAGGTTTTACAGTGAAAACTGCAGGAACTTCATACCGGCACTAGGAAACAGACTGAGAAACCAGAGTAAAAGTTTCTCCTGCAACCTGTTCCCTTTGTGCTAGATGAATGAACGTCTCTCCACATGCTCAGTTCTGAGAGATGTGTGTGTGTGAAAGCCGTCCTTCACCTAGCTTTTTGGGAACATAAAGTTTCTTTTCATTTGTTAACTCCACTCCATACATATATATGGGGAGGTACTAGCTCCAAATCGGTTTTACAGTGAAAACTGCAGGAACTTCAAACCGGCACTAGGAAACAGACTACGTAACCAGAGTAAAAGTTTCTCCTGCAACGCGTTCCATTTGTGCTAGATTAACGAACGTCTCTCCACATGCTCAGTTCTGAGAGATAATTGTGTGTGAAAGCCGACCTTCACATAGCTTGTTGGGAACACAAAGTTTCTTTTCAGTTGCAAACTCCACTCCATACATATATATGGGGAGGAACTGGCTCCAACACGGTTTTACAGTGAAAACTGCAGGAACTTCAAACCGGCACTAGGAAACAGACTGAGAAACCAGAGTAAAAGTTTCTCCTGCAACCCGTTCCCTTTGTGCTACATGAACGAAAGTCTCTCCACATGCTAATTTCTGAGAGATAAGTGTGTGTGAAAGCCGTCCTTCACCTAGCTTGTTGGGAACACAAAGTTTCTTTTCAGTTGCAAACTCCACTCCATACATATATATGGGGAGGTTCTAGCTCCAACTCGGTTTTACAGTGAAAACTGCAGGAACTTCAAACCGGCACTAGGAAACAGACTGAGAAACCAGAGTAAAATTTTCTCCTGCAACCCGTTCCCTTTGTGCTAGATGAACGAACGTCTCCCCACATGCTCAGTTCTGAGAGATAAGTGTGTGTGAATGCCGTCCTTCACCTAGCTTGTTGGGAACACAAAGTTTCTTCTCAGTTGCAAACTCCACTCCATACATATATATGGGGAGGTATTAGCTGCAACTCGGTTTTACAATGAAAACTGCTGGAACTTCAAACCGGCACTAGGAAACAGACTGAGAAACCAGAGTAAAAGTTTCTCCTGCAACCCGTTCCCTTTGTGCTAGATGAACGAACGTCTCTCCACATGCTCAGTTCTGATAGATAAGTGTGTGTGAAAGCCATCCTTCAACTATCTTGTTTGGAACACAAAGTTTCTTTTCAGTTGCAAACTCCACTCCATACATATATATGGGGAGGTACTAGCTCCAACCAGGTTTTACAGTGAAAACTGCAGGAACTTCAAACCGGCACTAGGAAACAGACTGAGAAACCAGAGTAAAATTTTCTCCTGCAACCCGTTCCCTTTGTGCTAAATGAACGAACGTCTCCCCACATGCTCATTTCTGAGAGATAAGTGTGTGTGAAAGCCGTCCTTCACCTAGCTTGTTGGGAACACAAAGTTTCTTTTCAGTTGCAAACTCCACTCCATACATATATATGCGGAGGTACTAGCTCCAACCAGGTTTTACAGTGAAAACTGCAGGAACTTCATACCGGCACTAGGAAACAGACTGAGAAACCAGAGTAAAAGTTTCTCCTGCAACCTGTTCCCTTTGTGCTAGATGAATGAACGTCTCTCCACATGCTCAGTTCTGAGAGATGTGTGTGTGTGAAAGCCGTCCTTCACCTAGCTTTTTGGGAACATAAAGTTTCTTTTCATTTGTTAACTCCACTCCATACATATATAAGGGGAGGTACTAGCTCCAAATCGGTTTTACAGTGAAAACTGCAGGAACTTCAAACCGGCACTAGGAAACAGACTACGTAACCAGAGTAAAAGTTTCTCCTGCAACGCGTTCCATTTGTGCTAGATTAACGAACGTCTCTCCACATGCTCAGTTCTGAGAGATAATTGTGTGTGAAAGCCGACCTTCACATAGCTTGTTGGGAACACAAAGTTTCTTTTCAGTTGCAAACTCCACTCCATACATATATATGGGGAGGAACTGGCTCCAACACGGTTTTACAGTGAAAACTGCAGGAACTTCAAACCGGCACTAGGAAACAGACTGAGTAACCAGAGTAAAAGTTTCTCCTGCAACCCGTTCCCTTTGTGCTACATGAACGAAAGTCTCTCCACATGCTAATTTCTGAGATATAAGTGTGTGTGAAAGCCGTCCTTCACCTAGCTTGTTGGGAACACAAAGTTTCTTTTCAGTTGCAAACTCCACTCCATACATATATATGGGGAGGTACTAGCTCCAACTCGGTTTTACAGTGAAAACTGCAGGAACTTCAAACCGGCACTAGGAAACAGACTGAGAATCCAGAGTAAAAGATTCTCCTACAAACCGTTCCCTTTGTGCTAGATGAACGAACGTCTCTCCACATGCTCAGTTCTGAGAGATAAGTGTGTGTGAATGCCGTCCTTCACCTAGCTTGTTGGGAACACAAAGTTTCTTCTCAGTTGCAAACTCCACTCCATACATATATATGGGGAGGTATTAGCTGCAACTCGGTTTTACAATGAAAACTGCTGGAACTTCAAACCGGCACTAGGAAACAGACTGAGAAACCAGAGTAAAAGTTTCTCCTGCAACCCGTTCCCTTTGTGCTAGATGAACGAACGTCTCTCCACATGCTCAGTTCTGATAGATAAGTGTGTGTGAAAGCCATCCTTCAACTATCTTGTTTGGAACACAAAGTTTCTTTTCAGTTGCAAACTCCACTCCATACATATATATGGGGAGGTACTAGCTCCAACCAGGTTTTACAGTGAAAACTGCAGGAACTTCAAACCGGCACTAGGAAACAAACTGAGAAACCAGAGTAAAATTTTCTCCTGCAACCCGTTCCCTTTGTGCTAGATGAACGAACGTCTCCCCACATGCTCATTTCTGAGAGATAAGTGTGTGTGAAAGCCGTCCTTCACCTAGCTTGTTGGGAACACAAAGTTTCTTTTCAGTTGCAAACTCCACTCCATACATATATATGGGGAGGTACTAGCTCCAAATCGGTTTTACAGTGAAAACTGCAGGAACATCAAACCGGCACTAGGAAAAAGAATGAGAAACCAGAGTAAAAGTTTCTCCTGCAACCCGTTCCCTTTGTGCTAGATGAACGAACGTCTCTCCACATGCTCAATTCTGAGAGATAATTGTGTGTGAAAGCCGTCCTTCACCTAGGTTGTTGGGAACACAAAGTTTCTTTTCAGTTGCAAACTCCAATCCATACATATATATGGGGAGGTACTAGCTCCAACCAGGTTTTACAGTGAAAACTGCAGGAACTTCAAACAGGCACTAGGAAACAGACTGAGAAACCAGAGTAAAGTTTCTCCTGCAACCTGTTCCCTTTGTGCTAGATGAACGAACGTCTCTCCACATGCTCAGTTCTGAGAGATGTGTGTGTGTGAAAGCCGTCCTTCACCTAGCTTGTTGGGAAAATAAAGTTTCTTTTCAATTGTAAACACCACTCCATACATATAAATGGGGAGGTAATAGCTCCAACTCGGTTTTACAGTGAAAACTGCTGGAACTTCAAACCGGCACTAGGAAACAGACTGAGAAACCAGAGTAAAATTTTCCCTGCAACCCGTTCCCTTTGTGCTAGATGAACGAACGTCTCTCCACATGCTCAGTTCTGAGAGATAAGTGTGTGTGAAAGCCGTCCTTCACCTAGGTTGTTGGGAACACAAAGTTTCTTTTCAGTTGCAAACTCCACTCCATACATATATATGGGGAGGTACAAGCTCCAAATCTGTTTTACAGTGAAAACTGCTGGAACTTCATACCGGCACTAGGAAACAGACTGAGAAACCAGAGTAAAAGTTTCTGCTGCAACCCGTTCCCTTTGTGCTAGATGAACGAACGTCTCTCCACATGCTCAGTTCTGAGAGATAAGTGTGTGTGAAAGCCGACCTTCACCTAGCTTGTTGGGAACACAAAGTTTCTTTTAGGTTGCAAACTCCACTCCATACATATATATGCGGAGGTACTAGCTCCAACCAGGTTTTACAGTGAAAACTGCAGGAACTTCAAACCGGCACTAGGAAACAGACTGAGAAACCAGAGTAAAAGTTTCTCCTGCAACCTGTTCCCTTTGTGCTAGATGAACGAACGTCTCTCCACATGCTCAGTTCTGAGAGAGAAGTGTGTGTGGAAGCCGCCCTTCACCTAGCTTGTTGGGAACACAAAGTTTCTTTTCAGTTGCAAACTCCACTCCATACATATATATGGGGAGGTACTAGCTCCAACCAGGTTTTACAGTGAAAACTGCAGGAACTTCTAACCGGCACTAGGAAACAGACTGAGAAACCAGAGTAAAAGTTTCTCCTGCAACCTGTTCCCTTTGTGCTAGATGAACGAACGTCTCTCCACATGCTCAGTTCTGAGAGATAAGTGTGTGTGTGAAAGCCGTCCTTCACTTAGATTTTGGGGAACATAAAGTTTCTTTTCATTTGTAAACTCCACTCCATACATATATATGGGGAGGTACAAGCTCCAACTCGGTTTTACAGTGAAAACTGCTGGAACTTCAAACCGGCATTAGGAAACAGACTGAGAAACCAGAGTAAAATTTTCTCCTGCAAACCGTTCCCTTTGTGCTAGATGAACGAACGTCTCTCCACATGCTCAGTTCTGAGAGTTAAGTGTGTGTGAAAGCCGTCTTTCACCTAGCTTGTTGGGAACACAAAGTTTCTTTCCAGTTGCAAACTCCACTCCTTACATATATATGGGGAGGTACTAGCTGCAACTCGGTTTTACACTGAAAACTGCTGGAACTTCAAACCGGCACTAGGAAACAGACTGAGAAACCAGAGTAAAAGTTTCTCCTGCAACCCGTTCCCTTTGTGCTAGATGAACGAACGTCTCTCCACATGCTCAGTTCTGAGAGATAAGTGTGTGTGAAAGCCGTCCTTCACCTATCTTGTTTGGAACACAAAGTTTCTTTTCAGTTGCAAACTCCACTCCATACATATATATGGGGAGGTACTAGCTCCAACTCGGTTTTACAGTGAAAACTGCAGGAACTTCAAACCGGCACTAGGAAACAGACTGAGAAACCAGAGTAAAAGATTCTCCTACAAACCGTTCCCTTTGTGCTAGATGAACGAACGTCTCTCCACATGCTCAGTTCTGAGAGATAAGTGTGTGTGAATGCCGTCCTTCACCTAGCTTGTTGGGAACACAAAGTTTCTTCTCAGTTGCAAACTCCACTCCATACATATATATGGGGAGGTATTAGCTGCAACTCGGTTTTACAATGAAAACTGCTGGAACTTCAAACCGGCACTAGGAAACAGACTGAGAAACCAGAGTAAAAGTTTCTCCTGCAACCCGTTCCCTTTGTGCTAGATGAACGAACGTCTCTCCACATGCTCAGTTCTGATAGATAAGTGTGTGTGAAAGCCATCCTTCAACTATCTTGTTTGGAACACAAAGTTTCTTTTCAGTTGCAAACTCCACTCCATACATATATATGGGGAGGTACTAGCTCCAACCAGGTTTTACAGTGAAAACTGCAGGAACTTCAAACCGGCACTAGGAAACAAACTGAGAAACCAGAGTAAAATTTTCTCCTGCAACCCGTTCCCTTTGTGCTAGATGAACGAACGTCTCCCCACATGCTCATTTCTGAGAGATAAGTGTGTGTGAAAGCCGTCCTTCACCTAGCTTGTTGGGAACACAAAGTTTCTTTTCAGTTGCAAACTCCACTCCATACGTATATATGGGGTGGTACTAGCTCCAAATCGGTTTTACAGTGAAAACTGCAGGAACTTCAAACCGGCACTAGGAAAAAGAATGAGAAACCAGAGTAAAAGTTTCTCCTGCAACCCGTTCCCTTTGTGCTAGATGAACGAACGTCTCTCCACATGCTCAGTTCTGAGAGATAAGTGTGTGTGAAAGCCGTCCTTCACCTAGCTTGTTGGGAACACAAAGTTTCTTTTCAGTTGCAAACTCCAATCCATACATATATATGGGGAGGTACTAGCTCCAACCAGGTTTTACAGTGAAAACTGCAGGAACTTCAAACAGGCACTAGGAAACAGACTGAGAAACCAGAGTAAAGTTTCTCCTGCAACCTGTTCCCTTTGTGCTACATGAACGAACGTCTCTCCACATGCTCAGTTCTGAGAGATGTGTGTGTGTGAAAGCCGTCCTTCACCTAGCTTGTTGGGAAAATAAAGTTTCTTTTCAATTGTAAACACCACTCCATACATATAAATGGGGAGGTAATAGCTCCAACTCGGTTTTACAGTGAAAACTGCTGGAACTTCAAACCGGCACTAGGAAACAGACTGAGAAACCAGAGTAAAATTTTCCCTGCAACCCGTTCCCTTTGTGCTAGATGAACGAACGTCTCTCCACATGCTCAGTTCTGAGAGATAAGTGTGTGTGAATGCCGTCCTTCACCTATCTTGTTTGGAACACAAAGTTTCTATTCAGTTGCAAACTCCAATCCATACATGTATATGGGGAGGTACTAGCTCCAACCAGGTTTTACAGCGAAAACTGCAGGAACTTCAAACCGGCACTAGGAAACAGACTGAGAAACCAGAGTAAAAGTTTCTCCTGCAACCCGTTCCCTTTGTGCTAGATGAACGAACGTCTCTCCACATGCTCAGTTCTGAGAGATAAGTGTGTGTGAAAGCCGACCTTCACCTAGCTTGTTGGGAACACAAAGTTTCTTTTAGGTTGCAAACTCCACTCCATACATATATATGCGGAGGTACTAGCTCCAACCAGGTTTTACAGTGAAAACTGCAGGAACTTCAAACCGGCACTAGGAAACAGACTGAGAAACCAGAGTAAAAGTTTCTCCTGCAACCTGTTCCCTTTGTGCTAGATGAACGATCGTCTCTCCACGTGCTCAGTTCTGAGAGAGAAGTGTGTGTGGAAGCCGCCCTTCACCTAGCTTGTTGGGAACACAAAGTTTCTTTTCAGTTGCAAACTCCACTCCATACATATATATGGGGAGGTACTAGCTCCAACCAGGTTTTACAGTGAAAACTGCAGGAACTTCTAACCGGCACTAGGAAACAGACTGAGAAACCAGAGTAAAAGTTTCTCCTGCAACCTGTTCAATTTGTGCTAGATGAACGAACGTCTCTCCACATGCTCAGTTCTGAGAGATGTGTGTGTGTGAAAGCCGTCCTTCACTTAGCTTTTGGGGAACATAAAGTTTCTTTTCATTTGTAAACTCCACTCCATACATATATATGGGGAGGTACAAGCTCCAACTCGGTTTTACAGTGAAAACTGCTGGAACTTCAAACCGGCACTAGGAAACAGACTGAGAAACCAGAGTAAAATTTTCTCCTGCAAACCGTTCCCTTTGTGCTAGATGAACGAACGTCTCTCCACATGCTCAGTTCTGAGAGTTAAGTGTGTGTGAAAGCCGTCTTTCACCTAGCTTGTTGGGAACACAAAGTTTCTTTCCAGTTGCAAACTCCACTCCTTACATATATATGGGGAGGTACTAGCTGCAACTCGGTTTTACACTGAAAACTGCTGGAACTTCAAACCGGCACTAGGAAACAGACTGAGAAACCAGAGTAAAAGTTTCTCCTGCAACCCGTTCCCTTTGTGCTAGATGAACGAACGTCTCTCCACATGCTCAGTTCTGAGAGATAAGTGTGTGTGAAAGCCGTCCTTCACCTATCTTGTTTGGAACACAAAGTTTCTTTTCAGTTGCAAACTCCACTCCATACATATATATGGGGAGGTATTAGCTGCAACTCGGTTTTAAAGTGAAAACTGCTGGAACTTCAAACCGGCACTAGGAAACAGACTGAGAAACCAGAGTAAAAGTTTCTCCTACAACCCGTTCCCTTTGTGCTAGATGAACGAACTTCTCTCCACATGCTCAATTCTGAGACATAAGTGTGTGTGAAAGCCATCCTTCACCTATCTTGTTTGGAACACAAAGTTTCTTTTCAGTTGCAAACTCCACTCCATACATATATATGGGGAGGTACTAGCTCCAACCAGGTTTTACAGTGAAAACTGCAGGAACTTCAAACCGGCACTAGGAAACAGACTGAGAAACCAGAGTAAAAGTTTCTCCTGCAACCCGTTCCCTTTGTGCTAGATGAACGAACGTCTCTCCACATGCTCAGTTCTGAGAGATAAGTGTGTGTGAAAGCCGTCCTTCACCTAGCTTGTTGGGAACACAAAGTTTCTTTTCAGTTGCAAACTCCACTCCATACATATATATGGGGAGGTACTAGCTCCAAATAGTTTTTACAGTGAAAACTGCAGGAACTTCAAACAGGCACTAGGAAACAGACTGAGAAACCAGAGCAAAAGTTTCTCCTGCAACCAGTTCCATTTCTGTTAGATGAACGAACGTATCTCCACATGCTCAGTTCTGAGAGATAAGTGTGTGTGAAAGCCGTCCTTCACCTAGCTTGTTGGGAACACAAAGATTCTTTTCAGTTGCAAACTCCACTCCATACATATATATGGGGAGGTACTTGCTCCAAATCGGTTTTACAGTGAAAACTGCAGGAACTTCAAACCGGCACTAGGAAAAAGACTGAGAAACCAGAGTAAAAGTTTCTCCTGCAACCCGTTCCCTTTGCGCTAGATGAACGAACGTCTCTCCACATGCTCAGTTCTGAGAGATAAGTATGTGTGAAAGCCGTCCTTCAACTAGCTTGTTGGGAACACAAAGTTTCTTTTCAGTTGCAAACTCCACTCCATACATATATATGGGGAGGTACTAGCTCCAACTCCGTTTTACAGTGAAAACTGCAGGAACTTCAAACCGGCACTAGGAAACAGACTGAGAAACCAGAGTAAAAGTTTCTCCTGCAACCCGTTCCATTTGTTCTAGATGAACGAACTTCTCTCCACATGCTCAGTTCTGAGAGATAAGTGTGTGTGAAAGCCGTCCTTCACCTAGCTTGTTGGGAACACAAAGTTTCTTTTCAGTTGCCAACTCCACTCCATACATATATATGGGGAGGTACATGCTCCAACCAGGTTTTACAGTGAAAACTGCAGGAACTTCAAACAGGCACTAGGAAACAGACTGAGAAACCAGAGTAAAAGTTTCTCCTGCAACCAGTTCCATTTCTGCTAGATGAACGAACGTATCTCCACATGCTCAGTTCTGAGAGATAAGTGTGTGTGAAAGCCGTTCTTCACCTAGCTTGTTGGGAACACAAAGATTCTTTTCAGTTGCAAACTCCACTCCATACATATATATGGGGAGGTACTTGCTCCAAATCGGTTTTACAGTGAAAACTGCAGGAACTTCAAACCGGCACTAGGAAAAAGACTGAGAAACCAGAGTAAAAGTTTCTCCTGCAACCCGTTCCCTTTGCGCTAGATGAACGAACGTCTCTCCACATGCTGAGTTCTGAGAGATAAGTGTGTGTGAAAGCCGTCCTTCAACTAGCTTGTTGGGAACACAAAGTTTCTTTTCAGTTGCAAACTCCACTCCATACATATATATGGGGAGGTACTAGCTCCAACTCAGTTTTACAGTGAAAACTGCAGGAACTTCAAACCGGCACTAGGAAACAGACTGAGAAACCAGAGTAAAAGTTTCTCCTGCAACCCGTTCCATTTGTTCTAGATGAACGAACTTCTCTCCACATGCTCAGTTCTGAGAGATAAGTGTGTGTGAAAGCCGTCCTTCACCTAGCTTGTTGGGAACACAAAGTTTCTTTTCATTTGTTAACTCCACTCCATACATATATATGGGGAGGTACTAGCTCCAACTCGGTTTTACAGTGAAATCTGCAGGAACTTCAAACCGGCACTAGGAAACAGACTACGTAACCAGAGTAAAAGTTTCTCCTGCAACGCGTTCCCTTTGTGCTAGATGAACGAACGTCTCTCCACATGCTCAGTTCTGAGAGATAATTGTGTGTGAAAGCCAACCTTCACATAGCTTGTTGGGAACACAAAGTTTCTTTTCAGTTGCAAACTCCACTCCATACATATATATGGGGAGGTACTGGCTCCAACTCGGTTTTACAGTGAAAACTGCAGGAACTTCAAACCGGCACTAGGAAACAGACTGAGAAACCAGAGTAAAAGTTTCTCCTGCAACCCGTTCCCTTTGTGCTACATGAACGAACGTCTCTCCACATGCTAAGTTCTGAGAGATAAGTGTGTGTGAAAGCCGTCCTTCACCTAGCTTGTTGGGAACAGAAAGTTTCTTTTCAGTTGCAAACTCCACTCCATACATATATATGGGGAGGTATTAGCTGCAACTCGGTTTTACAGTGAAAACTGCTGGAACTTCAAACCGGCACTAGGAAACAGACTGAGAAACCAGAGTAAAAGTTTCTCCTGCAACCCGTTCACTTTGTGCTAGATGAACGAACGTCTCTCCACATGCTCAATTCTGAGAGATAAGTGTGTGTGAAATCCATCCTTCACCTATCTTGTTTGGAACACAAAGTTTCTTTTCAGTTGCAAACTCCACTCCATACATATATATGGGGAGGTACTAGCTCCAACCAGGTTTTACAGTGAAAACTGCAGGAACTTCAAACCGGCACTAGGAAACAGACTGAGAAACCAGAGTAAAAGTTTCTCCTGCAACCCGTTCCCTTTGTGCTAGATGAACGAACGTCTCTCCACATGCTCAGTTCTGAGAGATAAGTGTGTGTGAAAGCCGTCCTTCACCTAGCTTGTTGGGAACACAAAGTTTCTTTTCAGTTGCAAACTCCACTCCATACATATATATGGGGAGGTACTAGCTCCAAATAGTTTTTACAGTGAAAACTGCAGGAACTTCAAACAGGCACTAGGAAACAGACTGAGAAACCAGAGCAAAAGTTTCTCCTGCAACCAGTTCCATTTCTGTTAGATGAACGAACGTATCTCCACATGCTCAGTTCTGAGAGATAAGTGTGTGTGAAAGCCGTCCTTCACCTAGCTTGTTGGGAACACAAAGATTCTTTTCAGTTGCAAACTCCACTCCATACATATATATGGGGAGGTACTTGCTCCAAATCGGTTTTACAGTGAAAACTGCAGGAACTTCAAACCGGCACTAGGAAAAAGACTGAGAAACCAGAGTAAAAGTTTCTCCTGCAACCCGTTCCCTTTGCGCTAGATGAACGAACGTCTCTCCACATGCTCAGTTCTGAGAGATAAGTATGTGTGAAAGCCGTCCTTCAACTAGCTTGTTGGGAACACAAAGTTTCTTTTCAGTTGCAAACTCCACTCCATACATATATATGGGGAGGTACTAGCTCCAACTCCGTTTTACAGTGAAAACTGCAGGAACTTCAAACCGGCACTAGGAAACAGACTGAGAAACCAGAGTAAAAGTTTCTCCTGCAACCCGTTCCATTTGTTCTAGATGAACGAACTTCTCTCCACATGCTCAGTTCTGAGAGATAAGTGTGTGTGAAAGCCGTCCTTCACCTAGCTTGTTGGGAACACAAAGTTTCTTTTCAGTTGCCAACTCCACTCCATACATATATATGGGGAGGTACATGCTCCAACCAGGTTTTACAGTGAAAACTGCAGGAACTTCAAACAGGCACTAGGAAACAGACTGAGAAACCAGAGTAAAAGTTTCTCCTGCAACCAGTTCCATTTCTGCTAGATGAACGAACGTATCTCCACATGCTCAGTTCTGAGAGATAAGTGTGTGTGAAAGCCGTCCTTCACCTAGCTTGTTGGGAACACAAAGATTCTTTTCAGTTGCAAACTCCACTCCATACATATATATGGGGAGGTACTTGCTCCAAATCGGTTTTACAGTGAAAACTGCAGGAACTTCAAACCGGCACTAGGAAAAAGACTGAGAAACCAGAGTAAAAGTTTCTCCTGCAACCCGTTCCCTTTGCGCTAGATGAACGAACGTCTCTCCACATGCTGAGTTCTGAGAGATAAGTGTGTGTGAAAGCCGTCCTTCAACTAGCTTGTTGGGAACACAAAGTTTCTTTTCAGTTGCAAACTCCACTCCATACATATATATGGGGAGGTACTAGCTCCAACTCAGTTTTACAGTGAAAACTGCAGGAACTTCAAACCGGCACTAGGAAACAGACTGAGAAACCAGAGTAAAAGTTTCTCCTGCAACCCGTTCCATTTGTTCTAGATGAACGAACTTCTCTCCACATGCTCAGTTCTGAGAGATAAGTGTGTGTGAAAGCCGTCCTTCACCTAGCTTGTTGGGAACACAAAGTTTCTTTTCATTTGTTAACTCCACTCCATACATATATATGGGGAGGTACTAGCTCCAACTCGGTTTTACAGTGAAATCTGCAGGAACTTCAAACCGGCACTAGGAAACAGACTACGTAACCAGAGTAAAAGTTTCTCCTGCAACGCGTTCCCTTTGTGCTAGATAAACGAACGTCTCTCCACATGCTCAGTTCTGAGAGATAATTGTGTGTGAAAGCCAACCTTCACATAGCTTGTTGGGAACACAAAGTTTCTTTTCAGTTGCAAACTCCACTCCATACATATATATGGGGAGGTACTGGCTCCAACTCGGTTTTACAGTGAAAACTGCAGGAACTTCAAACCGGCACTAGGAAACAGACTGAGAAACCAGAGTAAAAGTTTCTCCTGCAACCCGTTCCCTTTGTGCTACATGAACGAACGTCTCTCCACATGCTAAGTTCTGAGAGATAAGTGTGTGTGAAAGCCGTCCTTCACCTAGCTTGTTGGGAACAGAAAGTTTCTTTTCAGTTGCAAACTCCACTCCATACATATATATGGGGAGGTATTAGCTGCAACTCGGTTTTACAGTGAAAACTGCTGGAACTTCAAACCGGCACTAGGAAACAGACTGAGAAACCAGAGTAAAAGTTTCTCCTGCAACCCGTTCACTTTGTGCTAGATGAACGAACGTCTCTCCACATGCTCAATTCTGAGAGATAAGTGTGTGTGAAATCCATCCTTCACCTATCTTGTTTGGAACACAAAGTTTCTTTTCAGTTGCAAACTCCACTCCATACATATATATGGGGAGGTACTAGCTCCAACCAGGTTTTACAGTGAAAACTGCAGGAACTTCAAACAGGCACTAGGAAACAGACTGAGAAACCAGAGTAAAGTTTCTCCTGAAACCTGTTCCCTTTGTGCTAGATGAACGAACGTCTCTCCACATGCTCAGTTCTGAGAGATGTGTGTGTGTGAAAGGCGTCCTTCACCTAGCTTGTTGGGAAAATAAAGTTTCTTTTCAATTGTAAACACCACTCCATACATATAAATGGGGAGGTAATAGCTCCAACTCGGTTTTACAGTGAAAACTGCTGGAACTTCAAACCGGCACTAGGAAACAGACTGAGAAACCAGAGTAAAATTTTCCCTGCAACCCGTTCCCTTTGTGCTAGATGAACGAACGTCTCTCCACATGCTCAGTTCTGAGAGATAAGTGTGTGTGAAAGCCGTCCTTCACCCAGCTTGTGGGAACACAAAGTTTCTTTTCAGTTGCAAACTCCACTCCATACATATATATGGGGAGGTACAAGCTCCAAATCTGTTCTACAGTGAAAACTGCTGGAACTTCATACCGGCACTAGGAAACAGACTGAGAAACCAGAGTAAAATTTCTGCTGCAACCCGTTCCCTTTGTGCTAGATGAACGAACGTCTCTCCACATGCTCAGTTCTGATAGATAAGTGTGTGTGAAAGCCATCCTTCAACTATCTTGTTTGGAACACAAAGTTTCTTTTCAGTTGCAAACTCCACTCCATACATATATATGGGGAGGTACTAGCTCCAACCAGGTTTTACAGTGAAAACTGCAGGAACTTCAAACCGGCACTAGGAAACAAACTGAGAAACCAGAGTAAAATTTTCTCCTGCAACCCGTTCCCTTTGTGCTAGATGAACGAACGTCTCCCCACATGCTCATTTCTGAGAGATAAGTGTGTGTGAAAGCCGTCCTTCACCTAGCTTGTTGGGAACACAAAGTTTCTTTTCAGTTGCAAACTCCACTCCATACGTATATATGGGGTGGTACTAGCTCCAAATCGGTTTTACAGTGAAAACTGCAGGAACTTCAAACCGGCACTAGGAAAAAGAATGAGAAACCAGAGTAAAAGTTTCTCCTGCAACCCGTTCCCTTTGTGCTAGATGAAGGAACGTCTCTCCACATGCTCAGTTCTGAGAGATAAGTGTGTGTGAAAGCCGTCCTTCACCTAGCTTGTTGGGAACACAAAGTTTCTTTTCAGTTGCAAACTCCAATCCATACATATATATGGGGAGGTACTAGCTCCAACCAGGTTTTACAGTGAAAACTGCAGGAACTTCAAACAGGCACTAGGAAACAGACTGAGAAACCAGAGTAAAGTTTCTCCTGCAACCTGTTCCCTTTGTGCTACATGAACGAACGTCTCTCCACATGCTCAGTTCTGAGAGATGTGTGTGTGTGAAAGCCGTCCTTCACCTAGCTTGTTGGGAAAATAAAGTTTCTTTTCAATTGTAAACACCACTCCATACATATAAATGGGGAGGTAATAGCTCCAACTCGGTTTTACAGTGAAAACTGCTGGAACTTCAAACCGGCACTAGGAAACAGACTGAGAAACCAGAGTAAAATTTTCCCTGCAACCCGTTCCCTTTGTGCTAGATGAACGAACGTCTCTCCACATGCTCAGTTCTGAGAGATAAGTGTGTGTGAATGCCGTCCTTCACCTATCTTGTTTGGAACACAAAGTTTCTATTCAGTTGCAAACTCCAATCCATACATGTATATGGGGAGGTACTAGCTCCAACCAGGTTTTACAGCGAAAACTGCAGGAACTTCAAACCGGCACTAGGAAACAGACTGAGAAACCAGAGTAAAAGTTTCTCCTGCAACCCGTTCCCTTTGTGCTAGATGAACGAACGTCTCTCCACATGCTCAGTTCTGAGAGATAAGTGTGTGTGAAAGCCGTCCTTCACCCAGCTTGTTGGGAACACAAAGTTTCTTTTCAGTTGCAAACTCCACTCCATACATATATATGGGGAGGTACAAGCTCCAAATCTGTTTTACAGTGAAAACTGCTGGAACTTCATACCGGCACTAGGAAACAGACTGAGAAACCAGAGTAAAAGTTTCTCCTGCAACCCGTTCCCTTTGTGCTAGATGAACGAACGTCTCTCCACATGCTCAGTTCTGAGAGATAAGTGTGTGTGAAAGCCGACCTTCACCTAGCTTGTTGGGAACACAAAGTTTCTTTTAGGTTGCAAACTCCACTCCATACATATATATGCGGAGGTACTAGCTCCAACCAGGTTTTACAGTGAAAACTGCAGGAACTTCAAACCGGCACTAGGAAACAGACTGAGAAACCAGAGTAAAAGTTTCTCCTGCAACCTGTTCCCTTTGTGCTAGATGAACGATCGTCTCTCCACGTGCTCAGTTCTGAGAGAGAAGTGTGTGTGGAAGCCGCCCTTCACCTAGCTTGTTGGGAACACAAAGTTTCTTTTCAGTTGCAAACTCCACTCCATACATATATATGGGGAGGTACTAGCTCCAACCAGGTTTTACAGTGAAAACTGCAGGAACTTCTAACCGGCACTAGGAAACAGACTGAGAAACCAGAGTAAAAGTTTCTCCTGCAACCTGTTCAATTTGTGCTAGATGAACGAACGTCTCTCCACATGCTCAGTTCTGAGAGATGTGTGTGTGTGAAAGCCGTCCTTCACTTAGCTTTTGGGGAACATAAAGTTTCTTTTCATTTGTAAACTCCACTCCATACATATATATGGGGAGGTACAAGCTCCAACTCGGTTTTACAGTGAAAACTGCTGGAACTTCAAACCGGCACTAGGAAACAGACTGAGAAACCAGAGTAAAATTTTCTCCTGCAAACCGTTCCCTTTGTGCTAGATGAACGAACGTCTCTCCACATGCTCAGTTCTGAGAGTTAAGTGTGTGTGAAAGCCGTCTTTCACCTAGCTTGTTGGGAACACAAAGTTTCTTTCCAGTTGCAAACTCCACTCCTTACATATATATGGGGAGGTACTAGCTGCAACTCGGTTTTACACTGAAAACTGCTGGAACTTCAAACCGGCACTAGGAAACAGACTGAGAAACCAGAGTAAAAGTTTCTCCTGCAACCCGTTCCCTTTGTGCTAGATGAACGAACGTCTCTCCACATGCTCAGTTCTGAGAGATAAGTGTGTGTGAAAGCCGTCCTTCACCTATCTTGTTTGGAACACAAAGTTTCTTTTCAGTTGCAAACTCCACTCCATACATATATATGGGGAGGTATTAGCTGCAACTCGGTTTTAAAGTGAAAACTGCTGGAACTTCAAACCGGCACTAGGAAACAGACTGAGAAACCAGAGTAAAAGTTTCTCCTACAACCCGTTCCCTTTGTGCTAGATGAACGAACTTCTCTCCACATGCTCAATTCTGAGACATAAGTGTGTGTGAAAGCCATCCTTCACCTATCTTGTTTGGAACACAAAGTTTCTTTTCAGTTGCAAACTCCACTCCATACATATATATGGGGAGGTACTAGCTCCAACCAGGTTTTACAGTGAAAACTGCAGGAACTTCAAACCGGCACTAGGAAACAGACTGAGAAACCAGAGTAAAAGTTTCTCCTGCAACCCGTTCCCTTTGTGCTAGATGAACGAACGTCTCTCCACATGCTCAGTTCTGAGAGATAAGTGTGTGTGAAAGCCGTCCTTCACCTAGCTTGTTGGGAACACAAAGTTTCTTTTCAGTTGCAAACTCCACTCCATACATATATATGGGGAGGTACTAGCTCCAAATAGTTTTTACAGTGAAAACTGCAGGAACTTCAAACAGGCACTAGGAAACAGACTGAGAAACCAGAGCAAAAGTTTCTCCTGCAACCAGTTCCATTTCTGTTAGATGAACGAACGTATCTCCACATGCTCAGTTCTGAGAGATAAGTGTGTGTGAAAGCCGTCCTTCACCTAGCTTGTTGGGAACACAAAGATTCTTTTCAGTTGCAAACTCCACTCCATACATATATATGGGGAGGTACTTGCTCCAAATCGGTTTTACAGTGAAAACTGCAGGAACTTCAAACCGGCACTAGGAAAAAGACTGAGAAACCAGAGTAAAAGTTTCTCCTGCAACCCGTTCCCTTTGCGCTAGATGAACGAACGTCTCTCCACATGCTCAGTTCTGAGAGATATGTATGTGTGAAAGCCGTCCTTCAACTAGCTTGTTGGGAACACAAAGTTTCTTTTCAGTTGCAAACTCCACTCCATACATATATATGGGGAGGTACTAGCTCCAACTCCGTTTTACAGTGAAAACTGCAGGAACTTCAAACCGGCACTAGGAAACAGACTGAGAAACCAGAGTAAAAGTTTCTCCTGCAACCCGTTCCATTTGTTCTAGATGAACGAACTTCTCTCCACATGCTCAGTTCTGAGAGATAAGTGTGTGTGAAAGCCGTCCTTCACCTAGCTTGTTGGGAACACAAAGTTTCTTTTCAGTTGCCAACTCCACTCCATACATATATATGGGGAGGTACATGCTCCAACCAGGTTTTACAGTGAAAACTGCAGGAACTTCAAACAGGCACTAGGAAACAGACTGAGAAACCAGAGTAAAAGTTTCTCCTGCAACCAGTTCCATTTCTGCTAGATGAACGAACGTATCTCCACATGCTCAGTTCTGAGAGATAAGTGTGTGTGAAAGCCGTCCTTCACCTAGCTTGTTGGGAACACAAAGATTCTTTTCAGTTGCAAACTCCACTCCATACATATATATGGGGAGGTACTTGCTCCAAATCGGTTTTACAGTGAAAACTGCAGGAACTTCAAACCGGCACTAGGAAAAAGACTGAGAAACCAGAGTAAAAGTTTCTCCTGCAACCCGTTCCCTTTGCGCTAGATGAACGAACGTCTCTCCACATGCTGAGTTCTGAGAGATAAGTGTGTGTGAAAGCCGTCCTTCAACTAGCTTGTTGGGAACACAAAGTTTCTTTTCAGTTGCAAACTCCACTCCATACATATATATGGGGAGGTACTAGCTCCAACTCAGTTTTACAGTGAAAACTGCAGGAACTTCAAACCGGCACTAGGAAACAGACTGAGAAACCAGAGTAAAAGTTTCTCCTGCAACCCGTTCCATTTGTTCTAGATGAACGAACTTCTCTCCACATGCTCAGTTCTGAGAGATAAGTGTGTGTGAAAGCCGTCCTTCACCTAGCTTGTTGGGAACACAAAGTTTCTTTTCATTTGTTAACTCCACTCCATACATATATATGGGGAGGTACTAGCTCCAACTCGGTTTTACAGTGAAATCTGCAGGAACTTCAAACCGGCACTAGGAAACAGACTACGTAACCAGAGTAAAAGTTTCTCCTGCAACGCGTTCCCTTTGTGCTAGATGAACGAACGTCTCTCCACATGCTCAGTTCTGAGAGATAATTGTGTGTGAAAGCCAACCTTCACATAGCTTGTTGGGAACACAAAGTTTCTTTTCAGTTGCCAACTCCACTCCATACATATATATGGGGAGGTACTGGCTCCAACTCGGTTTTACAATGAAAACTGCAGGAACTTCAAACCGGCACTAGGAAACAGACTGAGAAACCAGAGTAAAAGTTTCTCCTGCAACCCGTTCCCTTTGTGCTACATGAACGAACGTCTCTCCACATGCTAAGTTCTGAGAGATAAGTGTGTGTGAAAGCCGTCCTTCACCTAGCTTGTTGGGAACAGAAAGTTTCTTTTCAGTTGCAAACTCCACTCCATACATATATATGGGGAGGTATTAGCTGCAACTCGGTTTTACAGTGAAAACTGCTGGAACTTCAAACCGGCACTAGGAAACAGACTGAGAAACCAGAGTAAAAGTTTCTCCTGCAACCCGTTCACTTTGTGCTAGATGAACGAACGTCTCTCCACATGCTCAATTCTGAGAGATAAGTGTGTGTGAAATCCATCCTTCACCTATCTTGTTTGGAACACAAAGTTTCTTTTCAGTTGCAAACTCCACTCCATACATATATATGGGGAGGTACTAGCTCCAACCAGGTTTTACAGTGAAAACTGCAGGAACTTCAAACAGGCACTAGGAAACAGACTGAGAAACCAGAGTAAAGTTTCTCCTGCAACCTGTTCCCTTTGTGCTAGATGAACGAACGTCTCTCCACATGCTCAGTTCTGAGAGATGTGTGTGTGTGAAAGGCGTCCTTCACCTAGCTTGTTGGGAAAATAAAGTTTCTTTTCAATTGTAAACACCACTCCATACATATAAATGGGGAGGTAATAGCTCCAACTCGGTTTTACAGTGAAAACTGCTGGAACTTCAAACCGGCACTAGGAAACAGACTGAGAAACCAGAGTAAAATTTTCCCTGCAACCCGTTCCCTTTGTGCTAGATGAACGAACGTCTCTCCACATGCTCAGTTCTGAGAGATAAGTGTGTGTGAAAGCCGTCCTTCACCCAGCTTGTGGGAACACAAAGTTTCTTTTCAGTTGCAAACTCCACTCCATACATATATATGGGGAGGTACAAGCTCCAAATCTGTTCTACAGTGAAAACTGCTGGAACTTCATACCGGCACTAGGAAACAGACTGAGAAACCAGAGTAAAAGTTTCTGCTGCAACCCGTTCCCTTTGTGCTAGATGAACGAACGTCTCTCCACATGCTCAGTTCTGAGAGATAAGTGTGTGTGAAAGCCGACCTTCACCTAGCTTGTTGGGAACACAAAGTTTCTTTTAGGTTGCAAACTCCACTCCATACATATATATGCGGAGGTACTAGCTCCAACCAGGTTTTACAGTGAAAACTGCAGGAACTTCAAATCGGCACTAGGAAACAGACTGAGAAACCAGAGTAAAAGTTTCTCCTGCAACCTGTTCCCTTTGTGCTAGATGAACGAACGTCTCTCCACATGCTCAGTTCTGAGAGAGAAGTGTGTGTGGAAGCCGCCCTTCACCTAGCTTGTTGGGAACACAAAGTTTCTTTTCAGTTGCAAACTCCACTCCATACATATATATGGGGAGGTACTAGCTCCAACCAGGTTTTACAGTGAAAACTGCAGGAACTTCTAACCGGCACTAGGAAACAGACTGAGAAACCAGAGTAAAAGTTTCTCCTGCAACCTGTTCCCTTTGTGCTAGATGAACGAACGTCTCTCCACATGCTCAGTTCTGAGAGATGTGTGTGTGTGAAAGCCGTCCTTCACTTAGCTTTTGGGGAACATAAAGTTTCTTTTCATTTGTAAACTCCACTCCATACATATATATGGGGAGGTACAAGCTCCAACTCGGTTTTACAGTGAAAACTGCTGGAACTTCAAACCGGCACTAGGAAACAGACTGAGAAACCAGAGTAAAATTTTCTCCTGCAAACCGTTCCCTTTGTGCTAGATGAACGAACGTCTCTCCACATGCTCAGTTCTGAGAGTTAAGTGTGTGTTAAAGCCGTCTTTCACCTAGCTTGTTGGGAACACAAAGTTTCTTTCCAGTTGCAAACTCCACTCCTTACATATATATGGGGAGGTACTAGCTGCAACTCGGTTTTACACTGAAAACTGCTGGAACTTCAAACCGGCACTAGGAAACAGACTGAGAAACCAGAGTAAAAGTTTCTCCTGCAACCCGTTCCCTTTGTGCTAGATGAACGAACGTCTCTCCACATGCTCAGTTCTGAGAGTTAATTGTGTGTGAAAGCCGTCCTTCACATATCTTGTTTGGAACACAAAGTTTCTTTTCAGTTGCAAACTCCACTCCATACATATATATGGGGAGGTATTAGCTGCAACTCGGTTTTAAAGTGAAAACTGCTGGAACTTCAAACCGGCACTAGGAAACAGACTGAGAAACCAGAGTAAAAGTTTCTCCTGCAACCCGTTCCCTTTGTGCTAGATGAACGAACTTCTCTCCACATGCTCAATTCTGAGACATAAGTGTGTGTGAAAGCCATCCTTCACCTATCTTGTTTGGAACACAAAGTTTCTTTTCAGTTGCAAACTCCACTCCATACATATATATGGGGAGGTACTAGCTCCAACCAGGTTTTACAGTGAAAACTGCAGGAACTTCAAACCGGCACTAGGAAACAGACTGAGAAACCAGAGTAAAAGTTTCTCCTGCAACCCGTTCCCTTTGTGCTAGATGAACGAACGTCTCTCCACATGCTCAGTTCTGAGAGATAAGTGTGTGTGAAAGCCGTCCTTCACCTAGCTTGTTGGGAACACAAAGTTTCTTTTCAGTTGCAAACTCCACTCCATACATATATATGGGGAGGTACTAGCTCCAAATAGGTTTTACAGTGAAAACTGCAGGAACTTCAAACATTCACTAGGAAACAGACTGAGAAACCAGAGTAAAAGTTTCTCCTGCAACCAGTTCCATTTCTGCTAGATGAACGAACGTATCTCCACATGCTCAGTTCTGAGAGATAAGTGTGTGTGAAAGCCGTCCTTCACCTAGCTTGTTGGGAACACAAAGATTCTTTTCAGTTGCAAACTCCACTCCATACATATATATGGGGAGGTACTTGCTCCAAATCGGTTTTACAGTGAAAACTGCAGGAACTTCAAACCGGCACTAGGAAAAAGACTGAGAAACCAGAGTAAAAGTTTCTCCTGCAACCCGTTCCCTTTGCGCTAGATGAACGAACGTCTCTCCACATGCTCAGTTCTGAGAGATAAGTGTGTGTGAAAGCCGTCCTTCAACTAGCTTGTTGGGAACACAAAGTTTCTTTTCAGTTGCAAACTCCACTCCATACATATATATGGGGAGGTACTAGCTCCAACTCCGTTTTACAGTGAAAACTGCAGGAACTTCAAACCGGCACTAGGAAACAGACTGAGAAACCAGAGTAAAAGTTTCTCCTGCAACCCGTTCCATTTGTTCTAGATGAACGAACTTCTCTCCACATGCTCAGTTCTGAGAGATAAGTGTGTGTGAAAGCCGTCCTTCACCTAGCTTGTTGGGAACACAAAGTTTCTTTTCAGTTGCAAACTCCACTCCATACATATATATGGGGAGGTACTAGCTCCAAATAGGTTTTACAGTGAAAACTGCAGGAACTTCTAACAGGCACTAGGAAACAGACTGAGAAACCAGAGTAAAAGTTTCTCCTGCAACCAGTTCCATTTCTGCTAGATGAACGAACGTATCTCCACATGCTCAGTTCTGAGAGATAAGTGTGTGTGAAAGCCGTCCTTCACCTAGCTTGTTGGGAACACAAAGATTCTTTTCAGTTGCAAACTCCACTCCATACATATATATGGGGAGGTACTTGCTCCAAATCGGTTTTACAGTGAAAACTGCAGGAACTTCAAACCGGCACTAGGAAAAAGACTGAGAAACCAGAGTAAAAGTTTCTCCTGCAACCCGTTCCCTTTGCGCTAGATGAACGAACGTCTCTCCACATGCTCAGTTCTGAGAGATAAGTGTGTGTGAAAGCCGTCCTTCAACTAGCTTGTTGGGAACACAAAGTTTCTTTTCAGTTGCAAACTCCACTCCATACATATATATGGGGAGGTACTAGCTCCAACTCAGTTTTACAGTGAAAACTGTAGGAACTTCAAACCGGCACTAGGAAACAGACTGAGAAACCAGAGTAAAAGTTTCTCCTGCAACGCGTTCCATTTGTTCTAGATGAACGAACTTCTCTCCACATGCTCAGTTCTGAGAGATAGGTGTGTGTGAAAGCCGTCCTTCACCTAGCTTGTTGGGAACACAAAGTTTCTTTTCATTTGTTAACTCCACTCCATACATATATATGGGGAGGTACTAGCTCCAACTCGGTTTTACAGTGAAATCTGCAGGAACTTCAAACCGGCACTAGGAAAAAGACTACGTAACCAGAGTTAAAGTTTCTCCTGCAACGCGTTCCCTTTGTGCTAGATGAACGAACGTCTCTCCACATGCTCAGTTCTGAGAGATAATTGTGTGTGAAAGCCAACCTTCACATAGCTTGTTGGGAACACAAAGTTTCTTTTCAGTTGCAAACTCCACTCCATACATATATATGGGGAGGTACTGTCTCCAACTCGGTTTTACAGTGAAAACTGCAGGAACTTCAAACCGGCACTAGGAAACAGACTGAGAAACCAGAGTAAAAGTTTCTCCTGCAACCCGTTCCCTTTGTGCTACATGAACGAACGTCTCTCCACATGCTAAGTTCTGAGAGATAAGTGTGTGTGAAAGCCGTCCTTCACCTAGCTTGTTGGGAACAGAAAGTTTCTTTTCAGTTGCAAACTCCACTCCATACATATATATGGGGAGGTATTAGCTGCAACTCGGTTTTACAGTGAAAACTGCTGGAACTTCAAACCGGCACTAGGAAACAGACTGAGAAACCAGAGTAAAAGTTTCTCCTGCAACCCGTTCACTTTGTGCTAGATGAACGAACGTCTCTCCACATGCTCAATTCTGAGAGATAAGTGTGTGTGAAATCCATCCTTCACCTATCTTGTTTGGAACACAAAGTTTCTTTTCAGTTGCAAACTCCACTCCATACATATATATGGGGAGGTACTAGCTCCAACCAGGTTTTACAGTGAAAACTACAGGAACTTCAAACCGGCACTAGGAAACAGACTGAGAAACCAGAGAAAAAGTTTCTCCTGCAACCCGTTCCCATTGTGCTAGATGAACGAACGTCTCTCCACATGCTCAGTTCTGAGAGATAAGTGTGTGTGAAAGCCGTCATTCACCTAGCTTGTTGGGAACACAAAGTTTCTTTTCAGTTGCAAACTCCACTCCATACATATATATGGGGACGTACATGCTCCAAATCGGTTTTACAGTGAAAACTGCAGGAACTTCAAACCGGCACTAGGAAACAGACTGAGAAACCAGAGTAAAAGTTTCTCCTGCAACCCGTTCCCTTTGTGCTAGATGAACGAACGTCTCTCCACATGCTCAGTTCTGAGAGATAAGTGTGTGTGAAAGCCGTCCTTCACCTAGCTTGTTGGGAACACAAAGATTCTTTTCAGTTGCAAACTCCACTCCATACATATATATGGGGAGGTACTTGCTCCAAATCGGTTTTACAGTGAAAACTGCAGGAACTTCAAACCGGCACTAGGAAAAAGACTGAGAAACCAGAGTAAAAGTTTCTCCTGCAACCCGTTCCCTTTGCGCTAGATGAACGAACGTCTCTCCACATGCTCAGTTCTGAGAGATAAGTGTGTGTGAAAGCCGTCCTTCAACTAGCTTGTTGGGAACACAAAGTTTCTTTTCAGTTGCAAACTCCACTCCATACATATATATGGGGAGGTACTAGCTCCAACTCAGTTTTACAGTGAAAACTGCAGGAACTTCAAACCGGCACTAGGAAACAGACTGAGAAACCAGAGTAAAAGTTTCTCCTGCAACGCGTTCCATTTGTTCTAGATGAACGAACTTCTCTCCACATGCTCAGTTCTGAGAGATAGGTGTGTGTGAAAGCCGTCCTTCACCTAGCTTGTTGGGAACACAAAGTTTCTTTTCATTTGTTAACTCCACTCCATACATATATATGGGGAGGTACTAGCTCCAACTCGGTTTTACAGTGAAATCTGCAGGAACTTCAAACCGGCACTAGGAAAAAGACTACGTAACCAGAGTAAAAGTTTCTCCTGCAACGCGTTCCCTTTGTGCTAGATGAACGAACGTCTCTCCACATGCTCAGTTCTGAGAGATAATTGTGTGTGAAAGCCAACCTTCACATAGCTTGTTGGGAACACAAAGTTTCTTTTCAGTTGCAAACTCCACTCCATACATATATATGGGGAGGTACTGTCTCCAACTCGGTTTTACAGTGAAAACTGCAGGAACTTCAAACCGGCACTAGGAAACAGACTGAGAAACCAGAGTAAAAGTTTCCCCTGCAACCCGTTCCCTTTGTGCTACATGAACGAACGTCTCTCCACATGCTAAGTTCTGAGAGATAAGTGTGTGTGAAAGCCGTCCTTCACCTAGCTTGTTGGGAACAGAAAGTTTCTTTTCAGTTGCAAACTCCACTCCATACATATATATGGGGAGGTATTAGCTGCAACTCGGTTTTACAGTGAAAACTGCTGGAACTTCAAACCGGCACTAGGAAACAGACTGAGAAACCAGAGTAAAAGTTTCTCCTGCAACCCGTTCACTGTGTGCTAGATGAACGAACGTCTCTCCACATGCTCAATTCTGAGAGATAAGTGTGTGTGAAATCCATCCTTCACCTATCTTGTTTGGAACACAAAGTTTCTTTTCAGTTGCAAACTCCACTCCATACATATATATGGGGAGGTACTAGCTCCAACCAGGTTTTACAGTGAAAACTACAGGAACTTCAAACCGGCACTAGGAAACAGACTGAGAAACCAGAGTAAAAGTTTCTCCTGCAACCCGTTCCCATTGTGCTAGATGAACGAACGTCTCTCCACATGCTCAGTTCTGAGAGATAAGTGTGTGTGAAAGCCGTCCTTCACCTAGCTTGTTGGGAACACAAAATTTCTTTTCAGTTGCAAACTCCACTCCATACATATATATGGGGACGTACTTGCTCCAAATCGGTTTTACAGTGAAAACTGCAGGAACTTCAAACCGGCACTAGGAAACAGACTGAGAAACCAGAGTAAAAGTTTCTCCTGCAACCCGTTCCCTTTGTGCTAGATGAACGAACGTCTCTCCACATGCTCAGTTCTGAGAGATAAGTGTGTGTGAAAGCCGTCCTTCACCTAGCTTGTTGGGAACACAAAGTTTCTTTTCAGTTGCAAACTCCACTCCATACATATATATGGGGAGGTACTAGCTCCAACCAGGTTTTACAGTGAAAACTGCAGGAACTTCAAACAGGCACTAGGAAACAGACTGAGAAACCAGAGTAAAGTTTCTCCTGCAACCTGTTCCCTTTGTGCTACATGAACGAACGTCTCTCCACATGCTCAGTTCTGAGAGATGTGTGTGTGTGAAAGCCGTCCTTCACCTAGCTTGTTGGGAAAATAAAGTTTCTTTTCAATTGTAAACTCCACTCCATACATATAAATGGGGAGGTAATAGCTCCAACTCGGTTTTAAAGTGAAAACTGCTGGAACTTCAAACCGGCACTAGGAAACAGACTGAGAAACCAGAGTAAAATTTTCCCTGCAACCCGTTCCCTTTGTGCTAGATGAACGAACGTCTCTCCCCATGCTCAGTTCTGAGAGATAAGTGTGTGTGAATGCCGTCCTTCACCTATCTTGTTTGGAACACAAACTTTCTATTCAGTTGCAAACTCCAATCCATACATGTATATGGGGAGGTACTAGCTCCAACCAGGTTTTACAGCGAAAACTGCAGGAACTTCAAACCGGCACTAGGAAACAGACTGAGAAACCAGAGTAAAAGTTTCTCCTGCAACCCGTTCCCTTTGTGCTAGATGAACGAACGTCTCTCCACATGCTCAGTTCTGAGAGATAAGTGTGTGTGAAAGCCGTCCTTCACCCAGCTTGTTGGTAACACAAAGTTTCTTTTCAGTTGCAAACTCCACTCCATACATATATATGGGGAGGTACTAGCTCCAAATCTGTTTTACAGTGAAAACTGCAGGAACTTCAAACAGGCACTAGGAAACAGACTGAGAAACCAGAGTAAAAGTTTCTCCTGCAACCCGTTCCCTTTGTGCTAGATGAACGAACTTCTCTCCACATGCTCAATTCTGAGAGATAAGTGTGTGTGAAAGCCATCCTTCACCTATCTTGTTTGGAACACAAAGTTTCTTTTCAGTTGCAAACTCCACTCCATACATATATATGGGGAGGTACTAGCTCCAACCAGGTTTTACAGTGCAAACTGCAGGAACTTCAAACCGGCACTAGGAAACAGACTGAGAAACCAGAGTAAAAGTTTCTCCTGCAACCCGTTCCCTTTGTGCTAGATGAACGAACGTCTCTCCACATGCTCAGTTCTGAGAGATAAGTGTGTGTGAAAGCCGTCCTTCACCTAGCTTGTTGGGAACAAAAAGTTTCTTTTCAGTTGCAAACTCCACTCCATACATATATATGGGGAGGTACAAGCTCCAAATAGGTTTTACAGTGAAAACTGCAGGAACTTCAAACAGGCACTAGGAAACAGACTGAGAAACCAGAGTAAAAGTTTCTCCTGCAACCAGTTCCATTTCTGCTAGATGAACGAACGTATCTCCACATGCTCAGTTCTGAGAGATAAGTGTGTGTGAAAGCCGTCCTTCACCTAGCTTGTTGGGAACACAAAGATTCTTTTCAGTTGCAAACTCCACTCCATACATATATGTGGGAAGGTACTTGCTCCAAATCGGTTTTACAGTGAAAACTGCAGGAAATTCAAACCGGCACTAGGAAAAGACAGAGAAACCAGAGTAAAAGTTTCTCCTGCAACCCGTTCCCTTTGCGCTAGATGAACGAACGTCTCTCCACATGCTCAGTTCTGAGAGATAAGTGTGTGTGAAAGCCGTCCTTCAACTAGCTTGTTGGGAACACAAAGTTTCTTTTCAGTTGCAAACTCCACTCCATACATATATATGGGGAGGTACTAGCTCCAACTCCGTTTTACAGTGAAAACTGCAGGAACTTCAAACCGGCACTAGGAAACAGACTGAGAAACCAGAGTAAAAGTTTCTCCTGCAACCCGTTCCATTTGTGCTAGATGAACGAACTTCTCTCCACATGCTCAGTTCTGAGAGATAAGTGTGTGTGAAAGCCGTCCTTCACCTAGCTTGTTGGGAACACAAAGTTTCTTTTCAGTTGCAAACTCCTATCCATACATATATATGGGGAGGTACTAGCTCCAACCAGGTTTTACAGTGAAAACTGCAGGAACTTCAAACAGGCACTAGGAAACAGACTGAGAAACCAGAGTAAAGTTTCTCCTGCAACCTGTTCCCTTTGTGCTAGATGAACGAACGTCTCTCCACATGCTCAGTTCTGAGAGATGTGTGTGTGTGAAAGCCGTACTTCACCTTGCTTTTTGGGAACATAAAGTTTCTTTTCATTTGTTAACTCCACTCCATACATATATATGGGGAGGTACTAGCTCCAACTCGGTTTTACAGTGAAATCTGCAGGAACTTCAAACCGGCACTAGGAAACAGACTGAGAAACCAGAGTAAAAGTTTCTCCTGCAACGCGTTCCCTTTGTGCTAGATGAACGAACGTCTCTCCACATGCTCAGTTCTGAGAGATAATTGTGTGTGAAAGCCGACCTTCACATAGCTTGTTGGGAACACAAAGTTTCTTTTCAGTTGCAAACTCCACTCCATACATATATATGGGGAGGTACTGGCCCCAACTCGGTTTTACAGTGAAAACTGCAGGAACTTCAAACCGGCACTAGGAAACAGACTGAGAAACCAGAGTAAAAGTTTCTCCTGCAACCCGTTCCCTTTGTGCTACATGAACGAACGTCTCTCCACATGCTAAGTTCTGAGAGATAAGTGTGTGTGAAAGCCGTCCTTCACCTAGCTTGTTGGGAACACAAAGTTTCTTTTCAGTTGCAAACTCCACTCCATACATATATATGGGGAGGTATTAGCTGCAACTCGGTTTTACAGTGAAAATTGCTGGAACTTCAAACCGGCACTAGGAAACAGACTGAGAAACCAGAGTAAAAGTTTCTCCTGCAACCCGTTCACTTTGTGCTAGATGAACGAACGTCTCTCCACATGCTCAATTCTGAGAGATAAGTGTGTGTGAAAGCCATCCTTCACCTATCTTGTTTGGAACACAAAGTTTCTTTTCAGTTGCAAACTCCACTCCATACATATATATGGGGAGGTACTAGCTCCAACCAGGTTTTACAGTGAAAACTACAGGAACTTCAAACCGGCACTAGGAAACAGACTGAGAAACCAGAGTAAAAGTTTCTCCTGCAACCCGTTCCCATTGTGCTAGATGAACGAACGTCTCTCCACATGCTCAGTTCTGAGAGATAAGTGTGTGTGAAAGCCGTCCTTCACCTAGCTTGTTGGGAACACAAAATTTCTTTTCAGTTGCAAACTCCACTCCATACATATATATGGGGACGTACTTGCTCCAAATCGGTTTTACAGTGAAAACTGCAGGAACTTCAAACCGGCACTAGGAAACAGACTGAGAAACCAGAGTAAAAGTTTCTCCTGCAACCCGTTCCCTTTGTGCTAGATGAACGAACGTCTCTCCACATGCTCAGTTCTGAGAGATAAGTGTGTGTGAAAGCCGTCCTTCACCTAGCTTGTTGGGAACACAAAGTTTCTTTTCAGTTGCAAACTCCACTCCATACATATATATGGGGAGGTACTAGCTCCAACCAGGTTTTACAGTGAAAACTGCAGGAACTTCAAACCGGCACTAGGAAACAGACTGAGAAACCAGAGTAAAAGTTTCTCCTGCAACCCGTTCCCTTTGTGCTAGATGAACGAACGTCTCTCCACATGCTCAGTTCTGAGAGATAAGTGTGTGTGAAAGCCGTCCTTCACCTAGCTTGTTGGGAACACAAAGTTTCTTTTCAGTTGCAAACTCCACTCCATACATATATATGGGGAGGTACTAGCTCCAACCAGGTTTTACAGTGAAAACTGCAGGAACTTCAAACAGGCACTAGGAAACAGACTGAGAAACCAGAGTAAAGTTTCTCCTGCAACCTGTTCCCTTTGTGCTACATGAACGAACGTCTCTCCACATGCTCAGTTCTGAGAGATGTGTGTGTGTGAAAGCCGTCCTTCACCTAGCTTGTTGGGAAAATAAAGTTTCTTTTCAATTGTAAACTCCACTCCATACATATAAATGGGGAGGTAATAGCTCCAACTCGGTTTTAAAGTGAAAACTGCTGGAACTTCAAACCGGCACTAGGAAACAGACTGAGAAACCAGAGTAAAATTTTCCCTGCAACCCGTTCCCTTTGAGCTAGATGAACGAACGTCTCTCCACATGCTCAGTTCTGAGAGATAAGTGTGTGTGAAAGCCGTCCTTCACCCAGCTTGTTGGGAACACAAAGTTTCTTTTCAGTTGCAAACTCCACTCCATACATATATATGGGGAGGTACTAGCTCCAAATCGGTTTTACAGTGAAAACTGCAGGAACTTCAAACAGGCACTAGGAAACAGACTGAGAAACCAGAGTAAAAGTTTCTCCTGCAACCCGTTCCCTTTGTGCTAGATGAACGAACTTCTCTCCACATGCTCAATTCTGAGAGATAAGTGTGTGTGAAAGCCATCCTTCACCTATCTTGTTTGGAACACAAAGTTTCTTTTCAGTTGCAAACTCCACTCCATACATATATATGGGGAGGTACTAGCTCCAACCAGGTTTTACAGTGCAAACTGCAGGAACTTCAAACCGGCACTAGGAAACAGACTGAGAAACCAGAGTAAAAGTTTCTCCTGCAACCCGTTCCCTTTGTGCTAGATGAACGAACGTCTCTCCACATGCTCAGTTCTGAGAGATAAGTGTGTGTGAAAGCCGTCCTTCACCTAGCTTGTTGGGAACACAAAGTTTCTTTTCAGTTGCAAACTCCACTCCATACATATATATGGGGAGGTACTAGCTCCAACTCCGTTTTACAGTGAAAACTGCAGGAACTTCAAACCGGCACTAGGAAACAGACTGAGAAACCAGAGTAAAAGTTTCTCCTGCAACCCGTTCCATTTGTGCTAGATGAACGAACTTCTCTCCACATGCTCAGTTCTGAGAGATAAGTGTGTGTGAAAGCCGTCCTTCACCTAGCTTGTTGGGAACACAAAGTTTCTTTTCAGTTGCAAACTCCTATCCATACATATATATGGGGAGGTACTAGCTCCAACCAGGTTTTACAGTGAAAACTGCAGGAACTTCAAACAGGCACTAGGAAACAGACTGAGAAACCAGAGTAAAGTTTCTCCTGCAACCTGTTCCCTTTGTGCTAGATGAACGAACGTCTCTCCACATGCTCAGTTCTGAGAGATGTGTGTGTGTGAAAGCCGTACTTCACCTTGCTTTTTGGGAACATAAAGTTTCTTTTCATTTGTTAACTCCACTCCATACATATATATGGGGAGGTACTAGCTCCAACTCGGTTTTACAGTGAAATCTGCAGGAACTTCAAACCGGCACTAGGAAACAGACTGAGAAACCAGAGTAAAAGTTTCTCCTGCAACGCGTTCCCTTTGTGCTAGATGAACGAACGTCTCTCCACATGCTCAGTTCTGAGAGATAATTGTGTGTGAAAGCCGACCTTCACATAGCTTGTTGGGAACACAAAGTTTCTTTTCAGTTGCAAACTCCACTCCATACATATATATGGGGAGGTACTGGCCCCAACTCGGTTTTACAGTGAAAACTGCAGGAACTTCAAACCGGCACTAGGAAACAGACTGAGAAACCAGAGTAAAAGTTTCTCCTGCAACCCGTTCCCTTTGTGCTACATGAACGAACGTCTCTCCACATGCTAAGTTCTGAGAGATAAGTGTGTGTGAAAGCCGTCCTTCACCTAGCTTGTTGGGAACACAAAGTTTCTTTTCAGTTGCAAACTCCACTCCATACATATATATGGGGAGGTATTAGCTGCAACTCGGTTTTACAGTGAAAATTGCTGGAACTTCAAACCGGCACTAGGAAACAGACTGAGAAACCAGAGTAAAAGTTTCTCCTGCAACCCGTTCACTTTGTGCTAGATGAACGAACGTCTCTCCACATGCTCAATTCTGAGAGATAAGTGTGTGTGAAAGCCATCCTTCACCTATCTTGTTTGGAACACAAAGTTTCTTTTCAGTTGCAAACTCCACTCCATACATATATATGGGGAGGTACTAGCTCCAACCAGGTTTTACAGTGAAAACTACAGGAACTTCAAACCGGCACTAGGAAACAGACTGAGAAACCAGAGTAAAAGTTTCTCCTGCAACCCGTTCCCATTGTGCTAGATGAACGAACGTCTCTCCACATGCTCAGTTCTGAGAGATAAGTGTGTGTGAAAGCCGTCCTTCACCTAGCTTGTTGGGAACACAAAATTTCTTTTCAGTTGCAAACTCCACTCCATACATATATATGGGGACGTACTTGCTCCAAATCGGTTTTACAGTGAAAACTGCAGGAACTTCAAACCGGCACTAGGAAACAGACTGAGAAACCAGAGTAAAAGTTTCTCCTGCAACCCGTTCCCTTTGTGCTAGATGAACGAACGTCTCTCCACATGCTCAGTTCTGAGAGATAAGTGTGTGTGAAAGCCGTCCTTCACCTAGCTTGTTGGGAACACAAAGTTTCTTTTCAGTTGCAAACTCCACTCCATACATATATATGGGGAGGTACTAGCTCCAACCAGGTTTTACAGTGAAAACTGCAGGAACTTCAAACCGGCACTAGGAAACAGACTGAGAAACCAGAGTAAAAGTTTCTCCTGCAACCCGTTCCCTTTGTGCTAGATGAACGAACGTCTCTCCACATGCTCAGTTCTGAGAGATAAGTGTGTGTGAAAGCCGTCCTTCACCTAGCTTGTTGGGAACACAAAGTTTCTTTTCAGTTGCAAACTCCACTCCATACATATATATGGGGAGGTACTAGCTCCAACCAGGTTTTACAGTGAAAACTGCAGGAACTTCAAACAGGCACTAGGAAACAGACTGAGAAACCAGAGTAAAGTTTCTCCTGCAACCTGTTCCCTTTGTGCTACATGAACGAACGTCTCTCCACATGCTCAGTTCTGAGAGATGTGTGTGTGTGAAAGCCGTCCTTCACCTAGCTTGTTGGGAAAATAAAGTTTCTTTTCAATTGTAAACTCCACTCCATACATATAAATGGGGAGGTAATAGCTCCAACTCGGTTTTAAAGTGAAAACTGCTGGAACTTCAAACCGGCACTAGGAAACAGACTGAGAAACCAGAGTAAAATTTTCCCTGCAACCCGTTCCCTTTGTGCTAGATGAACGAACGTCTCTCCACATGCTCAGTTCTGAGAGATAAGTGTGTGTGAATGCCGTCCTTCACCTATCTTGTTTGGAACACAAACTTTCTATTCAGTTGCAAACTCCAATCCATACATGTATATGGGGAGGTACTAGCTCCAACCAGGTTTTACAGCGAAAACTGCAGGAACTTCAAACCGGCACTAGGAAACAGACTGAGAAACCAGAGTAAAAGTTTCTCCTGCAACCCGTTCCCTTTGTGCTAGATGAACGAACGTCTCTCCACATGCTCAGTTCTGAGAGATAAGTGTGTGTGAAAGCCGTCCTTCACCCAGCTTGTTGGGAACACAAAGTTTCTTTTCAGTTGCAAACTCCACTCCATACATATATATGGGGAGGTACTAGCTCCAAATCGGTTTTACAGTGAAAACTGCAGGAACTTCAAACAGGCACTAGGAAACAGACTGAGAAACCAGAGTAAAAGTTTCTCCTGCAACCCGTTCCCTTTGTGCTAGATGAACGAACTTCTCTCCACATGCTCAATTCTGAGAGATAAGTGTGTGTGAAAGCCATCCTTCACCTATCTTGTTTGGAACACAAAGTTTCTTTTCAGTTGCAAACTCCACTCCATACATATATATGGGGAGGTACTAGCTCCAACCAGGTTTTACAGTGCAAACTGCAGGAACTTCAAACCGGCACTAGGAAACAGACTGAGAAACCAGAGTAAAAGTTTCTCCTGCAACCCGTTCCCTTTGTGCTAGATGAACGAACGTCTCTCCACATGCTCAGTTCTGAGAGATAAGTGTGTGTGAAAGCCGTCCTTCACCTAGCTTGTTGGGAACACAAAGTTTCTTTTCAGTTGCAAACTCCACTCCATACATATATATGGGGAGGTACTAGCTCCAACTCCGTTTTACAGTGAAAACTGCAGGAACTTCAAACCGGCACTAGGAAACAGACTGAGAAACCAGAGTAAAAGTTTCTCCTGCAACCCGTTCCATTTGTGCTAGATGAACGAACTTCTCTCCACATGCTCAGTTCTGAGAGATAAGTGTGTGTGAAAGCCGTCCTTCACCTAGCTTGTTGGGAACACAAAGTTTCTTTTCAGTTGCAAACTCCTATCCATACATATATATGGGGAGGTACTAGCTCCAACCAGGTTTTACAGTGAAAACTGCAGGAACTTCAAACAGGCACTAGGAAACAGACTGAGAAACCAGAGTAAAGTTTCTCCTGCAACCTGTTCCCTTTGTGCTAGATGAACGAACGTCTCTCCACATGCTCAGTTCTGAGAGATGTGTGTGTGTGAAAGCCGTACTTCACCTTGCTTTTTGGGAACATAAAGTTTCTTTTCATTTGTTAACTCCACTCCATACATATATATGGGGAGGTACTAGCTCCAACTCGGTTTTACAGTGAAATCTGCAGGAACTTCAAACCGGCACTAGGAAACAGACTGAGAAACCAGAGTAAAAGTTTCTCCTGCAACGCGTTCCCTTTGTGCTAGATGAACGAACGTCTCTCCACATGCTCAGTTCTGAGAGATAATTGTGTGTGAAAGCCGACCTTCACATAGCTTGTTGGGAACACAAAGTTTCTTTTCAGTTGCAAACTCCACTCCATACATATATATGGGGAGGTACTGGCCCCAACTCGGTTTTACAGTGAAAACTGCAGGAACTTCAAACCGGCACTAGGAAACAGACTGAGAAACCAGAGTAAAAGTTTCTCCTGCAACCCGTTCCCTTTGTGCTACATGAACGAACGTCTCTCCACATGCTAAGTTCTGAGAGATAAGTGTGTGTGAAAGCCGTCCTTCACCTAGCTTGTTGGGAACACAAAGTTTCTTTTCAGTTGCAAACTCCACTCCATACATATATATGGGGAGGTATTAGCTGCAACTCGGTTTTACAGTGAAAACTGCAGGAACTTCAAACCGGCACTAGGAAACAGACTGAGAAACCAGAGTAAAAGTTTCTCCTGCAACCCGTTCACTTTGTGCTAGATGAACGAACGTCTCTCCACATGCTCAATTCTGAGAGATAAGTGTGTGTGAAAGCCATCCTTCACCTATCTTGTTTGGAACACAAAGTTTCTTTTCAGTTGCAAACTCCACTCCATACATATATATGGGGAGGTACTAGCTCCAACCAGGTTTTACAGTGAAAACTACAGGAACTTCAAACCGGCACTAGGAAACAGACTGAGAAACCAGAGTAAAAGTTTCTCCTGCAACCCGTTCCCATTGTGCTAGATGAACGAACGTCTCTCCACATGCTCAGTTCTGAGAGATAAGTGTGTGTGAAAGCCGTCCTTCACCTAGCTTGTTGGGAACACAAAATTTCTTTTCAGTTGCAAACTCCACTCCATACATATATATGGGGACGTACTTGCTCCAAATCGGTTTTACAGTGAAAACTGCAGGAACTTCAAACCGGCACTAGGAAACAGACTGAGAAACCAGAGTAAAAGTTTCTCCTGCAACCCGTTCCCTTTGTGCTAGATGAACGAACGTCTCTCCACATGCTCAGTTCTGAGAGATAAGTGTGTGTGAAAGCCGTCCTTCACCTAGCTTGTTGGGAACACAAAGTTTCTTTTCAGTTGCAAACTCCACTCCATACATATATATGGGGAGGTACTAGCTCCAACCAGGTTTTACAGTGAAAACTGCAGGAACTTCAAACCGGCACTAGGAAACAGACTGAGAAACCAGAGTAAAAGTTTCTCCTGCAACCCGTTCCCTTTGTGCTAGATGAACGAACGTCTCTCCACATGCTCAGTTCTGAGAGATAAGTGTGTGTGAAAGCCGTCCTTCACCTAGCTTGTTGGGAACACAAAGTTTCTTTTCAGTTGCAAACTCCACTCCATACATATATATGGGGAGGTACTAGCTCCAACCAGGTTTTACAGTGAAAACTGCAGGAACTTCAAACAGGCACTAGGAAACAGACTGAGAAACCAGAGTAAAGTTTCTCCTGCAACCTGTTCCCTTTGTGCTACATGAACGAACGTCTCTCCACATGCTCAGTTCTGAGAGATGTGTGTGTGTGAAAGCCGTCCTTCACCTAGCTTGTTGGGAAAATAAAGTTTCTTTTCAATTGTAAACTCCACTCCATACATATAAATGGGGAGGTAATAGCTCCAACTCGGTTTTAAAGTGAAAACTGCTGGAACTTCAAACCGGCACTAGGAAACAGACTGAGAAACCAGAGTAAAATTTTCCCTGCAACCCGTTCCCTTTGTGCTAGATGAACGAACGTCTCTCCACATGCTCAGTTCTGAGAGATAAGTGTGTGTGAATGCCGTCCTTCACCTATCTTGTTTGGAACACAAACTTTCTATTCAGTTGCAAACTCCAATCCATACATGTATATGGGGAGGTACTAGCTCCAACCAGGTTTTACAGCGAAAACTGCAGGAACTTCAAACCGGCACTAGGAAACAGACTGAGAAACCAGAGTAAAAGTTTCTCCTGCAACCCGTTCCCTTTGTGCTAGATGAACGAACGTCTCTCCACATGCTCAGTTCTGAGAGATAAGTGTGTGTGAAAGCCGTCCTTCACCCAGCTTGTTGGGAACACAAAGTTTCTTTTCAGTTGCAAACTCCACTCCATACATATATATGGGGAGGTACTAGCTCCAAATCGGTTTTACAGTGAAAACTGCAGGAACTTCAAACAGGCACTAGGAAACAGACTGAGAAACCAGAGTAAAAGTTTCTCCTGCAACCCGTTCCCTTTGTGCTAGATGAACGAACTTCTCTCCACATGCTCAATTCTGAGAGATAAGTGTGTGTGAAAGCCATCCTTCACCTATCTTGTTTGGAACACAAAGTTTCTTTTCAGTTGCAAACTCCACTCCATACATATATATGGGGAGGTACTAGCTCCAACCAGGTTTTACAGTGCAAACTGCAGGAACTTCAAACCGGCACTAGGAAACAGACTGAGAAACCAGAGTAAAAGTTTCTCCTGCAACCCGTTCCCTTTGTGCTAGATGAACGAACGTCTCTCCACATGCTCAGTTCTGAGAGATAAGTGTGTGTGAAAGCCGTCCTTCACCTAGCTTGTTGGGAACACAAAGTTTCTTTTCAGTTGCAAACTCCACTCCATACATATATATGGGGAGGTACTAGCTCCAAATAGGTTTTACAGTGAAAACTGCAGGAACTTCAAACAGGCACTAGGAAACAGACTGAGAAACCAGAGTAAAAGTTTCTCCTGCATCCAGTTCCATTTTTGCTAGATGAACGAACGTATCTCCACATGCTCAGTTCTGAGAGATAAGTGTGTGTGAAAGCCGTCCTTCACCTAGCTTGTTGGGAACACAAAGTTTCTTTTCAGTTGCAAACTCCACTCCATACATATATATGGGGAGGTACTAGCTCCAAATAGGTTTTACAGTGAAAACTGCAGGAACTTCAAACAGGCACTAGGAAACAGACTGAGAAACCAGAGTAAAAGTTTCTCCTGCATCCAGTTCCATTTTTGCTAGATGAACGAACGTATCTCCACATGCTCAGTTCTGAGAGATAAGTGTGTGTGAAAGCCGTCCTTCACCTAGCTTGTTGGGAACACAAAGATTCTTTTCAGTTGCAAACTCCACTCCATACATATATGTGGGAAGGTACTTGCTCCAAATCGGTTTTACAGTGAAAACTGCAGGAACTTCAAACCGGCACTAGGAAACAGACTGAGAAACCAGAGTAAAAGTTTCTCCTGCAACCCGTTCCATTTGTGCTAGATGAACGAACTTCTCTCCACATGCTCAGTTCTGAGAGATAAGTGTGTGTGAAAGCCGTCCTTCACCTAGCTTGTTGGGAACACAAAGTTTCTTTTCAGTTGCAAACTCCTATCCATACATATATATGGGGAGGTACTAGCTCCAACTCGGTTTTACAGTGAAATCTGCAGGAACTTCAAACCGGCACTAGGAAACAGACTGAGAAACCAGAGTAAAAGTTTCTCCTGCAACGCGTTCCCTTTGTGCTAGATGAACGAACGTCTCTCCACATGCTCAGTTCTGAGAGATAATTGTGTGTGAAAGCCGACCTTCACATAGCTTGTTGGGAACACAAAGTTTCTTTTCAGTTGCAAACTCCACTCCATACATATATATGGGGAGGTACTGGCCCCAACTCGGTTTTACAGTGAAAACTGCAGGAACTTCAAACCGGCACTAGGAAACAGACTGAGAAACCAGAGTAAAAGTTTCTCCTGCAACCCGTTCCCTTTGTGCTACATGAACGAACGTCTCTCCACATGCTAAGTTCTGAGAGATAAGTGTGTGTGAAAGCCGTCCTTCACCTAGCTTGTTGGGAACACAAAGTTTCTTTTCAGTTGCAAACTCCACTCCATACATATATATGGGGAGGTATTAGCTGCAACTCGGTTTTACAGTGAAAATTGCTGGAACTTCAAACCGGCACTAGGAAACAGACTGAGAAACCAGAGTAAAAGTTTCTCCTGCAACCCGTTCACTTTGTGCTAGATGAACGAACGTCTCTCCACATGCTCAATTCTGAGAGATAAGTGTGTGTGAAAGCCATCCTTCACCTATCTTGTTTGGAACACAAAGTTTCTTTTCAGTTGCAAACTCCACTCCATACATATATATGGGGAGGTACTAGCTCCAACCAGGTTTTACAGTGAAAACTACAGGAACTTCAAACCGGCACTAGGAAACAGACTGAGAAACCAGAGTAAAAGTTTCTCCTGCAACCCGTTCCCATTTTGCTAGATGAACGAACGTCTCTCCACATGCTCAGTTCTGAGAGATAAGTGTGTGTGAAAGCCGTCCTTCACCTAGCTTGTTGGGAACACAAAGTTTCTTTTCAGTTGCAAACTCCACTCCATACATATATATGGGGAGGTACTTGCTCCAAATCGGTTTTACAGTGAAAACTGCAGGAACTTCAAACCGGCACTAGGAAAAAGACTGAGAAACCAGAGTAAAAGTTTCTCCTGGAACCCGTTCCCTTTGTTCTAGATGAACGAACGTCTCTCCACATGCTCAGTTCTGAGAGATGTGTGTGTGTGAAAGCCGTCCTTCACCTAGCTTGTTGGGAACACAAAGTTTCTTTTCAGTTGCAAACTCCACTCCATACATATATATGGGGAGGTACTAGCTCCAAATCCTTTTTACAGTGAAAACTGCAGGAACTTCAAACCGGCACTAGGAAACAGAATGAGAAACCAGAGTAAAAGTTTCTCCTGCAACCCGTTCCCTTTGTGCTAGATGAACGAACGTCTCTCCACATGCTCAGTTCTGAGAGATAAGTGTGTGTGAAAGCCGTCCTTCAACTAGCTTGTTGGGAACACAAAGTTCTTTTCAGTTGCAAACTCCACTCCATACATATATATGGGGAGGTACTAGCTCCAAATCCTTTTTACAGTGAAAACTGCAGGAACTTCAAAACGGCACTAGGAAACAGACTGAGAAACCAGAGTAAAAGTTTCTCCTGCAACCCGTTCCATTTGTGCTAGATGAACGAACTTCTCTCCACATGCTCAGTTCTGAGAGATAAGTGTGTGTGAAAGCCGTCCTTCACCTAGCTTGTTGGGAACACAAAGTTTCTTTTCAGTTGCAAACTCCTATCCATACTTATATATGGGGAGGTACTAGCTCCAACCAGGTTTTACAGTTAAAACTACAGGGACTTCAAACCGGCACTAGGAAACAGACTGAGAAACCAGAGTAAAAGTTTCTCCTGCAACCCGTTCCAATTGTGCTAGATGAACGAACGTCTCCCCACATGCTCAGTTCTGAGAGATAAGTGTGTGTGAAAGCCGTCCTTCAACTAGCTTGTTGGGAACACAAAGTTTCTTTTCAGTTGCAAACTCCACTCCATACATATATATGGGGAGGTACTTGCTCCAAATCGGTTTTACAGTGAAAACTGCAGGAACTTCAAACCGGCACTAGGAAAAAGACTGAGAAACCAGAGTAAAAGTTTCTCCTGGAACCCGTTCCCTTTGTTCTAGATGAACGAAATTCTCTCCACATGCTCAGTTCTGAGAGATGTGTGTGTGTGAAAGCCGTCCTTCACCTAGCTTGTTGGGAACACAAAGTTTCTTTTCAGTTGCAAACTCCACTCCATACATATATATGGGGAGGTACTAGCTCCAAATCCTTTTTACAGTGAAAACTGCAGGAACTTCAAACCGGCACTAGGAAACAGAATGAGAAACCAGAGTAAAAGTTTCTCCTGCAACCCGTTCCCTTTGTGCTAGATGAACGAACGTCTCTCCACTTGCTCAATTCTGAGAGATAAGTGTGTGTGAAAGCCGTCCTTCAAATAGCTTGTTGGGAACACAAAGTTCTTTTCAGTTGAAAACTCCACTCCATACAGATATATGGGGAGGTACTAGCTCCAAATCCTTTTTACAGTGAAAACTGCAGGAACTTCAAACCGGCACTAGGAAACAGACTGAGAAACCAGAGTAAAAGTTTCTCCTGCAACCCGTTCCACTTGTGCTAGATGAACGAACTTCTCTCCACATGCTCAGTTCTGAGAGATAAGTGTGTGTGAAAGCCGTCCTTCACCTAGCTTGTTGGGAACACAAAGTTTCTTTTCAGTTGCAAACTCCTATCCATACATATATATGGGGAGGTACTAGCTCCAACCAGGTTTTACAGTGAAAACTGCAGGAACTTCAAACAGGCACTAGGAAACAGACTGAGAAACCAGAGTAAAGTTTCCCTGCAACCTGTTCCCTTTGTGCTAGATGAACGAACGTCTCTCCACATGCTCAGTTCTGAGAGATGTGTGTGTGTGAAAGCCGTACTTCACCTTGCTTTTTGGGAACATAAAGTTTCTTTTCATTTGTTAACTCCACTCCATACATATATATGGGGAGGTACTAGCTCCAACTCGGTTTTACAGTGAAATCTGCAGGAACTTCAAACCGGCACTAGGAAACAGACTGAGAAACCAGAGTAAAAGTTTCTCCTGCAATGCGTTCCCTTTGTGCTAGATGAACGAACGTCTCTCCACATGCTCAGTTCTGAGAGATAATTGTGTGTGAAAGCCGAACTTCACATAGCTTGTTGGGAACACAAAGTTTCTTTTCAGTTGCAAACTCCACTCCATACATATATATGGGGAGGTACTGGCTCCAACTCGGTTTTACAGTGAAAACTGCTGGAACTTCAAACCGGCACTAGGAAACAGACTGAGAAACCAGAGTAAAAGTTTCTCCTGCAACCCGTTCACTTTGTGCTAGATGAACGAACGTCTCTCCACATGCTCAATTCTGAGAGATAAGTGTGTGTGAAAGCCATCCTTCACCTATCTTGTTTGGAACACAAAGTTTCTTTTCAGTTGCAAACTCCACTCCATACATATATATGGGGAGGTACTATCTCCAACCAGGTTTTACAGTGAAAACTACAGGAACTTCAAACCGGCACTAGGAAACAGACTGAGAAACCAGAGTAAAAGTTTCTCCTGCAACCCGTTCCCATTTTGCTAGATGAACGAACGTCTCTCCACATGCTCAGTTCTGAGAGATAAGTGTGTGTGAAAGCCGTCCTTCACCTAGCTTGTTGGGAACACAAAGTTTCTTTTCAGTTGCAAACTCCACTCCATACATATATATGGGGAGGTACTTGCTCCAAATCGGTTTTACAGTGAAAACTGCAGGAACTTCAAACCGGCACTAGGAAAAAGACTGAGAAACCAGAGTAAAAGTTTCTCCTGGAACCCGTTCCCTTTGTTCTAGATGAACGAACGTCTCTCCACATGCTCAGTTCTGAGAGATGTGTGTGTGTGAAAGCCGTCCTTCACCTAGCTTGTTGGGAACACAAAGTTTCTTTTCAGTTGCAAACTCCACTCCATACATATATATGGGGAGGTACTAGCCCCAAATCCTTTTTACAGTGAAAACTGCAGGAACTTCAAACCGGCACTAGGAAACAGAATGAGAAACCAGAGTAAAAGTTTCTCCTGCAACCCGTTCCCTTTGTGCTAGATGAACGAACGTCTCTCCACATGCTCAGTTCTGAGAGATAAGTGTGTGTGAAAGCCGTCCTTCAACTAGCTTGTTGGGAACACAAAGTTCTTTTCAGTTGCAAACTCCACTCCATACATATATATGGGGAGGTACTAGCTCCAAATCCTTTTTACAGTGAAAAATGCAGGAACTTCAAACCGGCACTAGGAAACAGACTGAGAAACCAGAGTAAAAGTTTCTCCTGCAACCCGTTCCATTTGTGCTAGATGAACGAACTTCTCTCCACATGCTCAGTTCTGAGAGATAAGTGTGTGTGAAAGCCGTCCTTCACCTAGCTTGTTGGGAACACAAAGTTTCTTTTCAGTTGCAAACTCCTATCCATACATATATATGGGGAGGTACTAGCTCCAACCAGGTTTTACAGTGAAAACTGCAGGAACTTCAAACAGGCACTAGGAAACAGACTGAGAAACCAGAGTAAAGTTTCTCCTGCAACCTGTTCCCTTTGTGCTAGATGAACGAACGTCTCTCCACATGCTCAGTTCTGAGAGATGTGTGTGTGTGAAAGCCGTACTTCACCTTGCATTTTGGGAACATAAAGTTTCTTTTCATTTGTTAACTCCACTCCATACATATATATGGGGAGGTACTAGCTCCAACTCGGTTTTACAGTGAAATCTGCAGGAACTTCAAACCGGCACTTGGAAACAGACTGAGAAACCAGAGTAAAAGTTTCTCCTGCAACGCGTTCCCTTTGTGCTAGATGAACGAACGTCTCTCCACATGCTCAGTTCTGAGAGATAATTGTGTGTGAAAGCCGACCTTCACATAGCTTGTTGGGAACACAAAGTTTCTTTTCAGTTGCAAACTCCACTCCATACATATATATGGGGAGGTACTGGCTCCAACTCGGTTTTACAGTGAAAACTGCAGGAACTTCAAACCGGCAGTAGGAAACAGACTGAGAAACCAGAGTAAAAGTTTCTCCTGCAACCCGTTCCCTTTGTGCTACATGAACGAACGTCTCTCCACATGCTAAGTTCTGAGAGATAAGTGTGTGTGAAAGCCGTCCTTCACCTAGCTTGTTGGGAACAGAAAGTTTCTTTTCAGTTGCAAACTCCACTCCATACATATATATGGGGAGGTATTAGCTGCAACTCGGTTTTACAGTGAAAACTGCTGGAACTTCAAACCGGCACTAGGAAACAGACTGAGAAACCAGAGTAAAAGTTTCTCCTGCAACCCGTTCACTTTGTGCTAGATGAACGAACGTCTCTCCACATGCTCAGTTCTGAGAGATAAGTGTGTGTGAAAGCCATCCTTCACCTATCTTGTTTGGAACACAAAGTTTCTTTTCAGTTGCAAACTCCACTCCATACATATATATGGGGAGGTACTAGCTCCAACCAGGTTTTACAGTGAAAACTACAGGAACTTCAAACCGGCACTAGGAAACAGACTGAGAAACCAGAGTAAAAGTTTCTCCTGCAACCCGTTCCCATTGTGCTAGATGAACGAACGTCTCTCCACATGCTCAGTTCTGAGAGATAAGTGTGTGTGAAAGCCGTCCTTCACCTAGCTTGTTGGGAACACAAAGTTTCTTTTCAGTTGCAAACTCCACTCCATACATATATATGGGGAGGTACTTGCTCCAAATTGGTTTTACAGTGAAAACTGCAGGAACTTCAAACCGGCACTAGGAAAAAGACTGAGAAACCAGAGTAAAAGTTTCTCCTGGAACCCGTTCCCTTTGTTCTAGATGAACGAACGTCTCTCCACATGCTCAGTTCTGAGAGATGTGTGTGTGTGAAAGCCGTCCTTCACCTAGCTTGTTGGGAACACAAAGTTTCTTTTCAGTTGCAAACTCCACTCCATACATATATATGGGGAGGTACTAGCTCCAAATGCTTTTTACAGTGAAAACTGCAGGAACTTCAAACCGGCACTAGGAAACAGAATGAGAAACCAGAGTAAAAGTTTCTCCTGCAACCCTTTCCCTTTGTGCTAGATGAACGAACGTCTCTCCACATGCTCAGTTCTGAGAGATAAGTGTGTGTGAAAGCCGTCCTTCAACTAGCTTGTTGGGAACACAAAGTTCTTTTCAGTTGCAAACTCCACTCCATACATATATATGGGGAGGTACTAGCTCCAACCAGGTTTTACAGTGAAAACTGCAGGAACTTCAAACAGGCACTAGGAAACAGACTGAGAAACCAGAGTAAAGTTTCTCCTGCAACCTGTTCCCTTTGTGCTAGATGAACGAACGTCTCTCCACATGCTCAGTTCTGAGAGATGTGTGTGTGTGAAAGCCGTCCTTCACCTAGCTTGTTGGGAAAATAAAGTTTCTTTTCATTTGTAAACTCCACTCCATACATATATATGGGGAGGTAGTAGCTCCAACTCGGTTTTACAGTGAAAACTGCTGGAAATTCAAACCGGCACTAGGAAACAGTCTGAGAAACCATAGTAATAGTTTCTCCTGAATCCCGTTCCCTTTGTGCTAGATGAACGAACGTCTCTCCACATGCTCAGTTCTGAGAGATAAGTGTGTGTGAAAGCCGTCCTTCACCTAGCTTGTTGGGAACACAAAGTTTCTTTTCAGTTGCAAACTCCACTCCATACATATATATGGGGAGGTACTAGCTCCAACAAGGTTTTACAGTGAAAACTGCAGGAACTTCAAACCGGCACTAGGAAACAGACTGAGAAACCAGAGCAAAAGTATCTCCTGCAACCTGTTCCCTTTGTGCTAGATGAACGTACGTCTCTCCACATGCTCATTTCTGAGAGATGTGTGTGTGTGAAAGCCGTCCTTCACCTAGCTTTTTGGGAACATAAAGTTTCTTTTCATTTGTAAACTCCACTCCATACATATAAATGGGGAGGTAATAGCTCCAACTCGGTTTTACAGTGAAAACTGCTGGAACTTCAAACCGGCACTAGGAAACAGACTGAGAAACCAGAGTAAAATTTTCCCTGCAACCCGTTCCCTTTGTGCTAGATGAACGAACGTCTCTCCCCATGCTGAGTTCTGAGAGATAAGTGTGTGTGAAAGCCGTCCTTCACCTATCTTGTTGGGAACACAAAGTTTCTATTCAGTTGCAAACTCCACTCCATACATATATATGGGGAGGTACTAGCTCCAACCAGGTTTTACAGCGAAAACTGCAGGAACTTCAAACCGGCACTAGGAAACAGACTGAGAAACCAGAGTAAAGTTTCTCCTGCAACCCGTTCCCTTTGTGCTAGATGAACGAACGTCTCTCCACATGCTCAATTCTGAGAGATAAGTGTGTGTGAAAGACGTCCTTCACCTAGCTTGTTGGGAACACAAAGTTTCTTTTCAGTTGCAAACTCCACTCCATACATATATAAGGGGAGGTACTAGCTCCAAATAGGTTTTACAGTGAAAACTGCAGGAACTTCAAACCGGCACTAGGAAACAGACTGAGAAACCAGAGTAAAAGTTTCTCCTGCAACCCGTTCCCTTTCTGCTATATGAACGAACGTCTCTCCACATGCTCAGTTCTGAGAGATAAGTGTGTGTGAAAGCCGTCCTTCACCTAGCTTGTTGGGAACACAAAGTTTCTTTTCAGTTGCAAACTCCACTCCATACATATATATGGGGAGGTACTAGCTCCAAATCTGTTTTACAGTGAAAACTGCAGGAACTTCAAACCGGCACTAGGAAACAGACTGAGAAACCAGAGTAAAAGTTTCTCCTGCAACCCGTTCCCTTTGTGCTAGATGAACGAACGTCTCTCCACATGCTCAGTTCTGAGAGATAAGTGTGTGTGAAAGCCGTCCTTCACCCAGCTTGTTGGGAACACAAAGTTTCTTTTCAGTTGCAAACTCCACTCCATACATATATATGGGGAGGTACAAGCTCCAAATCGGTTTTACAGTGAAAACTGCTGGAACTTCATACCGGCACTAGGAAACAGACTGAGAAACCAGAGTAAAAGTTTCTGCTGCAACCCGTTCCCTTTGTGCTAGATGAACGAACGTCTCTCCACATGCTCCCTTCTGAGAGATAAGTGTGTGTGAAAGCCGAACTTCACCTAGCTTGTTGGGAACACAAAGTTTCTTTTAGGTTGCAAACTCCACTCCATACATATATATGCGGAGGTACTAGCTCCAACCAGGTTTTACAGTGAAAACTGCAGGAACTTCAAACCGGCACTAGGAAACAGACTGAGAAACCAGAGTAAAAGTTTCTCCTGCAACCTGTTCCCTTTGTGCTAGATGAACGAACGTCTCTCCACATGCTCAGTTCTGAGAGATAAGTGTGTGTGGAAGCCGTCCTTCACCTAGCTTGTTGGGAACACAAAGTTTCTTTTCAGTTGCAAACTCCACTCCATACATATATATGGGGAAGTACTAGCTCCAACCAGGTTTTACACTGAAAACTGCAGGAACTTCTAAACGGCACTAGGAAACAGACTGAGAAACCAGAGTAAAAGTTTCTCCTGCAACCTGTTCCCTTTGTGCTAGATGAACGAACGTCTCTCCACATGCTCAGTTCTGAGAGATGTGTGTGTGTGAAAGCCGTCCTTCACCTAGCTTTTTGGGAACATAAAGTTTCTTTTCATTTGTAAACTCCACTCCATACATATATATGGGGAGGTACAAGCTCCAACTCGGTTTTACAGTGAAAACTGCTGGAACTTCAAACCGGCACTAGGAAACAGACTGAGAAACCAGAGTAAAAGTTTCTCCTGCAAACCGTTCCCTTTGTGCTAGATGAACGAACGTCTCTCCACATGCTCAGTTCTGAGAGTTAAGTGTGTGTGAAAGCCGTCTTTCACCTAGCTTGTTGGGAACACAAAGTTTCTTTCCAGTTGCAAACTCCAATCCTTACATATATATGGGGAGGTACTAGCTCCAACTCGGTTTTACAGTGAAAACTGCTGGAACTTCAAACCGGCACTAGGAAACAGACTGAGAAACCAGAGTAAAAGTTTCTCCTGCAACCCGTTCCCTTTGTGCTAGATGAACGAACGTCTCTCCACATGCTCAGTTCTGAGAGATAAGTGTGTGTGAAAGCCGTCCTTCACCTATCTTGTTTGGAACACAAAGTTTCTTTTCAGTTGCAAACTCCACTCCATACATATATATGGGGAGGTACTAGCTCCAACCATGTTTTACAGTGAAAACTGCAGGAACTTCAAACCGGCACTAGGAAACAGACTGAGAAACCAGAGTAAAAGTTTCTCCTGCAACCCGTTCCCTTTGTGCTAGATGAACGAACGTCTCTCCACATGCTCAGTTCTGAGAGATATGTGTGTGTGAAAGCCGTCCTTCACCTAGCTTGTTGGGAACACAAAGTTTCTTTTCAGTTGCAAACTCCACTCCATACATATATATGGGGAGGTACTAGCTCCAAATCGGTTTTACAGTGAAAACTGCAGGAACTTCAAACCGGCACTAGGAAACAGACTGAGAAACCAGAGTAAAAGTTTCTCCTGCAACCCGTTCCCTTTGTGCTAGATGAACGAACGTCTCTCCACATGCTCAGTTCTGAGAGATAAGTGTGTGTGAAAGCCGTCCTTCACATAGCTTGTTGGGAACACAAAGTTTCTTTTCAGTTGCAAACTCCATTCCATACATATATATGGGGAGGTACTAGCTCCAAAGAGGTTTTACAGTGAAAACTGCAGGAACTTCAAACGGCACTAGGAAACAGACTGAGAAACCAGAGTAAAAGTTTCCCCTGCAACCCGTTCCATTTGTGCTAGATGAACGAACGTCTCTCCACATGCTCAGTTCTGAGAGATAAGTGTGTGTGAAAGCCGTCCTTCACCTAGCTTGTTGGGAACACAAAGTTTCTTTTCAGTTGCAAATTCCACTCCATACATATATATGCGGAGGTACTAGCTCCAACCAGGTTTTATAGTGAAAACTGCAGGAACTTCAAACCGGCACTAGGAAACAGACTGAGAAACCAGAGTAACAGTTTCTCCTGCAACCTGTTCACTTTGTGCTAGATGAACGAACGTCTCTCCACATGCTCAGTTCTGAGAGAAGTGTGTGTGTGAAAGCCGTCCTTCACCTAGCTTTTTGGGAACATAAAGTTTCTTTTCAATTGTAAACTCCACTCCATACATATATATGGGGATGTACTAGCTCCAACTCGGTTTTACAGTGAAAACTGCAGGATCTTCAAACCGGCACTAGGAAACAGACTGAGAAACCAGAGTAAAAGTTTCTCCTGCAACCCGTTCCTTTGTGCTAGATGAACGAACGTCTCTCCACGTGCTCAGTTATGAGAGATAAGTGTGTGTGAAAGCCGTCCTTCACCTAGCTTGTTGGGAACACAAAGATTCTTTTCAGTTGCAAACTCCACTCCATACATATATATGGGGAGGTACTAGCTCCAAATCGGTTTTACAGTGTAAACTGCAGGAACTTCAAACCGGCACTAGGAAACAGACTGAGAAACCAGAGTAAAAGTTTCTCCTGCAACCCGTTCCCTTTGTGCTAGATGAACGAACGTCTCTCCACATGCTCAGTTCTGAGAGATAAGTGTGTGTGAAAGCCGCCCTTCACATAGCTTGTTGGGAACACAAAGTTTCTTTTCAGTTGCAAACTCCATTCCATACATATATATGGGGAGGTACTAGCTCCAAAGAGGTTTTACAGTGAAAACTGCAGGAACTTCAAACGGCACTAGGAAACAGACTGAGAAACCAGAGTAAAAGTTTCTCCTGCAACCCGTTCCCTTTGTGCTAGATGAACGAACGTCTCTCCACATGCTCAGTTCTGAGAGATAAGTGTGTGTGAAAGCCGTCCTTCACCTAGCTTGTTGGGAACACAAAGTTTCTTTTCAGTTGCAAACTCCACTCCATACATATATATGCGGAGGTACTAGCTCCAACCAGGTTTTATAGTGAAAACTGCAGGAACTTCAAACCGGCACTAGGAAACAGACTGAGAAACCAGAGTAACAGTTTCTCCTGCAACCTGTTCACTTTGTGCTAGATGAACGAACGTCTCTCCACATGCTCAGTTCTGAGAGATGTGTGTGTGTGAAAGCCGTCCTTCACCTACCTTTTTGGGAACATAAAGTTTCTTTTCAATTGTAAACTCCACTCCATACATATATATGGGGATGTACTAGCTCCAACTCGGTTTTACAGTGAAAACTGCTGGAACTTCATACCGTCACTAGGAAACAGACTGAGAAACAATAGTAATAGTTTCTCATGCAACCCGTTCCCTTTGTGCTAGATGAACGAACGTCTCTCCACATGCTCAGTTCTGAGAGATAAGTGTGTGTGAAAGCCGTACTTCACCTAGCTTTTTGGGAACACAAAGTTTCTTTTCAGTTGCAAACTCCACTCCATACATATATACGGGGAGGTACTAGCTCCAACTCGGTTTTACAGTGAAAACTGCAGGAACTTCAAACCGGCACTAGGAAACAGACTGAGAAACCAGAGTAAAAGTTTTTCCTGCAACCTGTTCCCTTTGTGCTAGATGAACGAACGTCTCTCCACATGCTCATTTCTGAGAGATGTGTGTGTGTGAAAGCCGTCCTTCACCTAGCTTTTTGGGAACATAAAGTTTCTTTACATTTGTAAACTCCACTCCATACATATATATGGGGAGGTACTAGCTCCAACTCGGTTTTACAGTGAAAACTGCTGGAACTTCAAACCGGCACTAGGAAACAGACTGAGAAACCAGAGTAAAAGTTTCTCCTGCATCCCGTTCCCTTTGTGCTAGATGAACGAACGTCTCTCCACATGCTCAGTTCTGAGAGATGTGTGTGTGTGGAAGCCGTCCTTCAGCTAGCCTGTTGGGAACACAAAGTTTCTTTTCAGTTGCAAACTCCACTCCATACATATATATGCGGAAGTACTAGCTCCAACCAGGTTTTACAGTGAAAACTGCAGGAACTTCCAACCGGCACTAGGAAACAGACTGAGAAACCAGAGTAAAAGTTTCTCCTGCAACCTGTTCCCTTTGTGCTAGATGAACGAACGTCTCTCCACATGCTCAGTTCTGAGTGATGTGTGTGTGTGAAAGCCGTCCTTCACCTAGCTTTTAGGGAACATAAAGTTTCTTTTCATTTGTAAACTCCACTCCATACATATATAAGGGGAGGTACTAGCTCCAACTCGGTTTTACAGTGAAAACTGCTGGAACTTCAAACCGGCACTAGGAAACAGACTGAGAAACCAGAGTAAAAGTTTCTCCTGCAACCTGTTCCCTTTTTGCTAGATGAACGAACGTCTCTCCACATGCTCAGTTCTGGGAGATGTGTGTGTGTGAAAGCCGTCCTTCACCTAGCTTGTTGGGAACATAAAGTTTCTTTTCATTTGTAAACTCCACTCCATACATATATAAGGGGAGGTACTAGCTCCAACTCGGTTTTACAGTGAAAACTGCTGGAACTTCAAACCGGCACTAGGAAACAGACTGAGAAACCAGAGTAAAAGTTTCTCCTGCAACCCGTTCCCTTTCTGCTAGGGGAACGAACGTCTCTCCACATGCTCAGTTCTGAGAGATAAGTGTGTGTGAAAGCCGTCCTTCACCTAGCTTGTTGGGAACACAAAGTTTCTTTTCAGTTGCAAACTCCACTCCATACATATATATGGGGAGGTACTAGCTCCAACCAGGTTTTACAGTGAAAACTGCAGGAACTTCAAACCGGCACTAGGAAACAGACTGAGAAACCAGAGTAAAAGTTTCCCCTGCAAACTGTTCCCTTTGTGCTAGATGAACGAACGTCTCTCCACATGCTCAGTTCTGAGAGATGTGTGTGTGTGAAAGCCGTTCTTCACCTAGCTTTTTGGGAACATAAAGTTCTTTTCATTTGTAAACTCCACTCCATACATATATATGGGGAGGTACTAGCTCCAACTCGGTTTTACAGTGAAAACTGCTGGAACTTCAAACCGGCACTAGGAAACAGACTGAGAAACCAGAGTAAAAGTTTCTCCTGCAACCCGTTCCCTTTCTGCTAGATGAACGAACGTCTCTCCACATGCTCAGTTCTGAGAGATAAGTGTGTGTGAATGCCGTCCTTCAACTATCTTGTTTGGAACACAAAGTTTCTTTTCAGTTGCAAACTCCACTCCTTACATATATATGTGGAGGTACTAGCTCCAACCAAGTTTTACAGTGAAAACTGCAGGAACTTCAAACCGGCACTAGGAAACAGACTGAGAAACCAGAGTAAAAGTTTCCCCTGCAACCTGTTCCCTTTGTGCTAGATGAACGAACGTCTCTCCACATGCTCATTTCTGAGAGATAAGTGTGTGTGGAAGCCGTCCTTCAGCTAGCCTGTTGGGAACACAAAGTTTCTTTTCAGTTGCAAACTCCACTCCATACATATATATGCGGAGGTTCTAGCTCCAACCAGGTTTTACAGTGAAAACTGCAGGAACTTCCAACCGGCACTAGGAAACAGACTGAGAAACCAGAGTAAAAGTTTCTCCTGCAACCTGTTCCCTTTGTGCTAGATGAACGAACGTCTCTCCACATGCTCAGTTCTGAGTGATGTGTGTGTGTGAAAGCCGTCCTTCACCTAGCTTTTAGGGAACATAAAGTTTCTTTTAATTTGTAAACTCCACTCCATACATATATAAGGGGAGGTACTAGCTCCAACTCGGTTTTACAGTGAAAACTGCTGGAACTTCAAACCGGCACTAGGAAACAGACTGAGAAACCAGAGTAAAAGTTTCTCCTGCATCCCGTTCCCTTTCTGCTAGGGGAACGAACGTCTCTCCACATGCTCAGTTCTGAGAGATAAGTGTGTGTGAAAGCCGTACTTCACCTAGCTTGTTGGGAACACAAAGTTTCTTTTCAGTTGCAAACTCCACTCCATACATATATATGCGGAGGTACTAGCTCCAACCAAGTTTTACAGTGATAACTGCAGGAACTTCAAACCGGCACTAGGAAACAGACTGAGAAACCAGAGTAAAAGTTTCCCCTGCAACCTGTTCCCTTTGTGCTAGATGAACGAACGTCTCTCCACATGCTCAGTTCTGAGAGATAAGTGTGTGTGAAAGCCGTCCTTCACCTAGCCTGTTGGGAACACAAAGTTTCTTTTCAGTTGCAAACTCCAATCCATACATATATATGCGGAGGTACTAGCTCCAACCAGGTTTTACAGTGAAAACTGCAGGAACTTCAAACCGGCACTAGGAAACAGACTGAGAAACCAGAGTAAAAGTTTCTCCTGCAACCTGTTCCCATTTTGCTAGATGAACGAACGTCTCTCCACATGCTCAGTTCTGGGAGATGTGTGTGTGTGAAAGCCGTCCTTCACCTAGCTTTTTGGGAACATAAAGTTTCTTTTCATTTGTAAACTCCACTCCATACATATATAAGGGGAGGTACTAGCTCCAACTCGGTTTTACAGTGAAAACTGCTGGAACTTCAAACCGGCACTAGGAAACAGACTGAGAAACCAGAGTAAAAGTTTCTCCTGCAACCCGTTCCCTTTCTGCTAGGGGAACGAACGTCTCTCCACATGCTCAGTTCTGAGAGATAAGTGTGTGTGAAAGCCGTCCTTCACCTAGCTTGTTGGGAACACAAAGTTTCTTTTCAGTTGCAAACTCCACTCCATACATATATATGGGGAGGTACTAGCTCCAACCAGGTTTTACAGTGAAAACTGCAGGAACTTCAAACCGGCACTAGGAAACAGACTGAGAAACCAGAGTAAAATTTTCCCCTGCAAACTGTTCCCTTTGTGCTAGATGAACGAACGTCTCCCCACATGCTCAGTTCTGAGAGATGTGTGTGTGTGAAAGCCGTTCTTCACCTAGCTTTTTGGGAACATAAAGTTCTTTTCATTTGTAAACTCCACTCCATACATATATATGGGGAGGTACTAGCTCCAACTCGGTTTTACAGTGAAAACTGCTGGAACTTCAAACCGGCACTAGGAAACAGACTGAGAAACCAGAGTAAAATTTTCCCTGCAACCCGTTCCCTTTGTGCTAGATGAATGAACGTCTCTCCACATGCTCAGTTCTGAGAGATAAGTGTGTGTGAAAGCCGTCCTTCACCTAGCTTGTTGGGAACACAAAGTTTCTTTTCAGTTACAAACTCCACTCCATACATATATATGGGGAGGTACTAGCTGCAACTCGGTTTTACAGTGAAAACTGCTGGAACTTCAAACCGGCACTAGGAAACAGACTGAGAAACCAGAGTAAAAGTTTCTCCTGCAACCCGTTCCCTTTCTGCTAGATGAACGAACGTCTCTCCACATGCTCAGTTCTGAGAGATAAGTGTGTGTGGAAGACGTCCTTCACCTAGCTTGTTGGGAACACAAAGATACTTTTCAGTTGCAAACTCCACTCCATACATATATATGTGGAGGTACTAGCTCCAATCAGGTTTTACAGTGAAAACTGCAGGAACTTCAAAAAGGCACTAGGAAACAGACTGAGAAACCAGAGTAAAAGTTTCTCCTGCAACCCGTTCCCATTGTGCTAGATGAACGAACGTCTCTCCACATGCTCAGTTCTGAGAGATGTGTGTGTGTGAAAGCCGTCCTTCACCTAGATTTTTGGGAACATAAAGTTTCTTTCCATTTGTAAACTCCACTCCATACAAATATATGGGGAGGTACTAGCTCCAACTCGGTTTTACAGTGAAAACTGCTGGAAATTCAAACCGGCACTAGGAAACAGACTGAGAAACCAAAGTAAAAGTTTCTCCTGCAACGAGTTCCCTTTCTGCTAGGGGAACGAACGTCTCTCCACATGCTAAGTTCTGAGAGATAAGTGTGTGTGGAAGCCGTCCTTCACCTAGCTTTTTGGGAACACAAAGTTTCTTTTCAGTTGCAAACTCCACTCCATACATATATATGGGGAGGTACTAGCTCCAACCAGGTTTACAGTGAAAACTGCTGGAACTTCAAACCGGCACTAGGAAACAGACTGAGAATCCAGAGTAAAATTTTCTCCTGCAACCCGTTCCATTTGTGCTAGATGAACGAACGTCTCTCCACATGCTCAGTTCTGAGAGATAATTGTGTGTGAAAGCCGTCCTTCACCTAGCTTGTTGGGAACACAAAGTTTCTTTTCAGTTGCAAACTCCACTCCTTACATATATATGGGGAGGTACTAGCTCCAAATCGGTTTTACAGTGAAAACTGCTGGAACTTCAAACCGGCACTAGGAAACAGACTGAGAAACCAGAGTAAAAGTTTCTCCTGCAACCCGTTCCCTTTGTGCTAGATGAACGAACGTCTCTCCACATGCTCAGTTCTGAGAGATAAGTGTGTGTGAAAGCCGTCCTTCAACTAGCTTGTTGGGAACACAAAGTTTCTTTTCAGTTGCAAACTCCACTCCATACATATATATGGGGAGGTACTAGCTCCAACTCGGTTTTACAGTGAAAACTGCTGGAACATCAAAACGGCACTAGGAAACAGACTGAGAAACCAGAGTAAAAGTTTCTCCTGCAACCTGTTCCCTTTGTGCTAGATGAACGAACGTCTCTCCACATGCTCAGTTCTGAGAGATGTGTGTGTGTGAAAGCCGTCCTTCACCTAGCTTTTTGGGAACATAAAGTTTCTTTTCATTTGTAAACTCCACTCCATACATATATAAGGGGAGGTACTAGCTCCAACTCGGTTTTACAGTGAAAACTGCTGGAACTTCAAACCGGCACTAGGAAACAGACTGAGAAACCAGAGTAAAAGTTTCTCCTGCAACCCGTTCCCTTTCTGCTAGTGGAAAGAACGACTCTCCACATGCTCAGTTCTGAGAGATAAGTGTGTGTGAAAGCCGTCCTTCACCTAGCTTGTTGGGAACACAAAGTTTCTTTTCAGTTGCAAACTCCACTCCATACATATATATGCGGAGGTACTAGCTCCAACCAAGTTTTACAGTGATAACTGCAGGAACTTCAAACCGGCACTAGGAAACAGACTGAGAAACCAGAGTAAAAGTTTCCCCTGCAACCTGTTCCCTTTGTGCTAGATGAACGAACGTCTCTCCACATGCTCAGTTCTGAGAGATAAGTGTGTGTGGAATCCGTCCTTCACCTAGCCTGTTGGGAACACAAAGTTTCTTTTCAGTTGCAAACTCCAATCCATACATATATATGCGGAGGTACTAGCTCCAAACAGGTTTTACAGTGAAAACTGCAGGAACTTCAAACCGGCACTAGGAAACAGTCTGAGAAACCAGAGTAAAAGTTTCTCCTGCAACCTGTTCCCTTTGTGCTAGATGAACGAACGTCTCTCCACATGCTCAGTTCTGGGAGATGTGTGTGTGTGAAAGCCGTCCTTCACCTAGCTTTTTGGGAACATAAAGTTTCTTTTCATTTGTAAACTCCACTCCATACATATATAAGGGGAGGTACTAGCTCCAACTCGGTTTTACAGTGAAAACTGCTGGAACTTCAAACCGGCACTAGGAAACAGACTGAGAAACCAGAGTAAAAGTTTCTCCTGCAACCCGTTCCCTTTCTGCTAGGGGAACGAACGTCTCTCCACATGCTCAGTTCTGAGAGATAAGTGTGTGTGAAAGCCGTCCTTCACCTAGCTTGTTGGGAACACAAAGTTTCTTTTCAGTTGCAAACTCCACTCCATACATATATATGAGGAGGTACTAGCTCCAACTAGGTTTTACAGTGAAAACTGCAGGAACTTCAAACCGGCACTACGAAACAGACTGAGAAACCAGAGTAAAATTTCCCCTGCAAACTGTTCCCTTTGTGCTAGATGAACGAACGTCTCTCCACATGCTCAGTTCTGAGAGATTTGTCTGTGTGAAAGCCGTACTTCACCTAGCTTTTTGGGAACATAAAGTTTCTTTTCAATTGTAAACTCCACTCCATACATATATATGGGGAGGTACTAGCTCCAACTCGGTTTTACAGTGAAAACTGCTGGAACTTCAAACCGGCACTAGGAAACAGACTGAGAAACCAGAGTAAAAGTTTCTCCTGCAACCCGTTCCCTTTGTGCTAGATGAACGAACGTCTCTCCACATGCTCAGTTCTGAGAGATGTGTGTGTGTGAAAGCCGTTCTTCACCTAGCTTTTTGGGAACATAAAGTTCTTTTCATTTGTAAACTCCACTCCATACATATATATGGGGAGGTACTAGCTCCAACTCGGTTTTACAGTGAAAACTGCTGGAACTTCAAACCGGCACTAGGAAACAGACTGAGAAACCAGAGTAAAATTTTCCCTGCATCCCGTTCCCTTTGTGCTAGATGAATGAACGTCTCTCCACATGCTCAGTTCTGAGAGATAAGTGTGTGTGAAAGCCGTCCTTCACCTAGCTTGTTGGGAACACAAAGTTTCTTTTCAGTTGCAAACTCCACTCCATACATATATATGGGGAGGTACTAGCTGCAACTCGGTTTTACAGTGAAAACTGCTGGAACTTCAAACCGGCACTAGGAAACAGACTGAGAAACCAGAGTAAAAGTTTCTCCTGCAACCCGTTCCCATTGTGCTAGATGAACGAACGTCTCTCCACATGCTCAGTTCTGAGAGATAAGTGTGTGTGAAAGCCGCCCTTCATCTAGCTTGTTGGGAACACAAAGTTTCTTTTCAGTTGCAAACTCCACTCCATACATATATATGGGGAGGTACCTGCTCCAAATCGGTTTTACAGTGAAAACTGCAGGAACTTCAAACCGGCACTAGGAAACAGACTGAGAAACCAGAGTAAACGTTTCTCCTGCAACCTGTTCCCTTTTTGCTAGATGAACGAACATCTCTCCACATGCTCAGTTCTGAGAGATGTGTGTGTGTGAAAGCCGTCCTTCACCTAGCTTTTTGGGAACATAAAGTTTCTTTTCATTTGTAAACTCCACTCCTTACATATATATGGGGAGGTACTAACAAAAACTCGGTTTTACACTGAAAACTGCTGGAACTTCAAACCGGCACTAGGAAACAGACTGAGAAACCAGAGTAAAAGTTTCTCCTGCAACCTGTTCCCTTTGTGTTAGATGAACGAACGTCTCTCCACATGCTCAGTTCTGAGAGATGTGTGTGTGTGAAAGCCGTACTTCACCTAGCTTTTTGGGAACATAAAGTTTCTTTTCATTTTTAAACTCCACTCCATACATATATATGGGGAGGTACTAGCTCCAACTCGGTTTTACAGTGAAAACTGCTGGAACATCAAAACGGCACTAGGAAACAGACTGAGAAACCAGAGTAAGAGTTTCTCCTGCAACCCGTTCCCTTTCTGCTAGGGGAACGAACGTCTCTCCACATGCTCAGTTCTGAGAGATAAGTGTGTGTGAAAGCCGTCCTTCACCTAGCTTGTTGGGAACACAAAGTTTCTTTTCAGTTGCAAACTCCACTCCATACATATATATGGGGTGGTACTAGCTCCAAATCTGTTTTACAGTGAAAAATGCAGGAACTTCAAACCGGCACTAGGAAACAGACTGAGAAACCATAGTAAAAGTTTCTCCTGCAACCCGTTCCCTTTGTGCTAGATGAACGAACGTCTCTCCACATGCTCAGTTTTGAGAGATAAGTGTGTGTGAAAGCCTTCCATCACCTAGCTTGTTGGGAACACAAAGTTTCTTTTCAGTTGCAAACTCCACTCCATATATATATATGGGGAGGTACTAGCTCCAAATCGGTTTTACAGTGAAAACTGCTGGAACTTCAAACCGGCACTAGGAAACAGACTGAGAAACCAGAGTAAAAGTTTCTCCTGCAACCCGTTCCCTTTGTGCTAGATGAACGAACGTCTCTCCACATGCTCATTTCTGAGAGATAAGTGTGTGTGAAAGCCGTCCTTCAACTAGCTTGTTGGGAACACAAAGTTCCTTTTCAGTTGCAAACTCCACTCCATAAATATATATGGGGAGGTACTAGCTCCAAATCGGTTTTACAGTGAAAACTGCAGGAACTTCAAACCGGCACTAGGAAACAGACTGAGAAACCAGAGAAAAGTTTCTCCTGCAAACCGATCCCTTTCTGCTAGATGAACGAACGTCTCTCCACATGCTCAGTTCTGAGAGATAAGTGTGTGTGAAAGCCGTCCTTCAACTAGCTTGTTGGGAACATAAAGTTCCTTTTCAATTGTAAACTCCACTCCATACATATATATGGGGAGGTACTAGCTCCAACTCGGTTTTACAGTGAAAACTGCTGGAACTTCAAACCGGCACTAGGAAACAGACTGAGAAACCAGAGTAAAAGTTTCTCCTGCAACCCGTTCCCTTTGTGCTAGATGAACGAACGTCTCTCCACATGCTCAGTTCTGAGAGATAAGTGTGTGTGAAAGCCGTTCTTCACCTAGCTTGTTGGGAAAACAAAGTTTCTTTTCAGTTGCAAACTCCACTCCATACATATATATGGGGAGGTACTAGCTCCAACCAAGATTTAAAGTGAAAACTGCAGGAACTTCAAACCGGAACTAGGAAACAGACTGAGAAACCAGAGTAAAAGTTTCCCCTGCAACCTGTTCCCTTTGTGCTAGATGAACGAACGTCTCTCCACATGCTCAGTTCTGAGAGATAAGTGTGTGTGGAAGCCGTCCTTCACCTAGCCTGTTGGGAACACAAAGTTTCTTTTCAGTTGCAAACTCCACTCCATACATATATATGCGGAGGTACTAGCTCCAACCAGGTTTTACAGTGAAAACTGCAGGAACTTCAAACCGGCACTAGGAAACAGACTGAGAAACCAGAGTAAAAGTTTCTCCTGCAACCTGTTCCCTTTGTGCTAGATGAACGAACGTCTCTCCACATGCTCAGTTCTGAGAGATGTGTGTGTGTGAAAGCCGTCCTTCACCTAGCTTTTTGGGAACATAAAGTTTCTTTTCATTTGTAAATTCCACTCCATACATATATAAGGGGAGGTACTAGCTCCAACTCGGTTTTACAGTGAAAACTGCTGGAACTTCAAACCGGCACTAGGAAACAGACTGAGAAACCAGAGTAAAAGTTTCTCCTGCAACCCGTTCCCATTGTGCTAGATGAACGAACGTCTCTCCACATGCTCAGTTCTGAGAGATAAGTGTGTGTGAAAGCCGCCCTTCATCTAGCTTGTTGGGAACACAAAGTTTCTTTTCAGTTGCAAACTCCACTCCATACATATATATGGGGAGGTACCTGCTCCAAATCGGTTTTACAGTGAAAACTGCAGGAACTTCAAACCGGCACTAGGAAACAGACTGAGAAACCAGAGTAAAAGTTTCTCCTGCAACCCGTTCCCTTTCTGCTAGATGAACGAACGTCTCTCCACATGCTCAGTTCTGAGAGATAAGTTTGTGTGAAAGCCGTCCTTCACTTAGCTTGTTGGGAACACAAAGTTTCTTTTCAGTTGCAAACTCCACTCCATACATATATATGGGGAGGTACTAGCTCCAAACAGATTTTACAGTGAAAACTGCAGGAACTTCAAACAGGCACTAGGAAACAGACTGAGAAACCAGAGTAAACGTTTCTCCTGCAACCTGTTCCCTTTTTGCTAGATGAACGAACATCTCTCCACATGCTCAGTTCTGAGAGATGTGTGTGTGTGAAAGCCGTCCTTCACCTAGCTTTTTGGGAACATAAAGTTTCTTTTCATTTGTAAACTCCACTCCATACATATATATGGGGAGGTACTAACAAAAACTCGGTTTTACACTGAAAACTGCTGGAACTTCAAACCGGCACTAGGAAACAGACTGAGAAACCAGAGTAAAAGTTTCTCCTGCAACCTGTTCCCTTTGTGTTAGATGAACGAACGTCTCTCCACATGCTCAGTTCTGAGAGATGTGTGTGTGTGAAAGCCGTACTTCACCTAGCTTTTTGGGAACATAAAGTTTCTTTTCATTTTTAAACTCCACTCCATACATATATATGGGGAGGTACTAGCTCCAACTCGGTTTTACAGTGAAAACTGCTGGAACATCAAAACGGCACTAGGAAACAGACTGAGAAACCAGAGTAAGAGTTTCTCCTGCAACCCGTTCCCTTTCTGCTAGGGGAACGAACGTCTCTCCACATGCTCAGTTCTGAGAGATAAGTGTGTGTGAAAGCCGTCCTTCACCTAGCTTGTTGGGAACACAAAGTTTCTTTTCAGTTGCAAACTCCACTCCATACATATATATGGGGTGGTACTAGCTCCAAATCGGTTTTACAGTGAAAAATGCAGGAACTTCAAACCGGCACTAGGAAACAGACTGAGAAACCATAGTAAAAGTTTCTCCTGCAACCCGTTCCCTTTGTGCTAGATGAACGAACGTCTCTCCACATGCTCAGTTTTGAGAGATAAGTGTGTGTGAAAGCCTTCCATCACCTAGCTTGTTGGGAACACAAAGTTTCTTTTCAGTTGCAAACTCCAATCCATACATATATATGCGGAGGTACTAGCTCCAACCAGGTTTTACAGTGAAAACTGCAGGAACTTCAAACCGGCACTAGGAAACAGACTGAGAAACCAGAGTAAAAGTTTCTCCTGCTACCTGTTCCCTTTGTGCTAGATGAACGAACGTCTCTCCACATGCTCAGTTCTGGGAGATGTGTGTGTGTGAAAGCCGTCCTTCACCTAGCTTTTTGGGAACATAAAGTTTCTTTTCATTTGTAAACTCCACTCCATACATATATAAGGGGAGGTACTAGCTCCAACTCGGTTTTACAGTGAAAACTGCTGGAACTTCAAACCGGCACTAGGAAACAGACTGAGAAACCAGAGTAAAAGTTTCTCCTGCAACCCGTTCCATTTCTTCTAGGGGAACGAACGTCTCTCCACATGCTCAGTTCTGAGAGATAAGTGTGTGTGAAAGCCGTCCTTCACCTAGCTTGTTGGGAACACAAACTTTCTTTTCAGTTGCAAACTTCACTCCATACATATATATGAGGAGGTACTAGCTCCAACCAGGTTTTACAGTGAAAACTGCAGGAACTTCAAACCGGCACTAGGAAACAGACTGAGAAACCAGAGTAAAAGTTTCCCCTGCAAACTGTTCCCTTTGTGCTAGATGAACGAACGTCTCTCCACATGCTCAGTTCTGAGAGATTTGTCTGTGTGAAAGCCGTCCTTCACCTAGCTTTTTGGGAACATAAAGTTTCTTTTCAATTGTAAACTCCACTCCATACATATATATGGGGAGGTACTAGCTCCAACTCGGTTTTACAGTGAAAACTGCTGGAACTTCAAACCGGCACTAGGAAACAGACTGAGAAACCAGAGTAAAAGTTTCTCCTGCAACCCGTTCCCTTTGTGCTAGATGAACGAACGTCTCTCCACATGCTCAGTTCTGAGAGATGTGTGTGTGTGAAAGCCGTTCTTCACCTAGCTTTTTGGGAACATAAAGTTCTTTTCATTTGTAAACTCCACTCCATACATATATATGGGGAGGTACTAGCTCCAACTCGGTTTTACAGTGAAAACTGCTGGAACTTCAAACCGGCACTAGGAAACAGACTGAGAAACCAGAGTAAAATTTTCCCTGCAACCCGTTCCCTTTGTGCTAGATGAATGAACGTCTCTCCACATGCTCAGTTCTGAGAGATAAGTGTGTGTGAAAGCCGTCCTTCACCTAGCTTGTTGGGAACACAAAGTTTCTTTTCAGTTGCAAACTCCACTCCATACATATATATGGGGAGGTACTAGCTGCAACTCGATTTTACAGTGAAAACTGCTGGAACTTCAAACCGGCACTAGGAAACAGACTGAGAAATCAGAGTAAAAGTTTCTCCTGCAACCCGTTCCCTTTCTGCTAGATGAACGAACGTCTCTCCACATGCTCAGTTCTGAGAGATAAGTGTGTGTGAATGCCGTCCTTCAACTATCTTGTTTGGAACACAAAGTTTCTTTTCATTTGCAAACTCCACTCAATACATATATATGTGGAGGTACTAGCTCCAATCAGGTTTTACAGTGAAAACTGCAGGAACTTCAAAAAGGCACTAGGAAACAGACTGAGAAACCAGAGTAAAAGTTTCTCCTGCAACCCGTTCCCTTTGTGCTAGATGAACGAACGTCTCTCCACATGCTCAATTCTGAGAGGTAAGTGTGTGTGAAAGCCGTCCTTCACCTAGCTTGTTGGGAACACAAAGTTTATTTTCAGTTGCAAACTCCAATCCATACATATATAAGGGGAGGTACTAGCTCCAAATCGGTTTTACAGTGAAAAATGCAGGAACTTCAAACCGGCACTAGGAAACAGACTGAGAAACCAGAGATAAAGTTTCTCCTGCAACCCGTTCCCTTTGTGCTAGATGAACGAACGTCTCTCCACATGCTCAGTTCTGAGAGATAAGTGTGTGTGAAAGCCGTCCTTCACCTAGCTTGTTGGGAACACAAAGTTTCTTTTCAGTTGCAAACTCCACTCCATACATATATATGGGGAGGTATTAGCTCCAACTCTGTTTTACAGTGAAAACTGCTGGAACTTCAAACCGGCACTAGGAAACAGACTGAGAAACCAGAGTAAACGTTTCTCCTGCAACCTGTTCCCTTTGTGCTAGATGAACGAACGTCTCTCCACATGCTCAGTTCTGAGAGATGTGTGTGTGTGAAAGCCGTCCTTCACCTATCTTTTTGGGAACATAAAGTTTCTTTTCATTTGTAAACTCCACTCCATACATATAAATGGGGAGCTACTAGCTCCAACTCGGTTTTACACTGAAAATTGCTGGAACTTCAAACCGGCACTAGGAAACAGACTGAGAAACCAGAGTAAAAGTTTCTCCTGCAACCCGTTCCCTTTGTGCTAGATGAACGAACGTCTCTCCACATGCTCAGTTCTGAGAGATAAGTGTGTGTGAAAGCTGTCCTTCACCTAGCTTGTTGGGAACACAAAGTTTCTTTTCAGTTGCAAACTCCACTCCATACATATATATGGGGAGGTACTAGCTCCAAATCTGTTTTACAGTGAAAACTGCAGGAACTTCAAACCGGCACTAGGAAACAGACTGAGAAACCAGAGTAAAAGTTTCTCCAGCAACCCGTTCCCTTTGTGCTAGATGAACGAACGTCTCTCCACATGCTCAGTTCCGAGAGATAAGTGTGTGTGAAAGCCGTCCTTCACCAAGCATGTTGGGAACACAAAGTTTCTTTTCAGTTGCAAACTCCAATCCATACATATATATGGGGAGGTACTAGCTCCAACCAGGTTTTACAGTGAAAACTGCAGGAACTTCAACCGGCACTAGGAAACAGACTGAGAAACCAGAGTAAAAGTTTCTCCTGCAACCTGTTCCATTTGTGCTAGATGAACGAACGTCTCTCCACATGCTCAGTTCTGAGAGATGTGTGTGTGTGAAAGCCGTCCTTCACCTAGCTTTTTGGGAACATAAAGTTTCTTTTCAATTGTAAACTCTACTCCATACATATATATGGGGAGGTACTAGCTCCAACTCGGTTTTACAGTGAAAACTGCTGGAACTTCAAACCGGCACTAGGAAACAGACTGAGAAACCAGAGTAAAATTTCTCCTGCAAACCGTTCCCTTTTTTGCTAGATGAACGAACGTCTCTCCACATGCTCAGTTCTGAGAGATAAGTGTGTGTGAAAGCCGCCCTTCATCTAGCTTGTTGGGAACACAAAGTTTCTTTTCAGTTGCAAACTCCACTCCATACATATATATGGGGAGGTACCTGCTCCAAATCGGTTTTACAGTGAAAACTTCAGGAACTTCAAACCGGCACTAGGAAACAGACTGAGAAACCAGAGTAAAAGTTTCTCCTGCAACCCGTTCCCTTTCTGCTAGATGAACGAACGTCTCTCCACATGCTCAGTTCTGAGTGATAAGTGTGTGTGAAAGCCGTCCTTCACCTAGCTTGTTGGGAAAACAAAGTTTCTTTTCAGTTGCAAACTCCACTCCATACATATATATGGGGAGGTACTAGCTCCAAACAGGTTTTACAGTGAAAACTGCAGGAACTTCAAACAGGCACTAGGAAACAGACTGAGAAACCAGAGTAAACGTTTCTCCTGCAACCTGTTCCCTTTGTGCTAGATGAACGAACATCTCTCCACATGCTCAGTTCTGAGAGATGTGTGTGTGTGAAAGCCGTCCTTCACCTAGCTTTTTGGGAACATAAAGTTTCTTTTCATTTGTAAACTCCACTCCATACATATATATGGGGAGGTACTAGCACCAACTCGGTTTTACACTGAAAACTTCTGGAACTTCAAACCGGCACTAGGAAACAGACTGAGAAACCAGAGTAAAAGTTTCTCCTGCAACCTGTTCCCTTTGTGTTAGATGAACGAACGTCTCTCCACATGCTCAGTTCTGAGAGATGTGTGTGTGTGAAAGCCGTACTTCACCTAGCTTTTTGGGAACATAAAGTTTCTTTTCATTTGTAAACTCCACTCCATACATATATATGGGGAGGTACTAGCTCCAACTCGGTTTTACAGTGAAAACTGCTGGAACTTCAAAACGGCACTAGGAAACAGACTGAGAAACCAGAGTAAGAGTTTCTCCTGCAACCCGTTCCCTTTCTGCTAGGGGAACGAACGTCTCTCCACATGCTCAGTTCTGAGAGATAAGTGTTTGTGAAAGCCGTCCTTCACCTAGCTTGTTGGGAACACAAAGTTTCTTTTCAGTTGCAAACTCCACTCCATACATATATATGGGGTGGTACTAGCTCCAAATCGGTTTTACAGTGAAAACTGCAGGAACTTCAAACCGGCACTAGGAAACAGACTGAGAAACCAGAGTAAAATTTTCTCCTGCAACCCGTTCCCTTTGTGCTAGATGAACGAACGTCTCTCCACATGCTCAGTTTTGAGAGATAATTGTGTGTGAAAGCCGTCCTTCACCCAACTTGTTGGGAACACAAAGTTTCTTTTCAGTTGCAAACTCCACTCCATATATATATATGGGGAGGTACTAGCTCCAAATCGGTTTTACAGTGAAAACTGCTGGAACTTCAAACCGGCACTAGGAAACAGACTGAGAAACCAGAGTAAAAGTTTCTCCTGCAACCCGTTCCCTTTGTGCTAGATGAACGAACGTCTCTCCACATGCTCAGTTCTGAGAGATAAGTGTGTGTGAAAGCCGTCCTTCACCTAGCTTGTTGGGAACACAAAGTTTCTTTTCAGTTGCAAACTCCACTCCATACATATATATGGGGAGGTACTAGCTCCAACCAGGTTTTACAGTGAAAACTGCTGGAACTTCAAACCGGCACTAGGAAACAGACTGAGAAACCAGAGTAAAAGTTTCTCCTGCAACCTGTTCCCTTTGTGCTAGATGAAAGAACGTCTCTCCACATGCTCAGTTCTGAGAGATGTGTGTGTGTTAAAGCCGTCCTTCACCAAGCTTTTTGGGAACATAAAGTTCCTTTTCAATTGTAAACTCCACTCCATACATATATATGGGGAGGTACTAGCTCCAACTCGGTTTTACAGTGAAAACTGCTGGAACTTCAAACCGGCACTAGGAAACAGACTGAGAAACCAGAGTAAAAGTTTCTCCTGCAACCCGTTCCCTTTGTGCTAGATGAACGAACGTCTCTCCACATGCTCAGTTCTGAGAGATAAGTGTGTGTGAAAGCCGTCCTTCACCTAGCTTGTTGGGAACACAAAGTTTCTTTTCAGTTGCAAACTCCACTCCATACATATATATGGGGAGGTACTAGCTCCAACCAGGTTTTACAGTGAAAACTGCAGGAACTTCAAACCGGCACTAGGAAACAGACTGAGAAACCAGAGTAAAAGTTTCTCCTGCAAACCGTTCCCTTTCTGCTAGATGAACGAACGTCTCTCCACATGCTCAGTTCTGAGAGATAAGTGAGTGTGAAAGCCGTCCTTCACCTGGCTTGATGGGAACACAAAGTTTCTTTTCAGTTGCAAACTCCACTCCATATACATATATGGGGAGGTACTAGCTCCAAATCGGTTTTACAGTGAAAACTGCTGGAACTTCAAACCGGCACTAGGAAACAGACTGAGAAACCAGAGTAAAAGTTTCTCCTGCAACCCGTTCCCTTTGTGCTAGATGAACGAACGTCTCTCCACATGCTCAGTTCTGAGAGATAAGTGTGTGTGAAAGCCGTCCTTCAACTAGCTTGTTGGGAACACAAAGTTTCTTTTCAGTTGCAAACTCCACTCCATACATATATATGGGGAGGTACTAGCTCCAAATCGGTTTTACAGTGAAAACTGCAGGAACTTCAAACCGGCACTAGGAAACAGACTGAGAAACCAGAGAAAAGTTTCTCCTGCAAACCGTTCCCTTTCTGCTAGATGAACGAACGTCTCTCCACATGCTCAGTTCTGAGAGATAAGTGTGTGTGAAAGCCGTCCTTCACCTAGCTTGTTGGGAACACATAGTTTTTTTTCAGTTGCAAACTCCAATCCATACATATATATGCGGAGGTACTAGCTCCAACCAGGTTTTACAGTGAAAACTGCTGGAACTTCAAACCGGCACTAGGAAACAGACTGAGAAACCAGAGTAAAAGTTTCTCCTGCAACCTGTTCCATTTGTGCTAGATGAAAGAACGTCTCTCCACATGCTCAGTTCTGAGAGATGTGTGTGTGTTAAAGCCGTCCTTCACCAAGCTTTTTGGGAACATAAAGTTCCTTTTCAATTGTAAACTCCACTCCATACATATATATGGGGAGGTACTAGCTCCAACTCGGTTTTACACTGAAAACTGCTGGAACTTCAAACCGGCACTAGGAAACAGACTGAGAAACGAGAGTAAAAGTTTCTCCTGCAACCCGTTCCCTTTGTGCTAGATGAACGAACGTCTCTCCACATGCTCAGTTCTGAGAGATAAGTGTGTGTGAAAGCCGTGCTTCACCTAGCTTGTTGGGAACACAAAGTTTCTTTTCAGTTGCAAACTCCACTCCTTACATATATATGGGGAGGTACTAGCTCCAACCAGGTTTTACAGTGAAAACTGCAGGAACTTCAAACCGGCACTAGGAAACAGACTGAGAAACCAGAGAAAAGTTTCTCCTGCAAACCGTTCCCTTTCTGCTAGATGAACGAACGTCTCTCCTCATACTCAGTTCTGAGAGATAATTGTGTGTGAAAGCCGTCCTTCACCTAGCTTGTTGGGAACACAAAGTTTTTTTTCAGTTGCAAACTCCACTCCATACATATATATGCGGAGGTACTAGCTCCAACCAGGTTTTACAGTGAAAACTGCTGGAACTTCCAACCGGCACTAGGAAACAGACTGAGAAACCAGAGTAAAAGTTTCTCCTGCAACCTGTTCCCTTTGTGCTAGATGAAAGAACGTCTCTCCACATGCTCAGTTCTGAGAGATGTGTGTGTGTTAAAGCCGTCCTTCACCAAGCTTTTTGGGAACATAAAGTTCCTTTTCAATTGTAAACTCCACTCCATACATATATATGGGGAGGTACTAGCTCCAACTCGGTTTTACAGTGAAAACTGCTGGAACTTCAAACCGGCACTAGGAAACAGACTGAGAAACGAGAGTAAAAGTTTCTCCTGCAACCCGTTCCCTTTGTGCTAGATGAACGAACGTCTCTCCACATGCTCAGTTTTGAGAGATAAGTGTTTGTGAAAGCCGTCCTTCACCTAGCTTGTTGGGAACACAAAGTTTCTTTTCAGTTGCAAACTCCACTCCATATATATATATGGGGGGGTACTAGCTCCAACTCGGTTTTACAGTGAAAACTGCTGGAACTTCAAAGCGGCACTAGGAAACAGACTGAGAAACCAGAGTAAAAGTTTCTCCTGCAACCCGTTCCCTTTGTGCTAGATGAACGAAAGTCTCTCCACATGCTCAGTTCTGAGAGATAAGTGTGTGTGAAAGCCGTCCTTCACCTAGCTTGTTGGGAACACAAAGTTTCTTTTCAGTTGCAAACGTCACTCCATACAAATATATGGGGAGGTACTATCTCCAACCAGGTTTTACAGTGAAAACTGCAGGAACTTCAAACCGGCACTAGGAAACAGACTGAGAAACCAGAGTAAACGTTTCTCCTGCAACCTGTTCCCTTTGTGCTAGATGAACGAACGTCTCTCCACATGCTCAGTTCTGAGAGATAAGTGTGTGTGAAAGCCGTCCTTCACCTAGCTTTTTGGGAACATAAAGTTTCTTTTCATTTGTAAACTCCACTCCATAAATATATATGGGGAGGTACTAGCACCAACTCGGTTTTACACTGAAAACTGCTGGAACTTCAAACCGGCACTAGGAAACAGACTGAGAAACCAGAGTAAAAGTTTCTCCTGCAACCCGTTCCCTTTGTGCTAGATGAACGAACGTCTCTCCACATGCTCAGTTCTGAGAGATAAGTGTGTGTGAAAGCCGTCCTTCACCTAGCTTGTTGGGAACACAAAGTTTCTTTTCAGTTGCAAACTCCACTCCATACATATATATGGGGAGGTACTAGCTCCAACCAGGTTTTACAGTGAAAACTGCTGGAACTTCCAACCGGCACTAGGAAACAGACTGAGAAACCAGAGTAAAAGTTTCTCCTGCAACCTGTTCCCTTTGTGCTAGATGAAAGAACGTCTCTCCACATGCTCAGTTCTGAGAGATGTGTGTGTGTTAAAGCCGTCCTTCACCAAGCTTTTTGGGAACATAAAGTTCCTTTTCAATTGTAAACTCCACTCCATACATATATATGGGGAGGTACTAGCTCCAACTCGGTTTTACAGTGAAAACTGCTGGAACTTCAAACCGGCACTAGGAAACAGACTGAGAAACCAGAGTAAAAGTTTCTCCTGCAACCCGTTCCCTTTGTGCTAGATGAACGAACGTCTCTCCACATGCTCAGTTCTGAGAGATAAGTGTGTGTGAAAGCCGTCCTTCACCTAGCTTGTTGGGAACACAAAGTTTCTTTTCAGTTGCAAACTCCACTCCATACATATATATGGGGAGGTAATAGCTCCAACCAGGTTTTACAGTGAAAACTGCAGGAACTTCAAACCGGCACTAGGAAACAGACTGAGAAACCAGAGTAAAAGTTTCTCCTGCAAACCGTTCCCTTTCTGCTAGATGAACGAACGTCTCTCCACATGCTCAGTTCTGAGAGATAAGTGAGTGTGAAAGCCGTCCTTCACCTGGCTTGATGGGAACACAAAGTTTCTTTTCAGTTGCAAACTCCACTCCATACATATATAAGGGGAGGTACTATCTCCAAACAGGTTTTACAGTGAAAACTGCAGGAACTTCGAACAGGCACTAGGAAACAGACTGAGAAACCAGAGTAAACGTTTCTCCTGCAACCTGTTCCCTTTGTGCTAGATGAACGAACATCTCTCCACATGCTCAGTTCTGAGAGATGTGTGTGTGTGAAAGCCGTCCTTCACCAAGCTTTTTGGGAACATAAAGTTTCTTTTCATTTGTAAACTCCACTCCATACATATATATGGGGAGGTACTAGCACCAACTCGGTTTTACACTGAAAACTGCTGGAACTTCAAACCGGCACTAGGAAACAGACTGAGAAACCAGAGTAAAATTTCTCCTGCAACCTGTTCCCTTTGTGTTAGATGAACGAACGTCTCTCCACATGCTCAGTTCTGAGAGATGTGTGTGTGTGAAAGCCGTACTTCACCTAGCTTTTTGGGAACATAAAGTTTCTTTTCATTTGTAAACTCCACTCCATACATATATATGGGGAGGTACTAGCTCCAACTCGGTTTTACAGTGAAAACTGCTGGAACATCAAACCGGCACTAGGAAACAGACTGAGAAACCAGAGTAAGAGTTTCTCCTGCAAACCGTTCCCTTTCTGCTAGGGGAACGAACGTCTCTCCACATGCTCAGTTCTGAGAGTTAAGTGTGTGTGAAAGCCGTCCTTCACCTAGCTTGTTGGGAACACAAAGTTTCTTTTCAGTTGCAAACTCCACTCCATACATATATATGGGGTGGTACAAGCTCCAAATCGGTTTTACAGTGAAAACTGCTGGAACTTCAAACCGGCACTTGGAAACAGACTGAGAAACCAGAGTAAAAGTTTCTCCTGCAACCCGTTCCCTTTGTGCTAGATGAACGAACGTCTCTCCACATGCTCAGTTTTGAGAGATAAGTGTGTGTGAAAGCCGTCCTTCACCTAGCTTGTTGGGAACACAAAGTTTCTTTTCAGTTGCAAACTCCACTCCATATACATATATGGGGAGGTACTAGCTCCAAATCGGTTTTACAGTGAAAACTGCTGGAACTTCAAACCGGCACTAGGAAACAGACTGAGAAACCAGAGTAAAAGTTTCTCCTGCAACCCGTTCCCTTTGTGCTAGATGAACGAACGTCTCTCCACATGCTCAGTTCTGAGAGATAAGTGTGTGTGAAAGCCGTCCTTCAACTAGCTTGTTGGGAACCCAAAGTTTGTTTTCAGTTGCAAACTCCACTCCATACATATATATGGGGAGGTACTAGCTCCAAATCGGTTTTACAGTGAAAACTGCAGGAACTTCAAACCGGCACTAGGAAACAGACTGAGAAACCAGAGAAAAGTTTCTCCTGCAAACCGTTCCCTTTCTGCTAGATGAACGAACGTCTCTCCACATGCTCAGTTCTGAGAGATAAGTGTGTGTGAAAGCCGTCCTTCACCTAGCTTGTTGGGAACACATAGTTTTTTTTCAGTTGCAAACTCCAATCCATACATATATATGCGGAGGTACTAGCTCCAACCAGGTTTTACAGTGAAAACTGCTGCAACTTCAAACCGGCACTAGGAAACAGACTGAGAAACCAGAGTAAAAGTTTCTCCTGCAACCTGTTCCATTTGTGCTAGATGAAAGAACGTCTCTCCACATGCTCAGTTCTGAGAGATGTGTGTGTGTTAAAGCCGTCCTTCACCAAGCTTTTTGGGAACATAAAGTTCCTTTTCAATTGTAAACTCCACTCCATACATATATATGGGGAGGTACTAGCTCCAACTCGGTTTTACACTGAAAACTGCTGGAACTTCAAACCGGCACTAGGAAACAGACTGAGAAACGAGAGTAAAAGTTTCTCCTGCAACCCGTTCCCTTTGTGCTAGATGAACGAACGTCTCTCCACATGCTCAGTTCTGAGAGATAAGTGTGTGTGAAAGCCGTCCTTCACCTAGCTTGTTGGGAACACAAAGTTTCTTTTCAGTTGCAAACTCCACTCCTTACATATATATGGGGAGGTACTAGCTCCAACCAGGTTTTACAGTGAAAACTGCAGGAACTTCAAACCGGCACTAGGAAACAGACTGAGAAACCAGAGAAAAATTTCTCCTGCAAACCGTTCCCTTTCTGCTAGATGAACGAACGTCTCACCTCATACTCAGTTCTGAGAGATAATTGTGTGTGAAAGCCGTCCTTCACCTAGCTTGTTGGGAACACAAAGTTTTTTTTCAGTTGAAAACTCCACTCCATACATATATATGCGGAGGTACTAGCTCCAACCAGGTTTTACAGTGAAAACTGCTGCAACTTCCAACCGGCACTAGGAAACAGACTGAGAAACCAGAGTAAAAGTATCTCCTGCAACCTGTTCCCTTTGTGCTAGATGAAAGAACGTCTCTCCACATGCTCAGTTCTGAGAGATGTGTGTGTGTTAAAGCCGTCCTTCACCAAGCTTTTTGGGAACATAAAGTTCCTTTTCAATTGTAAACTCCACTCCATACATATATATGGGGAGGTACTAGCTCCAACTCGGTTTTACAGTGAAAACTGCTGGAACTTCAAACCGGCACTAGGAAACAGACTGAGAACCAGAGTAAAAGTTTCTCCTGCAACCCGTTCCCTTTGTGCTAGATGAACGAACGTCTCTCCACATGCTCAGTTTTGAGAGATAAGTGTGTGTGAAAGCCGTCCTTCACCTAGCTTGTTGGGAACACAAAGTTTCTTTTCAGTTGCAAACTCCACTCCATATATATATATGGGGGGGTACTAGCTCCAACTCGGTTTTACAGTGAAAACTGCTGGAACTTCAAAGCGGCACTAGGAAACAGACTGAGAAACCAGAGTAAAAGTTTCTCCTGCAACCCGTTCCCTTTGTGCTAGATGAACGAACGTCTCTCCACATGCTCAGTTCTGAGAGATAAGTGTGTGTGAAAGCCGTCCTTCACCTAGCTTGTTGGGAACACAAAGTTTCTTTTCAGTTGCAAACGTCACTCCATACAAATATATGGGGAGGTACTATCTCCAACCAGGTTTTACAGTGAAAACTGCAGGAACTTCAAACCGGCACTAGGAAACAGACTGAGAAACCAGAGTAAAAGTTTCTCCTGCAACCCGTTCCCTTTCTGCTAGATGAACGAACGTCTCTCCACATGCTCAGTTCTGAGAGATAAGTGAGTGTGAAAGCCGTCCTTCACCTAGCTTGTTGGGAACACAAAGTTTCTTTTCAGTTGCAAACTCCACTCCATACATATATATAGGGAGGTACTAGCTCCAACCAGGTTTTACAGTGAAAACTGCAGGAACTTCAAACCGGCACTAGGAAACAGACTGAGAAACCAGAGTAAACGTTTCTCCTGCAACCTGTTCCCTTTGTGCTAGATGAACGAACGTCTCTCCACATGCTCAGTTCTGAGAGATAAGTGTGTGTGAAAGCCGTCCTTCACCTAGCTTTTTGGGAACATAAAGTTTCTTTTCATTTGTAAACTCCACTCCATAAATATATATGGGGAGGTACTAGCACCAACTCGGTTTTACACTGAAAACTGCTGGAAATTCAAACCGGCACTAGGAAACAGACTGAGAAACCAGAGTAAAAGTTTCTCCTGCAACCTGTTCCCTTTGTGTTAGATGAACGAACGTCTCTCCACATGCTCAGTTCTGAGAGATGTGTGTGTGTGAAAGCCATACTTCACCTAGCTTTTTGGGAACATAAAGTTTCTTTTCATTTGTAAACTCCACTCCATACATACATATGGGGAGGTACTAGCTCCAACTCGGTTTTACAGTGAAAACTGCTGGAACATGAAAACGGCACTAGGAAACAGACTGAGAAACCAGAGTAAAAGTTTCTCCTGCAAACCGTTCTCTTTCTGCTAGGGGAACGAACGTCTCTCCACATGCTCAGTTCTGAGAGATAAGTGTGTGTGAAAGCCGTCCTTCACCTAGCTTGTTGGGAACACAAAGTTTCTTTTCAGTTGCAAACTCCACTCCATACATATATATGGGGAGGTACTAGCTCCAAATCGGTTTTACAGTGAAAACTGCAGGAACTTCAAACCGGCACTAGGAAACAGACTGAGAAACCAGAGTAAAAGTTTCTCCTGCAACCCGTTCCCTTTGTGCTAGATGAACGAACGTCTCTCCACATGCTCAGTTCTGAGAGATAAGTGTGTGTGAAAGCCGTCCTTCACCTAGCTTGTTGGGAACACAAAGTTTCTTTTCAGTTGCAAACTCCACTCCATACATATATATGGGGAGGTAATAGCTCCAACTCGGTTTTACAGTGAAAACTCCTGGAACTTCAAACCGGCACTAGGAAACAGACTGAGAAACCAGAGTAAAATTTCTCCTGCAACCCGTTCTCTTTGTGCTAGGGGAACGAACGTCTCTCCACATGCTCAGTTCTGAGAGATAAGTGTGTGTGAAAGCCGTCCTTCACCTAGCTTGTTGGGAACACAAAGTTTCTTTTCAGTTGCAAACTCCACTCCATACATACATATGGGGTGGTACTAGCTCCAAATCGGTTTTACAGTGAAAACTGCAGGAACTTCAAACCGGCACTAGGAAACAGACTGAGAAACCAGAGTAAAAGTTTCTCCTGCAACCCGTTCCCTTTGTGCTAGATGAACGAACGTCTCTCCACATGCTCAGTTCTGAGAGATAAGTGTGTGTGAAAGCCGTCCTTCACCTAGCTTGTTGGGAACACAAAATTTCTTTTCAGTTGCAAACTCCACTCCGTATATATATATGGGGAGGTACTAGCTCCAAACAGGTTTTACAGTGAAAACTGCTGGAACTTCAAACCGGCACTAGGAAACAGACTGAGAAACCAGAGTAAAAGTTTCTCCTGAAACCCGTTCCCTTTGTGCTAGATGAACGAACGTCTCTCCACATGCTCAGTTCTGAGAGATAATTGTGTGTGAAAGCCGTCCTTCAACCAGCTTGTTGGGAACACAAAGTTTCTTTTCAGTTGCAAACTCCACTCCATAAATATATATGGGGAGGTACTAGCTCCAAATCGGTTTTACAGTGAAAACTGCAGGAACTTCAAACCGGCACTAGGAAACAGACTGAGAAACCAGAGAAAAGTTTCTCCTGCAAACCGTTCCCTTTCTGCTAGATGAACGAACGTCTCTCCACATGCTCAGTTCTGAGAGATAAGTGTGTGTGAAAGCCGTCCTTCACCTAGCTTGTTGGGAACACAAAGTTTTTTTTCAGTTGCAAACTCCACTCCATACATATATATGCGGAGGTACTAGCTCCAACCAAGTTTTACAGTGAAAACTGCTGGAACTTCAAACCGGCACTAGGAAACAGACTGAGAAACCAGAGTAAAACTTTCTCCTGCAACCCGTTCCCTTTGTGCTAGATGAACGAACGTCTCTCCACATGCTCAGTTCTGAGAGATAAGTGTGTGTGAAAGCCGTCCTTCACCTAGCTTGTTGGGAACACAAAGTTTCTTTTCAGTTGCAAACTTCACTCCATACAAATATATGGGGAGGTACTAGCTCCAACCAGGTTTTACAGTGAAAACTGCAGGAACTTCAAACCGGCACTAGGAAACAGACTGAGAAACCAGAGTAAAAGTTTCTCCTGCAACCCGTTCCCTTTCTGCTAGATGAACGAACGTCTCTCCACATGCTCAGTTCTGAGAGATAAGTGAGTGTGAAAGCCGTCCTTCACCTAGCTTGTTGGGAACACAAAGTTTCTTTTCAGTTGCAAACTCCACTCCATACATATATATAGGGAGGTACTAGCTCCAACCAGGTTTTACAGTGAAAACTGCAGGAACTTCAAACCGGCACTAGGAAACAGACTGAGAAACCAGAGTAAACGTTTCTCCTGCAACCTGTTCCCTTTGTGCTAGATGAACGAACGTCTCTCCACATGCTCAGTTCTGAGAGAAGTGTGTGTGTGAAAGCCGTCCTTCACCTAGCTTTTTGGGAACATAAAGTTTCTTTTCATTTGTAAACTCCACTCCATACATATATATGGGGAGGTACTAGCACCAACTCGGTTTTACACTGAAAACTGCTGGAACTTCAAACCGGCACTAGGAAACAGACTGAGAAACCAGAGTAAATGTTTCTCCTGCAACCTGTTCCCTTTGTGTTAGATGAACGAACGTCTCTCCACATGCTCAGTTCTGAGAGATGTGTGTGTGTGAAAGCCGTACTTCACCTAGCTTTTTGGGAACATAAAGTTTCTTTTCATTTGTAAACTCCACTCCATACATACATATGGGGAGGTACTAGCTCCAACTCGGTTTTTCAGTGAAAACTGCTGGAACATCAAACCGGCACTAGGAAACAGACTGAGAAACCAGTGTAAAAGTTTCTCCTGCAACCCGTTCCCTTTCTGCTAGGGGAACGAACGTCTCTCCACATGCTCAGTTCTGAGAGATAAGTGTGTGTGAAAGCCGTCCTTCACCTAGCTTGTTGGGAACACAAAGTTTCTTTTCAGTTGCAAACTCCACTCCATACATACATATGGGGAGGTACTAGCTCCAAATCGGTTTTACAGTGAAAACTGCAGGAACTTCAAACCGGCACTAGGAAACAGACTGAGAAACCAGAGTAAAAGTTTCTCCTGCAACCCGTTCCCTTTGTGCTAGATGAACGAACGTCTCTCCACATGCTCAGTTCTGAGAGATAAGTGTGTGTGAAAGCCGTCCTTCACCTTGCTTGATGGGAACACAAAGTTTCTTTTCAGTTGCAAACTCCACTCCATACATATATATGGGGAGGTAATAGCTCCAACTCGGTTTTACAGTGAAAACTGCTGGAACTTCAAACCGGCACTTGGAAACAGACTGAGAAACCAGAGTAAAAGTTTCTCCTGCAACCCGTTCCCTTTGTGCTAGGGGAACGAACGTCTCTCCACATGCTCAGTTCTGAGAGATAAGTGTGTGTGAAAGCCGTCCTTCACCTAGCTTGTTGGGAACACAAAGTTTCTTTTCAGGTGCAAACTCCACTCCATACATACATATGGGGTGGTAATAGCTCCAAATCGGTTTTACAGTGAAAACTGCAGGAACTTCAAACCGGCACTAGGAAACAGACTGAGAAACCAGAGTAAAAGTTTCTCCTGCAACCCGTTCCCTTTGTGCTAGATGAACGAACGTCTCTCCACATGCTCAGTTTTGAGAGATCACTGTGTGTGAAAGCCGTCCTTCACCTAGCTTGTTGGGAACACAAAGTTTCTTTTCAGTTGCAAACTCCACTCCATATATATATATGGGGAGGTACTAGCTCCAAATCGGTTTTACAGTGAAAACTGCTGGAACTTCAAACCGGCACTAGGAAACAGACTGAGAAACCAGAGTAAAAGTTTCTCCTGCAACCCGTTCCCTTTGTGCTAGATGAACGAACGTCTATCCACATGCTCAGTTCTGAGAGATAAGTGTGTGTGAAAGCCGTTCTTCAACTAGCTTGTTGGGAACACAAAGTTTCTTTTCAGTTGCAAACTCCACTCCATACATATATATGGGGAGGTACTAGCTCCAAATCGGTTTTACAGTGAAAACTGCAGGAACTTCAAACCGGCACTAGGAAACAGACTGAGAAACCAGAGAAAAGTTTCTCCTGCAAACCGTTCCCTTTCTGCTAGATGAACGAACGTCTCTCCACATGCTCAGTTCTGAGAGATAAGTGTGTGTGAAAGCCGTCCTTCACCTAGCTTGTTGGGAACACAAAGTTTTTTTTCAGTTGCAAACTCCACTCCATACATATATATGCGGAAGTACTAGCTCCAACCAGGTTTTACAGTGAAAACTGCTGGAACTTCAAACCGGCACTAGGAAACAGACTGAGAAACCAGAGTAAAAGTTTCTCCTGCAACCCGTTCCCTTTGTGCTAGATGAACGAACGTCTCTCCACATGCTCAGTTCTGAGAGATAAGTGTGTGTGAAAGCCGTCCTTTACCTAGCTTGTTGGGAACACAAAGTTTCTTTTCAGTTGCAAACTCCACTCCATACAAATATATGGGGAGGTACTAGCTCCAACCAGGTTTTACAGTGAAAACTGCAGGAACTTCAAACCGGCACTAGGAAACAGACTGAGAAACCAGAGTAAAAGTTTCTCCTGCAACCCGTTCCCTTTCTGCTAGATGAACGAACGTCTCTCCACATGCTCAGTTCTGAGAGATAAGTGAGTGTGAAAGCCGTCCTTCACCTAGCTTGTTGGGAACACAAAGTTTCTTTTCAGTTGCAAACTCCACTCCATACATATATATAGGGAGGTACTAGCTCCAACCAGGTTTTACAGTGAAAACTGCAGGAACTTCAAACCGGCACTAGGAAACAGACTGAGAAACCAGAGTAAACGTTTCTCCTGCCACCTGTTCCCTTTGTGCTAGATGAACGAACGTCTCTTCACATGCTCAGTTCTGAGAGAAGTGTGTGTGTGAAAGCCGTCCTTCACCTAGCTTTTTGGGAACATAAAGTTTCTTTTCATTTGTAAACTCCACTCCATACATATATATGGGGAGGTACTAGCACCAACTCGGTTTTACACGGAAAACTGCTGGAACTTCAAACCGGCACTAGGAAACAGACTGAGAAACCAGAGTAAAAATTTCTCCTGCAACCTGTTCCCTTTGTGTTAGATGAACGAACGTCTCTCCCCATGCTCAGTTCTGAGAGATGTGTGTGTGTGAAAGCCGTACTTCACCTAGCTTTTTGGGAACATAAAGTTTCTTTTAATTTGTAAACTCCACTCCATACATACATATGGGGAGGAACTAGCTCCAACTCCGTTTTACAGTGAAAACTGCTGGAACATCAAAACGGCACTAAGAAACAGACTGAGAAACCAGAGTAAAAGTTTCTCCTGCAACCCGTTCTCTTTCTGCTAGGGGAACGAACGTCTCTCCACATGCTCAGTTCTGAGAGATAAGTGTGTGTGAAAGCCGTCCTTCACCTAGCTTGTTGGGAACACAAAGTTTCTTTTCAGTTGCAAACTCCAATCCATACATACATATGGGGTGGTACTAGCTCCAAATCGGTTTTACAGTGAAAACTGCAGGAACTTCAAACCGGCACTAGGAAACAGACTGAGAAACCAGAGTAAAAGTTTCTCCTGCAACCCGTTCCCTTTGTGCTAGATGAACGAACGTCTCTCCACATGCTCAGTTTTGAGAGATAAGTGTGTGTGAAAGCCGTCCTTCACCTAGCTTGTTGGGAACACAAAGTTTCTTTTCAGTTGCAAACTCCACTCCGTATATATATATGGGGAGGTACTAGCTCCAAACAGGTTTTACAGTGAAAACTGCTGGAACTTCAAACCGGCACTAGGAAACAGACTGAGAAACCAGAGTAAAAGTTTCTCCTGAAACCCGTTCCTTTTGTGCTAGATGAACGAACGTCTCTCCACATGCTCAGTTCTGAGAGATAATTGTGTGTGAAAGCCGTCCTTCAACTAGCTTGTTGGGAACACAAAGTTTCTTTTCAGTTGCAAACTCCACTCCATAAATATATATGGGGAGGTACTAGCTCCAAATCGGTTTTACAGTGAAAACTGCAGGAACTTCAAACCGGCACTAGGAAACAGACTGAGAAACCAGAGAAAAGTTTCTCCTGCAAACCGTTCCCTTTCTGCTAGATGAACGAACGTCTCTCCACATGCTCAGTTCTGAGAGATAAGTGTGTGTGAAAGCCGTCCTTCACCTAGCTTGTTGGGAACACAAAGTTTTTTTTCAGTTGCAAACTCCACTCCATACATATATATGCGGAGGTACTAGCTCCAACCAAGTTTTACAGTGAAAACTGCTGGAACTTCAAACCGGCACTAGGAAACAGACTGAGAAACCAGAGTAAAACTTTCTCCTGCAACCCGTTCCCTTTGTGCTAGATGAACGAACGTCTCTCCACATGCTCAGTTCTGAGAGATAAGTGTGTGTGAAAGCCGTCCTTCACCTAGCTTGTTGGGAACACAAAGTTTCTTTTCAGTTGCAAACTTCACTCCATACAAATATATGGGGAGGTACTAGCTCCAACCAGGTTTTACAGTGAAAACTGCAGGAACTTCAAACCGGCACTAGGAAACAGACTGAGAAACCAGAGTAAAAGTTTCTCCTGCAACCCGTTCCCTTTCTGCTAGATGAACGAACGTCTCTCCACATGCTCAGTTCTGAGAGATAAGTGAGTGTGAAAGCCGTCCTTCACCTAGCTTGTTGGGAACACAAAGTTTCTTTTCAGTTGCAAACTCCACTCCATACATATATATAGGGAGGTACTAGCTCCAACCAGGATTTACAGTGAAAACTGCAGGAACTTCAACCCGGCACTAGGAAACAGACTGAGAAACCAGAGTAAACGTTTCTCCTGCAACCTGTTCCCTTTGTGCTAGATGAACGAACGTCTCTCCACATGCTCAGTTCTGAGAGAAGTGTGTGTGTGAAAGCCGTCCTTCACCTAGCTTTTTGGGAACATAAAGTTTCTTTTCATTTGTAAACTCCACTCCATACATATATATGGGGAGGTACTAGCACCAACTCGGTTTTACACTGAAAACTGCTGGAACTTCAAACCGGCACTAGGAAACAGACTGAGAAACCAGAGTAAATGTTTCTCCTGCAACCTGTTCCCTTTGTGTTAGATGAACGAACGTCTCTCCACATGCTCAGTTCTGAGAGATGTGTGTGTGTGAAAGCCGTACTTCACCTAGCTTTTTGGGAACATAAAGTTTCTTTTCATTTGTAAACTCCACTCCATACATACATATGGGGAGGTACTAGCTCCAACTCGGTTTTTCAGTGAAAACTGCTGGAACATCAAACCGGCACTAGGAAACAGACTGAGAAACCAGAGTAAAAGTTTCTCCTGCAACCCGTTCCCTTTCTGCTATTGGAACGAACGTCTCTCCACATGCTCAGTTCTGAGAGATAAGTGTGTGTGAAAGCCGTCCTTCACCTAGCTTGTTGGGAACACAAAGTTTCTTTTCAGTTGCAAACTCCACTCCATACATACATATGGGGAGGTACTAGCCCCAAATCGGTTTTACAGTGAAAACTGCAGGAACTTCAAACCGGCACTAGGAAACAGACTGAGAAACCAGAGTAAAAGTTTCTCCTGCAACCCGTTCCCTTTGTGCTAGATGAACGAACGTCTCTCCACATGCTCAGTTCTGAGAGATAAGTGTGTGTGAAAGCCGTCCTTCACCTTGCTTGATGGGAACACAAAGTTTCTTTTCAGTTGCAAACTCCACTCCATACATATATATGGGGAGGTAATAGCTCCAACTCGGTTTTACAGTGAAAACTGCTGGAACTTCAAACCGGCACTAGGAAACAGACTGAGAAACCAGAGTAAAAGTTTCTCCTGCAACCCGTTCCCTTTGTGCTAGGGGAACGAACGTCTCTCCACATGCTCAGTTCTGAGAGATAAGTGTGTGTGAAAGCCGTCCTTCACCTAGCTTGTTGGGAACACAAAGTTTCTTTTCAGTTGCAAACTCCACTCCATACATACATATGGGGTGGTACTAGCTCCAAATCGGTTTTACAGTGAAAACTGCAGGAACTTCAAACCGGCACTAGGAAACAGACTGAGAAACCAGAGTAAAAGTTTCTCCTGCAACCCGTTCCCTTTGTGCTAGATGAACGAACGTCTCTCCACATGCTCAGTTTTGAGAGATCAGTGTGTGTGAAAGCCGTCCTTCACCTAGCTTGTTGGGAACACAAAGTTTCTTTTCAGTTGCAAACTCCACTCCATATATATATATGGGGAGGTACTAGCTCCAAATCGGTTTTACAGTGAAAACTGCTGGAACTTCAAACCGGCACTAGGAAACAGACTGAGAAACCAGAGTAAAAGTTTCTCCTGCAACCCGTTCCCTTTGTGCTAGATGAACGAACGTCTATCCACATGCTCAGTTCTGAGAGATAAGTGTGTGTGAAAGCCGTCCTTCAACTAGCTTGTTGGGAACACAAAGTTTCTTTTCAGTTGCAAACTCCACTCCATACATATATATGGGGAGGTACTAGCTCCAAATCGGTTTTACAGTGAAAACTGCAGGAACTTCAAACCGGCACTAGGAAACAGACTGAGAAACCAGAGAAAAGTTTCTCCTGCATACCGTTCCCTTTCTGCTGGATGAACGAACGTCTCTCCACATGCTCAGTTCTGAGAGATATGTGTGTGTGAAAGCCGTCCTTCACCTAGCTTGTTGGGAACGCAAAGTTTTTTTTCAGTTGCAAACTCCACTCCATACATATATATGCGGAGGTACTAGCTCCAACCAGGTTTTACAGTGAAAACTGCTGGAACTTCAAACCGGCACTAGGAAACAGACTGAGAAACCAGAGTAAAAGTTTCTCCTGCAACCCGTTCCCTTTGTGCTAGATGAACGAACGTCTCTCCACATGCTCAGTTCTGAGAGATAAGTGTGTGTGAAAGCCGTCCTTTACCTAGCTTGTTGGGAACACAAAGTTTCTTTTCAGTTGCAAACTCCACTCCATACAAATATATGGGGAGGTACTAGCTCCAACCAGGTTTTACAGTGAAAACTGCAGGAACTTCAAACCGGCACTAGGAAACAGACTGAGAAACCAGAGTAAAAGTTTCTCCTGCAACCCGTTCCCTTTCTGCTAGATGAACGAACGTCTCTCCACATGCTCAGTTCTGAGAGATAAGTGAGTGTGAAAGCCGTCCTTCACCTAGCTTGTTGGGAACACAAAGTTTCTTTTCAGTTGCAAACTCCACTCCATACATATATATAGGGAGGTACTAGCTCCAACCAGGTTTTACAGTGAAAACTGCAGGAACTTCAAACCGGCACTAGGAAACAGACTGAGAAACCAGAGTAAACGTTTCTCCTGCAACCTGTTCCCTTTGTGCTAGATGAACGAACGTCTCTTCACATGCTCAGTTCTGAGAGAAGTGTGTGTGTGAAAGCCGTCCTTCACCTAGCTTTTTGGGAACATAAAGTTTCTTTTCATTTGTAAACTCCACTCCATACATATATATGGGGAGGTACTAGCACCAACTCGGTTTTACACGGAAAACTGCTGGAACTTCAAACCGGCACTAGGAAACAGACTGAGAAACCAGAGTAAAAGTTTCTCCTGCAACCTGTTCCCTTTGTGTTTGATGAACGAACGTCTCTCCCCATGCTCAGTTCTGAGAGATGTGTGTGTGTGAAAGCCGTACTTCACCTAGCTTTTTGGGAACATAAAGTTTCTTTTAATTTGTAAACTCCACTCCATACATACATATGGGGAGGAACTAGCTCCAACTCCGTTTTACAGTGAAAACTGCTGGAACATCAAAACGGCACTAAGAAACAGACTGAGAAACCAGAGTAAAAGTTTCTCCTGCAACCCGTTCTCTTTCTGCTAGGGGAACGAACGTCTCTCCACATGCTCAGTTCTGAGAGATAAGTGTGTGTGAAAGCCGTCCTTCACCTAGCTTGTTGGGAACACAAAGTTTCTTTTCAGTTGCAAACTCCACTCCATACATACATATGGGGTGGTACTAGCTCCAAATCGGTTTTACAGTGAAAACTGCAGGAACTTCAAACCGGCACTAGGAAACAGACTGAGAAACCAGAGTAAAAGTTTCTCCTGCAACCCGTTCCCTTTGTGCTAGATGAACGAACGTCTCTCCACATGCTCAGTTTTGAGAGATAAGTGTGTGTGAAAGCCGTCCTTCACCTAGCTTGTTGGGAACACAAAGTTTCTTTTCAGTTGCAAACTCCACTCCGTATATATATATGGGGAGGTACTAGCTCCAAATCCGTTTTACAGTGAAAACTGCTGGAACTTCAAACCGGCACTAGGAAACAGACTGAGAAACCAGAGTAAAAGTTTCTCCTGCAACCCGTTCCCTTTGTGCTAGATGAACGAACGTCTCTCCACATGCTCAGTTCTGAGAGATAAGTGTGTGTGAAAGCCGTCCTTCAACTAGCTTGTTGGGAACACAAAGTTTCTTTTCAGTTGCAAACTCCACTCCATAAATATATATGGGGAGGTACTAGCTCCAAATCGGTTTTACAGTGAAAACTGCAGGAACTTCAAACCGGCACTAGGAAACAGACTGAGAAACCAGAGAAAAGTTTCTCCTGCAAACCGTTCCCTTTCTGCTAGATGAGCGAACGTCTCTCCACATGCTCAGTTCTGAGAGATAAGTGTGTGTGAAAGCCGTCCTTCACCTAGCTTGTTGGGAACACAAAGTTTTTTTTCAGTTGCAAACTCCACTCCATACATATATATGCGGAGGTACTAGCTCCAACCAGGTTTTACAGTGAAAACTGCTGGAACTTCAAACCGGCACTAGGAAACAGACTGAGAAACCAGAGTAAAACTTTCTCCTGCAACCCGTTCCCTTTGTGCTAGATGAACGAACGTCTCTCCACATGCTCAGTTCTGAGAGAAAAGTGTGTGTGAAAGCCGTCCTTCACCTAGCTTGTTGGGAACACAAAGATTCTTTTCAGTTGCAAACTTCACTCCATACAAATATATGGGGAGGTACTAGCTCCAACCAGGTTTTACAGTGAAAACTGCAGGAACTTCAAACCGGCACTAGGAAACAGACTGAGAAACCAGAGTAAAAGTTTCTCCTGCAACCCGTTCCCTTTCTGCTAGATGAACGAACGTCTCTCCACATGCTCAGTTCTGAGAGATAAGTGAGTGTGAAAGCCGTCCTTCACCTAGCTTGTTGGGAACACAAAGTTTCTTTTCAGTTGCAAACTCCACTCCATACATATATATAGGGAGGTACTAGATCCAACCAGGTTTTACAGTGAAAACTGCAGGAACTTCAAACCGGCACTAGGAAACAGACTGAGAAACCAGAGTAAACGTTTCTCCTGCAACCTGTTCCCTTTGTGCTAGATGAACGAACGTCTCTCCACATGCTCAGTTCTGAGAGAAGTGTGTGTGTGAAAGCCGTCCTTCACCTAGCTTTTTGGGAACATAAAGTTTCTTTTCATTTGTAAACTCCACTCCATACATATATATGGGGAGGTACTAGCACCAACTCGGTTTTACACTGAAAAATGCTGGAACTTCAAACCGGCACTAGGAAACAGACTGAGAAACCAGAGTAAAAGTTTCTCCTGCAACCTGTTCCCTTTGTGTTAGATGAACGAACGTCTCTCCACATGCTCAGTTCTGAGAGATGTGTGTGTGTGAAAGCCGTACTTCACCTAGCTTTTTGGGAACATAAAGTTTCTTTTCATTTGTAAACTCCACTCCATACATACATATGGGGAGGTACTAGCTCCAACTCGGTTTTTCAGTGAAAACTGCTGGAACATCAAACCGGCACTAGGAAACAGACTGAGAAACCAGAGTAAAAGTTTCTCCTGCAACCTGTTCCCTTTCTGCTAGGGGAACGAACGTCTCTCCACATGCTCAGTTCTGAGAGATAAGTTTGTGTGAAAGCCGTCCTTCACCTAGCTTGTTGGAAACACAAAGTTTCTTTTCAGTTGCAAACTCCACTCCATACATATATATGGGGAGGTACTAGCTCCAAATCGGTTTTACAGTGAAAACTGCAGGAACTTCAAACCGGCACTAGGAAACAGACTGAGAAACCAGAGTAAAAGTTTCTCCTGCAACGCGTTCCCTTTGTGCTAGATGAACGAACGTCTCTCCACATGCTCAGTTCTGAGAGATAAGTGTGTGTGAAAGCCGTCCTTCACCTAGCTTGTTGGGAACACAAAGTTTCTTTTCAGTTCCAAACTCCACTCCATACATATATATGGGGAGGTAATAGCTCCAACTCGGTTTTACAGTGAAAACTGCTGGAACTTCAAACCGGCACTAGGAAACAGACTGAGAAACCAGAGTAAACGTTTCTCCTGCAACCTGTTCCCTTTGTGCTAGATGAACGAACGTCTCTCCACATGCTCAGTTCTGAGAGAAGTGTGTGTGTGAAAGCCGTCCTTCACCTAGCTTTTTGGGAACATAAAGTTTCTTTTCATTTGTAAACTCCACTCCATACATATATATGGGGAGGTACTAGCACCAACTCGGTTTTACACTGAAAACTGCTGGAACTTCAAACCGGCACTAGGAAACAGACTGAGAAACCAGAGTAAAAGTTTCTCCTGCAACCTGTTCCCTTTGTGTTAGATGAACGAACGTCTCTCCACATGCTCAGTTCTGAGAGATGTGTGTGTGTGAAAGCCGTACTTCACCTAGCTTTTTGGGAACATAAAGTTTCTTTTCATTTGTAAACTCCACTCCATACATACATATGGGGAGGTACTAGCTCCAACTCGGTTTTTCAGTGAAAACTGCTGGAACATCAAACCGGCACTAGGAAACAGACTGAGAAACCAGAGTAAAAGTTTCTCTTGCAACCTGTTCCCTTTCTGCTAGGTGAACGAACGTCTCTCCACATGCTCAGTTCTGAGAGATAAGTTTGTGTGAAAGCCGTCCTTCACCTAACTTGTTGGGAACACAAAGTTTCTTTTCAGTTGCAAACTCCACTCCATACATATATATGGGGAGGTACTAGCTCCAAATCCGTTTTACAGTGAAAACTGCAGGAACTTCAAACCGGCACTAGGAAACAGACTGAGAAACCATAGTAAAAGTTTCTCCTGCAACGCGTTCCCTTTGTGCTAGATGAACGAACGTCTCTCCACATGCTCAGTTCTGAGAGATAAGTGTGTGTGAAAGCCGTCCTCCACCTAGCTTGTTGGGAACACAAAGTTACTTTTCAGTTGCAAACTCCACTCCATACATATATATGGGGAGGTACTAGCTCCAACTCGGTTTTACAGTGAAAACTGCTGGAACTTCAAACCGGCACTAGGAAACAGACTGAGAAACCAGAGTAAAAGTTTCTCCTGCAACCCGTTCCATTTGTGCTAGGGGAACGAACGTCTCTCCACATGCTCAGTTCTGAGAGATAAGTGTGTGTGAAAGCCGTCCTTCACCTAGCTAGTTGGGAACACAAAGTTTCTTTTCAGTTGCAAACTCCACTCCATATATATATATGGGGAGGTACTAGCTCCAAATCGGTTTTACAGTGAAAACTGCTGGAACTTCAAACCGGCACTAGGAAACAGACTGAGAAACCAGAGTAAAAGTTTCTCCTGCAACCCGTTCCCTTTGTGCTAGATGAACGAACGTCTATCCACATGCTCAGTTCTGAGAGATAAGTGTGTGTGAAAGCCGTCCTTCAACTAGCTTGTTGGGAACACAAAGTTTCTTTTCAGTTGCAAACTCCACTCCATACATATATATGGGGAGGTACTAGCTCCAAATCGGTTTTACAGTGAAAACTGCAGGAACTTCAAACCGGCACTAGGAAACAGACTGAGAAACCAGAGAAAAGTTTCTCCTGCAAACCGTTCCCTTTCTGCTAGATGAACGAACGTCTCTCCACATGCTCAGTTCTGAGAGATAAGTGTGTGTGAAAGCCGTCCTTCACCTAGCTTGTTGGGAACACAAAGTTTTTTTTCAGTTGCAAACTCCACTCCATACATATATATGCGGAGGTACTAGCTCCAACCAGGTTTTACAGTGAAACCTGCTGGAACTTCAAACCGGCACTAGGAAACAGACTGAGAAACCAGAGTAAATGTTTCTCCTGCAACCCGTTCCCTTTGTGCTAGATGAACGAACGTCTCTCCACATGCTCAGTTCTGAGAGATAAGTGTGTGTGAAAGCCGTCCTTCACCTAGCTTGTTGGGAACACAAAGTTTCTTTTCAGTTGCAAACTCCACTCCATACAAATATATGGGGAGGTACTAACTCCAACCAGGTTTTACAGTGAAAACTGCAGGAACTTCAAACCGGAACTAGGAAACAGACTGAGAAACCAGAGTAAAAGTTTCTCCTGCAACCCGTTCCCTTTCTGCTAGATGAACGAACGTCTCTCCACATGCTCAGTTCTGAGAGATAAGTGAGTGTGAAAGCCGTCCTTCACCTAGCTTGTTGGGAACACAAAGTTTCTTTTCAGTTGCAAACTCCACTCCATACATATATATGGGGAGGTACTAGCTCCAACCAGGTTTTACAGTGAAAACTGCAGGAACTTCAAACCGGCACTAGGAAACAGACTGAGAAACCAGAGTAAACGTTTCTCCTGCAACCTGTTCCCTTTGTGCTAGATGAACGAACGTCTCTTCACATGCTCAGTTCTGAGAGAACTGTGTGTGTGAAAGCCGTCCTTCACCTAGCTTTTTGGGAACATAAAGTTTCTTTTCATTTGTAAACTCCACTCCATACATATATATGGGGTGGTAGTAGCACCAACTCGGTTTTACACGGAAAACTGCTGGAACTTCAAACCGGCACTAGGAAACAGACTGAGAAACCAGAGTAAAAGTTTCTCCTGCAACCTGTTCCCTTTGTGTTAGATGAACGAACGTCTCTCCCCATGCTCAGTTCTGAGAGATGTGTGTGTGTGAAAGCCGTACTTCACCTAGCTTTTTGGGAACATAAAGTTTCTTTTCATTTGTAAACTCCACTCCATACATACATATGGGGAGGTACTAGCTCCAACTCGGTTTTACAGTGAAAACGGCAGGAACATCAAACCGGCACTAGGAAACAGACTGAGAAACCAGAGTAAAAGTTTCTCCTGCAACCCGTTCCCTTTGTGCTAGGGGAACGAACGTCTCTCCACATGCTCAGTTCTGAGAGATAAGTGTGTGTGAAAGCCGTACTTCACCTAGCTTGTTGGGAACACAAAGTTTCTTTTCAGTTGCAAACTCCACTCCATACATATATATGGGGAGGTACTAGCTCCAACTCGGTTTTACAGTGAAAACTGCTGGAACTTCAAACCGGCACTAGGAAACAGACTGAGAAACCAGAGTAAAAGTTTCTCCTGCAACCCGTTCCCTTTGTGCTAGATGAACGAACGTCTCTCCACATGCTCAGTTCTGAGAGATAAGTGTGTGTGAAAGCCGTCCTTCAACAAGCTTGTTGGGAACACAAAGTTTCTTTTCAGTTGCAAACTCCACTCCATACATATATATGGGGAGGTACTAGCTCCAAATCGGTTTTACAGTGAAAACTGCAGGAACTTCAAACCGGCATTAGGAAACAGACTGAGAAACCAGAGTAAAAGTTTCTCCTGCAAACCGTTCCGTTTCTGCTAGATGAACGAACGTCTCTCCACATGCTCAGTTCTGAGAGATAAGTGTGTGTGAAAGCCGTCCTTCAACTAGCTTGTTGGGAACACAAATTTTCTTTTCAGTTGCAAACTCCACTCCATACATATATATGCGGAGGTACTAGCTCCAACCAGGTTTTACAGTGAAAACTGCTGGAACTTCAAACCGGCACTAGGAAACAGACTGAGAAACCATAGTAAAAGTTTCTCCTGCAACCTGTTCCCTTTGTGCTAAATGAAAGAACGTGTCTCCACATGCTCAGTTCTGAGAGATATGTGTGTGTGAAAGCAGTCCTTCACCTAGCTTTTTGGGAACATAAAGTTCCTTTTCAATTGTAAACTCCACTCCATACATATATATGGGGAGGTACTAGCTCCAACTCGGTTTTACAGTGAAAACTGCTGGAACTTCAAACCGGCACTAGGAAACAGACTGAGAAACCAGAGTAAAAGTTTCTCCTGCAACCCGTTCCCTTTGTGCTAGATGAATGAACGTCTCTCCACATGCTCAGTTCCGAGAGATAAGTGTGTGTGAAAGCCGTCCTTCACCTAGCTTGTTGGGAACACAAAGTTTCTTTTCAGTTGCAAACTCCACTCCATACATATATATGGGGAGGTACTAGCTCCAACTCGGTTTTACAGTGAAATCTGCTGGAACTTCAAACCGGCACTAGGAAACAGACTGAGAAACCAGAGTAAAAGTTTCTCCTGCAACCCGTTCCCTTTGTGCTAGATGAACGAACGTCTCTCCACATGATCAGTTCTGAGAGATAAGTGTGTGTGAAAGCCGTCCTTCAACTAGCTTGTTGGGAACACAAAGTTTCTTTTCATTTGTAAACTCCACTCCATACATACATATGGGGAGGTACTAGCTCCAACTCGGTTTTACTGTGAAAACTGCTGGAACATCAAACCGGCACTAGGAAACAGACTGAGAAACCAGAGTAAAAGTTTCTCCTGCAACCCGTTCCCTTTCTGCTAGGGGAACGAACGTCTCTCCACATGCTCAGTTCTGAGAGATAAGTGTGTGTGAAAGCCGTCCTTCACCTAGCTTGTTGGGAACACAAAGTATCTTTTCAGTTGCAAACTCCACTCCATACATATATATGGGGAGGTACTAGCTCCAAATCGGTTTTACAGTGAAAGCTGCAGGAACTTCAAACCGGCACTAGGAAACAGACTGGGAAACCAGAGTAAAAGTTTCTCCTGCAACCCGTTCCCTTTGTGCTAGATGAACGAACGTCTCTCCACATGCTCATTTCTGAGAGATAAGTGTGTGTGAAAGCCGTCCTTCACCTAGCTTGTTGGGAACACAAAGTTTCTTTTCAGTTGCAAACTCCACTCCATACATATATATGGGGAGGTACTAGCTCCAACTCGGTTTTACAGTGAAAACTGCTGGAACTTCAAACCGGCACTAGGAAACAGACTGAGAAACCAGAGTAAAAGTTTCTCCTGCAAACCGTTCCGTTTCTGCTAGATGAACGAACGTCTCTCCACATGCTCAGTTCTGAGAGATAAGTGTGTGTGAAAGCCTTCCTTCAACTAGCTTGTTGGGAACACAAAGTTTCTTTTCAGTTGCAAACTCCACTCCATAAATATATATGCGGAGGTACTAGCTCCAACCAGGTTTTACAGTGAAAACTGCTGGAACTTCAAACCGGCACTAGGAAACAGACTGAGAAACCAGAGTAAAAGTTTCTCCTGCAACCTGTTCCCTTTGTGCTGGATGAAAGAACGTCTCTCCACATGCTCAGTTCTGAGAGATAAGTGTGTGTGAAAGCAGTCCTTCACCTAGCTTTTTGGGAACATAAAGTTCCTTTTCAATTTTAAACTCCACACCATACATATATATGGGGAGGTACTAGCTCCAACTCGGTTTTACAGTGAAAACTGCTGGAACTTCAAACCGGCACTAGGAAACAGACTGAGAAACCAGAGTAAAAGTTTCTCCTGCAACCCGTTCCCTTTGTGCTAGATGAACGAACGTCTCTCCACATGCTCAGTTCTGAGAGATAAGTGTGTGTGAAAGCCGTCCTTCACCTAGCTTGTTGGGAACACAAAGTTTCTTTTCAGTTGCAAACTCCACTCCATACATATATATGGGGAGGTACTAGCTCCAACTCGGTTTTACAGTGAAAACTGCTGGAACTTCAAACCGGCACTAGGAAACAGACTGAGAAACCAGAGTAAAAGTTTCTCCTGCAACCCGTTCCCTTTGTGCTAGATGAACGAACGTCTCTCCACATGCTCAGTTCTGAGAGATAAGTGTGTGTGAAAGCCGTCCTTCAACTAGCTTGTTGGGAACACAAAGTTTCTTTTCAGTTGCAAACTCCACTCCATACATATATATGGGGAGGTATTAGCTCCAACACGGTTTTACACTGAAAACTGCAGGAACTTCAAACCGGCACTAGGAAACAGACTGAGAAACCAGTGTAAAAGTTTCTCCTGCAACCCGTTCCCTTTGTGCTAGATGAACGAACGTCTCTCCACGTGCTCAGTTCTGAGAGATAAGTGTGTGTGAAAGCCGTCCTTAACCAAGCATGTTGGGAACACAAAGTTTCTTTTCAGTTGCCAACTCCACTCCATACATATATATGGGGAGGTACTAGCTCCAACTCGGTTTTACAGTGAAAACTGCAGGAACTTCAAACCGGCACTAGGAAACAGACTGAGAAACCAGAGTAAAAGTTTCTCCTGCAACCCGTTCCCTTTGTGCTAGATGAACGAACGTCTCTCCACATGCTCAGTTCTGAGAGATAAGTGTGTGTGAAAGCCGTCCTTCACCTAGCTTGTTGGGAACACAAAGTTTCTTTTCAGTTGCAAACTCCACTCCATACATATATATGGGGAGGTACTAGCTCCAAACAGGTTTTACAGTGAAAACTGCAGGAACTTCAAACCGGCACTAGGAAACAGACTGAGAAACCAGAGTAAAAGTTTCTCCTGCAACACTTTCCCTTTGTGCTAGATGAACGAACGACTCTCCACATGCTCAGTTCTGAGAGATATGTGTGTGTGAAAGCTGTCCTTCACCTAGCTTGTTGGGAACACAAAGTTTCTTTTCAGTTGCAAACTCCACTCCATACATATATATGGGGAGGTACTAGCTCCAACTCGGTTTTACAATGAAAACTGCAGGAACTTCAAACCGGCACTAGGAAACAGACTGAGAAACCAGAGTAAAAGTTTCTCCTGCATCCCGTTCCCTTTGTGCTAGATGAACGAACGTCTCCCCACATGCTCAGTTCTGAGACATAAGTGTGTGTGAAAGCCGTCCTTCAACTAGCTTGTTGGGAAAACAAAGTTTGTTTTCAGTTGCAAACTCCACTCCATACATATATATGGGGAGGTACTAGCTCCAAATCGGTTTTACAGTGAAAACTGCAGGAACTTCAAACCGGCATTAGGAAACAGACTGAGAAACCAGAGTAAAAGTTTCTCCTGCAAACCGTTCCGTTTCTGCTAGATGAACGAACGTCTCTCCAAATGCTCAGTTCTGAGAGATAAGTGTGTGTGAAAGCCGTCCTTCAGCTAGCTTGTTGGGAACACAAAGTTTCTTTTCAGTTGCAAACTCCACTCCATACATATATATGCGGAGGTACTAGCTCCAACCAGGTTTTACAGTGAAAACTGCTGGAACTTCAAACCGGCACTAGGAAACAGACTGAGAAACCAGAGTAAAAGTTTCTCCTGCAACCTGTTCCCTTTGTGCTAGATGAAAGAACGTCTCTCCACATGCTCAGTTCTGAGAGATGTGTGTGTGTGAAAGCCGTCCTTCACCTAGCTTTTTGGGAACATAAAGTTCCTTTTCAATTGTAAACTCCACTCCATACATATATATGGGGAGGTACTAGCTCCAACTCGGTTTTACAGTGAAAACTGCTGGAACTTCAAACCGGCACTAGGAAACAGACTGAGAAACAAGAGTAAAAGTTTCTCCTGCAACCCGTTCCCTTTGTGCTAGATGAACGAACGTCTCTCCACATGCTCAGTTCTGAGAGATAAGTGTGTGTGAAAGCCGTCCTTCACCTAGCTTGTTGGGAACACAAAGTTTCTTTTCAGTTGCAAACTCCACTCCATACATATATATGGGGAGGTACTAGCTCCAACCAGGTTTTACAGTGAAAACTGCAGGAACTTCAAACCGGCACTAGGAAACAGACTGAGAAACCAGAGTAAAGTTTCACCTGCAACCTGTTCCCTTTGTGCTAGATGAACGAACGTCTATCCACATGCACAGTTCTGAGAGATGTGTGTGTGTGAAAGCCGTCCTTCACCTAGCTTTTTGGGAACATAAAGTTTCTTTTCATTTGTAAACTCCACTCCATACATATATATGGGGAGGTACAAGCTCCAACTCGGTTTTACACTGAAAACTGCAGGAACTTCAAACCGGCACTAGGAAACAGGCTGAGAAACCAGAGTAAATTTTCTCCTGCATCCCGTTCCCTTTGTGCTAGATGAACGAACGTCTCTCCACATGCTCACTTCTGAGAGATAAGTGTGTGTGAAAGCTGTCTTTCACCTAGCTTGTTGGGAACACAAAGATTCTTTTCAGTTGCAAACTCCACTCCATACATATATATGGGGAGGTACTAGCTCCAACTCGGTTTTACACTGAAAACTGCAGGAACTTCAAACCGGCACTAGGAAACAGACTGAGAAACCAGAGTAAAAGTTTCTCCTGCAACCCGTTCCCTTTGTGCTAGATGAACGAACGTCTCTCCACATGCTCAGTTCTGAGAGATAAGTGTGTGTGAAAGCCGTCCTTAAGCAAGCATGTTGGGAACACAAAGTTTCTTTTCAGTTGCCAACTCCACTCCATACATATATATGGGGAGGTACTAGCTCCAACTCGGTTTTACAGTGAAAACTGCAGGAACTTCAAACCGGCACTAGGAAACAGACTGAGAAACCAGAGTAAAAGTTTCTCCTGCAACCCGTTCCCTTTGTGCTAGATGAACGAACGTCTCTCCACATGCTCAGTTCTGAGAGATAAGTGTGTGTGAAAGCCGTCCTTCACCTAGCTTGTTGGGAACACAAAGTTTCTTTTCAGTTGCAAACTCCACTCCATACATATATATGTGGAGGTACTAGCTCCAAACAGGTTTTACAGTGAAAACTGCAGGAACTTCAAACCGGCACTAGGAAACAGACTGAGAAACCAGAGTAAAAGTTTCTCCTGCAACCCGTTCCCTTTGTGCTAGATGAACGAACGACTCTCCACATGCTCAGTTCTGAGAGATAATTGTGTGTGAAAGCCGTCCTTCACCTAGCTTGTTGGGAACACAAAGTTTCTTTTCAGTTGCAAACTCCACTCCATACATATATATGGGGAGGTACTAGCTCCAACCAGGTTTTACAGTGAAAACTGCAGGAACTTCAAACCGGCACTAGGAAACAGACTGAGAAAACAGAGTAAACGTTTCTCCTGCAACCCGTTCCCTTTCTGCTAGATGAACGAACGTCTCTCCACATGCTCAGTTCTGAGAGATGTGTGTGTGTGAAAGCCGTCCTTCACCTAGCTTTTTGGGAACATAAAGTTTCTTTTCATTTGTAAACTCCACTCCATACATATATATGGGGAGGTACTAGCTCCAACTCGGTTTTACAGTGAAAACTGCTGGAACTTCAAACCGGCACTAGGAAACAGACTGAGAAACCAGAGTAAAAGTTTCTCCTGCAACCCGTTCCCTTTGTGCTAGATGAACGAACGTATCTCCACATGCTCAGTTCTGAGAGATAAGTGTGTGTGAAAGCCGTCCTTCACCTAGCTTTTTGGGAACATAAAGTTCCTTTTCAGTTGTAAATTCCACTCCATACATATATATGGGGAGGTACTAGCTCCAGTTGGTTTTACAGTGAAAACTGCAGGAACTTCAAACCGGCACTAGGAAACAGACTGAGAAACCAGAGTAAAAGTTTCTCCTGCAACCCGTTCCCTTTGTGCTGGATGAACGAACGTCTCTCCACATGCTCAGTTCTGAGAGATAAGTGTGTGTGAAAGCCGTCCTTCACCTAGCTTTTTGGGAACACAAAGTTTCTTTTCAGTTGCAAACTCCACTCCATACATATATATGGGGAGGTACTAGCTCCAAATCGGTTTTACAGTGAAAACTGCAGGAACTTCAAACCGGCACTAGGAAACAGACTGAGAAACCAGAGTAAAAGTTTCTCCTGCAACCCGTTCCCTTTCTGCTAGATGAACGAACGTCTCTCCACATGCTCAGTTCTGAGAGATTAGTGAGTGTGAAAGCCGTCCTTCACCTAGCTTGTTGGGAACACAAAGTTCCTTTTCAGTTGCAAATTCCACTCCATACATATATATAGGGAGGTACTAGCTCCAACCAGGTTTTACAGTGAAAACTGCAGGAACTTCAAACCGGCACTAGGAAACAGACTGAGAAACCAGAGTAAACGTTTCACCTGCAACCTGTTCCCTTTGTGCTAGATGAAAGAACGTCTGTCCACATGCTCAGTTCTGAGAGATGTGTGTGTGTGAAAGCCGTCCTTCACCTAGCTTTTTGGGAACATAAAGTTTCTTTTCAGTTGCAAACTCCACTCCATACATATATATGGGGAGGTACTAGCTCCAACTCGGTTTTACAGTGAAAACTGCAGGAACTTCAAACCGGCACTAGGAAACAGACTGAGAAACCAGAGTAAAAGTTTCTCCTGCAACCCGTTCCCTTTGTGCTAGATGAACGAACGTCTCTCCACATGCTCAGTTCTGAGAGATAAGTGTGTGTGAAAGCCGCCCTTAACCTAGCTTGTTGGGAACACAAAGTTTCTTTTCAGTTGCAAACTCCACTCCATACATATATATGGGGAGGTACTAGCTCCAAACAGGTTTTACAGTGAAAACTGCAGGAACTTCAAACAGGCACTAGGAAACAGACTGAGAAACCAGAGTAAAAGTTTCTCCTGCAACCCGTTCCCTTTGTGCTAGATGAACGAACGACTCTCCACATGCTCAGTTCTGAGAGATATGTGTGTGTGAAAGCTGTCCTTCACCTAGCTTGTTGGGAACATAAAGTTTCTTTTCAGTTGCAAACTCCATTCCATACATATATATGGGGAGGTACTAGCTCCAACTCGGTTTTACACTGAAAACTGCAGGAACTTCAAACCGGCACTAGGAAACAGACTGAGAAACCAGAGTAAAAGTTTCTCCTGCATCATGTTCCCTTTGTGCTAGATGAACGAACGTCTCTCCACATGCTCAGTTCTGAGAGATAAGTGTGTGTGAAAGCCGTCCTTCACCAATCATGTTGGGAACAGAAATTTTCTTTTCAGTTGCAAACTCCACTCCATACATATATATGGGGAGGTACTAGCTCCAACTAGGTTTTACAGTGAAAACTGCAGGAACTTCAAACCGGCACTAGGAAACAGACTGAGAAACCAGAGTAAAAGTTTCTCCTGCAACCCGTTCCCTTTGTGCTAGATGAACGAACGTCTCTCCACATGCTCAGTTCTGAGAGATAAGTGTGTGTGAAAGCCGTACTTCACCTAGCTTGTTGGGAACACAAAGTTTCTTTTCAGTTGCAAACTCCACTCCATACATATATATGGGGAGGTACTAGCTCCAAACAGGTTTTACAGTGAAAACTGCAGGAACTTCAAACCGGCACTAGGAAACAGACTGAGATACCAGAGTAAAAGTTTCTCCTGCAACCCGTTCCCTTTGTGCTAGATGAACGAACGACTCTCCACATGCTCAGTTCTGAGAGATAAGTGTGTGTGAAAGCCGTCCTTCACCTAGCTTGTTGGGAACACAAAATTTCTTTTCAGTTGCAAACTCCACTCCATACATATAAATGGGGAGGTACTAGCTCCAACCAGGTTTTACAGTGAAAACTGCAGGAACTTCAAACCGGCACTAGGAAACAGACTGAGAAACCAGAGTAAACGTTTCTCCTGCAACCCGTACCCTTTGTGCTAGATGAACGAACGTCTATCCACATGCTCAGTTCTGAGAGATGTGTGTGTGTGAAAGCCGTCCTTCACCTAGCTTTTTGGGAACATAAAGTTTCTTTTCATTTGTAAACTCCACTCCATACATATATATGTGGAGGTACTAGCTCCAACTCGGTTTTACAGTGAAAACTGCTGGAACATCAAACCGGCACTAGGAAACAGACTGAGAAACCAGAGTAAAAGTTTTTCCTGCAACCCGTTCCCTTTCTGCTAGGGGAACGAACGTCTCTCCACATGCTCAGTTCTGAGAGATAAGTGTGTGTGAAAGCCGTCCTTCCCCTAGCTTGTTGGGAACACAAACTTTCTTTTCAGTTGCAAACTCCACTCCATACATATATATGGGGAGTTACTAGCTCCAAATCGGTTTTACAGTGAAAACTGCAGGAACTTCAAACCGGCACTAGGAAACAGACTGAGAATCCAGAGTAAAAGTTTCTCCTGCAACCCGTTCCCTTTGTGCTAGATGAACGAACGTCTCTCCACATGCTCAGTTCTGAGAGATAAGTGTGTGTGAAAGCCGTCCTTCACCTAGCTTGTTGGGAACACAAAGTTTCTTTTCAGTTGCAAACTCCACTCCATACATATATATGGGGAGGTACTAGCTCCAACTCGGTTTTACAGTGAAAACTGCTGGAACTTCAAACCGGCACTAGGAAACAGGCTGAGAAACCAGAGTAAAGTTTCTCCTGCATCCCGTTCCCTTTGTGCTAGATGAACGAACGTCTCTCCACATGCTCACTTCTGAGAGATAAGTGTGTGTGAAAGCTGTCTTTCACCTAGCTTGTTGGGAACACAAAGATTCTTTTCAGTTGCAAACTCCACTCCATACATATATATGGGGAGGTACTAGCTCCAACTCGGTTTTACACTGAAAACTGCAGGAACTTCAAACCGGCACTAGGAAACAGACTGAGAAACCAGAGTAAAAGTTTCTCCTGCAACACGTTCCCTTTGTGTTAGATGAACGAACGTCTCTCCACATGCTCAGTTCTGAGAGATAAGTGTGTGTGAAAGCCGTCCTTAACCAAGCATGTTGGGAACACAAAGTTTCTTTTCAGTTGCCAACTCCACTCCATACATATATATGGGGAGGTACTAGCTCCAACTCGGTTTTACAGTGAAAACTGCAGGAACTTCAAACCGGCACTAGGAAACAGACTGAGAAACCAGAGTAAAAGTTTCTCCTGCAACCCGTTCCCTTTGTGCTAGATGAACGAACGTCTCTCCACATGCTCAGTTCTGAGAGATAAGTGTGTGTGAAAGCCGTCCTTCACCTAGCTTGTTGGGAACACAAAGTTTCTTTTCAGTTGCAAACTCCACTCCATACATATATATGGGGAGGTACTAGCTCCAAACAGGTTTTACAGTGAAAACTGCAGGAACTTCAAACCGGCACTAGGAAACAGACTGAGAAACCAGAGTAAAAGTTTCTCCTGCAACCCGTTCCCTTTGTGCTAGATGAACGAACGACTCTCCACATGCTCAGTTCTGAGAGATAAGTGTGTGTGAAAGCCGTCCTTCACCTAGCTTGTTGGGAACACAAAGTTTCTTTTCAGTTGCAAACTCCACTCCATACATATATATGGGGAGGTACTAGCTCCAACAAGGTTTTACACTGAAAACTGCAGGAACTTCAAACCGGCACTAGGAAACAGACTGAGAAACCAGAGTAAATGTTTCTCCTGCAACCCTTTCCCTTTCTGCTAGATGAACGAACGTCTCTCCACATGCTCAGTTCTGAGAGATGTGTGTGTGTGAAAGCCGTCCTTCACCTAGCTTTTTGGGAACATAAAGTTTCTTTTCATTTGTAAACTCCACTCCATACATATATATGGGGAGGTACTAGCTCCAACTCGGTTTTACAGTGAAAACTGCTGGAACTTCAAACCGGCACTAGGAAACAGACTGAGAAACCAGAGTAAAAGTTTCTCCTGCAACCCGTTCCCTTTGTGCTAGATGAACGAACGTCTCTCCACATGCTCAGTTCTGAGAGATAAGTGTGTGTGAAAGCCGTCCTTCAACTAGCTTGTTGGGAACACAAAGTTTCTTTTCATTTGCAAACTCCACTCCATACATATATATGGGGTGGTACTAGCTCCAAATCGGTTTTACAGTGAAAACTGCAGAAACTTCAAACCGGCATTAGGAAACAGACTGAGAAACCAGAGTAAAAGTTTCTCCTGCAAACTGTTCCATTTCTCCTAGATGAACGAACGTCTCTCCACATGCTCAGTTCTGAGAGATAAGTGTGTGTGAAAGCCGTCCTTCACCTAGCTTGTTGGGAACACAAAGTTTCTTTTCAGTTGCAAACTCCACTCCATACATATATATGGGGAGGTACTAGCTCCAACCAGGTTTTACAGTGAAAACTGCTGGAACTTCAAACCGGCACTAGGAAACAGACTGAGAAACCAGAGTAAAAGTTTCTCCTGCAACCTGTTCCCTTTGTGCTAGATGAAAGAACGTCTCTCCACATGCTCAGTTCTTAGAGATGTGTGTGTGTGAAAGCCGTCCTTCACCTAGCTTTTTGGGAACATAAAGTTCCTTTTCAATTGTAAATTCCACTCCATACATATATATGGAGAGGTACTAGCTCCAGTCGGTTTTACAGTGAAAACTGCTGGAACTTCAAACCGGCACTAGGAAACAGACTGAGAAACCAGAGTAAAAGTTTCTCCTGCAACCCGTTCCCTTTGTGCTGGATGAACGAACGTCTCTCCACATGCTCAGTTCTGAGAGATAAGTGTGTGTGAAAGCCGTCCTTCACCTAGCTTTTTGGGAACACAAAGTTTCTTTTCAGTTGCAAACTCCACTCCATACATATATATGGGGAGGTACTAGCTCCAACCAGGTTTTACAGTGAAAACTTCAGGAACTTCAAACCGGCACTAGGAAACAGACTGAGAAACCAGAGTAAAAGTTTCTCCTGCAACCCGTTCCCTTTCTGCTAGATGAACGAACGTCTCTCCACATGCTCAGTTCTGAGAGTATAGTGAGTGTGAAAGCCGTCCTTCACCTAGCTTGTTGGGAACACAAAGTTTCTTTTCAGTTGCAAATTCCACTCCATACATATATATAGGGAGGTACTAGCTCCAACCAGGTTTTACAGTGAAAACTGCAGGAACTTCAAACCGGCACTAGGAAACAGACTGAGAAACCAGAGTAAACGTTTCACCTGCAACCTGTTCCCTTTGTACTAGATGAACGAACGTCTATCCACATGCTCAGTTCTGAGAGATGTGTGTGTGTGAAAGCCGTCCTTCACCTAGCTTTTTGGGAACATAAAGTTTCTTTTCAGTTGCAAACTCCACTCCATACATATATATGGGGAGGTACTAGCTCCAACTCGGTTTTACAGTGAAAACTGCTGGAACTTCAAACCGGCACTAGGAAACAGACTGAGAAACCAGAGTAAAAGTTTCTCCTGCAACCCGTTCCCTTTGTGCTAGATGAACGAACGTCTCTCCACATGCTCAGTTCTGAGAGATAAATGTGTGTGAAAGCCGCCCTTAACCTAGCTTGTTGGGAACACAAAGTTTCTTTTCAGTTGCAAACTCCACTGCATACATATATATGGGGAGGTACTAGCTCCAAACAGGTTTTACAGTGAAAACTGCAGGAACTTCAAACAGGCACTAGGAAACAGACTGAGAAACCAGAGTAAAAGTTTCTACTGCAACCCGTTCCCTTTGTGCTAGATGAACGAACGACTCTCCACATGCTCAGTTCTGAGAGATATGTGTGTGTGAAAGCTGTCCTTCACCTAGCTTGTTGGGAACACAAAGTTTCTTTTCAGTTGCAAACTCCACTCCATACATATATATGGGGAGGTACTAGCTCCAACTCGGTTTTACACTGAAAACTGCAGGAACTTCAAACCGGCACTAGGAAACAGACTGAGAAACCAGAGTAAAAGTTTCTCCTGATCATGTTCCCTTTGTGCTAGATGAACGAACGTCTCTCCACATGCTCAGTTCTGAGAGATAAGTGTGTGTGAAAGCCGTCCTTCACCAAGCATGTTGGGAACAGAAATTTTCTTTTCAGTTGCAAACTCCACTCCATACATATATATGGGGAGGTACTAGCTCCAACTAGGTTTTACAGTGAAAACTGCAGGAACTTCAAACCGGCACTAGGAAACAGACTGAGAAACCAGAGTAAAAGTTTCTCCTGCAACCCGTTCCCTTTGTGCTAGATGAACGAACGTCTCTCCACATGCTCAGTTCTGAGAGATAAGTGTGTGTGAAAGCCGTACTTCACCTAGCTTGTTGGGAACACAAAGTTTCTTTTCAGTTGCAAACTCCACTCCATACATATATATGGGGAGGTACTAGCTCCAAACAGGTTTTACAGTGAAAACTGCAGGAACTTCAAACCGGCACTAGGAAACAGACTGAGATACCAGAGAAAAAGTTTCTCCTGCAACCCGTTCCCTTTGTGCTAGATGAACGAACGACTCTCCACATGCTCAGTTCTGAGAGATAAGTGTGTGTGAAAGCCGTCCTTCACCTAGCTTGTTGGGAACACAAAGTTTCTTTTCAGTTGCAAACTCCACTCCATACATATATATGGGGAGGTACTAGCTCCAACCAGGTTTTACAGTGAAAACTGCAGGAACTTCAAACCGGCACTAGGAAACAGACTGAGAAACCAGAGTAAACGTTTCTCCTTCAACCCGTACCCTTTGTGCTAGATGAACGAACGTCTATCCACATGCTCAGTTCTGAGAGATGTGTGTGTGTGAAAGCCGTCCTTCACCTAGCTTTTTGGGAACATAAAGTTTCTTTTCATTTGTAAACTCCACTCCATACATATATATGTGGAGGTACTAGCTCCAACTCGGTTTTACAGTGAAAACTGCTGGAACATCAAACCGGCACTAGGAAACAGACTGAGAAACCAGAGTAAAAGTTTTTCCTGCAACCCGTTCCATTTCTGCTAGGGGAACGAACGTCTCTCCACATGCTCAGTTCTGAGAGATAAGTGTGTGTGAAAGCCGTCCTTCCCCTAGCTTGTTGGGAACACAAACTTTCTTTTCAGTTGCAAACTCCACTCCATACATATATATGGGGAGTTACTAGCTCCAAATCGGTTTTACAGTGAAAACTGCAGGAACTTCAAACCGGCACTAGGAAACAGACTGAGAATCCAGAGTAAAAGTTTCTCCTGCAACCCGTTCCCTTTGTGCTAGATGAACGAACGTCTCTCCACATGCTCAGTTCTGAGAGATAAGTGTGTGTGAAAGCCGTCCTACACCTAGCTTGTTGGGAACACAAAGTTTCTTTTCAGTTGCAAACTCCACTCCATACATATATATGGGGAGGTACTAGCTCCAACTCGGTTTTACAGTGAAAACTGCTGGAACTTCAAACCGGCACTAGGAAACAGACTGAGAAACCAGAGTAAAAGTTTCTCCTGCAACCCGTTCCATTTGTGCTAGATGAACGAACGTCTCTCCACATGCTCACTTCTGAGAGATAATTGTGTGTGAAAGCCGTCCTTCAACTAGCTTGTTGGGAACACAAAGTTTCTTTTCATTTGCAAACTCCACTCCATACATATATTGGGGTGGTACTAGCTCCAAATCGGTTTTACCGTGAAAACTGCAGAAACTTCAATCCGGCATTAGGAAACAGACTGAGAAACCAGAGTAAAAGTTTCTCCTGCTACCCTTTCCCTTTGTGCTAGATGAACGAACGTCTCTCCACATGCTCAGTTCTGAGAGATAAGTGTGTGTGAAAGCCGTACTTCACCTAGCTTGTTGGGAACACAGAGTTTCTTTTCAGTTGCAAACTCCACTCCATACATATATATGATGAGGTACTAGCTCCAACCAGGTTTTACAGTGCAAACTGCAGGAACTTCAAACCGGCACTAGGAAACAGACTGAGAAACCAGAGTAAATGTTTCTCCTGCAACCCGTTCCCTTTCTGCTAGATGAACGAACGTCTCTCCACATGCTCAGTTCTGAGAGATAAGTGAGTTGAAAGCCGTCCTTCACCTAGCTTGTTGGGAACACAAAGTTTCTTTTCAGGTGCAAACTCCACTCCATACATTTATATAGGGAGGTACTAGCTCCAACCAGGTTTTACATTGAAAATTGCAGGAACTTCAAACCGGCACTAGGAAACAGACTGAGAAACCAGAGTAAAAGTTTCACCTGCAACCTGTTCCCTTTGTGCTAGATGAACGAACGTCTATCCACATGCTCAGTTCTGAGAGATGTGTGTGTGTGAAAGCCGTCCTTCACCTAGCTTTTTGGGAACATAAAGTTTCTTTTCATTTGTAAACTCCACTCCATACATATATATGGGTTGGTACTAGCTCCAACTCGGTTTTACACTGATAACTGCTGAAACTTCAAACCGGCACTAGGAAACAGACTGAGAAACCAGAGTAAAAGTTTCTCCTGCAACCTGTTCCCTTTGTGTTAGATGAACGAACGTCTCTCCACATGCTCATTTCTGAGAGATAATTGTGTGTGAAAGCTGTCCTTCACCTAGCTTGTTGGAAACACAAAGTTTCTTTTCAGTTGCCAACTCCACTCCATACATATATAATGGGAGGTACTAGCTCCAACTCGGTTTTACACTGAAAACTGCAGGAACTTCAAACCGGCACTAGGAAACAGACTGAGAAACCAGAGTAAAAGTTTCTCATGCAACCCGTTCCCTTTCTGCTAGGGGAACGAACGTCTCTCCACATGCTCAGTTCTGAAAGATAAGTGTGTGTGAAAGCTGTCCTTCACATAGCTTGTTGGGAACACAAAGTTTCTTTTCAGTTGCAAACTCCACTCCATACATATATATTGGGAGGTACTAGCTCCAACTCGGTTTTACAGTGAAAACTGCTGGAACTTCAAACCGGCACTAGGAAACAGACTGAGAAACCAGAGTAAAAGTTTCTCCTGCAACCCGTTCCATTTGTGCTAGATGAACGAACGTCTCTCCACAAGCTCAGTTCTGAGAGATAAGTGTGTGTGAAAGCCGTCCTTCAACTAGCTTGTTGGGAACACAAAGTTTCTTTTCATTTGCAAACTCCACTCCATACATATATTGGGGTGGTACTAGCTCCAAATCGGTTTTACAGTGAAAACTGCAGAAACTTCAAACCGGCATTAGGAAACAGACTGAGAAACCAGAGTAAAAGTTTCTCCTGCAAACCGTTCCATTTCTGCTAGATGAACGAACGTCTCTCCACATGCTCAGTTCTGAGAGATAAGTGTGTGTGGAAGCCGTCCTTCACCTAGCTTGTTGGGAACACAAAGATTCTTTTCAGTTGCAAACTCCATTCCATACATATATATGCGGAGGTACTAGCTCCAACCAGGTTTTACAGTGAAAACTGCTGGAACTTCAAACCGGCACTAGGAAACAGACTGAGAAACCAGAGTAAAGTTTCTCCTGCAACCTGTCCCATTTGTGCTAGATGAAAGAACGTCTCTCCACATGCTCAGTTCTGAGAGATGTGTGTGTGTGAAAGCCGTCCTTCACCTAGCTTTTTGGGAACATAAAGTTCCTTTTCAATTGTAAACTCCACTCCATACATATATATGGGGAGGTACTTGCTCCAACTCGGATTTACAGTGAAAACTGCTGGAACTTCAAACCGGCACTAGGAAACAGACTGAGAAACCAGAGTAAAAGTTTCTCCTGCACCCCGTTCCCTTTGTGCTAGATGAACGATCGTCTCTCCACATGCTCAGTTCTGAGAGATAAGTGTGTGTGAAAGCCGTCCTTCACCTAGCTTGTTGGGAACACAAAGTTTATTTTCAGTTGCAAACTCCACTCCATACATATATATGGGGAGGTACTAGCTCCAACCAGGTTTTACAGTGAAAACTGCAGGAACTTCAAACCGGCACTAGGAAACAGACTGAGAAACCAGAGTAAAAGTTTCTCCTGCAACCCGTTCCCTTTCTGCTAGATGAACGAACGTCTCTCCACATGCTCAGTTCTGAGAGATAAGTGAGTGTGAAAGCCGTCCTTCACCTAGCTTGTTGGGAACACAAAGTTTCTTTCAGTTGCAAACTCCACTCCATGCATATATATATAGGGAGGTACTAGCTCCAACCAGGTTTTACAGTGAAAATTGCAGGAACTTCAAACCGGCACTAGGAAACAGACTGAGAAACCAGAGTAAACGTTTCACCTGCAACCTGTTCCCTTTGTGCTAGATGAACGAACGTCTATCCACATGCTCAGTTCTGAGAGATAAGTGTGTGTGAAAGCTGTCCTTCACATAGCTTGTTGGGAACACAAAGATTCTTTTCAGTTGCAAACTCCACTCCATACATATATATGGGGAGGTACTAGCTCCAAATCGGTTTTACAGTGAAAACTGCAGGAACTTCAAACCGGCACTAGGAAACAGACTGAGAAACCAGAGTAAAAGTTTCTCCTGCAACCCGTTCCCTTTGTGCTAGATGAACGAAAGTCTCTCCACATGCTCAGTTCTGAGAGATAAGTGTGTGTGAAAGCCGTCCTTCACCAAGCATGTTGGGAACACAAAGTTTCTTTTCAGTTGCAAACTCCACTCCATACATATATATGGGGAGGTACTAGCTCCAACTCGGTTTTACAGTGAAAACTGCAGGAACTTCAAACCGGCACTAGGAAACAGACTGAGAAACCAGAGTAAAAGTTTCTCCTGCAACCCGTTCCCTTTGTGCTAGATGAACGAACGTCTCTCCACATGCTCAGTTCTGAGAGATAAGTGTGTGTGAAAGCCGTCCTTCACCTAGCTTGTTGGGAACACAAAGTTTCTTTTCAGTTGCAAACTCCAATCCATACATATATATGGGGAGGTACTAGCTCCATACAGGATTTACAGTGAAAACTGCAGGAACTTCAAACCGGCACTAGGAAACAGACTGAGAAACCAGAGTAAAAGTTTCTCCTGCAACCCGTTCCCTTTGTGCTAGATGAACAAACGACTCTCCACATGCTCAGTTCTGAGAGATAAGTGTGTGTGAAAGCCGTCCTTCACCTAGCTTGTTGGGAACACAAAGTTTGTTTTCAGTTGCAAACACCAATCCATACATATATATGGGGAGGTACTAGCTCCAACCAGGTTTTACAGTGAAAACTGCAGGAACTTCAAACCGGCACTAGGAAACAGACTGAGAAACCAGAGTAAAAGTTTCTCCTGCAACCCGTTCCCTTCCTGCTAGGGGAACGAACGTCTCTCCACATGCTCATTTCTGAGAGATAAGTGTGTGTGAAAGCTGTCCTTCACCTAGCTTGTTGGGAACACAAAGTTTCTTTTCAGTTGCAAACTCCACTCCATACATATATAATGGGAGGTACTAGCTCCAACTCGGTTTTACACTGAAAACTGCAGGAACTTCAAACCGGCACTAGGAAACAGACTGAGAAACCAGAGTAAAAGTTTCTCCTGCAACCCGTTCCCTTTCTGCTAGGGGAACGAACGTCTCTCCACATGCTCAGTTCTGAAAGATAAGTGTGTGTGAAATCTGTCCTTCACATAGCTTGTTGGGAACACAAAGTTTCTTTTCAGTTGCAAACTCCACTCCATACATATATATGGGGAGGTACTAGCTCCAACTCGGTTTTACAGTGAAAACTGCTGGAACTTCAAACCGGCACTAGGAAACAGACTGAGAAACCAGAGTAAAAGTTTCTCCTGCAACCCGTTCCCTTTCTGCTAGGGGAACGAACGTCTCTCCACATGCTCAGTTCTGAAAGATAAGTGTGTGTGAAATCTGTCCTTCACATAGCTTGTTGGGAACACAAAGTTTCTTTTCAGTTGCAAACCCCACTCCATACATATATATGCGGAGGTACTAGCTCCAACCAGGTTTTACAGTGAAAACTGCTGGAACTTCAAACCGGCACTAGGAAACAGACTGAGAAACCAGAGTAAAAGTTTCTCCTGCAACCTGTTCCCTTTGTGCTAGATGAAAGAACGTCTCTCCACATGCTCAGTTCTGAGAGATGTGTGTGTGTGAAAGCCGTCTTTCATCTAGCTTTTTGGGAACATAAAGTTCCTTTTCAATTGTAAACTCCACTCCATACATATATATGGGGAGGTACTAGCTCCAACTCGGTTTTACAGTGAAAACTGCTGGAACTTCAAACCGGCACTAGGAAACAGACTGAGAAACCAGAGTAAAAGTTTCTCCTGCAACCTGTTCCCTTTCTGCTAGTGGAACGAACGTCTCTCCACATGCTTAGTTCTGAGAGATAAGTGTGTGTGAAAGCCGTCCTTCACCTAGCTTGTTGGGAACACAAAGTTTCTTTTCAGTTGCAAACTCCACTCCATACATATATATGGGGAGGTACTAGCTCCAACTCGGTTTTACAGTGAAAACTGCAGGAACTTCAAACCGGCACTAGGAAACAGACTGAGAAACCAGAGTAAAAGTTTCTCCTGCAACCCGTTAACTTTGTGCTAGATGAACGAACGACTCTCCACATGCTCAGTTCTGAGAGATAAGTGTGTGTGAAAGCTGTCCTTCACCTAGCTTGTTGGGAACACAAAGTTTCTTTTCAGGTGCAAACTCCACTCCATACATATATATGGGGAGGTACTAGCTCCAACTCGGTTTTACACTGAAAACTGCAGGAACTTCAAACCGGCACTAGGAAACAGACTGAGAAACCAGAGTAAAAGTTTCTCCTGCAACCCGTTCCCTTTGTGCTAGATGAACGAACGTCTCTCCACATGCTCAGTTCTGAGAGATAAGTGTGTGTGAAAGCCGTCCTTCACCAAGCATGTTGGGAACACAAAGTTTATTTTCAGTTGCAAAATCCACTCCATACATATATATGGGGAGATACTAGCTCCAACTCGGTTTTACAGTGAAAACTGCAGGAACTTCAAACCGGCACTAGGAAACAGACTGAGAAACCAGAGTAAAAGTTTCTCCTGCAACCCGTTCCCTTTGTGCTAGATGAACGAACGTCTCTCCACATGCTCAGTTCTGAGAGATAAGTGTGTGTGAAAGCCGTCCTTCACCTAGCTTGTTGGGAACACAAAGTTTCTTTTCATTTGCAAACTCCACTCCATACATATATATGGGGAGGTACTAGCTCCAAACAGGTTTTACAGTGAAAACTGCAGGAACTTCAAACCGGCACTAGGAAACAGACTGAGAAACCAGAGTAAAAGTTTCTCCTGCAACCCGTTCCCTTTGTGCTAGATGAACAAACGACTCTCCACATGCTCAGTTCTGAGAGATAAGTGTGTGTGAAAGCCGTCCTTCACCTAGCTTGTTGGGAACACAAAGTTTCTTTTCAGTTGCAAACTCCACTCCATACATATATATGGGGAGGTACTAGCTCCAACTCGGTTTTACAGTGAAAACTGCAGGAACTTCAAACCGGCACTAGGAAACATAATGAGAAACCAGAGTAAAAGTTTCTCCTGCAACCCGTTCCCTTCCTGCTAGGGGAACGAACGTCTCTCCACATGCTCATTTCTGAGAGATAAGTGTGTGTGAAAGCTGTCCTTCACATAGCTTGTTGGAAACACAAAGTTTCTTTTCAGTTGCAAACTCCACTCCATACATATATAATGGGAGGTACTAGCTCCAACTCGGTTTTACACTGAAAATTGCAGGAACTTCAAACCGGCACTAGGAAACAGACTGAGAAACCAGAGTAAAAGTTTCTCCTGCAACCCGTTCCATTTCTGCTAGGGGAACGAACGTCTCTCCACATGCTCAGTTCTGAAAGGTAAGTGTGTGTGAAAGCTTTCCTTCACATAGCTTGTTGGGAACACAAAGTTTCTTTTCAGTTGCAAACTCCACTCCATACATATATATGGGGAGGTATTAGCTCCAACTCGGTTTTACAGTGAAAACTGCTGGAACTTCAAACCGGCACTAGGAAACAGACTGAGAAACCAGAGTAAAAGTTTCTCCTGCAACCCGTTCCCTTTGTGCTAGATGAACGAACGTCTCTCCACATGCTCAATTCTGAGAGATAAGTGTGTGTGAAAGCCGTCTTTCAACTAGCTTGTTGGGAACACAAAGTTTCTTTTCATTTGCAAACTCCACTCCATACATATATTGGGGTGGTACAAGCTCCAAATCGGTTTTACAGTGAAAACTGCAGAAACTTCAAACCGGCATTAGGAAACAGACTGAGAAACCAGAGTAAAAGTTTCTCCTGCAAACCGTTCCATTTCTGCTAGATGAACGAACGTCTCTCCACATGCTCAGTTCTGAGAGATAAGTGTGTGTGAAAGCCAACCTTCACCTAGCTTGTTGGGAACACAAAGATTCTTTTCAGTTGCAAACCCCACTCCATACATATATATGCGGAGGTACTAGCTCCAACCAGGTTTTACAGTGAAAACTGCTGGAACTTCAAACCGGCACTAGGAAACAGACTGAGAAACCAGAGTAAACGTTTCTCCTGCAACCTGTTCCCTTTGTGCTAGATGAAAGAACGTCTCTCCACATGCTCAGTTCTGAGAGATGTGTGTGTGTGAAAGCCGTCCTTCATCTAGCTTTTTGGGAACATAAAGTACCTTTTCAATTGTAAACTCCAATCCATACATATATATGGGGAGGTACTAGCTCCAACTCGGTTTTACAGTGAAAACTGCTGGAACTTCAAACCGGCACTAGGAAACAGACTGAGAAACCAGAGTAAAAGTTTCTCCTGCAACCCGTTCCCTTTCTGCTAGATGAACGAACGTCTCTCCACATGCTCAGTTCTGAGAGATAAGTGAGTGTGAAAGCCGTCCTTCACCTAGCTTGTTGGGAACACAAAGTTTCTTTTCAGTTGCAAACTCCACTCCATACATATATATAGGGAGGTACTAGCTCCAACCAGGTTTTACAGTGAAAATTGCAGGAACTTCAAACCGGCACTAGGAAACAGACTGAGAAACCAGAGTAAACGTTTCACCTGCAAACTGTTCCCTTTGTGCTAGATGAACGAACGTCTATCCACATGCTCAGTTCTGAGAGATGTGTGTGTGTGAAAGCCGTCCTTCACCTAGCTTTTTGGGAACATAAATTTTCTTTTCATTTGTAATCTCCACTCCATACATATATATGGGGAGGTACTAGCTCCAACTCGGTTTTACACTGAAAACTGCTGGAACTTCAAACCGGCACTAGGAAACAGACTGAGAAACCAGAGTAAAAGTTTCTCCTGCAACCCGTTCCTTTTCTGCTAGGGGAACGAACGTCTCTCCACATGCTCAGTTCTGAGAGATAAGTGTGTGTGAAAGCTGTCCTTCACATAGCTTGTTGGGAACACAAAGATTCTTTTCAGTTGCAAACTCCATTCCATACATATATATGGGGAGGTACTAGCTCCAAATCGGTTTTACAGTGAAAACTGCAGGAACTTCAAACCGGCACTAGGAAACAGACTGAGAAACCAGAGTAAAAGTTACTCCTGCAACCCGTTCCCTTTGTGCTAGATGAACGAACGTCTCTTAACATGCTCAGTTTTGAGAGAAATGTGTGTGTGAATGCCGTCCTTCACCAAGCATGTTGGGAACACAAATTTTCTTTTCAGTTGCAAACTCCACTCCATACTTATATATGGGGAGGTACTAGCTCCAACCAGGTTTTACAGTGAAAACTGCAGGAACTTCAAACCGGCACTAGGAAACAGACTGAGAAACCAGAGTAAAAGTTTCTCCTGCATCCTGTTCCCTTTCTGCTAGATGAACGAACGTCTCTCCACATGCTCATTTCTGAGAGATTTGTGTGTGTGAAAGCCGCACTTCACCTAGCTTTTTGGGAACATAAATTTTCTTTTCATTTGTAAACTCCACTCCATACATATATATGGGGAGGTACTAGCTCCAACTCGGTTTTACAGTGAAAACTGCTGGAATATCAAACCGGCACTAGGAAACAGACTGAGAAACCAGAGTAAAAGTTCCTCCTGTAAACCGTTCCCTTTCTGCTAGGGGAACGAACGTCTCTCCACATGCTTAGTTCTGAGAGATAAGTGTGTGTGAAAGCCGTCCTTCACCTAGCTTGTTGGGAACACAAAGTTTCTTTTCAGTTGCAAGCTCCACTCCATACATATATATGGGGAGGTACTAGCTCCAACCATGTTTTACAGTGAAAACTGCAGGAACTTCAAACCGGCACTAGGAAACAGACTGAGAAACCAGAGTAAAAGTTTCCCTGCAACCCGTTCCCTTTGTGCTAGATGAACGAACGTCTCTCCACATGCTCAGTTCTGAGAGATAAGTGTGTGTGAAAGCCGTCCTTCACCTAGCTTGTTGGGAACACAAAGTTTCTTTTCAGTTGCAAACTCCTCTCCATACATATATATGGGGAGGTACTAGCTCCAACCAGGTTTTACAGTGAAAACTGCAGGAAATTCAAACCGGCACTAGGAAACAGACTGAGAAACCAGAGTAAAAGTTTCTCCTGCAACCCGTTCCCTTTCTGCTAGGGGAACGAAAGTCTCTCCACATGCTCAGTTCTGAGAGATAAGTGTGTGTGAAAGCCGTACTTCACCTAGCTTGTTGGGAACACAAAGTTTCTTTTCAGTTGCAAACTCCTCTCCATACATATATATGGGGAGGTACTAGCTCCAACTCAGTTTTACAGTGAAAACGGCAGGAACTTCAATTCGGCACTAGGAAACAGACTGAGAAACCAGAGTAAAAGTTTCTCCTGCAACCCGTTCCCTTTCTGCTAGGGGAACGAACGTCTCTCCACATGCTCAGTTCTGAGAGATAAGTGTGTGTGAAAGCCGTACTTCACCTAGCTTGTTGGGAACACAAAGTTTCTTTTCAGTTGCAAACTCCTCTCCATACATATAAATGGGTAGGTACTAGCTCCAACCAGGTTTTACAGTGAAAACTGCAGGAACTTCAAACCGGCACTAGGAAAAGACTGAGAAACCAGAGTAAAAGTTTCTCCTGCAACCTGTTCCCTTTGTGCTAGATGAACGAACGTCTCTCCACATGCTCAGATCTGAGAGATGTGTGTGTGTGAAAGCCATCCTTCACCTAGCTTTATGGGAACATAAAGTTTCTTTTCATTTGTAAACTCCACTCCATACATATATATCTGGAGGTACTAGCTCCAACTCGGTTTTACAGTGAAAAATGCTGGAACATCAAACCGGCACTAGGAAACAGACTGAGACACCAGAGTAAAAGTTTCTCCTGCAACCTGTTCCCTTTCTGCTAGGGGAACGAACGTCTCTCCACATGCTCAGTTCTGAGAGATAAGTGTGTGTGAAAGCCGTCCTTCATCTAGCTTGTTGGGAACACAAAGTTTGTTTTCAGTTGCAAACCCCACTCCATACATATATATGGGGAGGTACTAGCTCCAACCAGGTTTTACAGTGAAAACTGCAGGAAGTTCAAACCGGCACTAGGAAACAGACTGAGAAACCAGAGTAAAAGTTTCTCCTGCAACCTGTTCCCTTTGAGCAAGATGAACGAACGTCTCTCCACATGCTCAGTTCTGAGAGATTTGTGTGTGTGAAAGCCGTCCTTCACCTAGCTTTTTGGGAACATAAAGTTCCTTTTCAATTGTAAACTCCACTCCATACATATATATGGGGAGGTACTAGCTCCAACTCGGTTTTACAGTGAAAACTGCTGGAACTTCAAACCGGCACTAGGAAACAGACTGAGAAACCAGAGTAAAAGTTTCTCCTGCAACCCGTTCCCTTTGTGCTAGATGAACGAACGTCTCTCCACATGCTCAGTTCTGAGAGATAAGTGTGTGTGAAAGACGTCCTTCACCTAGCTTGTTGGGAACACAAAGTTTCTTTTCAGTTGCAAACTCCACTCCATATTTATATATGGGAGGTACCTGCTCCAAATCGGGTTTACAGTGAAAACTGCAGGAACTTCAAACCGGCACTTGGAAACAGACTGAGAAACCAGAGTAAAAGTTTCTCCTGCAAACTGTTCCCTTTGTGCTAGATGAACGAACGTCTCTCCACGTGCTCAGTTCTGAGAGTTGTGTGTGTGTGAAAGCCGTCCTTCACCTAGCTTTTTGGGAACATAAAGTTTCTTTTCATTTGTAAACTCCACTCCATACATATATATGGGGAGGTACTAGCTCCAACTCGGTTTTACACTGAAAATTCCTGGAACTTCAAACCGGCACTAGGAAACAGACTGAGAAATCAGAGTAAAAGTTTCTCCTGCAACCCGTTCCCTTTGTGCTAGATGAACGAACGTTTCTCCACATGCTCAGTTCTGAGAGATAAGTGTGTGTGAAAGCTGTCCTTCACCTAGCTTGTTGGGAACACAAAGTTTCTTTTCAGTTGCAAACTCCAATCCATACATATATATGGGGAGGTACTAGCAACAAATTGGTTTTACAGTGAAAACTGCAGGAACTTCAAACCGGCACTAGAAAACAGACTGAGAAACCAGAGTAAAAGTTTCTCCTGCAACCTGTTCCCTTTGTGCTAGATGAACGAACGTCTCTCCACATGCTCAGTTCTGAGAGATGTGTGTGTGTGAAAGCCGTCCTTCACCTAGCTTTTTGGGAACATAAAGTTTCTTTTCATTTGTAAACTCCACTCCATACATATATATCTGGAGTTACTAGCTCCAACTCGGTTTTACAGTGAAAACTGCTGGAACATCAAACTGGCACTAGGAAACAGACTGAGAAACCAGAGTAAAAGTTTCTCCTGCAACCCGTTCCCTTTCTGCTAGGGGAACGAACGTCTCTCCACATGCTCATTTCTGAGAGATAAGTGTGTGTGAAAGCCGTCCTTCACATAGCTTGTTGGGAACACAAAGTTTCTTTTCAGTTGCAAACTCCTCTCCATACATATATATGCGGAGGTACTAGCTCCAACCAGGTTTTACAGTGAAAACTGCAGGAACTTCAAACCGGCACTAGGAAACAGACTGAGAAACCAGAGTAAAAGTTTCTCCTGCAACCTGTTCCCTTTGTGCAAGATGAACGAACGTCTCTCCACATGCTCAGTTCTGAGAGATGTGTGTGTGTGAAAGCCGTCCTTCACCTAGCTTTTTGGGAACATAAAGTTCCTTTTCAATTGTAAACTCCACTCCATACATATATATGGGGAGGTACTAGCTCCAACTCGGTTTTACAGTGAAAACTGCTGGAACTTCAAACCGGCACTAGGAAACAGACTGAGAAACCAGAGTAAAAGTTTCTCCTGCAACCCGTTCCCTTTGTGCTAGATGAACGAACGTCTCTCCACATGCTCAGTTCTGAGAGATAAGTGTGTGTGAAAGACGTCCTTCACCTAGCTTGTTGGGAACACAAAGTTTCTTTTCAGTTGCCAACTCCACTCCATATATATATATGGGATGTACCTGCTCCAAATCGGGTTTACAGTGAAAACTGCAGGAACTTCAAACCGGCACTAGGAAACAGACTGAGAAACCAGAGTAAAAGTTTCTCCTGCAACCCGTTCCCTTTCTGCTAGATGAACGAACGTCTCTCCACATGCTCAGTTCTGAGAGATAAGTGAGTGTGAAAGCCGTCCTTCACCTAGCTTGTTGGGAACACAAAGTTTCTTTTCAGTTGCAAACTCCACTCCATACATATATATGGGGAGATACAAGCAACAAATTGGTTTTACAGTGAAAACTGCAGGAACTTCAAACCGGCACTAGGAAACAGACTGAGAAACCAGAGTAAAAGTTTCTCCTGCAACCCGTTCCCTTTGTGATAGATGAACGAACGTCTCTCCACATGTTCAGTTCTGAGAGATAAGTGTGTGTGAAAGCCGTCCTTCACCTAGCTTGTTGGGAACACAAAGTTTCTTTTCAGTTGCAAACTCCAATCCATATATATATATGGGATGTACCTGCTCCAAATCGGGTTTACAGTGAAAACTGCAGGAACTTCAAACCGGCACTAGGAAACAGACTGAGAAACCAGAGTAAAAGTTTCTCCTGCAACCCGTTCCCTTTCTGCTAGATGAACGAACGTCTCTCCACATGCTCAGTTCTGAGAGATAAATGAGTGTGAAAGCCGTCCTTCACCTAGCTTGTTGGGAACACAAAGTTTCTTTTCAGTTGCAAACTCCACTCCATACATATATATAGGGAGGTACTAGCTCCAACCAGGATTTACAGTGAAAACTGCAGGAACTTCAAACCGGCACTAGGAAACAGACTGAGAAACCAGAGTAAACGTTTCTCCTGCAACCTGTTCCCTTTGTGCTAGATGAACGAACGTCTCACCACATGCTCATTTCTGAGAGATGTGTGTGTGTGAAAGCCGTTCTTCACCTAGCTTTTTGGGAACATAAAATTTCTTTTCATTTGTAAACTCCAGTCCATACATATATATGGGGAGGTACAAGCTCCAATTCGGTTTTACACTGAAATCTGCTTTAACTTCAAACCGGCACTAGGAAACAGACTGAGAAACCAGAGTAAAAGTTTCTCCTGCAACCCGTTCCCTTTGTGCTAGATGAACGAACGTCTCTCCACATGCTCAGTTCTGAGAGATAAGTGTGTGTGAAAGCTGTCCTTCAAGTAGCTTGTTGGGAACACAAAGTTTCTTTTCAGTTGCAAACTCCACTCCATAAATATATATGGGGAGGTACTAGCTCCAACAAGGTTTTACAGTGAAAACTGCAGGAACTTCAAACCGGCACTAGGAAACAGACTGAGAAAGCAGAGTAAAAGTTTCTCCTGCAACCCGTTCCCTTTGTGCTAGATGAACGAACGTCTCTCCACATGCTCAGTTCTGAGAGATAAGTGTGTGTGAAAGCCGTCCTTCACCAAGCATGTTGGGAACACAAAGTTTCTTTTCAGTTGCAAACTCCACTCCATACATATATATGGGGAGGTACTAGCTCCAACTCTCTTTTACAGTGAAAACTGCAATAAATTCAAACCGGCACTAGGAAAAAGTCTGAGAAACCAGAGTAAAGGTTTCTCCTGCAACCCGTTCCCTTTGTGCTAGATGAACGAACGTCTCTCCACATGCTCAGTTCTGAGAGATAAGTGTGTGTGAAAGCCTTCCTTCACTAGCTTATTGGGAACACAAAGTTTCTTTTCAGTTGCAAACTCCACTCCATACATATTCATGGGGAGGTACTAGCTCCAACGAGGTTTTACAGTGAAAACTGCAGGAACTTCAAACCGGCACTAGGAAACAGACTGAGAAGCCAGAGTAAAGGTTTCACCTGCAACCCGTTCCCTTTGAGCTAGATGAACGAACGTCTCTCCACATGCTCAGTTCTGAGAGAAGTGTGTGTGTGAAAGCCGTCCTTCACCTAGCTTTTTGGGAACATATAGTTTCTTTTCTTTTGTAAACTCCACTCCATACATATATATATGGGGAGGTACTAGCTCCAACTCGGTTTTACACTGAAAACTGCTGGAACTTCAAACCGGCACTAGGAAACAGACTGAGAAACCAGAGTAAAAGTTTCTCCTGCAACCCGTTCCCTTTGTGCTAGATGAACGAACGTCTCTCCACATGCTCAGTTCTGAGAGATAAGTGTGTGTGAAAGCTGTCCTTCACCTAGCTTGTTGGGAACACAAAGTTTCTTTTCAGTTGCAAACTCCACTCCATACATATATATGGGGAGGTACTAGCTCCAACCAGGTTTTACAGTGAAAACTGCAGGAACTTCAAACCGGCACTAGGAAACAGACTGAGAAACCAGAGTAAAAGTTTCTCCTGCAACCCGTTCCCTTTGTGATAGATGAACGAACGTCTCTCCACATGTTCAGTTCTGAGAGATAAGTGTGTGTGAAAGCCGTCCTTCACCTAGCTTGTTGGGAACACAAAGTTTCTTTTCAGTTGCAAACTCCAATCCATATATATATATGGGAGGTACCTGCTCCAAATCGGGTTTACAGTGAAAACTGCAGGAACTTCAAACCGGCACTAGGAAACAGACTGAGAAACCAGAGTAAAAGTTTCTCCTGCAACCCGTTCCCTTTCTGCTAGATGAACGAACGTCTCTCCACATGCTCAGTTCTGAGAGATAAGTGAGTGTGAAAGCCGTCCTTCACCTAGCTTGTTGGGAACACAAAGTTTCTTTTCAGTTGCAAACTCCACTCCATACATATATATAGGGAGGTACTAGCTCCAACCAGGATTTACAGTGAAAACTGCAGGAACTTCAAACCGGCACTAGGAAACAGACTGAGTAACCAGAGTAAACGTTTCTCCTGCAACCTGTTCCCTTTGTGCTAGATGAACGAACGTCTCTCCACATGCTCATTTCTGAGAGATGTGTGTGTGTGAAAGCCGTTCTTCACCTAGCTTTTTGGGAACATAAAGTTTCTTTTCATTTGTAAACTCCAGTCCATACATATATATGGGGAGGTACAAGCTCCAACTCGGTTTTACACTGAAATCTGCTGGAACTTCAAACCGGCACTAGGAAACAGACTGAGAAACCAGAGTAAAAGTTTCTCCTGCAACCCGTTCCCTTTGTGCTAGATGAACGAACGTCTCTCCACATGCTCAGTTCTGAGAGATAAGTGTGTGTGAAAGCTGTCCTTCACCTAGCTTGTTGGGAACACAAAGTTTCTTTTCAGTTGCAAACTCCACTCCATAAATATATATGGGGAGGTACTAGCTCCAACAAGGTTTTACAGTGAAAACTGCAGGAACTTCAAACCGGCACTAGGAAACAGACTGAGAAAGCAGAGAAAAAGTTTCTCCTGCAACCCGTTCCCTTTGTGCTAGATGAACGAACGTCTCTCCACATGCTCAGTTCTGAGAGATAAGTGTGTGTGAAAGCCGTCCTTCACCAAGCATGTTGGGAACACAAAGTTTCTTTTCAGTTGCAAACTCCACTCCATACATATATATGGGGAGGTACTAGCTCCAACTCTCTTTTACAGTGAAAACTGCAATAAATTCAAACCGGCACTAGGAAAAAGTCTGAGAAACCAGAGTAAAGGTTTCTCCTGCAACCCGTTCCCTTTGTGCTAGATGAACGAACGTCTCTCCACATGCTCAGTTCTGAGAGATAAGTGTGTGTGAAAGCCTTCCTTCACCTAGCTTATTGGGAACACAAAGTTTCTTTTCAGTTGCAAACTCCACTCCATACATATTCATGGGGAGGTACTAGCTCCAACGAGGTTTTACAGTGAAAACTGCAGGAACTTCAAACCGGCACTAGGAAACAGACTGAGAAGCCAGAGTAAAGGTTTCACCTGCAACCCGTTCCCTTTGAGCTAGATGAACGAACGTCTCTCCACATGCTCAGTTCTGAGAGAAGTGTGTGTGTGAAAGCCGTCCTTCACCTAGCTTTTTGGGAACATATAGTTTCTTTTCTTTTGTAAACTCCACTCCATACATATATATATGGGGAGGTACTAGCTCCAACTCGGTTTTACACTGAAAACTGCTGGAACTTCAAACCGGCACTAGGAAACAGACTGAGAAACCAGAGTAAAAGTTTCTCCTGCAACCCGTTCCCTTTGTGCTAGATGAACGAACGTCTCTCCACATGCTCAGTTCTGAGAGATAAGTGTGTGTGAAAGCTGTCCTTCACCTAGCTTGTTGGGAACACAAAGTTTCTTTTCAGTTGCAAACTCCACTCCATACATATATATGGGGAGGTACTAGCTCCAACCAGGTTTTACAGTGAAAACTGCAGGAACTTCAAACCGGCACTAGGAAACAGACTGAGAAACCAGAGTAAAAGTTTCTCCTGCAACCCGTTCCCTTTGTGCTAGATGAACGAACGTCTCTCCACATGCTCAGTTCTGAGAGATAAGTGTGTGTGAAAGCCGTCCTTCACCAAGCATGTTGGGAACACAAAGTTTCTTTTCAGTAGCAAACTCCACTCCATACATATAATTTGGAGGTACTAGCTCCAACTCGGTTTTACAGTGAAAACTGCAGGAACTTCAAACCGGCACTAGGAAACAGACTGAGAAACCAGAGTAAAAGTTTCTCCTGCAACCCGTTCCCTTTGTGCTAGATGAACGAACGTCCCTCCACATGCTCAGTTCTGAGAGATAAGTGTGTGTGAAAGCCGTCCTTCACCTAGCTTGTTGGGAACACAAAGTTTCTTTTCAGTTGCAAACTCCACTCCATACATATATATGGGGAGGTACTAGCTCCAACTCGGTTTTACAGTGAAAACTGCAGGAAATTCAAACCGGCACTAGGAAACAGACTGAGAAACCAGAGTAAAAGTTTCTCCTGCAACCCGTTCCCTTTTTGCTAGATGAACGAACGTCTCTCCACATGCTCAGTTCTGAGAGATAAGTGTGTGTGAAAGCCGTCCTTCACCTAGCTTGTTTGGAACACAAAGTTTCTTTTCAGGTGCAAACTCCACTCCATACATATATATGGGGAGGTACTAGCTCCAACCAGGTTTTAAGTGAAAACTGCAGGAACTACAAACCGGCACTAGGAAACAGACTGAGAAACCAAAGTAAAAGTTTCTCCTGCATCCTTTTCCCTTTGTGCTAGATGAACGAACGTCTCTCCACATGCTCAGTTCTGAGAGATGTGTGTGTGTGAAAGCCGTCCTTCACCTAGCTTTTTGGGAACATAAAGTTTCTTTTCATTTGTAAACTCAACTCCATACATATATATGGGGAGGTACAAGCTCCAACTCGGTTTTACAGTGAAAACTGCTGGAACATCAAACCGGCACTAGGAAACAGACTGAGAAACCAGAGTAAACGTTTCTCCTGCAACCTGTTCCCTTTGTGCTAGATGAACGAACGTCTCTCCACATGCTCAGTTCTGAGAGATGTGTGTGTGTGAAAGCCGTTCTTCACCTAGCTTTTTGGGAACATAAAGTTTCTTTTCATTTGTAAACTCCAGTCCATACATATATATGGGGAGGTACAATCTCCAACTCGGTTTTACACTGAAATCTGCTGGAACTTCAAACCGGCACTAGGAAACAGACTGAGAAACCAGAGTAAAAGTTTCTCCTGCAACCCGTTCCCTTTGTGCTAGATGAACGAACGTCTCTCCACATGCTCAGTTCTGAGAGATAAGTGTGTGTGAAAGCCTTCCTTCACCTAGCTTGTTGGGAAAACAAAGTTTCTTTTCAGTTGCAAACTCCACTCCATACATATTCATGGGGAGGTACTAGCTCCAACGAGGTTTTACAGTGAAAACTGCAGGAACTTCAAACCGGCACTAGGAAACAGACTGAGAAGCCAGAGTAAAGGTTTCTCCTGCAACCCGTTCCCTTTGAGCTAGATGAACGAACGTCTCTCCACATGCTCAGTTCTGAGAGATGTGTGTGTGTGAAAGCCGTCTTTCACCTAGCTTTTTGGGAACATAAAGTTTCTTTTCCTTTGTAAACTCCACTCCATACATATATATATGGGGAGGTACTAGCTCCAATTCGGTTTTACACTGAAAACTGCTGGAACTTCAAACCGGCACTAGGAAACAGACTGAGAAACCAGAGTAAAAGTTTCTCCTGCAACCCGTTCCCTTTGTGCTAGATGAACGAACGTCTCTCCACATGCTCAGTTCTGAGAGATAAGTGTGTGTGAAAGCCGCCCTTAACCTAGCTTGCTGGGAACACAAAGTTTCTTTTCAGTTGCAAACTCCACTCCATACATATATATGGGGAGGTACTAGCTCCAACCAGGTTTTACAGTGAAAACTGCAGGAACTTCAAACCGGCACTAGGAAACAGACTGAGAAACCAGAGTAAAAGTTTCTCCTGCAACCCGTTCCCTTTGTGCTAGATGAACGAACGTCTCTCCACATGCTCAGTTCTGAGAGATAAGTGTGTGTGAAAGCCGTCCTTCACCTAGCTTGTTTGGAACACAAAGTTTCTTTTCAGTTGCAAACTCCACTCCATACATATATATGGGGAGGTACTAGCTCCAACCAGGTTTTACAGTGAAAACTGCAGGAAATACAAACCGGCACTGGGAAACAGACTGAGAAACCAAAGTAAAAGTTTCTCCTCCATCCTTTTCCCTTTGTGCTAGATGAACGAACGTCTCTCCTCATGCTCAGTTCTGAGAGATGTGTGTGTGTGAAAGCCGTCCTTCACCTAGCTTTTTGGGAACATAAAGTTTCTTTTCATTTGTAAACTCAACTCCATACTTATATATGGGGAGGTACAAGCTCCAACTCGGTTTTACAGTGAAAACTGCTGGAACATCAAACCGGCACTAGGAAACAGACTGAGAAACCAGAGTAAAGGTTTCACCTGCAACCCGTTCCCTTTGTGCTAGATGAACGAACGTCTCTCCACATGCTCAGTTCTGAGAGATAAGTGTGTGTGAAAGCCTTCCTTCACCTAGCTTGTTGGGAAAACAAAGTTTCTTTTCAGTTGCAAACTCCACTCCATACATATTCATGGGGAGGTACTAGCTCCAACGAGGTTTTACAGTGAAAACTGCAGGAACTTCAAACCGGCACTAGGAAACAGACTGAGAAGCCAGAGTAAAGGTTTCTCCTGCAACCCGTTCCCTTTGAGCTACATGAACGAACGTCTCTCCACATGCTCAGTTCTGAGAGATGTGTGTGTGTGAAGCCGTCCTTCACCTAGCTTTTTGGGAACATAAAGTTTCTTTTCCTTTGTAAACTCCACTCCATACATATATATATGGGGAGGTACTAGCTCCAATTCGGTTTTACACTGAAAACTGCTGGAACTTCAAACCGGCACTAGGAAACAGACTGAGAAACCAGAGTAAAAGTTTCTCCTGCAGCCCGTTCCCTTTGTGCTAGATGAACGAACGTCTCTCCACATGCTCAGTTCTGAGAGATAAGTGTGTGTGAAAGCCGCCCTTAACCTAGCTTGTTGGGAACACAAAGTTTCTTTTCAGTTGCAAACTCCACTCCATACATATATATGGGGAGGTACTAGCTCCAACCAGGTTTTACAGTGAAATCTGCAGGAACTTCAAACCGGCACTAGGAAACAGACTGAGAAACCAGAGTAAAAGTTTCTCCTGCAACCCGTTCCCTTTGTGCTAGATGAACGAACGTCTCTCCACATGCTCAGTTCTGAGAGATAAGTGTGTGAGAAAGCCGTCCTTCACCTAGCTTGTTTGGAACACAAAGTTTTTTTTCAGTTGCAAACTCCACTCCATACATATATATGGGAGGTACTAGCTCCAACCAGGTTTTACAGTGAAAACTGCAGGAAATACAAACCGGCACTGGGAAACAGACTGAGAAACCAAAGTAAAAGTTTCTCCTCCATCCTTTTCCCTTTGTGCTAGATGAACGAACGTCTCTCCACATGCTCAGTTCTGAGAGATGTGTGTGTGTGAAAGCCGTCCTTCACCTAGCTTTTTGGGAACATAAAGTTTCTTTTCATTTGTAAACTCAACTCCATACATATATATGGGGAGGTACAAGCACCAACTCGGTTTTACAGTGAAAACTGCTGGAACATCAAACCGGCACTAGGAAACAGACTGAGAAACCAGAGTAAAGGTTTCACCTGCAACCCGTTCCCTTTGAGCTAGATGAACGAACGTCTCTCCACATGCTCAGTTCTGAGAGAAGTGTGTGTGTGAAAGCCGTCCTTCACCTAGCTTTTTGGGAACATATAGTTCCTTTTCTTTTGTAAACTCCACTCCATACATATATATATGGGGAGGTACTAGCTCCAACTCGGTTTTACACTGAAAACTGCAGGAACTTCAAACCGGCACTAGGAAACAGACTGAGAAACCAGAGTAAAAGTTTCTCCTGCAACCCGTTCCCTTTGTGCTAGATGTACGAACGTCTCTCCACATGCTCAGTTCTGAGAGATAAGTGTGTGTGAAAGCCGTCCTTCACCAAGCATGTTGGGAACACAAAGTTTCTTTTCAGTAGCAAACTCCACTCCATACATATAATTTGGAGGTACTAGCTCCAACTCGGTTTTAAGTGGAAACTGCAGGAACTACAAACCGGCACTAGGAAACAGACTGAGAAACCAAAGTAAAAGTTTCTCCTGCATCCTTTTCCCTTTGTGCTAGATGAACGAACGTCTCTCCACATGCTCAGTTCTGAGAGATGTGTGTGTGTGAAAGCCGTCCTTCACCTAGCTTTTTGGGAACATAAAGTTTCTTTTCATTTGTAAACTCAACTCCATACATATATATGGGGAGGTACAAGCTCCAACACGGTTTTACAGTGAAAACTGCTGGAACATCAAACCGGCACTAGGAAACAGACTGAGAAACCAGAGTAAACGTTTCTCCTGCAACCTGTTCCCTTTGTACTAGATGAACGAACGTCTCTCCACATGCTCAGTTCTGAGAGATGTGTGTGTGTGAAAGCCGTTCTTCACCTAGCTTTTTGGGAACATAAAGTTTCTTTTCATTTGTAAACTCCAGTCCATACATATATATGGGGAGGTACAAGCTCCAACTCGGTTTTACACTGAAATCTGCTGGAACTTCAAACCGGCACTAGGAAACAGACTGAGAAACCAGAGTAAAAGTTTCTCCTGCAACCCGTTCCCTTTGTGCTAGATGAACGAACGTCTCTCCACATGCTCAGTTCTGAGAGATAAGTGTGTGTGAAAGCCTTCCTTCACCTAGCTTGTTGGGAAAACAAAGTTTCTTTTCAGTTGCAAACTCCACTCCATACATATTCATGGGGAGGTACTAGCTCCAACGAGGTTTTACAGTGAAAACTGCAGGAACTTCAAACCGGCACTAGGAAACAGACTGAGAAGCCAGAGTAAAGGTTTCTCCTGCAACCCGTTCCCTTTGAGCTAGATGAACGAACGTCTCTCCACATGCTCAGTTCTGAGAGATGTGTGTGTGTGAAAGCCGTCCTTCACCTAGCTTTTTGGGAACATAAAGTTTCTTTTCATTTGTAAACTCAACTCCATACATATATATGGGGAGTTACAAGCTCCAACTCGGTTTTACAGTGAAAACTGCTGGAACATCAAACCGGCACTAGGAAACAGACTGAGAAACCAGAGTAAAGGTTTCACCTGCAACCCGTTCCCTTTGAGCTAGATGAACGAACGTGTCTCCACATGCTCAGTTCTGAGAGAAGTGTGTGTGTGAAAGCCGTCCTTCACCTAGCTTTTTGGGAACATATAGTTTCTTTTCTTTTGTAAACTCCACTCCATACATATATATATGGGGAGGTACTAGCTCCAACTCGGTTTTACACTGAAAACTGCTGGAACTTCAAACCGGCACTAGGAAACAGACTGAGAAACCAGAGTAAAAGTTTCTCCTGCAACCCGTTCCCTTTGTGCTAGATGAACGAACGTCTCTCCACATGCTCAGTTCTGAGAGATAAGTGTGTGTGAAAGCTGTCCTTCACCTAGCTTGTTGGGAACACAAAGTTTCTTTTCAGTTGCAAACTCCACTCCATACATATATATGGGGAGGTACTAGCTCCAACCAGGTTTTACAGTGAAAACTGCAGGAACTTCAAACCGGCACTAGGAAACAGACTGAGAAACCAGAGTAAAAGTTTCTCCTGCAACCCGTTCCCTTTGTGCTAGATGAACGAACGTCTCTCCACATGCTCAGTTCTGAGAGATAAGTGTGTGTGAAAGCCGTCCTTCACCAAGCATGTTGGGAACACAAAGTTTCTTTTCAGTAGCAAACTCCACTCCATACATATAATTTGGAGGTACTAGCTCCAACTCGGTTTTAAGTGGAAACTGCAGGAACTACAAACCGGCACTAGGAAACAGACTGAGAAACCAAAGTAAAAGTTTCTCCTGCATCCTTTTCCCTTTGTGCTAGATGAACGAACGTCTCTCCACATGCTCAGTTCTGAGAGATGTGTGTGTGTGAAAGCCGTCCTTCACCTAGCTTTTTGGGAACATAAAGTTTCTTTTCATTTGTAAACTCAACTCCATACATATATATGGGGAGGTACAAGCTCCAACTCGGTTTTACAGTGAAAACTGCTGGAACATCAAACCGGCACTAGGAAACAGACTGAGAAACCAGAGTAAACGTTTCTCCTGCAACCTGTTCCCTTTGTGCTAGATGAACGAAAGTCTCTCCACATGCTCAGTTCTGAGAGATGTGTGTGTGTGAAAGCCGTTCTTCACCTAGCTTTTTGGGAACATAAAGTTTCTTTTCATTTGTAAACTCCAGTCCATACATATATATGGGGAGGTACAAGCTCCAACTCGGTTTTACACTGAAATCTGCTGGAACTTCAAACCGGCACTAGGAAACAGACTGAGAAACCAGAGTAAAAGTTTCTCCTGCAACCCGTTCCCTTTGTGCTAGATGAACGAACGTCTCTCCACATGCTCAGTTCTGAGAGATAAGTGTGTGTGAAAGCCTTCCTTCACCTAGCTTGTTGGGAAAACAAAGTTTCTTTTCAGTTGCAAACTCCACTCCATACATATTCATGGGGAGGTACTAGCTCCAACGAGGTCTTACAGTGAAAACTGCAGGAACTTCAAACCGGCACTAGGAAACAGACTGAGAAGCCAGAGTAAAGGTTTCTCCTGCAACCCGTTCCCTTTGAGCTAGATGAACGAACGTCTCTCCACATGCTCAGTTCTGAGAGATGTGTGTGTGTGAAAGCCATCCTTCACCTAGCTTTTTGGGAACATAAAGTTTCTTTTCCTTTGTAAACTCCACTCCATACATATATATATGGGGAGGTACTAGCTCCAACTCGGTTTTACACTGAAAACTGCTGGAACTTCAAACCGGCACTAGGAAACAGACTGAGAAACCAGAGTAAAAGTTTCTCCTGCAACCCGTTCCCTTTGTGCTAGATGAACGAACGTCTCTCCACATGCTCAGTTCTGAGAGATAAGTGTGTGTGAAAGCCGCCCTTAACGTAGCTTGTTGGGAACACAAAGTTTCTTTTCAGTTGCAAACTCCACTCCATACATATATATGGGGAGGTACTAGCTCCAACCAGGTTTTACAGTGAAAACTGCAGGAACTTCAAACCGGCACTAGGAAACAGACTGAGAAACCAGAGTAAAAGATTCTCCTGCAACCCGTTCCCTTTGTGCTAGATGAACGAACGTCTCTCCACATGCTCAGTTCTGAGAGATAAGTGTGTGTGAAAGCCGTTCTTCACCTAGCTTGTTTGGAACACAAAGTTTCTTTTCAGTTGCAAACTCCACTCCATACATATATATGGGGAGGTACTAGCTCCAACCAGGTTTTACAGTGAAAACTGCAGGAACTACAAACCGGCACTAGGAAACAGACTGAGAAACCAAAGTAAAAGTTTCTCCTCCATCCTTTTCCCTTTGTGCTAGATGAACGAACGTCTCTCCACATGCTCAGTTCTGAGAGATGTGTGTGTGTGAAAGCCGTCCTTCACCTAGCTTTTTGGGAACATAAAGTTTCTTTTCATTTGTAAACTCAACTCCATACATATATATGGGGAGGTACAAGCTCCAACTCGGTTTTACAGTGAAAACTGCTGGAACATCAAACCGGCACTAGGAAACAGACTGAGAAACCAGAGTAAACGTTTCTCCTGCAAACTGTTCCCTTTGTGCTAGATGAACGAACGTCTCTCCACATGCTCATTTCTGAGAGATATGTGTGTGTGAAAGCCGTTCTTCACCTAGCTTTTTGGGAACATAAAGATTCTTTTCATTTGTAAACTCCAGTCCATACATATATATGGGGAGGTACAAGCTCCAACTCGGTTTTACACTGAAATCTGCTGGAACTTCAAACCGGCACTAGGAAACAGACTGAGAAACCAGAGTAAAAGTTTCTCCTGCAACCCGTTCCCTTTGTGCTAGATGAACGAACGTCTCTCCACATGCTGAGTTCTGAGAGATAAGTGTGTGTGAAAGCTGTCCTTCACCTAGCTTGTTGGGAACACAAAGTTTCTTTTCAGTTGCAAACTCCACTCCATAAATATATATGGGGAGGTACTAGCTCCAACAAGGTTTTACAGTGAAAACTGCAGGAACTTCAAACCGGCACTAGGAAACAGACTGAGAAAGCAGAGTAATAGTTTCTCCTGCAACCCGTTCCCTTTGTGCTAGATGAACGAACGTCTCTCCACATGCTCAGTTCTGAGAGATAAGTGTGTGTGAAAGCCGTCCTTCACCAAGCATGTTGGGAACACAAAGTTTCTTTTCAGTTGCAAACTCCACTCCATACATATATATGGGGAGGTACTAGCTCCAACTCTCTTTTACAGTGAAAACTGCAATAAATTCAAACCGGCACTAGGAAAAAGACTGAGAAACCAGAGTAAAGGTTTCTCCTGCAACCCGTTCCCTTTGTGCTAGATGAACGAACGTCTCTCCACATGCTCAGTTCTGAGAGATAAGTGTGTGTGAAAGCCGTCCTTCACCTAGCTTGTTGGGAACACAAAGTTTCTTTTCAGTTGCAAACTCCACTCCATACATATTCATGGGGAGGTACTAGCTCCAACGAGGTTTTACAGTGAAAACTGCAGGAACTTCAACCCGGCACTAGGAAACAGACTGAGAAGCCAGAGTAAAGCTTTCTCCTGCAACCCGTTCCCTTTGAGCTAGATGAACGAACGTCTCTCCACATGCTCATTTCTGAGAGATGTGTGTGTGTGAAAGCCGTCTTTAACCTAGCTTTTTGGGAACATAAAGTTTCTTTTCTTTTGTAAACTCCACTCCATACATATATATATGGGGAGGTACTAGCTCCAACTCGGTTTTACACTGAAAACTGCTGGAACTTCAAACCGGCACTAGGAAACAGACTGAGAAACCAGAGTAAAAGTTTCTCCTGCAACCCGTTCCCTTTGTGCTAGATGAACGAACGTCTCTCCACATGCTCAGTTCTGAGAGATAAGTGTGTGTGAAAGCTGTCCTTCACCTAGCTTGTTGGGAACACAAAGTTTCTTTTCAGTTGCAAACTCCACTCCATACATATATATGGGGAGGTACTAGCTCCAACCAGGTTTTACAGTGAAAACTGCAGGAACTTCAAACCGGCACTAGGAAACAGACTGAGAAACCAGAGTAAAATTTTCTCCTGCAACCCGTTCCCTTTGTGCTAGATGAACGAACGTCTCTCCACATGCTCAGTTCTGAGAGATAAGTGTGTGTGAAAGCCGTCCTTCACCAAGCATGTTGGGAAAACAAAGTTTCTTTTCAGTAGCAAACTCCACTCCATACATATAATTTGGAGGTACTAGCTCCAACTCGGTTTTACAGTGAAAACTGCAGGAACTTCAAACCGACACTAGGAAACAGACTGAGAAACCAGAGTAAAAGTTTCTCCTGCAACCCGTTCCCTTTGTGCTAGATGAAAGAACGTCCCTCCACATGCTCAGTTCTGAGAGATAAGTGTGTGTGAAAGCCGTCCTTCACCTAGCTTGTTGGGAACACAAAGTTTCTTTTCAGTTGCAAACTCCACTCCATACATATATATGGGGAGGTACTAGCTCCAACTCAGTTTTACAGTGAAAACTGCAGGAACTTCAAACCGGCACTAGGAAACAGACTGAGAAACCAGAGTAAAAGTTTCTCCTGCAACCCGTTCCCTTTGTGCTAGATGAACGAACGTCACTCCACATGCTCAGTTCTGAGAGATAAGTGTGTGTGAAAGCCGTCCTTCACCTAGCTTGTTGGGAACACAAAGTTTCTTTTCAGTTGCAAACTCCACTCCATACATATATATGGGGAGGTACTAGCTCCAACCAGGTTTTACAGTGAAAACTGCAGGAACTACAAACCGGCACTTGGAAACAGACTGAGAAACCAAAGTAAAAGTTTCTCCTGCATCCTTTTCCCTTTGTGCTAGATGAACGAACGTCTCTCCACATGCTCAGTTCTGAGAGATGTGTGTGTGTGAAAGCCGTCCTTCACCTAGCTTTTTGGGAACATAAAGTTTCTTTTCATTTGTAAACTCAACTCCATACATATATATGGGGAGGTACAAGCTCCAACTCGGTTTTACAGTGAAAACTGCTGGAACATCAAACCGGCACTAGGAAAAGACTGAGAAACCAGAGTAAAAGTTTCTCCTGCAACCTGTTCCCTTTGTGCTAGATGAACGAACGTCTCTCCACATGCTCAGTTCTGAGAGATGTGTGTGTGTGAAAGCCGTCCTTCACCTAGCATTTTGGGAACATAAAGTTTCTTTTCATTTCTAAACTCCACTCCATACATATATATCTGGAGGTACTAGCTCCAACTCGGTTTTACAGTGAAAACTGCTGGAACATCAAACCGGCACTAGGAAACAGACTGAGAAACCAGAGTAAAAGTTTCTCCTGCAACCCGTTCCCTTTCTGCTAGGGGAACTAACGTCTCTCCACATGCTCAGTTCTGAGAGATAAGTGTGTGTGAAAGCCGTCCTTCACCTAGCTTGTTGGGAACACAAAGTTTCTTTTCTGTTGCAAACTCCACTCCATACATATATATGCGGAGGTACTAGCTCAACCAGGTTTTACAGTGAAAACTGCAGGAACTTCAAACCGGTACTAGGAAACAGACTGAGAAACCAGAGTAAAAGTTTCTCCTGCAACCTGTTCCCTTTGTGCAAGATGAACGAACGTCTCTCCACATGCTCAGTTCTGAGAGATGTGTGTGTGTGAAAGCCGTCCTTCACCTAGCTTTTTGGGAATATAAAGTTCCTTTTCAATTGTAAACCCACTCCATACATATATATGGGGAGGTACTAGCTCCAACTCGGTTTTAGAGTGAAAACTGCTGGAACTTCAAACCGGCACTAGGAAACAGACTGAGAAACCAGAGTAAAAGTTTCTCCTTCAACCCGTTCCCTTTGTGCTAGATGAACGAACGTCTCTCCACATGCTCAGTTCTGAGAGATAAGTGTGTGTGAAAGCCGTCCTTCACCTAGCTTGTTGGGAACACAAAGTTTCTTTTCAGTTGCAAACTCCACTCCATATATATATATGGGAGGTACCTGCTCCAAATCGGGTTTACAGTGAAAACTGCAGGAACTTCAAACCGGCACTAGGAAACAGACTGAGAAACCAGAGTAAAAGTTTCTCCTGCAACCCGTTCCCTTTCTGCTAGATGAACGAACGTCTCTCCACATGCTCAGTTCTGAGAGATAAGTGAGTGTGAAAGCCGTCCTTCACCTAGCTTGTTGGGAACACAAAGTTTCTTTTCAGTTGCAAACTCCACTCCATACATATATATAGGGAGGTACTAGCTCCAACCAGGATTTACAGTGAAAACTGCAGGAACATCAAACCGGCACTAGGAAACAGACTGAGAAACCAGAGTAAACGTTTCTCCTGCAAACTGTTCCCTTTGTGCTAGATGAACGAACGTCTCTCCACGTGCTCAGTTCTGAGAGTTGTGTGTGTGTGAAAGCCGTCCTTCACCTAGCTTTTTGGGAACATAAAGTTTCTTTTCATTTGTAAACTCCACTCCATACATATATATGGGGAGGTACTAGCTCCAACTCGGTTTTACACTGAAAACTGCTGGAACTTCAAACCGGCACTAGGAAACAGACTGAGAAACCAGAGTAAAAGTTTCTCCTGCAACCCGTTCCCTTTGTGCTAGATGAACGAACGTCTCTCCACATGCTCAGTTCTGAGAGATAAGTGTGTGTGAAAGCCGTCCTTCACCTAGCTTGTTGGGAACACAAAGTTTCTTTTCAGGTGCAAACTCCACTCCATATATATATATGCGAGGTACTAGCTCCAACCAGTTTTTACAGTGAAAACTGCAGGAACTTCAAACCGGCACTAGGAAACAGACTGAGAAACCAGAGTAAAAGTTTCTCCTGCAACCCGTTCCCTTTCTGCTAGATGAACGAACGTCTCTCCACATGCTCAGTTCTGAGAGATAATTGAGTGTGAATGCCGTCCTTCACCTAGCTTGTTGGGAACACAAAGTTTCTTTTCAGTTGCAAACTCCACTCCATACATATATATAGGGAGGTACTAGCTCCAACAAGGATTTACAGTGAAAACTGCAGGAACTTCAAACCGGCACTAGGAAACAGACTGAGAAATCAGAGTAAACGTTTCTCCTGCATCCTGTTCCCTTTGTGCTAGATGAACGAACGTCTCTACACGTGCTCAGTTCTGAGAGTTGTGTGTGTGTGAAAGCCGTCCTTCACCTAGCTTTTTGGGAACATAAAGTTTCTTTTCATTTGTAAACTCCACTCCATACATATATATGGGGAGGTACTAGCTCCAACTCGGTTTTACACTGAAAACTGCTGGAACTTCAAACCGGCACTAGGAAACAGACTGAGAAACCAGAGTAAAAGTTTCTCCTGCAACCCGTTCCCTTTGTGCTAGATGAACGAACGTCTCTCCACATGCTCAGTTCTGAGATATAAGTGTGTGTGAAAGCTGTCCTTCACCTAGCTTGTTGGGAACACAAAGTTTCTTTTCAGTTGCAAACTCCACTCCATACATATATATGGGGAGGTACTAGCAACAAATTGGTTTTACAGTGAAAACTGCAGGAACTTCAAACCGGCACTAGGAACCAGACTGAGAAACCAGAGTAAAAGTTTCTCCTGCAACCCGTTCCCTTTGTGATAGATGAACGAACGTCTCTCCACATGCTCAGTTCTGAGAGATAAGTGTGTGTGAAAGCCGTCCTTCACCTAGCTTGTTGGGAACACAGAGTTTCTTTTCAGTTGCAAACTCCACTCCATATATATATATGGGAGGTACCTGCTCCAAATCGGGTTTACAGTGAAAACTGCAGGAACTTCAAACCGGCACTAGGAAACAGACTGAGAAACCAGAGTAAAAGTTTCTCCTGCAACCCGTTCCCTTTCTGCTAGATGAACGAACGTCTCTCCACATGCTCAGTTCTGAGAGATAAGTGAGTGTGAAAGCCGTCCTTCACCTAGCTTGTTGGGAACACAAAGTTTCTTTTCAGTTGCAAACCCCACTCCATACATATATATAGGGAGGTACTAGCTCCAACCAGGATTTACACTGAAATCTGCTGGAACTTCAAACCGGCACTAGGAAACAGACTGAGAAACCAGAGTAAAAGTTTCTCCTGCAACCCGTTCCCTTTGTGCTAGATGAACGAACGTCTCTCCACATGCTCAGTTCTGAGAGATAAGTGTGTGTGAAAGCTGTCCTTCACCTAGCTTGTTGGGAACACAAAGTTTCTTTTCAGTTGCAAACTCCACTCCATAAATATATATGGGGAGGTACTAGCTCCAACAAGGTTTTACAGTGAAAACTGCAGGAACTTCAAACCGGCACTAGGAAACAGACTGAGAAAGCAGAGTAAAAGTTTCTCCTGCAACCCGTTCCATTTGTGCTAGATGAACGAACGTCTCTCCACATGCTAAGTTCTGAGAGATAAGTGTGTGTGAAAGCCGTCCTTCACCAAGCATGTTGGGAACACAAAGTTTCTTTTCAGTTGCAAACTCCACTCCATACATATATATGGGGAGGTACTAGCTCCAACTCTTTTTTACAGTGAACACTGCAATAAATTCAAACCGGCACTAGGAAAAAGACTGAGAAACCAGAGTAAAGGTTTCTCCTGCAACCCGTTCCCTTTGTGCTAGATGAACGAACGTCTCTCCACATGCTCAGTTCTGAGAGATAAGTGTGTGTGAAAGCCTACCTTCACCTAGCTTGTTGGGAACACAAAGCTTCTTTTCAGATGCAAACTCCACTCCATACATATACATGGGGAGGTACTAGCTCCAACGAGGTTTTACAGTGAAAACTGCAGGAACTTCAAACCGGCACTAGGAAACAGACTGAGAAACCAGAGTAAAAGTTTCTCCTGCAACCCGTTCCCTTTGTGCTAGATGAACGAACGACTCTCCACATGCTCAGTTCTGAGAGATAAGTGTGTGTGAAAGCCGTCCTTAAACTTGCTTGTTGGGAACACAAAGTTTCTTTTCAGTTGCAAACTCCACTCCATACATATATATGGGGAGGTACTAGCTCCAACCAGGTTTTACAGTGAAAACTGCAGGAACTTCAAACCGGCACTAGGAAACAGACTGAGAAACCAGAGTAAAGGTTTCTCCTGCAACCCGTTCCCTTTGAGCTAGATGAACGAACGTCTCTCCACATGCTCAGTTCTGAGTGATGTGTGTGTGTGAAAGCCGTCCTTCACCTAGCTTTTTGGGAACATAAAGTTTCTTTTCTTTTGTAAACTCCACTCCATACATATATATATGGGGAGGTACTAGCTCCAACTCGGTTTTACACTGAAAACTGCTGGAACTTCAAACCGGCACTAGGAAACAGACTGAGAAACCAGAGTAAAAGTTTCTCCTGCAACCCGTTCCCTTTGTGCTAGATGAACGAACGTCTCTCCACATGCTCAGTTCTGAGAGATAAGTGTGTGTGAAAGCTGTCCTTCACCTAGCTTGTTGGGAACACAAAGTTTCTTTTCAGTTGCAAACTCCACTCCATACATATATATGGGGAGGTACTAGCTCCAACCATGTTTTACAGTGAAAACTGCAGGAACTTCAAACTGGCACTAGGAAACAGACTGAGAAACCAGAGTAAAAGTTTCTCCTGCAACCCGTTCCCTTTGTGCTAGATGAACGAACGTCTCTCCACATGCTCAGTTCTGAGAGATAAGTGTGTGTGAAAGCCGTCCTTCACCAAGCATGTTGGGAACACAAAGTTTCTTTTCAGTAGCAAACTCCACTCCATACATATATATTTGGAGGTACTAGCTCCAACTCGGTTTTACAGTGAAAACTGCAGGAACTTCAAACCGGCACTAGGAAACAGACTGAGAAACCAGAGTAAAAGTTTCTCCTGCAACCCGTTCCCTTTGTGCTAGATGAACGAACGTCCCTCCACATGCTCAGTTCTGAGAGATAAGTGTGTGTGAAAGCCGTCCTTCACCTAGCTTGTTGGGAACACAAAGTTTCTTTTCAGTTGCAAACTCCACTCCATACATATATATGGGGAGGTACTAGCTCCAACTCGGTTTTACAGTGAAAACTGCTGGAACTTCAAACCGGCACTAGGAAACAGACTGAGAAACCAGAGTAAAAGTTTCTCCTGCAACCCGTTCCCTTTGTGCTAGATGAACGAACGTCTCTCCACATGCTCAGTTCTGAGAGATAAGTGTGTGTGAAAGCCGTCCTTCACCTAGCTTGTTTGGAACACAAAGTTTCTTTTCAGTTGCAAACTCCACTCCATACATATATATGGGGAGGTACTAGCTCCAACCAGTTTTTACAGTGAAAACTGCAGGAACTTCAAACCGGCACTAGGAAACAGACTGAGAAACCAAAGTAAAAGTTTCTCCTGCATCCTGTTCCCTTTGTGCTAGATGAACGAACGTCTCTCCACATGCTCAGTTCTGAGAGATGTGTGTGTGTGAAAGCCTTCCTTCACCTAGCTTTTTGGGAACATAAAGTTTCTTTTCATTTGTAAACTCAACTCCATACATATATATGGGGAGGTACAAGCTCCAACTCGGTATTACAGTGAAAACTGCTGGAACATCAAACCGGCACTAGGAAACAGACTGAGAAACCAGAGTAAAAGTTTCTCCTGCCACCCTTTCCCATTCTGCTAGGGGAACGAACGTCTCTCCACATTCTCAGTTCTGAGAGATAAGTGTGTGTGAAAGCCGTCCTTCACCTAGCTTGTTGGGAACACAAAGTTTCTTTTCAGTTGGAAGCTCCACTCCATACATATATATGGGGAGGTACTTGCTCCAAATCAGTTTTACAGTGAAAATTGCAGGAACTTCAAACCGGCACTAGGAAACAGACTGAGAAACCAGAGTAAAAGTTTCTCCTGCAACCCGTACCCTTTCTGCTAGATGAACGAACGTCTCTCCACATGCTCAGTTCTGAGAGATAAGTGTGTGTGAAAGCCGTCCTTAAACTTGCTTGTTGGGAACACAAAGTTTCTTTTCAGTTGCAAACTCCACTCCATACATATATATGGGGAGGTACTAGCTCCAACCAGGTTTTACAGTGAAAACTGCAGGAACTTCAAACCGGCACTAGGAAACAGACTGAGAAACCAGAGTAAAGGTTTCTCCTGCAACCCGTTCCCTTTGAGCTAGATGAACGAAAGTCTCTCCACATGCTCAGTTCTGAGTGATGTGTGTGTGTGAAAGCCGTCCTTCACCTAGCTTTTTGGGAACATAAAGTTTCTTTTCTTTTGTAAACTCCACTCCATACATATATATATGGGGAGGTACTAGCTCCAACTCGGTTTTACACTGAAAACTGCTGGAACATCAAACCGGCACTAGGAAACAGACTGAGAAACCAGAGTAAAAGTTTCTCCTGCAACCCGTTCCCTTTGTGCTAGATGAACGAACGTCTCTCCACATGCTCAGTTCTGAGAGATAAGTGTGTGTGAAAGCTGTCCTTCACCTAGCTTGTTGGGAACACAAAGTTTCTTTTCAGTTGCAAACTCCACTCCATACATATATATGGGGTGGTACTAGCTCCAACCATGTTTTACAGTGAAAACTGCAGGAACTTCAAACTGGCACTAGGAAACAGACTGAGAAACCAGAGTAAAAGTTTCTCCTGCAACCCGTTCCCTTTGTGCTAGATGAACGAACGTCTCTCCACATGCTCAGTTCTGAGAGATAAGTGTGTGTGAAAGCCGTCCTTCACCAAGCATGTTGGGAACACAAAGTTTCTTTTCAGTTGCAAACTCCACTCCATACATATATATGGGGAGGTACTAGCTCCAACCAGGTTTTACAGTGAAAACTGCAGGAACTTCAAACCGGCACTAGGAAACAGACTGAGAAACCAGAGTAAAGGTTTCTCCTGCAACCCGTTCCCTTTGAGCTAGATGAACGAACGTCTCTCCACATGCTCAGTTCTGAGTGATGTGTGTGTGTGAAAGCCGTCCTTCACCTAGCTTTTTGGGAACATAAAGTTTCTTTTCTTTTGTAAACTCCACTCCATACATATATATATGTGGAGGTACTAGCTCCAACTCGGTTTTACACTGAAAACTGCTGGAACTTCAAACCGGCACTAGGAAACAGACTGAGAAACCAGAGTAAAAGTTTCTCCTGCAACCCGTTCCCTTTGTGCTAGATGAACGAACGTCTCTCCACATGCTCAGTTCTGAGAGATAAGTGTGTGTGAAAGCTGTCCTTCACCTAGCTTGTTGGGAACACAAAGTTTCTTTTCAGTTGCAAACTCCACTCCATACATATATATGGGGAGGTACTAGCTCCAACCATGTTTTACAGTGAAAACTGCAGGAACTTCAAACTGGCACTAGGAAACAGACTGAGAAACCAGAGTAAAAGTTTCTCCTGCAACCCGTTCCCTTTGTGCTAGATGAACGAACGTCTCTCCACATGCTCAGTTCTGAGAGATAAGTGTGTGTGAAAGCCGTCCTTCACAAAGCATGTTGGGAACACAAAGTTTCTTTTCAGTAGCAAACTCCACTCCATACATATATATTTGGAGGTACTAGCTCCAACTCGGTTTTATAGTGAAAACTGCAGGAACTTCAAACCGGCACTAGGAAACAGACTGAGAAACCAGAGTAAAAGTTTCTCCTGCAACCCGTTCCCTTTGTGCTAGATGAACGAACGTCCCTCCACATGCTCAGTTCTGAGAGATAAGTGTGTGTGAAAGACGTCCTTCACCTAGCTTGTTGGGAACACAAAGTTTCTTTTCAGTTGCAAACTCCACTCCATACATATATATGGGGAGGTACTAGCTCCAACTCGGTTTTACAGTGAAAACTGCTGGAACTTCAAACCGGCACTAGGAAACAGACTGAGAAACCAGAGTAAAAGTTTCTCCTGCAACCCGTTCCCTTTGTGCTAGATGAACGAACGTCTCTCCACATGCTCAGTTCTGAGAGATAAGTGTGTGTGAAAGCCGTCCTTCACCTAGCTTGTTTGGAACACAAAGTTTCTTTTCAGTTGCAAACTCCACTCCATACATATATATGGGGAGGTACTAGCTCCAACCAGTTTTTACAGTGAAAACTGCAGGAACTTCAAACCGGCACTAGGAAACAGACTGAGAAACCAAAGTAAAAGTTTCTCCTGCATCCTGTTCCCTTTGTGCTAGATGAACGAACGTCTCTCCACATGCTCAGTTCTGAGAGATGTGTGTGTGTGAAAGCCTTCCTTCACCTAGCTTTTTGGGAACATAAAGTTTCTTTTCATTTGTAAACTCAACTCCATACATATATATGGGGAGGTACAAGATCCAACTCGGTTTTACAGTGAAAACTGCTGGAACATCAAACCGGCACTAGGAAACAGACTGAGAAACCAGAGTAAAAGTTTCTCCTGCCACCCGTTCCCATTCTGCTAGGGGAACGAACGTCTCTCCACATGCTAAGTTCTGAGAGATAAGTGTGTGTGAAAGCCGTCCTTCACCTAGCTTGTTGGGAACACAAAGTTTCTTTTCAGTTGGAATCTCCACTCCATACATATATATGGGGAGGTACTTGCTCCAAATCGGTTTTACAGTGAAAACTGCAGGAACTTCAAACCGGCACTAGGAAACAGACTGAGAAACCAGAGTAAAAGTTTCTCCTGCAACCCGTACCCTTTCTGCTAGATGAACGAACGTCTCTCCACATGCTCAGTTCTGAGAGATAAGTGTGTGTGAAAGCCGTCCTTAAACTTGCTTGTTGGGAACACAAAGTTTCTTTTCAGTTGCAAACTCCACTCCATACATATATATGGGGAGGTACTAGCTCCAACCAGGTTTTACAGTGAAAACTGCAGGAACTTCAAACCGGCACTAGGAAACAGACTGAGAAACCAGAGTAAAGGTTTCTCCTGCAACCCGTTCCCTTTGAGCTAGATGAACGAACGTCTCTCCACATGCTCAGATCTGAGTGATGTGTGTGTGTGAAAGCCGTCCTTCACCTAGCTTTTTGGGAACATAAAGTTTCTTTTCTTTTGTAAACTCCACTCCATACATATATATATGGGGAGGTACTAGCTCCAACTCGGTTTTACACTGAAAACTGCTGGAACTTCAAACCGGCACTAGGAAACAGACTGAGAAACCAGAGTAAAAGTTTCTCCTGCAACCCGTTCCCTTTGTGCTAGTTGAACGAACGTCTCTCCACATGCTCAGTTCTGAGAGATAAGTGTGTGTGAAAGCTGTCCTTCACCTAGCTTGTTGGGAACACAAAGTTTCTTTTCAGTTGCAAACTCCACTCCATACATATATATGGGGAGGTACTAGCTCCAACCATGTTTTACAGTGAAAACTGCAGGAACTTCAAACTGGCACTAGGAAACAGACTGAGAAACCAGAGTAAAAGTTTCTCCTGCAACCCGTTCCCTTTGTGCTAGATGAACGAACGTCTCTCCACATGCTCAGTTCTGAGAGATAAGGGTGTGTGAAAGCCGTCCTTCACCAAGCATGTTGGGAACACAAAGTTTCTTTTCAGTAGCAAACTCCACTCCATACATATATATTTGGAGGTACTAGCTCCAACTCGGTTTTACAGTGAAAACTGCAGGAACTTCAAACCGGCACTAGGAAACAGTCTGAGAAACCAGAGTAAAAGTTTCTCCTGCAACCCGTTCCCTTTGTGCTAGATGAACGAACGTCTCTCCACATGCTCAGTTCTGAGAGATAAGTGTGTGTGAAAGCCGTCCTTCACCTAGCTTGTTGGGAACACAAAGTTTCTTTTCAGTTGCAAACTCCACTCCATATATATATATGGGAGGTACCTGCTCCAAATCGGGTTTACAGTGAAAACTGCAGGAACTTCAAACCGGCACTAGGAAACAGACTGAGAAACCAGAGTAAAGGTTTCTCCTGCAACCCGTTCCCTTTGAGCTAGATGAACGAACGTCTCTCCACATGCTCAGTTCTGAGTGATGTGTGTGTGTGAAAGCCGTCCTTCACCTAGCTTTTTGGGAACATAAAGTTTCTTTTCTTTTGTAAACTCCACTCCATACATATATATATGGGGAGGTACTAGCTCCAACTCGGTTTTACACTGAAAACTGCTGGAACTTCAAACCGGCACTAGGAAACAGACTGAGAAACCAGAGTAAAAGTTTCTCCTGCAACCCGTTCCCTTTGTGCTAGATGAACGAACGTCTCTCCACATGCTCAGTTCTGAGAGATAAGTGTGTGTGAAAGCTGTCCTTCACCTAGCTTGTTGGGAACACAAAGTTTCTTTTCAGTTGCAAACTCCACTCCATACATATATATGGGGAGGTACTAGCTCCAACCATGTTTTACAGTGAAAACTGCAGGAACTTCAAACTGGCACTAGGAAACAGACTGAGAAACCAGAGTAAAAGTTTCTCCTGCAACCCGTTCCCTTTGTGCTAGATGAACGAACGTCTCTCCACATGCTCAGTTCTGAGAGATAAGTGTGTGTGAAAGCCGTCCTTCACCAAGCATGTTGGGAACACAAAGTTTCTTTTCATTAGCAAACTCCACTCCATACATATATATTTGGAGGTACTAGCTCCAACTGGGTTTTACAGTGAAAACTGCAGGAACTTCAAACCGGCACTAGGAAACAGACTGAGAAACCAGAGTAAAAGTTTCTCCTGCAACCCGTTCCCTTTGTGCTAGATGAACGAACGTCCCTCCACATGCTCAGTTCTGAGAGAAAAGTGTGTGTGAAAGCCGTCCTTCACCTAGCTTGTTGGGAACACAAAGTTTCTTTTCAGTTGCAAACTCCAATCCATACATATATATGGGGAGGTACTAGCTCCAACTCGGTTTTACAGTGAAAACTGCTGGAACTTCAAACCGGCACTAGGAAACAGACTGAGAAACCAGAGTAAAAGTTTCTCCTGCAACCCGTTCCCTTTGTGCTAGATGAACGAACGTCTCTCCACATGCTCAGTTCTGAGAGATAAGTGTGTGTGAAAGCCGTCCTTCACCTAGCTTGTTTGGAACACAAAGTTTCTTTTCAGTTGCAAACTCCACTCCATACATATAATGGGGAGGTACTAGCTCCAACCAGTTTTTACAGTGAAAACTGCAGGAACTTCAAACCGGCACTAGGAAACAGACTGAGAAACCAGAGTAAAAGTTTCTCCTGCAACCCGTTCCCTTTGAGCTAGATGAACGAACGTCTCTCCACATGCTCAGATCTGAGTGATGTGTGTGTGTGAAAGCCGTCCTTCACCTAGCTTTTTGGGAACATAAAGTTTCTTTTCTTTTGTAAACTCCACTCCATACATATATATATGGGGAGGTACTAGCTCCAACTCGGTTTTACACTGAAAACTGCTGGAACTTCAAACCGGCACTAGGAAACAGACTGAGAAACCAGAGTAAAACTTTCTCCTGCAACCCGTTCCCTTTGTGCTAGATGAACGAACGTCTCTCCACATGCTCATTTCTGAGAGATAAGTGTGTGTGAAAGCTGTCCTTCACCTAGCTTGTTGGGAACACAAAGTTTCTTTTCAGTTGCAAACTCCACTCCATACATATATATGGGGAGGTACTAGCTCCAACCATGTTTTACAGTGAAAACTGCAGGAACTTCAAACTGGCACTAGGAAACAGACTGAGAAACCAGAGTAAAAGTTTCTCCTGCAACCCGTTCCCTTTGTGCTAGATGAACGAACGTCTCTCCACATGCTCAGTTCTGAGAGATAAGGGTGTGTGAAAGCCGTCCTTCACCAAGCATGTTGGGAACACAAAGTTTCTTTTCAGTAGCAAACTCCACTCCATACATATATATTTGGAGGTACTAGCTCCAACTCGGTTTTACAGTGAAAACTGCAGGAACTTCAAACCGGCACTAGGAAACAGACTGAGAAACCAGAGTAAAAGTTTCTCCTGCAACCCGTTCCCTTTGTGCTAGATGAACGAACGTCTCTCCACATGCTCAGTTCTGAGAGATAAGTGTGTGTGAAAGCCGTCCTTCACCTAGCTTGTTGGGAACACAAAGTTTCTTTTCAGTTGCAAACTCCACTCCATATATATATATGGGAGGTACCTGCTCCAAATCGGGTTTACAGTGAAAACTGCAGGAACTTCAAACCGGCACTAGGAAACAGACTGAGAAACCAGAGTAAAAGTTTCTCCTGCAACCCGTTCCCTTTCTGCTAGATGAACGAACGTCTGTCCACATGCTCAGTTCTGAGAGATAAGTGAGTGTGAAAGCCGTCCTTCACCTAGCTTGTTGGGAACACAAAGTTTCTTTTCATTTGCAAACCCCACTCCATACATATATATAGGGAGGTACTAGCTCCAACCAGGATTTACACTGAAATCTGCTGGAACTTCAAACCGGCACTAGGAAACAGACTGAGAAACCAGAGTAAAAGTTTCTCCTGCAACCCGTTCCCTTTGTGCTAGATGAACGAACGTCTCTCCACATGCTCAGTTCTGAGAGATAAGTGTGTGTGAAAGCTGTCCTTCACCTAGCTTGTTGGGAACACAAAGTTTCTTTTCAGTTGCAAACTCCACTCCATAAATATATATGGGGAGGTACTAGCTCCAACACGGTTTTACAGTGAAAACTGCAGGAACTTCAAACCGGCACTAGGAAACAGACTGAGAAAGCAGAGTAAAAGTTTCTCCTGCAACCCGTTCCCTTTGTGCTAGATGAACGAACGTCTCTCCACATGCTAAGTTCTGAGAGATAAGTGTGTGTGAAAGCCGTCCTTCACCAAGCATGTTGGGAACACAAAGTTTCTTTTCAGTTGCAAACTCCACTCCATACATATATATAGGGAGGTACTAGCTCCAACTCTTTTTTACAGTGAAAACTGCAATAAATTCAAACCGGCACTAGGAAAAAGCCTGAGAAACCAGAGTAAAGGTTTCTCCTGCATCCCGTTCCCTTTGTGCTAGATGAACGAACGTCTCTCCACATGCTCAGTTCTGAGAGATAAGTGTGTGTGAAAGCCTTCCTTCACCTAGCTTGTTGGGAACACAAAGCTTCTTTTCAGATGCAAACTCCACTCCATACATATACATGGGGAGGTACTAGCTCCAACGAGGTTTTACAGTGAAAACTGCAGGAACTTCAAACCGGCACTAGGAAACAGACTGAGAAAGCAGAGTAAAAGTTTCTCCTGCAACCCGTTCCCTTTGTGCTAGATGAACGAACGTCTCTCCACATGCTAAGTTCTGAGAGATAAGTGTGTGTGAAAGCCGTCCTTCACCAAGCATGTTGGGAACACAAAGTTTCTTTTCAGTTGCAAACTCCACTCCATACATATATATGGGGAGGTACTAGCTCCAACTCTTTTTTACAGTGAAAACTGCAATAAATTCAAACCGGCACTAGGAAAAAGCCTGAGAAACCAGAGTAAAGGTTTCTCCTGCATCCCGTTCCCTTTGTGCTAGATGAACGAACGTCTCTCCACATGCTCAGTTCTGAGAGATAAGTGTGTGTGAAAGCCTTCCTTCACCTAGCTTGTTGGGAACACAAAGCTTCTTTTCAGATGCAAACTCCACTCCATACATATACATGGGGAGGTACTAGCTCCAACGAGGTTTTACAGTGAAAACTGCAGGAACTTCAAACCGGCACTAGGAAACAGACTGAGAAACCAGAGTAAAAGTTTCTCCTGCAACCCGTTCCCTTTGTGCTAGATGAACGAACGACTCTCCACATGCTCAGTTCTGAGAGATAAGTGTGTGTGAAAGCCGTCCTTAAACTTGCTTGTTGGGAACACAAAGTTTCTTTTCAGTTGCAAACCCCACTCCATACATATATATGGGGAGGTACTAGCTCCAACCAGGTTTTACAGTGAAAACTGCAGGAACTTCAAACCGGCACTAGGAAACAGACTGAGAAACCAGAGTAAAGGTTTCTCCTGCAACCCGTTCCCTTTGAGCTAGATGAACGAACGTCTCTCCACATGCTCAGTTCTGAGTGATGTGTGTGTGTGAAAGCCGTCCTTCACCTAGCTTTTTGGGAACATAAAGTTTCTTTTCTTTTGTAAACTCCACTCCATACATATATATATGGGGAGGTACTAGCTCCAACTCGGTTTTACACTGAAAACTGCTGGAACTTCAAACCGGCACTAGAAAACTGACTGAGAAACCAGAGTAAAAGTTTCTCCTGCAACCCGTTCCCTTTGTGCTAGATGAACGAACGTCTCTCCACATGCTCAGTTCTGAGAGATAAGTGTGTGTGAAAGCTGTCCTTCACCTAGCTTGTTGGGAACACAAAGTTTCTTTTCAGTTGCAAACTCCACTCCATACATATATATGGGGAGGTACTAGCTCCAACCATGTTTTACAGTGAAAACTGCAGGAACTTCAAACTGGCACTAGGAAACAGACTGAGAAACCAGAGTAAAAGTTTCTCCTGCAACCCGTTCCCTTTGTGCTAGATGAACGAACGTCTCTCCACATGCTAAGTTCTGAGAGATAAGTGTGTGTGAAAGCTGTCCTTCACCTAGCTTGTTGGGAACACAAAGTTTCTTTTCAGTTGCAAACTCCACTCCATACATATATGTGGGGAGGTACTAGCTCCAACCATGTTTTACAGTGAAAACTGCAGGAACTTCAAACTGGCACTAGGAAACAGACTGAGAAACCAGAGTAAAAGTTTCTCCTGCAACCCGTTCCCTTTGTGCTAGATGAACGAACGTCTCTCCACATGCTAAGTTCTGAGAGATAAGTGTGTGTGAAAGCCGTCCTTCACCAAGCATGTTGGGAACACAAAGTTTCTTTTCAGTTGCAAACTCCACTCCATACATATATATGGGGAGGTACTAGCTCCAACTCTTTTTTACAGTGAAAACTGCAATAAATTCAAACCGGCACTAGGAAAAAGACTGAGAAACCAGAGTAAAGGTTTCTCCTGCATCCCGTTCCCTTTGTGCTAGATGAACGAACGTCTCTCCACATGCTCAGTTCTGAGAGATAAGTGTGTGTGAAAGCCTTCCTTCACCTAGCTTGTTGGGAACACAAAGCTTCTTTTCAGATGCAAACTCCACTCCATACATATACATGGGGAGGTACTAGCTCCAACGAGGTTTTACAGTGAAAACTGCAGGAACTTCAAACCGGCACTAGGAAACAGACTGAGAAACCAGAGTAAAAGTTTCTCCTGCAACCCGTTCCCTTTGTGCTAGATGAACGAACGACTCTCCACATGCTCAGTTCTGAGAGATAAGTGTGTGTGAAAGCCGTCCTTAAACTTGCTTGTTGGGAACACAAAGTTTCTTTTCAGTTGCAAACCCCACTCCATACATATATATGGGGAGGTACTAGCTCCAACCAGGTTTTACAGTGAAAACTGCAGGAACTTCAAACCGGCACTAGGAAACAGACTGAGAAACCAGAGTAAAGGTTTCTCCTGCAACCCGTTCCCTTTGAGCTAGATGAACGAACGTCTCTCCACATTCTCAGTTCTGAGTGATGTGTGTGTGTGAAAGCCGTCCTTCACCTAGCTTTTTGGGAACATAAAGTTTCTTTTCTTTTGTAAACTCCACTCCATACATATATATATGGGGAGGTACTAGCTCCAACTCGGTTTTACACTGAAAACTGCTGGAACTTCAAACCGGCACTAGGAAACAGACTGAGAAACCAGAGTAAAAGTTTCTCCTGCAACCCGTTCCTTTGTGCTAGATGAACGAACGTCTCTCCACATGCTCAGTTCTGAGAGATAAGTGTGTGTGAAAGCTGTCCTTCACCTAGCTTGTTGGGAACACAAAGTTTCTTTTCAGTTGCAAACTCCACTCCATACATATATATGGGGAGATACTAGCTCCAACCATGTTTTACAGTGAAAACTGCAGGAACTTCAAACTGGCACTAGGAAACAGACTGAGAAACCAGAGTAAAAGTTTCTCCTGCAACCCGTTCCCTTTGTGCTAGATGAACGAACGTCTCTCCACATGCTCAGTTCTGAGAGATAAGTGTGTGTGAAAGCCGTCCTTCACCAAGCATGTTGGGAACACAAAGTTTCTTTTCAGTAGCAAACTCCACTCCATACATATATATTTGGAGGTACTAGCTCCAACTCGGTTTTACAGTGAAAACTGCAGGAACTTCAAACCGGCTCTAGGAAACAGACTGAGAAACCAGAGTAAAAGTTACTCCTGCAACCCGTTCCCTTTGTGCTAGATGAACGAACGTCCCTCCACATGCTCAGTTCTGAGAGATAAGTGTGTGTGAAAGCCGTCCTTCACCTAGCTTGTTGGGAACACAAAGTTTCTTTTCAGTTGCAAACTCCACTCCATACATATATATGGGGAGGTACTAGCTCCAACTCGGTTTTACAGTGAAAACTGCTGGAACTTCAAACCGGCACTAGGAAACAGACTGAGAAACCAGAGTAAAAGTTTCTCCTGCAACCCGTTCCCTTTGTGCTAGATGAACGAACGTCTCTCCACATGCTCAGTTCTGAGAGATAAGTGTGTGTGAAAGCCGTCCTTCACCTAGCTTGTTTGGAACACAAAGTTTCTTTTCAGTTGCAAACTCCACTCCATACATATAATGGGGAGGTACTAGCTCCAACCAGTTTTTACAGTGAAAACTGCAGGAACTTCAAACCGGCACTAGGAAACAGACTGAGAAACCAAAGTAAAAGTTTCTCCTGCATCCTGTTCCCTTTGTGCTAGATGAACGAACGTCTCTCCACATGCTCAGTTCTGAGAGATGTGTGTGTGTGAAAGCCTTCCTTCACCTAGCTTTTTGGGAACATAAAGTTTCTTTTCATTTGTAAACTCAACTCCATACATATATATGGGGAGGTACAAGCTCCAACTCGGTTTTACAGTGAAAACTGCTGGAACATCAAACCGGCACTAGGAAACAGACTGAGAAACCAGAGTAAAAGTTTCTCCTGCCACCCGTTCCCATTCTGCTAGGGGAACGAACGTCTCTCCACATTCTCAGTTCTGAGAGATAAGTGTGTGTGAAAGCCGTCCTTCACCTAGCTTGTTGGGAACACAAAGTTTCTTTTCAGTTGGAAGCTCCACTCCATACATATATATGGGGAGGTACTTGCTCCAAATCGGTTTTACAGTGAAAACTGCAGGAACTTCAAACCGGCACTAGGAAACAGACTGAGAAACCAGAGTAAAAGTTTCTCCTGCAACCCGTACCCTTTCTGCTAGATGAACGAACGTCTCTCCACATGCTCAGTTCTGAGAGATAAGTGTGTGTGAAAGCCGTCCTTAAACTTGCTTGTTGGGAACACAAAGTTTCTTTTCAGTTGCAAACTCCACTCCATACATATATATGGGGAGGTACTAGCTCCAACCAGGTTTTACAGTGAAAACTGCAGGAACTTCAAACCGGCACTAGGAAACAGACTGAGAAACCAGAGTAAAGGTTTCTCCTGCAACCCGTTCCCTTTGAGCTAGATGAACGAACGTCTCTCCACATGCTCAGTTCTGAGTGATGTGTGTGTGTGAAAGCCGTCCTTCACCTAGCTTTTTGGGAACATAAAGTTTCTTTTCTTTTGTAAACTCCACTCCATACATATATATATGGGGAGGTACTAGCTCCAACTCGGTTTTACACTGAAAACTGCTGGAACTTCAAACCGGCACTAGGAAACAGACTGAGAAACCAGAGTAAAAGTTTCTCCTGCAACCCGTTCCCTTTGTGCTAGATGAACGAACGTCTCTCCACATGCTCAGTTCTGAGAGATAAGTGTGTGTGAAAGCTGCCCTTCACCTAGCTTGTTGGGAACACAAAGTTTCTTTTCAGTTGCAAACTCCACTCCATACATATATATGGGGAGGTACTAGCTCCAACCATGTTTTACAGTGAAAACTGCAGGAACTTCAAACTGGCACTAGGAAACAGACTGAGAAACCAGAGTAAAAGTTTCTCCTGCAACCCGTTCCCTTTGTGCTAGATGAACGAACGTCTCTCCACATGCTCAGTTCTGAGAGATAAGTGTGTGTGAAAGCCGTCCTTCACCAAGCATGTTGGGAACACAAAGTTTCTTTTCAGTTGCAAACTCCACTCCATACATATATATGGGGAGGTACTAGCTCCAACTCTTTTTTACAGTGAAAACTGCAATAAATTCAAACCGGCACTAGGAAAAAGACTGAGAAACCAGAGTAAAGGTTTCTCCTGCAACCCGTTCCCTTTGTGCTAGATGAACGAACGTCTCTCCACATGCTCAGTTCTGAGAGATAAGTGTGTGTGAAAGCCTTCCTTCACCTAGCTTGTTGGGAACACAAAGCTTCTTTTCAGATGCAAACTCCACTCCATACATATACATGGGGAGGTACTAGCTCCAACGAAATTTTACAGTGAAAACTGCAGGAACTTCAAACCGGCACTAGGAAACAGACTGAGAAACCAGAGTAAAAGTTTCTCCTGCAACCCGTTCCCTTTGTGCTAGATGAACGAACGACTCTCCACATGCTCAGTTCTGAGAGATAAGTGTGTGTGAATGTCGTCCTTAAACTTGCTTGTTGGGAACACAAAGTTTCTTTTCAGTTGCAAACTCCACTCCATACATATATATGGGGAGGTACTAGCTCCAACCAGGTTTTACAGTGAAAACTGCAGGAACTTCAAACCGGCACTAGGAAACAGACTGAGAAACCAGAGTAAAGGTTTCTCCTGCAACCCGTTCCCTTTGAGCTAGATGAACGAACGTCTCTCCACATGCTCAGTTCTGAGTGATGTGTGTGTGTGAAAGCCGTCCTTCACCTAGCTTTTTGGGAACATAAAGTTTCTTTTCTTTTGTAAACTCCACTCCATACATATATATATGGGGAGGTACTAGCTCCAACTCGGTTTTACACTGAAAACTGCTGGAACTTCAAACCGGCACTAGGAAACAGACTGAGAAACCAGAGTAAAAGTTTCTCCTGCAACCCGTTCCCTTTGTGCTAGATGAACGAACGTCTCTCCACATGCTCAGTTCTGAGAGATAAGTGTGTGTGAAAGCTGTCCTTCACCTAGCTTGTTGGGAGCACAAAGTTTCTTTTCAGTTGCAAACTCCACTCCATACATATATATGGGAGGTACTAGCTCCAACCATGTTTTACAGTGAAAACTGCAGGAACTTCAAACTGGCACTAGGAAATAGACTGAGAAACCAGAGTAAAAGTTTCTCCTGCAACCCGTTCCCTTTGTGCTAGATGAACGAACGTCTCTCCACATGCTCAGTTCTGAGAGATAAGTGTGTGTGAAAGCCGTCCTTCACCTAGCTTGTTGGGAACACAAAGTTTCTTTTCAGTTGCAAACTCCACTCCATACATATATATGGGGAGGTACTAGCTCCAACTCGGTTTTACAGTGAAAACTGCTGGAACTTCAAACCGGCACTAGGAAACAGACTGAGAAACCAGAGTAAAAGTTTCTCCTGCAACCCGTTCCCTTTGTGCTAGATGAACGAACGTCTTTCCACATGCTCAGTTCTGAGAGATAAGTGTGTGTGAAAGCCGTCCTTCACCTAGCTTGTTTGGAACACAAAGTTTCTTTTCAGTTGCAAACTCCACTCCATACATATATATGGGGAGGTACTAGCTCCAACCAGTTTTTACAGTGAAAACTGCAGGAACTTCAAACCGGCACTAGGAAACAGACTGAGAAACCAAAGTAAAAGTTTCTCCTGCATCCTGTTCCCTTTGTGCTAGATGAACGAACGTCTCTCCACATGCTCAGTTCTGAGAGATGTGTGTGTGTGAAAGCCTTCCTTCACCTAGCTTTTTGGGAACATAAAGTTTCTTTTTATTTGTAAACTCAACTCCATACATATATATGGGGAGGTACAAGCTCCAACTCGGTTTTACAGTGAAAACTGCTGGAACATCAAACCGGCACTAGGAAACAGAATGAGAAACCAGAGTAAAAGTTTCTCCTGCCACCCGTTCCCATTCTGCTAGGGGAACGAACGTCTCTCCACATTCTCAGTTCTGAGAGATAAGTGTGTGTGAAAGCCGTCCTTCACCTAGCTTGTTGGGAACACAAAGTTTCTTTTCAGTTGGAAGCTCCACTCCATACATATATATGGGGAGGTACTTGCTCCAAATCGGTTTTACAGTGAAAACTGCAGGAACTTCAAACCGGCACTAGGAAACAGACTGAGAAACCAGAGTAAAAGTTTCTCCTGCAACCCGTACCCTTTCTGCTAGATGAACGAACGTCTCTCCACATGCTCAGTTCTGAGAGATAAGTGTGTGTGAAAGCCGTCCTTAAACTTGCTTGTTGGGAACACAAAGTTTCTTTTCAGTTGCAAACTCCACTCCATACATATATATGGGGAGGTACTAGCTCCAACCAGGTTTTACAGTGAAAACTGCAGGAACTTCAAACCGGCACTAGGAAACAGACTGAGAAACCAGAGTAAAGGTTTCTCCTGCAACCCGTTCCGTTTGAGCTAGATGAACGAACGTCTCTCCACATGCTCAGTTCTGAGTGATGTGTGTGTGTGAAAGCCGTCCTTCACCTAGCTTTTTGGGAACATAAAGTTTCTTTTCTTTTGTAAACTCCACTCCATACATATATATATGGGGAGGTACTAGCTCCAACTCGGTTTTACACTGAAAACTGCTGGAACTTCAAACCGGCACTAGGAAACAGACTGAGAAACCAGAGTAAAAGTTTCTCCTGCAACCCGTTCCCTTTGTGCTAGATGAACGAACGTCTCTCCACATGCTCAGTTCTGAGAGATAAGTGTGTGTGAAAGCTGTCCTTCACCTAGCTTGTTGGGAACACAAAGTTTCTTTTCAGTTGCAAACTCCACTCCATACATATATATGGGGAGGTACTAGCTCCAACCATGTTTTACAGTGAAAACTGCAGGAACTTCAAACTGGCACTAGGAAACAGACTGAGAAACCAGAGTAAAAGTTTCTCCTGCAACCCGTTCCCTTTGTGCTAGATGAACGAACGTCTCTCCACATGCTCAGTTCTGAGAGATAAGTGTGTGTGAAAGCCGTCCTTCACCAAGCATGTTGGGAACACAAAGTTTCTTTTCAGTAGCAAACTCCACTCCATACATATATATTTGGAGGTACTAGCTCCAACTCGGTTTTACAGTGAAAACTGCAGGAACTTCAAACCGGCACTAGGAAACAGACTGAGAAACCAGAGTAAAAGTTTCTCCTGCAACCCGTTCCCTTTGTGCTAGATGAACGAACGTCCCTCCACATGCTCAGTTCTGAGAGATAAGTGTGTGTGAAAGCCGTCCTTCACCTAGCTTGTTGGGAACACAAAGTTTCTTTTCAGTTGCAAACTCCACTCCATACATATATATGGGGAGGTACTAGCTCCAACTCGGTTTTACAGTGAAAACTGCTGGAACTTCAAACCGGCACTAGGAAACAGACTGAGAAACCAGAGTAAAAGTTTCTCCTGCAACCCGTTCCCTTTGTGCTAGATGAACGAACGTCTCTCCACATGCTCAGTTCTGAGAGATAAGTGTGTGTGAAAGCCGTCCTTCACCTAGCTTGTTTGGAACACAAAGTTTCTTTTCAGTTGCAAACTCCACTCCATACATATATATGGGGAGGTACTAGCTCCAACAAGTTTTTACAGTGAAAACTGCAGGAACTTCAAACCGGCACTAGGAAACAGACTGAGAAACCAAAGTAAAAGTTTCTCCTGCATCCTGTTCCCTTTGTGCTAGATGAACGAACGTCTCTCCACATGCTCAGTTCTGAGAGATGTGTGTGTGTGAAAGCCTTCCTTCACCTAGCTTTTTGGCAACATAAAGTTTCTTTTCATTTGTAAACTCAACTCCATACATATATATGGGGAGGTACAAGCTCCAACACGGTTTTACAGTGAAAACTGCTGGAACATCAAACCGGCACTAGGAAACAGACTGAGAAACCAGAGTAAAAGTTTCTCCTGCCACCCGTTCCCATTCTGCTAGGGGAACGAACGTCTCTCCACATTCTCAGTTCTGAGAGATAAGTGTGTGTGAAAGCCGTCCTTCACCTAGCTTGTTGGGAACACAAAGTTTCTTTTCAGTTGGAAGCTCCACTCCATACATATATATGGGGAGGTACTTGCTCCAAATCGGTTTTACAGTGAAAACTGCAGGAACTTCAAACCGGCACTAGGAAACAGACTGAGAAACCAGAGTAAAAGTTTCTCCTGCAACCCGTACCCTTTCTGCTAGATGAACGAACGTCTCTCCACATGCTCATTTCTGAGAGATAAGTGTGTGTGAAAGCCGTCCTTCACCAAGCATGTTGGGAACACAAAGTTTCTTTTCAGTAGCAAACTCCACTCCATACATATATATGGGGAGGTACTAGCTCCAACTCGGTTTTACAGTGAAAACTGCAGGAACTACAAACCGGCACTAGGAAACAGACTGAGAAACCAGAGTAAAAGTTTCTCCTGCAACCCGTTCCCTTTGTGCTAGATGAACGAACGTCCCTCCACATGCTCAGTTCCGAGAGATAATTGTGTGTGAAAGCCGTCCTTCACCTAGCTTGTTGGGAACACAAAGTTTCTTTTCAGTTGCAAACTCCACTCCATACATATATATGGGGAGGTACTAGCTCCAAACAGGTTTTACAGTGAAAACTGCAGGAACTTCAAACCGGCACTAGGAAACAGACTGAGAAACCAGAGTAAAGGTTTCTCCTGCAACCCGTTCCCTTTGAGCTAGATGAACGAACGTCTCTCCACATGCTCAGTTCTGAGAGATGTGTGTGTGTGAAAGCCGTCCTTCACCTAGCTTTTTGGGAACATAAAGTTTCTTTTCTTTTGTAAACTCCACTCCATACATATATATATGGGGAGGTACTAGCTCCAACTCGGTTTTACACTGAAAACTGCTGGAACTTCAAACCGGCACTAGGAAACAGACTGAGAAACCAGAGTAAAAGTTTCTCCTGCAACCCGTTCCCTTTGTGCTAGATGAACGAACGTCTCTCCACATGCTCAGTTCTGAGAGATAAGTGTGTGTGAAAGCTGTCCTTCACCTAGCTTGTTGGGAACACAAAGTTTCTTTTCAGTTGCAAACTCCACTCCATACATATATATGGGGAGGTATTAGCTCCAACCAGGTTTTACAGTGAAAACTGCAGGAACTTCAAACCGGCACTAGGAAACAGACTGAGAAACCAGAGTAAAAGTTTCTCCTGCAACCCGTTCCCTTTGTGCTAGATGAACGAACGTCTCTCCACATGCTCAGTTCTGAGAGATAAGTGTGTGTGAAAGCCGTCCTTCACCTAGCTTGTTGGGAACACAAAGTTTCTTTTCATTTGCAAACTCCACTCCATAAATATATATGGGGAGGTACTAGCTCCAACTCGGTTTTACAGTGAAAACTGCTGGAACTTCAAACCGGCACTAGGAAACAGACTGAGAAACCAGAGTAAAAGTTTCTCCTGCAACCCGTTTCCTTTGTGCTAGATGAACGAACGTCTCTCCACATGCTCAGTTCTGAGAGATAAGTGTGTGTGAAAGCCGTCCTTCACCTAGCTTGTTTGGAACACAAAGTTTCTTTTCAGTTGCAAACTCCACTCCATACATATATATGGGGAGGTACTAGCTCCAACCAGTTTTTACAGTGAAAACTGCAGGAACTTCAAACCGGCACTAGGAAACAGACTGAGAAACCAAAGTAAAAGTTTCTCCTGCATCCTGTTCCCTTTGTGCTAGATGAACGAACGTCTCTCCACATGCTCAGTTCTGAGAGATGTATGTGTGTGAAAGCCGTCCTTCAACTAGCTTTTTGGGAACATAAAGTTTCTTTTAATTTGTGAACTCAACTCCATACATATATATGGGGAGGTACAAGCTCCAACTCGGTTTTACAGTGAAAACTGCTGGAACATCAAACCGGCACTAGGAAACAGACTGAGAAACCAGAGTAAAAGTTTCTCCTGCCACCCGTTCCCATTCTGCTAGGGGAACGAACGTCTCTCCACATTCTCAGTTCTGAGAGATAAGTGTGTGTGAAAGCCGTCCTTCACCTAGCTTGTTGGGAACACAAAGTTTCTTTTCAGTTGCAAGCTCCACTCCATACATATATATGGGGAGGTACTTGCTCCAAATCGGTTTTACAGTGAAAACTGCAGGAACTTCAAACCGGCACTAGGAAACAGACTGAGAAACCAGAGTAAAAGTTTCTCCTGCAACCCGTACCCTTTCTGCTAGATGAACGAACGTCTCTCCACATGCTCATTTCTGAGAGATAAGTGTGTGTGAAAGCCGTCCTTCATCAAGCATGTTGGGAACACAAAGTTTCTTTTCAGTAGCAAACTCCACTCCATAAATATATATGGGGAGGTACTAGCTCCAACTCATTTTTACAGTGAAAACTGCAGGAACTTCAAACCGGCACTAGGAAACAGACTGAGAAACCAGAGTAAAAGTTTCTCCTGCAACCCGTTCCCTTTGTGCTAGATGAACGAACGTCCCTCCACATGCTCAGTTCTGAGAGATAAGTGTGTGTGAAAGCCGTCCTTCACCTAGCTTGTTGGGAACACAAAGTTTCTTTTCAGTTGCAAACTCCACTCCATACATATATATGGGGAGGTACTAGCTCCAAACAGGTTTTACAGTGAAAACTGCAGGAACTTCAAACCGGCACTAGGAAACAGACTGAGAAAGCAGAGTAAAAGTTTCTCTTGCAACCCGTTCCCTTTGTGCTAGATGAACGAACGTCTCTCCACATGCTAATTTCTGAGAGATAAGTGTGTGTGAAAGCCGTCCTTCACCAAGCATGTTGGGAACACAAAGTTTCTTTTCAGTTGCAAACTCCACTCCATACATATATATGGGGAGGTACTAGCTCCAACTCTCTTTTACAGTGAAAACTGCAATAAATTCAAACCGGCACTAGGAAAAAGACTGAGAAACCAGAGTAAAGGTTTCTCCTGCAACCCGTTCCCTTTGTGCTAGATGAACGAACGACTCTCCACATGCTCAGGTCTGAGAGATAAGTGTGTGTGAAAGCCGTCCTTAAACTTGCTTGTTGGGAACACAAAGTTTCTTTTCAGTTGCAAACTCCACTCCATACATATATATGGGGAGGTACAAGCTCCAACCAGGTTTTACAGTGAAAACTGCAGGAACTTCAAACCGGCACTAGGAAACAGACTGAGAAACCAGAGTAAAGGTTTCTCCTGCAACCCGTTCCCTTTGAGCTAGATGAACGAACGTCTCTCCACATGCTCAGTTCTGAGAGATGTGTGTGTGTGAAAGCCGTCCTTCACCTAGCTTTTTGGGAACATAAAGTTTCTTTTCTTTTGTAAACTCCACTCCATACATATATATATGGGGAGGTACTAGCTCCAACCAGGTTTTACAGTGAAAACTGCTGGAACTTCAAACCGGCACTAGGAAACAGACTGAGAAACCAGAGTAAAAGTTTCTCCTGCAACCCGTTCCCTTTGTGCTAGATGAACGAACGTCTCTCCACATGCTCAGTTCTGAGAGATAAGTGTGTGTGAAAGCTGTCCTTCACCTAGCTTGTTGGGAACACAAAGTTTCTTTTCAGTTGCAAACTCCACTCCATACATATATATGGGGAGGTACTAGCTCCAACCATGTTTTACAGTGAAAACTGCAGGAACTTCAAACTGGCACTAGGAAACAGACTGAGAAACCAGAGTAAAAGTTTCTCCTGCAACCCGTACCCTTTCTGCTAGATGAACGAACGTCTCTCCACATGCTCATTTCTGAGAGATAAGTGTGTGTGAAAGCCGTCCTTCTCCAAGCATGTTGGGAACACAAAGTTTCTTTTCAGTAGCAAACTCCACTCCATAAATATATATGGGGAGGTACTAGCTCCAACTCATTTTTACAGTGAAAACTGCAGGAACTTCAAACCGGCACTAGGAAACAGACTGAGAAACCAGAGTAAAAGTTTCTCCTGCAACCCGTTCCCTTGGTGCTAGATGAACGAACGTCCCTCCACATGCTCAGTTCTGAGAGATAAGTGTGTGTGAAAGCCGTCCTTCACCTAGCTTGTTGGGAACACAAAGTTTCTTTTCAGTTGCAAACTCCACTCTATACATATATATGGGGAGGTACTAGCTCCAAACAGGTTTTACAGTGAAAACTGCAGGAACTTCATACCGGCACTAGGAAACAGACTGAGAAACCAGAGTAAAGGTTTCTCCTGCAACCCGTTCCCTTTGAGCTAGATGAACGAACGTCTCTCCACATGCTCAGTTCTGAGAGATGTGTGTGTGTGAAAGCCGTCCTTCACCTAGCTTTTTGGGAACATAAAGTTTCTTTTCTTTTGTAAACTCCACTCCATACATATATATATGGGGAGGTACTAGCTCCAACTCGGTTTTACACTGAAAACTGCTGGAACTTCAAACCGGCACTAGGAAACAGACTGAGAAACCAGAGTAAAAGTTTCTCCTGCAACCCGTTCCCTTTGTGCTAGATGAACGAACGTCTCTCCACATTCTCAGTTCTGAGAGATAAGTGTGTGTGAAAGCTGACCTTCACCTAGCTTGTTGGGAACACAAAGTTTCTTTTCAGTTGCAAACTCCACTCCATACATATATATGGGGAGGTACTAGCTCCAACCAGGTTTTACAGTGAAAACTGCAGGAACTTCAAACCGGCACTAGGAAACAGACTGAGAAACCAGAGTAAAAGTTTCTCCTGCAACCCGTTCCCTTTGTGCTAGATGAACGAACGTCTCTCCACATGCTCAGTTCTGAGAGATAAGTGTGTGTGAAAGCCGTCCTTCACCAAGCATGTTGGGAACACAAAGTTTCTTTTCAGTAGCAAACTCCACTCCATACATATATATTTGGAAGTACTAGCTCCAACTCGGTTTTACAGTGAAAACTGCAGGAACTTCAAACCGGCACTAGGAAACAGACTGAGAAACCAGAGTAAAAGTTTCTCCTGCAACCCGTTCCCTTTGTGCTAGATGAACGAACGTCTCTCCACATGCTCAGTTCTGAGGGATAAGTCTGTGTGAAAGCCGTCCTTCACCTAGCTTGTTGGGAACACAAAGTTTCTTTTCAGTTGCAAACTCCACTCCATATATATATATGGGAGGTACCTGCTCCAAATCGGGTTTACAGTGAAAACTGCAGGAACTTCAAACCGGCACTAGGAAACAGACTGAGAAACCAGAGTAAAAGTTTCTCCTGCAACCCGTTCCCTTTCTGCTAGATGAACGAACGTCTCTCCACATGCTCAGTTCTGAGAGATAAGTGAGTGTGAAAGCCGTCCTTCACCTAGCTTGTTGGGAACACAAAGTTTCTTTTCAGTTGCAAACTCCACTCCATACATATATATAGGGAGGTACTAGCTCCAACCAGGATTTACAGTGAAAACTGCAGGAACTTCAAACCGGCACTAGGAAACAGACTGAGAAACCAGAGTAAATGTTTCTCCTGCAACCTGTTCCCTTTGTGCTAGATGAACGAACGTCTCTCCACGTGCTCAGTTCTGAGAGTTGTGTGTGTGTGAAAGCCGTCCTTCACCTAGCTTTTTGGGAACATAAAGTTTCTTTTCATTTGTAAACTCCACTCCATACATATATATGGGGAGGTACTAGCTCCAACTCGGTTTTACACTGAAAACTGCTGGAACTTCAAACCGGCAATAGGAAACAGACTGAGAAACCAGAGTAAAAGTTTCTCCTGCAACCCGTTCCTTTGTGCTAGATGAACGAACGTCTCTCCACATGCTCAGTTCTGAGAGATAAGTGTGTGTGAAAGCCGTCCTTCACCTAGCTTGTTGGGAACACAAAGTTTCTTTTCAGTTGCAAACTCCACTCCATATATATATATGGGAGGTACCTGCTCCAAATCGGGTTTACAGTGAAAACTGCAGGAACTTCAAACCGGCACTAGGAAACAGACTGAGAAACCAGAGTAAAAGTTTCTCCTGCAACCCGTTCCCTTTCTGCTAGATGAACGAACGTCTCTCCACATGCTCAGTTCTGAGAGATAATTGAGTGTGAAAGCCGTCCTTCACCTAGCTTGTTGGGAACACAAAGTTTCTTTTCAGTTGCAAACTCCACTCCATACATATATATAGGGAGGTACTAGCTCCAACAAGGATTTACAGTGAAAACTGCAGGAACTTCAAACCGGCACTAGGAAACAGACTGAGAAATCAGAGTAAACGTTTCTCCTGCAACCTGTTCCCTTTGTGCTAGATGAACGAACGTCTCTCCACGTGCTCAGTTCTGAGAGTTGTGTGTGTGTGAAAGCCGTCCTTCACCTATCTTTTTGGGAACATAAAGTTTCTTTTCATTTGTAAACGCCACTCCATACATATATATGGGGAGGTACTAGCTCCAACTCGGTTTTACACTGAAAACTGCTGGAACTTCAAACCGGCACTAGGAAACAGACTGAGAAACCAGAGTAAAAGTTTCTCCTGCAACCTGTTCCCTTTGTGCTAGATGAACGAACGTCTCTCCACATGCTCAGTTCTGAGAGATAAGTGTGTGTGAAAGCTGTCCTTCACCTAGCTTGTTGGGAACACAAAGTTTCTTTTCAGTTGCAAACTCCACTCCATACATATATATGGGGAGGTACTAGCAACAAATTGGTTTTACAGTGAAAACTGCAGGAACTTCAAACCGGCACTAGGAAACAGACTGAGAAACCAGAGTAAAAGTTTCTCCTGCAACCCGTTCCCTTTGTGATAGATGAACGAACGTCTCTCCACATGCTCAGTTCTGAGAGATAAGTGTGTGTGAAAGCCGTCCTTCACCTAGCTTGTTGGGAACACAAAGTTTCTTTTCAGTTGCAAACTCCACTCCATATATATATATGGGAGGTACCCGCTCCAAATCGGGTTTACAGTGAAAACTGCAGGAACTTCAAACCGGCACTAGGAAACAGACTGAGAAAACAGAGTAAAAGTTTCTCCTGCAACCCGTTCCCTTTCTGCTAGATGAACGAACGTCTCTCCACATGCTCAGTTCTGAGAGATAAGTGAGTGTGAAAGCCGTCCTTCACCTAGCTTGTTGGGAACACAAAATTTCTTTTCAGTTGCAAACCCCACTCCATATATTTATATAGGGAGGTACTAGCTCCAACCAGGATTTACACTGAAATCTGCTGGAACTTCAAACCGGCACTAGGAAACAGACTGAGAAACCAGAGTAAAAGTTTCTCCTGCAACCCGTTCCCTTTGTGCTAGATGAACGAACGTCTCTCCACATGCTCAGTTCTGAGAGATAAGTGTGTGTGAAAGCTGTCCTTCACCTAGCTTGTTGGGAACACAAAGTTTCTTTCAGTTGCAAACTCCACTCCATAAATATATATGGGGAGGTACTAGCTCCAACCAGGTTTTACAGTGAAAACTGCAGGAACTTCAAACCGGCACTAGGAAACAGACTGAGAAACCAGAGTAAAAGTTTCTCCTGCAACCCGTTCCCTTTGTGCTAGATGAACGAACGTCTCTCCACATGCTAAGTTCTGAGAGATAAGTGTGTGTGAAAGCCGTCCTTCACCAAGCATGTTGGGAACACAAAGTTTCTTTTCAGTTGCAAACTCCACTCCATACATATATATGGGGAGGTACTAGATCCAAATCTCTTTTACAGTGAAAACTGCAATAAATTCAAACCGGCACTAGGAAAAAGACTGAGAAACCAGAGTAAAGGTTTCTCCTGCAACCCGTTCCCTTTGTGCTAGATGAACGAACGTCTCTCCACATGCTCAGTTCTGAGAGATAAGTGTGTGTGAAAGCCTTCCTTCACCTAGCTTGTTGGGAACACAAAGCTTCTTTTCAGATGCAAACTCCACTCCATACATATACATGGGGAGGTACTAGCTCCAACGAGGTTTTACAGTGAAAACTGCAGGAACTTCAAACCGGCACTAGGAAACAGACTGAGAAACCAGAGTAAAAGTTTCTCCTGCAACCCGTTCCCTTTGTGCTAGATGAACGAACGACTCTCCACATGCTCAGGTCTGAGAGATAAGTGTGTTTGAAAGCCGTCCTTAAACTTGCTTGTTGGGAACACAAAGTTTCTTTTCAGTTGCAAACTCCACTCCATACATATATATGGGGAGGTACTAGCTCCAACCAGGTTTTACAGTGAAAACTGCAGGAACTTCAAACCGGCACTAGGAAACAGACTGAGATACCAGAGTAAAGGTTTCTCCTGCAACCCGTTCCCTTTGAGCTAGATGAACGAACGTCTCTCCACATGCTCAGTTCTGAGAGATGTGTGTGTGTGAAAGCCGTCCTTCACCTAGCTTTTTGGGAACATAAAGTTTCTTTTCTTTTGTAAACTCCACTCCATACATATATATATGGGGAGGTACTAGCTCCAACTCGGTTTTACACTGAAAACTGCTGGAACTTCAAACCGGCACTAGGAAACAGACTGAGAAACCAGAGTAAAAGTTTCTCCTGCAACCCGTTCCCTTTGTGCTAGATGAACGAACGTCTCTCCACATGCTCAGTTCTGAGAGATAAGTGTGTGTGAAAGCTGTCCTTCACCTAGCTTGTTGGGAACACAAAGTTTCTTTTCAGTTGCAAACTCCACTCCATACATATATATGGGGAGGTACTAGCTCCAACCATGTTTTAAAGTGAAAACTGCAGGAACTTCAAACTGGCACTAGGAAACAGACTGAGAAACCAGAGTAAAAGTTTCTCCTGCAACCCGTTCCCTTTGTGCTAGATGAACGAACGTCTCTCCACATGCTCAGTTCTGAGAGATAAGTGTGTGTGAAAGCCGTCCTTCACCAAGCATGTTGGGAACACAAAGTTTCTTTTCAGTAGCAAACTCCACTCCATACATATATATTTGGAGGTACTAGCTCCAACTCGGTTTTACAGTGAAAACTGCAGGAACTTCAAACCGGCACTAGGAAACAGACTGAGAAACCAGAGTAAAAGTTTCTCCTGCAACCCGTTCCCTTTGTGCTAGATGAACGAACGTCCCTCCACATGCTCAGTTCTGAGAGATAAGTGTGTGTGAAAGCCGTCCTTCACCTAGCTTGTTGGGAACACAAAGTTTCTTTTCAGTTGCAAACTCCACTCCATACATATATATGGGGAGGTACTAGCTCCAACTCGGTTTTACAGTGAAAACTGCAGGAACTTCAAACCGGCACTAGGAAACAGACTGAGAAACCAGAGTAAAAGTTTCTCCTGCAACCCGTTCCCTTTGTGCTAGATGAACGAACGTCTCTCCACATGCTCAGTTCTGAGAGATAAGTGTGTGTGAAAGCCGTCCTTCACCTAGCTTGTTGGGAACACAAAGTTTCTTTTCAGTTGCAAACTCCACTCCATACATATATATGGGGAGGTACTAGCTCCAACCAGTTTTTACAGTGAAAACTGCAGGAACTTCAAACCGGCACTAGGAAACAGACTGAGAAACCAAAGTAAAAGTTTCTCCTGCATCCTGTTCCCTTTGTGCTAGATGAACGAACGTCTCTCCACATGCTCAGTTCTGAGAGATGTGTGTGTGTGAAAGCCGTCCTTCACCTAGCTTTTTGGGAACATAAAGTTTCTTTTCATTTGTAAACTCAACTCCATACATATATATGGGGAGGTACAAGCTCCAACTCGGTTTTACAGTGAAAACTGCTGGAACATCAAACCGTCACTAGGAAACAGACTGAGAAACCAGAGTAAAAGTTTCTCCTGCCACCCGTTCCCATTCTGCTAGGGGAACGAACGTCTCTCCACATTCTCAGTTCTGAGAGATAAGTGTGTGTGAAAGCCGTCCTTCACCTAGCTTGTTGGGAACACAAAGTTTCTTTTCAGTTGCAAGCTCCACTCCATACATATATATGGGGAGGTACTTGCTCCAAATCCGTTTTACAGTGAAAACTGCAGGAACTTCAAACCGGCACTAGGAAACAGACTGAGAAACCAGAGTAAAAGTTTCTCCTGCAACCCGTACCCTTTCTGCTAGATGAACGAACGTCTCTCCACATGCTCATTTCTGAGAGGTAAGTGTGTGTGAAAGCCGTCCTTCACCAAGCATGTTGGGAACACAAAGTTTCTTTTCAGTAGCAAACTCCACTCCATACATATATATGGGGAGGTACTAGCTCCAACTCGGTTTTACAGTGAAAACTGCAGGAACATCAAACCGGCACTAGGAAACAGACTGAGAAACCAGAGTAAAAGTTTCTCCTGCAACCCGTTCCCTTTTTGCTAGATGAACGAACGTCCCTCCACATGCTCAGTTCTGAGAGATAAGTGTGTGTGAAAGCCGTCCTTCACCTAGCTTGTTGGGAACACAAAGTTTCTTTTCAGTTGCAAACTCCACTCCATACATATATATGGGGAGGTACTAGCTCCAAACAGGTTTTACAGTGAAAACTGCAGGAACTTCAAACCGGCACTAGGAAACAGACTGAGAAACCAGAGTAAAGGTTTCTCCTGCAACCCGTTCCCTTTGAGCTAGATGAACGAACGTCTCTCCACATGTTCAGTTCTGAGAGATGTGTGTGTGTGAAAGCCGTCCTTCACCTAGCTTTTTGGGAACATAAAGTTTCTTTTCTTTTGTAAACTCCACTCCATACATATATATATGGGGAGGTACTAGCTCCAACTCGGTTTTTCACTGAAAACTGCTGGAACTTCAAACCGGCACAAGGAAACAGACTGAGAAACCAGAGTAAAAGTTTCTCCTGCAACCCGTTCCCTTTGTGCTAGATGAACGAACGTCTCTCCACATGCTCAGTTCTGAGAGATAAGTGTGTGAGAAAGCTGTCCTTCACCTAGCTTGTTGGGAACACAAAGTTTCTTTTCAGTTGCAAACTCCACTCCATACATATATATGGGGAGGTACTAGCTCCAACCAGGTTTTACAGTGAAAACTGCAGGAACTTCAAACCGGCACTAGGAAACAGACTGAGAAACCAGAGTAAAAGTTTCTCCTGCAACCCGTTCCCTTTGTGCTAGATGAACGAACGTCTCTCCACATGCTCAGTTCTGAGAGATAAGTGTGTGTGAAAGCCGTCCTTCACCTAGCTTGTTGGGAACACAAAGTTTCTTTTCAGTTGCAAACTCCACTCCATACATATATATGGGGAGGTACTAGCTCCAACCAGTTTTTACAGTGAAAACTGCAGGAACGTCAAACCGGCACTAGGAAACAGACTGAGAAACCAAAGTAAAAGTTTCTCCTGCATCCTGTTCCCTTTGTGCTAGATGAACGAACGTCTCTCCACATGCTCAGTTCTGAGAGATGTGTGTGTGTGAAAGCCGTCCTTCACCTAGCTTTTTGGGAACATAAAGTTTCTTTTCATTTGTAAACTCAACTCCATACATATATATGGGGAGGTACAAGCTCCAACTCGGTTTTACAGTGAAAACTGCTGGAACATCAAACCGTCACTAGGAAACAGACTGAGAAACCAGAGTAAAAGTTTCTCCTGCCACCCGTTCCCATTCTGCTAGGGGAACGAACGTCTCTCCACATTCTCAGTTCTGAGAGATAAGTGTGTGTGAAAGCCGTCCTTCACCTAGCTTGTTGGGAACACAAAGTTTCTTTTCAGTTGCAAGCTCCACTCCATACATATATATGGGGAGGTACTTGCTCCAAATCCGTTTTACAGTGAAAACTGCAGGAACTTCAAACCGGCACTAGGAAACAGACTGAGAAACCAGAGTAAAAGTTTCTCCTGCAACCCGTACCCTTTCTGCTAGATGAACGAACGTCTCTCCACATGCTCATTTCTGAGAGGTAAGTGTGTGTGAAAGCCGTCCTTCACCAAGCATGTTGGGAACACAAAGTTTCTTTTCAGTAGCAAACTCCACTCCATACATATATATGGGGAGGTACTAGCTCCAACTCGGTTTTACAGTGAAAACTGCAGGAACTTCAAACCGGCACTAGGAAACAGACTGAGAAACCAGAGTAAAAGTTTCTCCTGCAACCCGTTCCCTTTTTGCTAGATGAACGAACGTCCCTCCACATGCTCAGTTCTGAGAGATAAGTGTGTGTGAAAGCCGTCCTTCACCTAGCTTGTTGGGAACACAAAGTTTCTTTTCAGTTGCAAACTCCACTCCATACATATATATGGGGAGGTACTAGCTCCAAACAGGTTTTACAGTGAAAACTGCAGGAACTTCAAACCGGCACTAGGAAACAGACTGAGAAACCAGAGTAAAGGTTTCTCCTGCAACCCGTTCCCTTTGAGCTAGATGAACGAACGTCTCTCCACATGTTCAGTTCTGAGAGATGTGTGTGTGTGAAAGCCGTCCTTCACCTAGCTTTTTGGGAACATAAAGTTTCTTTTCTTTTGTAAACTCCACTCCATACATATATATATGGGGAGGTACTAGCTCCAACTCGGTTTTTCACTGAAAACTGCTGGAACTTCAAACCGGCACAAGGAAACAGACTGAGAAACCAGAGTAAAAGTTTCTCCTGCAACCCGTTCCCTTTGTGCTAGATGAACGAACGTCTCTCCACATGCTCAGTTCTGAGAGATAAGTGTGTGAGAAAGCTGTCCTTCACCTAGCTTGTTGGGAACACAAAGTTTCTTTTCAGTTGCAAACTCCACTCCATACATATATATGGGGAGGTACTAGCTCCAACCAGGTTTTACAGTGAAAACTGCAGGAACTTCAAACCGGCACTAGGAAACAGACTGAGAAACCAGAGTAAAAGTTTCTCCTGCAACCCGTTCCCTTTATGCTAGATGAACGAACGTCCCTCCACATGCTCAGTTCTGAGAGATAAGTGTGTGTGAAAGCCGTCCTTCACCTAGCTTGTTGGGAACACAAAGTTTCTTTTCAGTTGCAAGCTCCACTCCATACATATATATGGGGAGGTACTTGCTCCAAATCGGTTTTACAGTGAAAACTGCAGGAACTTCAAACCGGCACTAGGAAACAGACTGAGAAACCAGAGTAAAAGTTTCTTCTGCAACCCGTACCCTTTCTGCTAGATGAACGAACGTCTCTCCACATGCTCATTTCTGAGAGATAAGTGTGTGTGAAAGCCGTCCTTCACCAAGCATGTTGGGAACACAAAGTTTCTTATCAGTAGCAAACTCCACTCCATACATATATATGGGGAGGTACTAGCTCCAACTCGGTTTTACAGTGAAAACTGCAAGAACTTCAAACCGGCACAAGGAAACAGACTGAGAAACCAGAGTAAAAGTTTCTCCTGCAACCCGTTCCCTTTGTGCTAGATGAACGAACTTCCCTCCACATGCTCAGTTCTGAGAGATAAGTGTGTGTGAAAGCCGTCCTTCACCTAGCTTGTTGGGAACACAAAGTTTCTTTTCAGTTGCAAACTCCACTCCATACATATATATGGGGAGGTACTAGCTCCAACCAGGTTTTACAGTGAAAACTGCAGGAACTTCAAACCGGCACTAGGAAACAGACTGAGAAACCAGAGTAAAGGTTTCTCCTGCAACCCGTTCCCTTTGAGCTAGATGAACGAACGTCTCTCCACATGCTCAGTTCTGAGAGATGTGTGTGTGTTAAAGCCGTCCTTCTCCTAGCTTTTTGGGAACATAAAGTATCTTTTCTTTTGTAAACTCCACTCCATACATATATATATGGGGAGGTACTAGCTCCAACTCGGTTTTACACTGAAAACTGCTGGAACTTCAAACCGGCACTAGGAAACAGACTGAGAAACCAGAGTAAAAGTTTCTCCTGCAACCCGTTCCCTTTGTGCTAGATGAACGAACGTCTCTCCACATGCTCAGTTCTGAGAGATAAGTGTGTGTGAAAGCTGTCCTTCACCTAGCTTGTTGGGAACGCAAAGTTTCTTTTCAGTTGCAAACTCCACTCCATACATATATATGGGGAGGTAATAGCTCCAACCAGGTTTTACAGTGAAAACTGCAGGAACTTCAAACCGGCACTAGGAAACAGACTGAGAAACCAGAGTAAAAGTTTCTCCTGCAACCCGTTCCCTTTGTGCTAGATGAACGAACGTCTCTCCACATGCTCAGTTCTGAGAGATAAGTGTGTGTGAAAGCCGTCCTTCACCAAGCATGTTGGGAACACAAAGTTTCTTTTCAGTAGCAAACTCCACTACATACATATATATTTGGAGGTACTAGCTCCAACTCGGTTTTACAGTGAAAACTGCAGGAACTTCAAACCGGCACTAGGAAACAGACTGAGAAACCAGAGTAAAAGTTTCTCCTGCAACCCGTTCCCTTTGTGCTAGATGAACGAACGTCCCTCCACATGCTCAGTTCTGAGAGAGAAGTGTGTGTGAAAGCCGTCCTTCACCTAGCTTGTTGGGAACACAAAGTTTCTTTTCAGTTGCAAACTCCACTCCATACATATATATGGGGAGGTACTAGCTCCAACTCGGTTTTACAGTGAAAACTGCAGGAACTTCAAACCGGCACTAGGAAACAGACTGAGAAACCAGAGTAAAAGTTTCTCCTGCAACCCGTTCCCTTTGTGCTAGATGAACGAACGTCTCTCCACATGCTCAGTTCTGAGAGATTTGTGTGTGTGAAAGCCGTCCTTCACCTAGCTTGTTTGGAACACAAAGTTTCTTTTCAGTTGCAAACTCCACTCCATACATATATATGGGGAGGTACTAGCTCCAACCAGTTTTTACAGTGAAAACTGCAGGAACTTCAAACCGGCACTAGGAAACAGACTGAGAAACCAAAGTACAAGTTTCTCCTGCATCCTGTTCCCTTTGTGCTAGATGAACGAACGTCTCTCCACATGCTCAGTTCTGAGAGATGTGTGTGTGTGAAAGCCGTCCTTCACCTAGCTTTTTGGGAACATAAAGTTTCTTTTCATTTGTAAACTCAACTCCATACATATATATGGGGAGGTACAAGCTCCAACTCGGTTTTACAGTGAAAACTGCTGGAACATCAAACCGGCACTAGGAAACAGACTGAGAAACCAGAGTAAAAGTTTCTCCTGATACCCGTTCCCTTTCTGCTAGGGGAACGAACGTCTCTCCACATTCTCAGTTCTGAGAGATATGTGTGTGTGAAAGCCGTCCTTCACCTAGCTTGTTGGGAACACAAAGTTTCTTTTCAGTTGCAAGCTCCACTCCATACATATATATGGGGAGGTACTTGCTCCAAATCGGTTTTACAGTGAAAACTGCAGGAACTTCAAACCGGCACTAGGAAACAGACTGAGAAACCAGAGTAAAAGTTTCTCCTGCAACCCGTACCCTTTCTGCTAGATGAACGAACGTCTCTCCACATGCTCATTTCTGAGAGATAAGTGTGTGTGAAAGCCGTCCTTCACCAAGCATGTTGGGAACACAAAGTTTCTTTTCAGTAGCAAACTCCACTCCATACATATATATGGGGAGGTACTAGCTCCAACTCGGTTTTACAGTGAAAACTGCAGGAACTTCAAACCGGCACTAGGAAACAGACTGAGAAGCCAGAGTAAAAGTTTCTCTTGCAACCGGTTCCCTTTGTGCTAGATGAACGAACGTCTCTCCACATGCTCATTTCTGAGAGATAAGTGTGTGTGAAAGCCGTCCTTCACCTAGCTTTTTGGGAACATAAAGTTTCTTTTCATTTGTAAACTCCACTCCATACATATATATGGGGAGGTACAAGCTCCAAATCGGTTTTACAGTGAAAACTGCTGGAACATCAAACCGGCACTAGGAAACAGACTGAGAAACCAGAGTAAAAGTTTCTCCTGCAACCCGTTCCCTTTCTGCTAGGGGAACGAACGTCTCTCCACATTCTCAGTTCTGAGAGATAAGTGTGTGTGAAAGCCGTTATTCACCTAGCTTGTTGGGAACACAAAGTTTCTTTTCAGTTGCAAGCTCCACTCCATACATATATATGGGGAGGTACTTGCTCCAACTCGGTTTTACAGTGAAAACTGCAGGAACTTCAAACCGGCACTAGGAAACAGACTGAGAAACCAGAGTAAAAGTTTCTCCTGCAACCCGTTCCCTTTCTGCTAGATGAACGAACGTCTCTCCACATGCTCAGTTCTGAGAGATAAGTGTGTGTGAAAGCCGTCCTTCACCTAGCTTGTTGGGAACACAAAGTTTCTTTTCAGTTGCAAACTCCACTCCATACATATATATGGGGAGGTACTAGCTCCAACCAGGTTTTACAGTGAAAACTGCAGGAACTTCAAACCGGCACTAGGAAACAGACTGAGAAACCAGAGTAAAAGTTTCTCCTGCAACCTGTTCCATTTGTGCTAGATGAACGAACGTCTCTCCACATGCACAGTTCTGAGAGATGTGTGTGTGTGAAAGCCGTCCTTCACCTAGCTTTTTGGGAACATAAAGATTCTTTTCATTTGTAAACTCCACTCCATACATATATATGGGGAGGTACTAGTTCCAACTCGGTTTTACAGTGAAAACTGCTGGAAGATCAAACCGGCACTAGGAAACAGACTGAGAAACCAGAGTAAAAGTTTCTACTGCAACCCGTTCCCTTTCTGCTAGGGGAACGAACGTCTCTCTACATGCTCAGTTCTGAGAGATTAGTGTGTGTGAAAGCCGTCCTTCACCTAGCTTGTTGGGAACACAAAGTTTCTTTTCAGTTGCAAGCTCCACTCCATACATATATATGGGGAGGTACTATCTCCAAATCGGTTTTACAGTGAAAACTGCAGGAACTTCAAACCGGCACTAGGAAACAGACTGAGAAACCAGAGTAAAAGTTTCTCCTGCAAACCGTTCCCTTTGTGCTAGATGAACGAACGTCTCTCCACATGCTCAGTTCTGAGAAATAAGTGTGTGTGAAAGCCGTCCTTCACCTAGCTTGTTGGGAACACAAAGATTCTTTTCAGTTGCAAACTCCACTCCATACATATATATGGGGAGGTACTAGCTCCAACCAGGTTTTACAGTGAAAACTGCAGGAACTTCAAACCGGCACTAGGAAACAGACTGAGAAACCAGAGTAAAAGTTTCTCCTGCAACCCGTTCCCTTTGTGCTAGATGAACGAACGTCTCTCCACATGCTCAGTTCTGAGAGATAAGTGTGTGTGAAAGCCGTCCTTCACCAAGCATGTTGGGAACACAAAGTTTCTTTTCAGTAGCAAACTCCACTACATACATATATATTTGGAGGTACTAGCTCCAACTCGGTTTTACAGTGAAAACTGCAGGAACTTCAAACCGGCACTAGGAAACAGACTGAGAAACCAGAGTAAAAGTTTCTCCTGCAACCCGTTCCCTTTGTGCTAGATGAACGAACGTCCCTCCACATGCTCAGTTCTGAGAGATAAGTGTGTGTGAAAGCCGTCCTTCACCTAGCTTGTTGGGAACACAAAGTTTCTTTTCAGTTGCAAACTCCACTCCATACATATATATGGGGAGGTACTAGCTCCAACTCGGTTTTACAGTGAAAACTGCAGGAACTTCAAACCGGCACTAGGAAACAGACTGAGAAACCAGAGTAAAAGTTTCTCCTGCAACCCGTTCCCTTTGTGCTAGATGAACGAACGTCTCTCCACATGCTCAGTTCTGAGAGATTTGTGTGTGTGAAAGCCGTCCTTCAACTAGCTTGTTTGGAACACAAAGTTTCTTTTCAGTTGCAAACTCCACTCCATACATATATATGGGGAGGTACTAGCTCCAACCAGTTTTTACAGTGAAAACTGCAGGAACTTCAAACCGGCACTAGGAAACAGACTGAGAAACCAAAGTAAAAGTTTCTCCTGCATCCTGTTCCCTTTGTGCTAGATGAACGAACGTCTCTCCACATGCTCAGTTCTGAGAGATGTGTGTGTGTGAAAGCCGTCCTTCACCTAGCTTTTTGGGAACATAAAGTTTCTTTTCATTTGTAAACTCAACTCCATACATATATATGGGGAGGTACAAGCTCCAACTCGGTTTTACAGTGAAAACTGCTGGAACATCAAACCGGCACTAGGAAACAGACTGAGAAACCAGAGTAAAAGTTTCTCCTGATACCCGTTCCCTTTCTGCTAGGGGAACGAACGTCTCTCCACATTCTCAGTTCTGAGAGATATGTGTGTGTGAAAGCCTTCCTTCACCTAGCTTGTTGGGAACACAAAGTTTCTTTTCAGTTGCAAGCTCCACTCCATACATATATATGGGGAGGTACTATCTCCAAATCGGTTTTACAGTGAAAACTGCAGGAACTTCAAACCGGCACTAGGAAACAGACTGAGAAACCAGAGTAAAAGTTTCTCCTGCAAACCGTTCCCTTTGTGCTAGATGAACGAACGTCCCTCCACATGCTCAGTTCTGAGAGATAAGTGTGTGTGAAAGCCGTCCTTCACCTAGCTTGTTGGGAACACAAAGTTTCTTTTCAGTTGCAAACTCCAATCCATACATATATATGGGGAGGTACTAGCTCCAACTCGGTTTTACAGTGAAAACTGCTGGAACTTCAAACCGGCACTAGGAAACAGACTGAGAAACCAGAGTAAAAGTTTCTCTTGCAACCGGTTCCCTTTGTGCTAGATGAACGAACGTCTCTCCACATGCTCATTTCTGTGAGATAAGTGTGTGTGAAAGCCGTCCTTCACCTAGCTTTTTGGGAACATAAAGTTTCTTTTCATTTGTAAACTCCACTCCATACATATATATGGGGAGGTACAAGCTCCAAATCGGTTTTACAGTGAAAACTGCTGGAACATCAAACCGGCACTAGGAAACAGACTGAGAAACCAGAGTAAAAGTTTCTCCTGCAACCCGTTCCCTTTCTGCTAGGGGAACGAACGTCTCTCCACATTCTCAGTTCTGAGAGATAAGTGTGTGTGAAAGCCGTTATTCACCTAGCTTGTTGGGAACACAAAGTTTCTTTTCAGTTGCAAGCTCCACTCCATACATATATATGGGGAGGTACTTGCTCCAACTCGGTTTTACAGTGAAAACTGCAGGAACTTCAAACCGGCACTAGGAAACAGACTGAGAAACCAGAGTAAAAGTTTCTCCTGCAACCCGTTCCCTTTCTGCTAGATGAACGAACGTCTCTCCACATGCTCAGTTCTGAGAGATAAGTGTGTGTGAAAGCCTTCCTTCACCTAGCTTGTTGGGAACACAAAGTTTCTTTTCAGTTGCAAACTCCACTCCATACATATATATGGGGAGGTACTAGCTCCAACCAGGTTTTACAGTGAAAACTGCAGGAACTTCAAACCGGCACTAGGAAACAGACTGAGAAACCAGAGTAAAAGTTTCTCCTGCAACCTCTTCCATTTGTGCTAGATGAACGAACGTCTCTCCACATGCACAGTTCTGAGAGATGTGTGTGTGTGAAAGCCGTCCTTCACCTAGCTTTTTGGGAACATAAAGATTCTTTTCATTTGTAAACTCCACTCCATACATATATATGGGGAGGTACTAGTTCCAACTCGGTTTTACAGTGAAAACTGCTGGAAGATCAAACCGGCACTAGGAAACAGACTGAGAAACCAGAGTAAAAGTTTCTACTGCAACCCGTTCCCTTTCTGCTAGGGGAACGAACGTCTCTCTACATGCTCAGTTCTGAGAGATTAGTGTGTGTGAAAGCCGTCCTTCACCTAGCTTGTTGGGAACACAAAGTTTCTTTTCAGTTGCAAGCTCCACTCCATACATATATATGGGGAGGTACTATCTCCAAATCGGTTTTACAGTGAAAACTGCAGGAACTTCAAACCGGCACTAGGAAACAGACTGAGAAACCAGAGTAAAAGTTTCTCCTGCAAACCGTTCCCTTTGTGCTAGATGAACGAACGTCTCTCCACATGCTCAGTTCTGAGAAATAAGTGTGTGTGAAAGCCGTCCTTCACCTAGCTTGTTGGGAACACAAAGATTCTTTTCAGTTGCAAACTCCACTCCATACATATATATGGGGAGGTACTAGCTCCAACTCGGTTTTACAGTGAAAACTGCTGGAACTTCAAACCGGCACTAGGAAACAGACTGAGAAACCAGAGTAAAAGTTTCTCCTGCAACCCGTTCCCTTTGTGCTAGATGAACGAACTTCTCTCCACATGCTCAGTTCTGAGAGATAAGTGTGTGTGAAAGCCGTCCTTCACCGAGCTTGTTGGGAACACAAAGTTTCTTTTCAGTTGCAAACTCCACTCCATACATATATATGGGGAGGTACTAGCTCCAAATCGGTTTTACAGTGAAAACTGCAGGAACTTCAAACCGGCACTAGGAAACAGACTGAGAAACCAGAGTAAAAGTTTCCCCTGCAAACCGTTCCCTTTCTGCTAGATGAACGAACGTCTCTCCACATGCTCAGTTCTGAGAGATAAGTGTGTGTGAAAGCCGTCCTTCACCTAGCTTGTTGGGAACACAAAGTTTCTTTTCAGTTGCAAACTCCACTCCATACATATATATGCGGAGGTTCTAGCTCCAACCATGTTTTACAGTGAAAACTGCAGGAACTTCAAACCGGCACTAGGAAACAGACTGAGAAACCAGAGTAAAAGTTTCTCCTGCATCCTGTTCCGTTTGTGCTAGATGAACGAACGTCTCTCCACATGCTCAGTTCTGAGAGATAAGTGTGTGTGAAAGCCGTCCTTCACCTAGCTTTTTGGGAACATAAAGTTTCTTTTCAATTGTAAACTCCACTCCATACATATATATGGGGAGGTACTAGCTCCAACTCGGTTTTACAGTGAAACCTGCTGGAACTTCAAACCGGCACTAGGAAACAGACTGAGAAACCAGAGAAAAAGTTTCTCCTGCAACCCATTCCCTTTGTGCTAGATGAACGAACGTCTCTCCACATGCTCAGTTCTGAGAGATAAGTGTGTGTGAAAGCCGTCCTTCACCTAGCTTGTTGGGAACACAAAGTTTCTTTTCAGTTGCAAACTCCACTCCATACATATATATGGGTAGGTACTAGCTCCAAATCGGTTTTACAGTGAAAACTGCAGGAACTTCAAACCGGCACTAGGAAACAGACTGAGAAACCAGAGTAAAAGTTTCTCCTGCAACCCATTCCCCTTGTGCTAGATGAACGAAGGTCTCTCCACATGCTCAGTTCTGAGAGATAAGTGTGTGTGAAAGCCGTCCTTCACCTAGCTTGTTGGGAACACAAAGTTTCTTTTCAGTTGCAAACTCCACTCCATACATATATATGGGGAGGTACTAGCTCCAAATCGGTTTTACAGTGAAAACTGCAGGAACTTCAAACCGGCACTAGGGAACAGACTGAGAAACCAGAGTAAAAGTTTCTCCTGCAACACGTTCCCTTTGTGCTAGATGAACGAACGTCTCTCCACATGCTCAGTTCTGAGAGATAAGTGTGTGTGAAAGCCGTCCTTCACCTAGCTTGTTGGGAACACAAAGTTTCTTTTCAGTTGCAAACTCCACTCCATACATATATATGGGGTGGTACTAGTTCCAACCAGGTTTTACAGTGAAAACTGCAGGAACTTCAAACCGGCACTAGGAAACAGACTGAGAAACCAGAGTAAAAGTTTCTCCTGCAACCTGTTCCATTTGTGCTAGATGAACGAACGTCTCTCTAAATGCTCAGTTCTGAGAGATGTGTGTGTGTGAAAGCCGTCCTTCACCTAGCTTTTTGGGAACATAAAGTTTCTTTTCATTTGTAAACTCCACTCCATACATATATATGGGGAGGTACTAGCTCCAACTCGGTTTTACACTGAAAACTGCTGGAACTTCAAACCGGCACTAGGAAACAGACTGAGAAACCAGAGTAAAAGTTTCCCCTGCAACCCGTTCCCTTTGTGCTAGATGAACGAACGTCTCTCCACATGCTCAGTTCTGAGAGATAATTGTGTGTGAAAGCCGTCCTTCACCTACCTTGTTGGGAACACAAAGTTTCTTTTCAGATGCAAACTCCACTCCATACATATATATGGGGAGGTACTAGCTCCAACTCTGTTTTACAGTGAAAACTGCAGGAACTTCAAACCGGCACTAGGAAACAGACTGAGAAACCAGAGTAAAAGTTTCTCTTGCAACCCGTTCCCCTTGTGCTAGATGAACGAACGTCTCTCCATATGCTCAGTTCTGAGAGATAAGTGTGTGTGAAAGCCGTCCTTCACCTTGCTTGTTGGGAACACAAAGTTTCTTTTCAGTTGCAAACTCCACTCCATACATATATATGGGGAGGTACTATCTCCAAATCGGTTTTACAATGAAAACTGCAGGAACTTCAAACCGGCACTAGGAAACAGACTGAGAAACCAGAGTAAAAGTTTCTCCTGCAACCTGTTCTCTTTGTGCTAGATGAACGTAAGTCTCTCCACATGCTCAGTTCTGAGAGATGTGCGTGTGTGAAAGCCGTCCTTCACCTAGCTTTTTGGGAACATAAAGTTTCTTTTCAATTGTAAACTCCACTCCATACATATATATGGGGAGGTACTAGCTCCAACTCTGTTTTACAGTGAAAACTGCTGGAACTTCAAACCGGCACTAGGAAACAGACTGGGAAACCAGAGTAAAACTTTCTCCTGCAACCCATTCCCTTTGTGCTAGATGAACGAACGTCTCTCCACATGCTCAGTTCTGAGAGATAAGTGTGTGTGAAAGCCGTCCTTCACCTAGCTTGTTGGGAACACAAAGTTTCTTTTCAGTTGCAAACTCCACTCCTTACATATATATGGGGAGGTACTAGCTCCAACTCGGTTTTACAGTGAAAACTGCTGGAACTTCAAACCGGCACTAGGAAACAGACTGAGAAACCAGAGTAAAAGTTTCTCCTGCAACCCGTTCCGTTTGTGCTAGATGAACGAACGTCTCTCCACATGCTCAGTTCTGAGAGATAAGTGTGTGTGAAAGCCGTCCTTCACCTAGCTTGTTGGGAACACAAAGTTTCTTTTCAGTTGCAAACTCCACTCCATACATATATATGGGGAGGTACTAGCTCCAACTCGGTTTTACAGTGAAAACTGCAGGAACTTCAAACCGGCACTAGGAAACAGACTGAGAAACCAGAGTAAAAGTTTCTCCTGCAACCCGTTCCCTTTCTGCTAGATGAACGAACGTCTCTCCACATGCTCAGTTCTGAGAGATAAGTGTGTGTGAAAGCCTTCCTTCACCTAGCTTGTTGGGAACACAAAGCTTCTTTTCAGATGCAAACTCCACTCCATACATATACATGGGGAGGTACTAGCTCCAACGAGGTTTTACAGTGAAAACTGCAGGAACTTCAAACCGGCACTAGGAAACAGACTGAGAAACCAGAGTAAAAGTTTCTCCTGCAACCCGTTCCCTTTCTGCTAGATGAACGAACGTCTCTCCACATGCTCAGTTCTGAGAGATAAGTATGTGTGAAAGCCTTCCTTCACCTAGCTTGTTGGGAACACAAAGCTTCTTTTCAGATGCAAACTCCACTCCATACATATACATGGGGAGGTACTAGCTCCAACGAGGTTTTACAGTGAAAACTGCAGGAACTTCAAACCGGCACTAGGAAACAGACTGAGAAACCAGAGTAAAAGTTTCTCCTGCAACCCGTTCCCTTTGTGCTAGATGAACGAACGACTCTCCACATGCTCAGTTCTGAGAGATAAGTGTGTGTGAAAGCCGTCCTTAAACTTGCTTGTTGGGAACACAAAGTTTCTTTTCAGTTGCAAACTCCACTCCATACATATATATGGGGAGGTACTAGCTCCAACCAGGTTTTACAGTGAAAACTGCAGGAACTTTAAACCGGCACTAGGAAACAGACTGAGAAACCAGAGTAAAGGTTTCTCCTGCAACCCGTTCCCTTTGAGCTAGATGAACGAACGTCTCTCCACATGCTCAGTTCTGAGAGATGTGTGTGTGTGAAAGCCGTCCTTCACCTAGCTTTTTGGGAACATAAAGTTTCTTTTCTTTTGTAAACTCCACTCCATACATATATATATGGGGAGGTACTAGCTCCAACTCGGTTTTACACTGAAAACTGCTGGAACTTCAAACCGGCACTAGGAAACAGACTGAGAAACCAGAGTAAAAGTTTCTCCTGCAACCCGTTCCCTTTGTGCTAGATGAACGAACGTCTCTCCACATGCTCAGTTCTGAGAGATAAGTGTGTGTGAAAGCTGTCCTTCACCTAGCTTGTTGGGAACACAAAGTTTCTTTTCAGTTGCAAACTCCACTCCATACATATATAGGGGAGGTACTAGCTCCAACCATGTTTTACAGTGAAAACTGCAGGAACTTCAAACTGGCACTAGGAAACAGACTGAGAAACCAGAGTAAAAGTTTCTCCTGCAACCCGTTCCCTTTGTGCAAGATGAACGAACGTCTCTCCACATGCTCAGTTCTGAGAAATATGTGTGTGTGAAAGCCGTCCTTCACAAACCATGTTGGGAACACAAAGTTTCTTTTCAGTAGCAAACTCCACTCCATACATATATATTTGGAGGTACTAGCTCCAACTCGGTTTTACAGTGAAAACTGCAGGAACTTCAAACCGGCACTAGGAAACAGACTGAGAAACCAGAGTAAAAGTTTCTCCTGCAACCCGTTCCCTTTGTGCTAGATGAACGAACGTCCCTCCACATGCTCAGTTCTGAGAGATAAGTGTGTGTGAAAGCCGTCCTTCACCTAGCTTGTTGGGAACACAAAGTTTCTTTTCAGTTGCAAACTCCACTCCATACATATATATGGGGAGGTACTAGCTCAAACTCGGTTTTACAGTGAAAATTGCAGGAACTTCAAACCGGCACTAGGAAACAGACTGAGAAACCAGAGTAAAAGTTTCTCCTGCAACCCGTTCCCTTTGTGCTAGATGAACGAACGTCTCTCCACATGCTCAGTTCTGAGAGATAAGTGTGTGTGAAAGCCGTCCTTCACCTAGCTTGTTTGGAACACAAAGTTTCTTTTCAGTTGCAAACTCCACTCCATACATATATATGGGGAGGTACTAGCTCCAACCAGTTTTTACAGTGAAAACTGCAGGAACTTCAAACCGGCACTAGGAAACAGACTGAGAAACCAAAGTAAAAGTTTCTCCTGCATCCTGTTCCATTTGTGCTAGATGAACGAACGTCTCTCCACATGCTCAGTTCTGAGAGATGTGTGTGTGTGAAAGCCGTCCTTCACCTAGCTTTTTGGGAACATAAAGTTTCTTTTCATTTGTAAACACAACTCCATACATATATATGGGGAGGTACAAGCTCCAACTCGGTTTTACAGTGAAAACTGCTGGAACATCAAACCGGCACTAGGAAACAGACTGAGAAACCAGAGTAAAAGTTTCTCCTGCAACCCGTTCCCATTCTGCTAGGGGAACGAACGTCTCTCCACATTCTCAGTTCTGAGAGATAAGTGTGTGTGAAAGCCGTCCTTCACCTAGCTTGTTGGGAACACAAAGTTTCTTTTCAGTTGCAAGCTCCACTCCATACATATATATGGGGAGGTACTTGCTCCAAATCGGTTTTACAGTGAAAACTGCAGGAACTTCAAACCGGCACTAGGAAACAGACTGAGAAACCAGAGTAAAGGTTTCTCCTGCAACCCGTTCCCTTTGAGCTAGATGAACGAACGTCTCTCCACATGCTCAGTTCTGAGAGATGTGTGTGTGTGAAAGCCGTCCTTCACCTAGCTTTTTGGGAACATAAAGTTTCTTTTCTTTTGTAAACTCCACTCCATACATATATATATGGGGAGGTACTAGCTCCAACTCGGTTTTACACTGAAAACTGCTGGAACTTCAAACCGGCACTAGGAAACAGACTGAGAAACCAGAGTAAAAGTTTCTCCTGCAACCCGTTCCCTTTGTGCTAGATGAACGAACGTCTCTCCACATGCTCAGTTCTGAGAGATAAGTGTGTGTGAAAGCTGTCCTTCACCTAGCTTGTTGGGAACACAAAGTTTCTTTTCAGTTGCAAACTCCACTCCATACATATATATGGGGAGGTACTAGCTCCAACCAGGTTTTACAGTGAAAACTGCAGGAACTTCAAACCGGCACTAGGAAACAGACTGAGAAACCAGAGTAAAAGTTTCTCCTGCAACCCGTTCCCTTTGTGCTAGATGAACGAACGTCTCTCCACATGCTCAGTTCTGAGAGATAAGTGTGTGTGAAAGCCGTCCTTCACCAAGCATGTTGGGAACACAAAGTTTCTTTTCAGTAGCAAACTCCACTCCATACATATATATTTGGAGGTACTAGCTCCAACTCGGTTTTACAGTGAAAACTGCAGGAACTTCAAACCGGCACTAGGAAACAGACTGAGAAACCAGAGTAAAAGTTTCTCCTGCAACCCGTTCCCTTTGTGCTAGATGAACGAACGTCCCTCCACATGCTCAGTTCTGAGAGATAAGTGTGTGTGAAAGCCGTCCTTCACCTAGCTTGTTGGGAACACAAAGTTTCTTTTCAGTTGCAAGCTCCACTCCATACATATATATTGGGAGGTACTTGCTCCAAATCGGTTTTACAGTGAAAACTTCAGGAACTTCAAACCGGCACTAGGAAACAGACTGAGAAACCAGAGAAAAAGTTTCTCCTGCAACCCGTACCCTTTCTGCTAGATGAACGAACGTCTCTCAACATGCTCATTTCTGAGAGATAAGTGTGTGTGAAAGCCGTCCTTCAACAAGCATGTTGGGAACACAAAGTTTCTTTTCAGTAGCAAAACTCCACTCCATACATATATATGGGGAGGTACTAGCTCCAACTCGGTTTTACAGTGAAAACTGCAGGAACTTCAAACCGGCACTAGGAAACAGACTGAGAAACCAGAGTAAAAGTTTCTCCTGCAACCCGTTCCCTTTGTGCTAGATGAACGAACGTCCCTCCACATGCTCAGTTCTGAGAGATGTGTGTGTGTGAAAGCCGTCCTTCACCTAGCTTTTTGGGAACATAAAGTTTCTTTTCTTTTGTAAACTCCACTCCATACATATATATATGGGGAAGTACTAGCTCCAACTCGGTTTTACACTGAAAACTGCTGGAACTTCAAACCGGCACTAGGAAACAGACTGAGAAACCAGAGTAAAAGTTTCTCCTGCAACCCGTTCCCTTTGTGCTAGATGAACGAACGTCTCTCCACATGCTCAGTTCTGAGAGATAAGTGTGTGTGAAAGCTGTCCTTCACCTAGCTTGTTGGGAACACAAAGTTTCTTTTCAGTTGCAAACTCCACTCCAAACATATATATGGGGAGGTACTAGCTCCAACCAGGTTTTACAGTGAAAACTGCAGGAACTTCAAACCGGCACTAGGAAACAGACTGAGAAACCAGAGTAAAAGTTTCTCCTGCAACCCGTTCCGTTTTTGCTAGATGAACGAACGTCTCTCCACATGCTCAGTTCTGAGAGATAAGTGTGTGTGAAAGCCGTCCTTCACCAAGCATGTTGGGAACACAAAGTTTCTTTTCAGTAGCAAACTCCACTCCATACATATATATTTGCAGGTACAAGCTCCAACTCGGTTTTACAGTGAAAACTGCAGGAACTTCAAACCGGCACTAGGAAACAGACTGAGAAACCAGAGTAAAAGTTTCTCCTGCAACCCGTTCCCTTTGTGCTAGATGAACGAACGTCCCTCCACATGCTCAGTTCTGAGAGATAAGTGTGTGTGAAAGCCGTCCTTCAACTAGCTTGTAGGGAACACAAAGTTTCTTTTCAGTTGCAAACTCCACTCCATACATATATATGGGGAGGTACTAGCTCCAACTCGGTTTTACAGTGAAAACTGCAGGAACTTCAAACCGGCACTAGGAAACAGACTGAGAAACCAGAGTAAAAGTTTCTCCTGCAACCCGTTCCCTTTGTGCTAGATGAACGAACGTCTCTCCACATGCTCAGTTCTGAGAGATTTGTGTGTGTGAAAGCCGTCCTTCACCTAGCTTGTTTGGAACACAAAGTTTCTTTTCAGTTGCAAACTCCACTCCATATATATATATGGGGAGGTACTAGCTCCAACCAGTTTTTACAGTGAAAACTGCAGGAACTTCAAACCGGCACTAGGAAACAGACTGAGAACCCAAAGTATAAGTTTCTCCTGCATCCTGTTCCCTTTGTGCTAGATGAACGAACGTCTCTCCACATGCTCAGTTCTGAGAGATGTGTGTGTGTGAAAGCCGTCCTTCACCTAGCTTTTTGGGAACATAAAGTTTCTTTTCATTTGTAAACTCAACTCCATACATATATATGGGGAGGTACAAGCTCCAACTCGGTTTTACAGTGAAAACTGCTGGAACATCAAACCGGCACTAGGAAACAGACTGAGAAACCAGAGTAAAAGTTTCTCCTGCCACCCGTTCCCTTTCTGCTAGGGGAACGAACGTCTCTCCACATTCTCAGTTCTGAGAGATAAGTGTGTGTGAAAGCCGTCCTTCACCTAGCTTGTTGGGAACACAAAGTTTCTTTTCAGTTGCAAGCTCCACTCCATACATATATATGGGGAGGTACTTGCTCCAAATCGGTTTTACAGTGAAAACTGCAGGAACTTCAAACCGGCACTAGGAAACAGACTGAGAAACCAGAGTAAAAGTTTCTCCTGCAACCCGTACCCTTTCTGCTAGATGAACGAACGTCTCTCCACATGCTCATTTCTGAGAGATAAGTGTGTGTGAAAGCCGTCCTTCACCAAGCATGTTGGGAACACAAAGTTTCTTTTCAGTTGCAAACTCCACTCCATACATATATATGGGGAGGTACTAGCTCCAACTCGGTTTTACAGTGAAAACTGCAGGAACTTCAAACCGGCACTAGGAAACAGACTGAGAAACCAGAGTAAAAGTTTCTCCTGCAACCCGTTCCCTTTCTGCTAGGGGAACGAACGTCTCTCCACATGCTCAGTTCTGAGAGATAAGTGTGTGTGAAAGCCGTCCTTCACCTAGCTTGTTGGGAACACAAAGTTTCTTTTCAGTTGCAAGCTCCACTCCATACATATATATGGGGAGGTACTATCTCCAAATCGGTTTTACAGTGAAAACTGCAGGAACTTCAAACCGGCACTAGGAAACAGACTGAGAAACCAGAGTAAAAGTTTCTCCTGCAACCCGTTCCCTTTGTGCTAGATGAACGAATGTCTCTCCACATGCTCAGTTCTGAGAAATAAGTGTGTGTGAAAGCCGTCCTTCACCTAGCTTGTTGGGAACACAAAGATTCTTTTCAGTTGCAAACTCCACTCCATACATATATATGGGGAGGTACTAGCTCCAACTCGGTTTTACAGTGAAAACTGCTGGAACTTCAAACCGGCACTAGGAAACAGACTGAGAAACCAGAGTAAAAGTTTCTCCTGCAACCCGTTCCCTTTGTGCTAGATGAACGAACGTCTCTCCACATGCTCAGTTCTGAGAGATAAGTGTGTGTGAAAGCCGTCCTTCACCGAGCTTGTTGGGAACAAAAAGTTTCTTTTCAGTTGCAAACTCCACTCCATACATATATATGGGGAGGTACTAGCTCCAAATCGGTTTTACAGTGAAAACTGCAGGAACTTCAAACCGGCACTAGGAAACAGACTGAGAAACCAGAGTAAAAGTTTCCCCTGCAAACCGTTCCCTTTCTGCTAGATGAACGAACGTCTCTCCACATGCTCAGTTCTGAGAGATAAGTGTGTGTGAAAGCCGTCCTTCACCTAGCTTGTTGGGAACACAAAGTTTCTTTTCAGTTGCAAACTCCACTTCATACATATATATGCGGAGGTTCTAGCTCCAACCATGTTTTACAGTGAAAACTGCAGGAACTTCAAACCGGCACTAGGAAACAGACTGAGAAACAAGAGTAAAAGTTTCTCCTGCAACCTGTTCCGTTTGTGCTAGATGAACGAACGTCTCTCCACATGCTCAGTTCTGAGAGATGTGTGTGTGTGAAAGCCGTCCTTCACCTAGCTTTTTGGGAACATAAAGTTTCTTTTCAATTGTAAACTCCACTCCATACATATATATGGGGAGGTACTAGCTCCAACTCGGTTTTACAGTGAAACCTGCTGGAACTTCAAACCGGCACTAGGAAACAGACTGAGAAACCAGAGTAAAAGTTTCTCCTGCAACCCATTCCCTTTGTGCTAGATGAACGAACGTCTCTCCACATGCTCAGTTCTGAGAGATAAGTGTGTGTGAAAGCCGTCCTTCACCTAGCTTGTTGGGAACACAAAGTTTCTTTTCAGTAGCAAACCCCACTCCATACATATATATGGGGAGGTACTAGCCCCAAATCGGTTTTACAGTGAAAACTGCAGGAACTTCAAACCGGCACTAGGAAACAGACTGAGAAACCGGAGTAAAAGTTTCTCCTCCAACCCATTCCCCTTGTGCTAGATGAACGAACGTCTCTCCACATGCTCAGTTCTGAGAGATAAGTGTGTGTGAAAGCCGTCCTTCACCTAGCTTGTTGGGAACACAAAGTTTCTTTTCAGTTGCAAACTCCACTCCATACATATATATGGGGAGGTACTAGCTCCAAATCGGTTTTACAGTGAAAACTGCAGGAACTTCAAACCGGCACTAATGAACAGACTGAGAAACCAGAGTAAAAGTTTCTCCTGCAACCCGTTCCCTTTCTGCTAGATGAACGAACGTCTCTCCACATGCTCAGTTCTGAGAGATAAGTGTGTGTGAAAGCCGTCCTTCACCTAGCTTGTTGGGAACACAAAGTTTCTTTTCAGTTGCAAACTCCACTCCATACATATATAAGGGGTGGTTCTAGCTCCAACCAGGTTTTACAGTGAAAACTGCAGGAACTTCAAACCGGCACTAGGAAACAGACTGAGAAACCAGAGTAAAAGTTTCTCCTGCAACCTGTTCCCTTTGTGCTAGATGAACGAACGTCTCTCTAAATGCTCAGTTCTGAGAGATGTGTGTGTGTGAAAGCCGTCCTTCACCTAGCTTTTTGGGAACATAAAGTTTCTTTTCATTTGTAAACTCCACTCCATACATATATATGGGGAGGTACTAGCTCCAAATCGGATTTACACTGAAAACTGCTGGAACTTCAAACCGGCACAAGGAAACAGACTGAGAACCAGAGTAAAAGTTTCCCCTGCAAACCGTTCCCTTTGTGCTAGATGAACGAACGTCTCTCCACATGCTCAGTTCTGAGAGATGTGTGTGTGTGAAAGCCGTCCTTCACCTAGCTTGTTGGGAACACAAAGTTTCTTTTCAGTTGCAAACTCCAATCCATACATATATATGGGGAGGTACTAGCTCCAACTCTGTTTTACAGTGAAAACTGCAGGAACTTCAAACCGGCACTAGGAAACAGACTGAGAAACCAGAATAAAAGTTTCTCTTGCAACCCGTTCCCCTTGTGCTAGATGAACGAACGTCTCTCCATATGCTCAGTTCTGAGAGATAAGTGTGTGTGAAAGCCGTACTTCACCTAGCTTGTTGGGAACACAAAGTTTCTTTTCAGTTGCAAACTCCACTCCATACATATATATGGGGAGGTACTATCTCCAAATCGGTTTTACAGTGAAAACTGCAGGAACTTCAAACCGGCACTAGGAAACATACTGAGAAACCAGAGTAAAAGTTTCTCCTGCAACCTGTTCTCTTTGTGCTAGATGAACGTACGTCTCTCCACATGCTCAGTTCTGAGAGATGTGCGTGTGTGAAAGCCGTCCTTCACCTAGCTTTTTGGGAACATAAAGTTTCTTTTCAATTGTAAACTCCACTCCATACATATATATGGGGAGGTACTAGCTCCAACTCTGTTTTACAGTGAAAACTGCTGGAACTTCAAACCGGCACTAGGAAACAGACTGAGAAACCAGAGTAAAACTTTCTCCTGCAACCCATTCCCTTTGTGCTAGATGAACGAACGTCTCTCCACATGCTCAGTTCTGAGAGATAAGTGTGTGTGAAAGCCATCCTTCACCTAGATTGTTGAGAACACAAAGTTTCTTTTCAGTTGCAAACTCCACTGCATACATATATATGGGGAGGTACTAGCTCCAAATCGGTTTTACAGTGAAAACTGCAGGAACTTCAAACCGGCACTAGGAAACAGACTGAGAAACCAGAGTAAAAGTTTCTCCTGCAACCCGTTCCCTTTATGCTAGATGAACGAACGTCTCTCCACATGCTCAGTTCTGAGAGATAAGTGTGTGTGAAAGCCGTCCTTCACCTAACTTGTTGGGAACACAAAGTTTCTTTTCAGTTGCAAACTCCACTCCTTACATATATATGGGGAGGTACTAGCTCCAACTCGGTTTTACAGTGAAAACTGCTGGAACTTCAAACCGGCACTAGGAAACAGACTGAGAAACCAGAGTAAAAGTTTCTCCTGCAACCCGTTCCGTTTGTGCTAGATGAACGAACGTCTCTCCACATGCTCAGTTCTGAGAGATAAGTGTGTGTGAAAGCCGTCCTTCACCTAGCTTGTTGGGAACACAAAGTTTCTTTTCAGTTGCAAACTCCACTCCATACATATATATGGGTAGGTACTAGCTCCAACTCGGTTTTACAGTGAAAACTGCAGGAACTTCAAACCGGCACTAGGAAAAAGACTGAGAAACCGGAGTAAAAGTTTCTCCTGCAACCCGTTCCCTTTCTGCTAGATGAACGAACGTCTCTCCACATGCTCAGTTCTGAGAGATAAGTGTGTGTGAAAGCCGTTTTTCACATAGCTTGTTGGGAACACAAAGTTTCTTTTCAGTTGCAAACTCCACTCCATACATATATATAGGGAGGTACTAGCTCCAACCAGGTTTTTCAGTGAAAATTGCAGGAACTTCAAACCGGCACTAGGAAACAGACTGAGAAACCAGAGTAAACGTTTCACCTGCAACCTGTTCCATTTGTGCTAGATGAACGAACGTCTATCCACATGCTCAGTTCTGAGAGATGTGTGTGTGTGAAAGCCGTCCTTCACCTAGCTTGTTGGGAACACAAAGTTTCTTTTCAGTTGCAAACTCCACTCCATACATATATATGGGGAGGTACTAGCTCCAACTCGGTTTTACAGTGAAAACTGCAGGAACTTCAAACCGGCACTAGGAAACAGACTGAGAAACCAGAGTAAAAGTTTCTCCTGCAACCCGTTCCCTTTGTGCTAGATGAACGAACGTCTCTCCACATGCTCAGTTCTGAGAGATAAGTGTGTGTGAAAGCCGTCCTTCACCTAGCTTGTTGGGAACACAAAGTTTCTTTTCAGTTGCAAACTCCACTCCATACATATACATGGGGAGGTACTAGCTCCAACCAGGTTTTACAGTGAAAAATGCAGGAAATTCAAACCGGCACTAGGAAACAGACTGAGAAACCAGAGTAAAATTTTCTCCTGCAACCCGTTCCCTTTCTGCTAGGGGAACGAACGTCTCTCCACATGCTCAGTTCTGAGAGATAAGTGTGTGTGAAAGCCGTCCTTCACCTAGCTTGTTGGGAACACAAAGTTTCTTTTCAGTTGCAAACTCCACTCCATACATATATATGGGGAGGTACTAGCTCCAACACTGTTTTACAGTGAAAACTGCAGGAACTTCAAATCGGCACTAGGAAACAGACTGAGAAACCAGAGTAAAAGTTTCTCCTGCAACCCGTTCCCTTTCTGCTAGATGAACGAACGTCTCTCCACATGCTCAGTTCTGAGAGATAAGTGTGTGTGAAAGCCTTCCTTCACCTAGCTTGTTGGGAACACAAAGTTTCTTTTCAGTTGCAAACTCCACTCCATACATATAAATGGGGAGGTACAAGCTCCAACCAGGTTTTACAGTGAAAACTGCAGGAACTTCAAACCGGCACTAGGAAACAGACTGAGAAACCAGAGTAAAAATTTCTCCTGCAACCTGTTCCATTTGTGCTAGATGAACGAACGTCTCTCCACATGCTCAGTTCTGAGAGATGTGTGTGTGTGAAAGCCGTCCTTCACCTAGCTTTTTGGGAACATAAAGTTTCTTTTCATTTGTAAACTCCACTCCATACATATATATGAGGAGGTACTAGCTCCAACTCGGTTTTACAGTGAAAACTGCTGGAACATCAAACCGGCACTAGGAAACAGACTGAGAAACCAGAGTAAAAGTTTCTCCTGCAACCCTTTCCCTTTCTGCTAGGGGAACGAACGTCTCTCCACATGCTCAGTTCTGAGAGATAAATGTGTGTGAAAGCCGTCCTTCACCTAGCTTGTTGGGAACACAAAGTTTCTTTTCAGTTGCAAACTCCACTCCATACATATATATGCGGAGGTACTAGCTCCAACCAGGTTTTACAGTGAAAACTTCAGGAACTTCAAACCGGCACTAGGAAACAGACTGAGAAACCAGAGTAAAAGTTTCTCCTGCAACCTGTTCCCTTTGTGCAAGATGAACGAACGTCTCTCCACATGCTCAGTTCTGAGAGATGTGTGTGTGTGATAGCCGTCCTTCACCTAGCTTTTTGGGAACATAAATTTCCTTTTCAATTGTAAACTCCACTCCATACATATATATGCGGAGGTACTAGCTCCAACCAGGATTTACAGTGAAAACTTCAGGAACTTCAAACCGGCACTAGGAAAAAGACTGAGAAACCAGAGTAAAGGTTTCTCCTGCAACCCGTTCCCTTTGTGCTAGATGAACGAACGTCTCTCCACATGCTCAGTTCTGAGAGATAAGTGTGTGTGAAAGCCTTCCTTCACCTAGCTTGTTGGGAACACAAAGTTTCTTTTCAGTTGCAAACTCCACTCCATACATTTATATGGGGAGGTACTAGCTCCAACTCGGTTTTACAGTGAAAACTGCAGGAACTTCAAACCGGCACTAGGAAACAGACTGAGAAACCAGAGTAAAAGTTTCTCCTGCAACCCGTTCCCTTTGTGCTAGATGAACGAACGTCTCTCCACATGCTCAGGTCTGAGAGATAAGTGTGTGTGAAAGCCGTCCTTCACCTAGCTTGTTGGGAACACAAAGTTTCTTTTCAGTTGCAAACTCCACTCCATACATATATATGGGGAGGTACTAGCTCCAACCAGGTTTTACAGTGAAAACTGCAGGAAATTCAAACCGGCACTAGGAAACAGACTGAGAAACCAGAGTAAAAGTTTCTCCTGCAACCCGTTCCCTTTCTGCTAGGGGAACGAACGTCTCTCCACATGCTCAGTTCTGAGAGATAAGTGTGTGTGAAAGCCGTCCTTCACCTAGCTTGTTGGGAACACAAAGTTTCTTTTCAGTTGCAAACTCCACTCCATACATATATATGGGGAGGTACTAGCTCCAACACTGTTTTACAGTGAAAACTGCAGGAACTTCAAATCGGCACTAGGAAACAGACTGAGAAACCAGAGTAAAAGTTTCTCCTGCAACCCGTTCCCTTTGTGCTAGATGAACGAACGTCTCTCCACATGCTCAGTTCTGAGAGATAAGTGTGTGTGAAAGCCTTCCTTCACCTAGCTTGTTGGGAACACAAAGTTTCTTTTCAGTTGCAAACTCCACTCCATACATATAAATGGGGAGGTACAAGCTCCAACCAGGTTTTACAGTGAAAACTGCAGGAACTTCAAAACGGCACTAGGAAACAGACTGAGAAACCAGAGTCAAAGTTTCTCCTGCAACCTGTTCCCTTTGTGCTAGATGAACGAACGTCTCTCCACATGCTCAGTTCTGAGAGATGTGTGTGTGTGAAAGCCGTCCTTCACCTAGCTTTATGGGAACATAAAGTTTCTTTTCATTTGTAAACTCCACTCCATACATATATATGAGGAGGTACTAGCTCCAACTCGGTTTTACAGTGAAAACTGCTGGAACATCAAACCGGCACTAGGAAACAGACTGAGAAACCAGAGTAAAAGTTTCTCCTGCAACCCTTTCCCTTTCTGCTAGGGGAACGAACGTCTCTCCACATGCTCAGTTCTGAGAGATAAGTGTGTGTGAAAGCCGTCCTTCACCTAGCTTGTTGGGAACACAAACTTTCTTTTCAGTTGCAAACTCCACTCCATACATATATATGCGGAGGTACTAGCTCCAACCAGGTTTTACAGTGAAAACTTCAGGAACTTCAAACCGGCACTAGGAAACAGACTGAGAAACCAGAGTAAAAGTTTCTCCTGCAACCTGTTCCCTTTGTGCAAGATGAACGAACGTCTCTCCACATGCTCAGTTCTGAGAGATGTGTGTGTGTGATAGCCGTCCTTCACCTAGCTTTTTGGGAACATAAATTTCCTTTTCAATTGTAAACTCCACTCCATACATATATATGGGGAGGTACTAGCTCCAACTCGGTTTTACAGTGAAAACTGCTGGAACTTCAAACCGGCACTAGGAAACAGACTTAGAAACCAGAGTAAAAGTTTCTCCTGCAACCCGTTCCCTTTGTGCTAGATGAACGAACGTCTCTCCACATGCTCAGTTCTGAGAGATAAGTGTGTGTGAAAGCCGTCCTTCACCTAGCTTGTTGGGAACACAAAGTTTCTTTTCAGTTGCAAACTCCACTCCATATATATATATGGGAGGTACCTGCTCCAAATCGGGTTTACAGTGAAAACAGCAGGAACTTCAAACCGGCACTAGGAAACAGACTGAGAAACCAGAGTAAAATTTCTCCTGCAACCCGTTCCCTTTCTGCTAGATGAACGAACTTCTCTCCACATGCTCAGTTCTGAGAGATAAGTGAGTGTGAAAGCCGTCCTTCAACTAGCTTGTTGGGAACACAAAGTTTCTTTTCAGTTGCAAACTCAACTCCATACATATATATAGGGAGGTACTAACTCCAACCAGGATTTACAGTGAAAACTGCAGGAACTTCAAACCGGCACTAGGAAACAGACTGAGAAACCAGAGTAAACGTTTCTCCTGCAACCTGTTCCCTTTGTGCTAGATGAACGAACGTCTCTCCACATGCTCAGTTCTGAGAGATGTGTGTGTGTGAAAGCCGTCCTTCACCTAGCTTTTTGGGAACATAAAGTTTCTTTTCATTTGTAAACTCCAGTCCATACATATATATGGGGAGGTACTAGCTCCAACTCGGTTTTACACTGAAAACTGCTGGAACTTCAAACCGGCACTAGGAAACAGACTGAGAAACCAGAGTAAAAGTTTCTCCTGCAACCCGTTCCCTTTCTGCTAGATGAACGAACGTCTCTCCACATGCTCAGTTCTGAGAGATAAGTGTGTGTGAAAGCTGTCCTTCACCTAGCTTGTTGGGAACACAAAGTTTCTTTTCAGTTGCAAACTCCACTCCATACATATAAATGGGGAGGTACAAGCTCCAAATTGGTTTTACAGTGAAAACTGCAGGAACTTCAAACCGGCACTAGGAAACAGACTTAGAAACCAGAGTAAAAGTTTCTCCTGCAACCCGTTCCCTTTGTGCTAGATGAACGAACGTCTCTCCACATGCTCAGTTCTGAGAGATAAGTGTGTGTGAAAGCCGTCCTTCACCAAGCATGTTGGGAACACAAAGTTTCTTTTCAGTTGCAAACTCCACTCCATACATATATATGGGGAGGTACTAGCTCCAACTCTCTTTTACAGTGAAAACTGCAATAAATTCAAACCGGCACTAGGAAAAAGACTGAGAAACCAGAGTAAAGGTTTCTCCTGCAACCCGTTCCCTTTGTGCTAGATGAACGAACGTCTCTCCACATGCTCAGTTCTGAGAGATAAGTGTGTGTGAAAGCCTTCCTTCACCTAGCTTGTTGGGAACACAAAGTTTCTTTTCAGTTGCAAACTCCACTCCTTACATATATATGGGGAGGTACTAGCTCCAACGAGGTTTTACAGTGAAAACTGCAGGAAATTCAAACCGGCACTAGGAAACAGACTGAGAAACCAGAGTAAAGTTTTCTCCTGCAACCCGTTCCCTTTGAGCTAGATGAACGAACGTCGCTCCACATGCTCAGTTCTGAGAGATGTGTGTGTGTGAAAGCCGTCCTTCACCTAGCTTGTTGGGAACATAAAGTTTCTTTTCATTTGTAAACTCCACTCCATACGTATATATGGGGAGGTACTAGCTCCAACTCGGTTTTACACTGAAAACTGCTGGAACTTCAAACCGGCACTAGGAAGCAGACTGAGAAACCAGAGTAAAAGTTTCTCCTGCAACCCGTTCCCTTTGTGCTAGATGAACGAACGTCTCTCCACATGCTCAGTTCTGAGAGATAAGTGTGTGTGAAAGCTGTCCTTCACCTAGCTTGTTGGGAACACAAAGTTTCTTTTCAGTTGCAAGCTCCACTCCATACATATATATGGGGAGGTACTTGCTCCAAATCGGTTTTACAGTGAAAACTGCAGGAACTTCAAACCGGCACTAGGAAACAGACTGAGAAACCAGAGTAAAAGTTTCTCCTGCAACCCGTTCCCTTTCTGCTAGATGAACGAACGTCTCTCCACATGCTCAGTTCTGAGAGATAAGTGTGTGTGAAAGCCGTCCTTCACCAAGCATGTTGGGAACACAAAGTTTCTTTTCAGTAGCAAACTCCACTCCATACATATATATGGGTAGGTACTAGCTCCAACTCGGTTTTACAGAGAAAACTGCAGGAACTTCAAACCGGCACTAGGAAACAGACTGAGAAACCAGAGTAAAAGTTTCTCCTGCAACCCGTTCCCTTTGTGCTAGATGAACGAACGTCCCTCCACATGCTCAGTTCTGAGAGATAAGTGTGTGTGAAAGCCGTACTTCACCTAGCTTGTTGGGAACACAAAGTTTCTTTTCAGTTGCAAACTCCAAACCATACATATATATGGGGAGGTACAAGCTCCAACTCGGTTTTACAGTGAAAACTGCAGGAACTTCAAACCGGCACTAGGAAACAGACTGAGAAACCAGAGAAAAAGTTTCTCCTGCAACCCGTTCCCTTT